>NC_133430.1:39375152-39975152 GCF_011762505.2 Arvicanthis niloticus
AGTTAATTGCCTGGGATTTCATCTATTGAAGTGTCTAAGAAGTTTCATGGGTCTGGTGTGTAACAAGTGTCTAGACTGCCGACAGAAGGGGATTTATTTTAAGCACAATTCCTTAGGGCAAAGTCCTGTTCTGACAGTTGTCATAGATGTATTTCCTTTAAACTTTTTTGTTTAAAATATTTTTATTTTGTTTACAAAAACAAGTATCTACATAGAGTCTACTAGTGTCTCCACACTTGATGTTGCTATTGCTAGCTGTCTGGAAATGGGTCAGTCAATTAGTTTCTTGGGTTTGGACAGTCACTAGAGAAGGCTGCCAAGCTCAACAGAGACAAAGGCATAAAGACTCTAAAGACTTTCTTGAATTAATCAATTGGTCAACTGATTGATCTTCAGTGCTGGAGATTAAATCCTAAACTTTGTATACACTAGGGAGGCAATCTTCCACTGAGCTACCTCCCTGCACTCGTGATTTAAAGTCTCCTCTATACGCCCAGTAGAAATACATATAGGCTATAGTTTAGAGGACAGACACCACAAACGAGTATAAAATACAACAATAATCAACCCCTACAAGGCATTTACTGTTGTCAAATACTTCCACTGCTTGAAGCCACTAGACATCACTATTGGGAAGGTAATCTCCTATTGGAAACAAAGACAAAAGTAACAAAGTGTGACGGAGAACATTTCCAATCACACACTAGGCTGAGGCAGGAGGATCATAAAGCTGAGGTCAGCCTGGGCTGCACAGCAAGACCCTATGTCAACACAAACACACACACACACACACACACACACAGAGAGAGAGAGAAAGAGAGAGAGAGAGAAAAGAAGAAGAAGAAGGAGGAGGAGGAGGAGGAGGAGGAGGAGGAGGAGGAGGAGGAGGAGGAGGAGGAGGAGGAGGAGGAAGAGGAAGAGGAAGAGGAAGAGGAAGAAGAAGAAGGAGGAGGAGGAGGAGGAGGAGGAGGAGGAGGAGGAGGAGGAGGAGGAGGAGAAGAAGGAGAAGAAAAGAGGAGAGAGAGAAAGGGGGGAAGGATGGGAATGACCGTGCGAAGCTACACACACCACTAAGTTCTGAGTGAGAGCACATCTCAGCTGGTAGTGTGCTTGTCTTGCAAGCATGAAGACTAAGGTTTAATCCCCACTATGGCTCAAAACAAAACAAAATCTAAACAGCAATGAAATAAAAATGTTTGTTCAATTAAAACAGAGGAGGGAACTGAACTTCCAACTAACCTAACCTCTGTCAGGTTTCTAGTCAATGCTTCCAAGCTTTGCGATGTTATGCACAGTGGCCAGTCATGAACAAAGGAAAGAATGCGCCATGACCTTTACCAAACATACATCATATGGAAAAAACCTGATACAATGTATGATATAACCTGTTAAGATTATTAAATTAGTGAGACTGGTTACACTTGGACTCTTTGATTCATAGGCAGCCTTGAATGCAAATTTCATTGTAAGTCAGTAACTTGGAATTCAAAAGCAGTTTCCCATGGGAGTAATGTTATATATGTGGCAGTCAGATTCCCAGGAAAATGCCCACGTCTTTTCAGTTTGCACTGTTGCTGTGGACTCTAACTACACATTACGGTGTTTCTGTGGGAAAGTATGCCTAGATTTTAAGCTGAGATGCCAGGGGCATGGCTCCCTGTGCTGCCAGGGCTGTAGTGAGGTCAGAACCTTTTACCAAGCTGTCCAAGTGGGCACTCACGGGCCCCCAGGCACTCACAGAAGACTCAAAGCGCTAAGCGTTAGAGGTCTGGAGGAAGGTGGGTCGGGCAGAATCTGCCCACTGTGTGGCTGGATCCTCTGCTCACTCAGAGGCCCTTGCTCTTTACCTACTTCTCTGGATCCTGGCCTCTTTCCTGGCCTATCGAGGAACAGAAGACTATCTCCCATCCCCAACATCCTGAGGTGACACACCACCCACTGAAAGGCTTTTGTCGGAAGAGTTCAAGTATTACTATCATGTGTGATATATTTTGCTGTTCTCTGTACTTCTCTCTCCCTTGTGCCCCCTGTGGTCTTGCCATTAAAACACAGAAAAAGGAATGAGAGGAAAAACAAAGAAGCAGTTAGAAATTATTTTAAAAGACGGGGAAAAAACCAGTCAAGCTGTATGGACTTCAAGAGTAGAAATGCTTGAGAAGATGATGGTTAAACTCAGACCTGGAAAAGACACTGAGCGAGTCAGAACCAGGCAGGGGCACAGGATTCAGACAGGCCACAGAAAGCCTATGGGAGGGTAGATTTAATCAAATGAAAATGAAGGCCATTTTACAGGGAGTTCAGAGAAACAGGGAAATAAGAGCTGGCTAAGGAAACACTCAAAACCAAGCCTTGCGGTGCAGGCCCACTTTCTCAGCACTTGGGGATAAGACAGGAGGATTCCCAGTGCCGCACAATGAGTCACTCCCAAAAAAGATAAAGGAAAAACAAACCAAAACTATTCAGGTGAAAAAGCAAAAAGAAGTAAAATGTCGCTTGCAGAATGAGCCACAGAAGTAGCTGAGTCAAACAAATTTTAGGTTATTTTTAACAAAATAAGAACTAAGTATGTTTAATATAATTTTAAACATTTAAAAAAAAATTATGTGTACTTGTGTGTGTGCTATGGATGGGAATACGGAAGGGCAGTGCCGGCAGAGGCCAAAAGAGGGCACTGGATAATATAAAGTATAAATATAATATAAATTTAATATATCGTTTTCAATCTAGAAAAGATGCTGGAGACAGTACCATGTGATTGTCCAGAAAATGAGGTAGAGCAGCTTTCAAGAGGAGGAAGTAGAATCCTCTCCGTGGGGAGGAGGGAGCAGAGGCTGCTGTTGAAACACTACTTCACATGGGGTCTGTCTGGAAGAGCTGAGGCAAGGGAGAGGGAAGCTGGGCCGGCGACAGCCGTGGGATACGGATCACTATGCTGTAGCAAGGATGGCCAGGAAAGCCAACAAGGAAGTATAAAAGAATACTTTCAAACCATCTACTGGCCGAGTGCAGGATGTGGCAGGTGGAGCAAGAGCAGATGTTGGTAAGATAGGACTGTAGGCAGAGCGCAGCCTAAGGGCTTCTGTTTTCAGGAGGAGCGGTAACTACCTAGACACTATGACTACAGCCATCTTCCTTTTTCCTTTTCTTATGTCTACCCAGAGTACTTTTGGGGGCTGCTGGAAGGTGGCTGCACTCAGTCAAGGAGAATGACTGGGCTTTGGTCTCACGGAAGAGCTTCACAGCAGCTCTCTCAGGACATACACAGGCAATCTCATGTGGACTCTGGGAAGAGAGCTGCAGGCGCCCATTTCCTCATAAAGACAGAGGCCACTTCTATTTCCTGAACCATGGTTTTGCTTTAAGGTACACATATACAGATTTTAAGGCATACGGTTTGGACATTAAAGAGTAATGGTCAAGATATTTAAATTGACCAAAACATTTGAGATCACACCCTGACACATCTGACTATGTTCCCTTTTTCCCGTTTAAACTATGAGTGAGGGACTAGAGTCGGTTCAGCAGTTAACGGCACTTGCTGCCGTCCCTACTGCTCGTGTAGGAGACCTAGGTTCAGTACCCAGCACCCACATGCTAGCCAGCTCATGCCATGTGTGGCTCCAAATCCCCTGTGGATCCAGGGCATCTAGTGCCCTCTTCTGGCCATAGACAATATACATGCAGGCAAAATAATCATACACATAATAAAATAAGTAAAACTTTAAAGGCTGGAGAGACGGCACAGTGATTAAGAGCACTGGCTGCTCTTCCAGAGGACCCAGGTCCAATTCCCAGCACCCACTGGCAGCTTGAAATTGTAACTCCCTGACACCTTCTTGGGGCCTCTGTGGGCACTGCATGCACATGGGTACACAGATATACATGCAGGCAAAACACCCACACACATGAAAGTAAAATCAGGTAAAATCTCACAAAAAATAAAATAAGTAAAAACTTAAAAATACAACTGGGAGGTAGTAAGCTGTCTTACAGTTCTACTGCAATGGATTAACTTTTATTTTCCTAAGTAAATACTATCCAAATTTGAATGACTTGAAAAACTTTCCTTTGACTGTTGAAAGTTCTAACCTGATATTCTTATTTTGTGGATAAACAGGAAGTTCACACAAAGATAGTCTGGAAGCTTGAAAACAAGTGCTGTGAGGGAGAGCCCTGGACCCCAGGGTGTCCAGAGCCGGGCCCTCTGCTGCCCAGTTTTTCTTCCTGACCATCAGACCTATGAATGTTCAGCAACTGCGGGCCTACACCAGAGGCCAGAGTTCTTCATATGCTCTCCTGACTGCAAGAAAATATAACAAATCCCTTTTTCTCTGGTGGTTCTGCTTTTATCCTCCAACCTTGACACAGTCACCTTGAAGTTTAACTTAACAAACTAGAAATAAACAACTTACTATACTTGAAACCAGAGAGTCGCTCAAATCTACATACACACCAACAAGAGCAAAAAGACAACCACCTTGTCGGACTCATACCCACCCAGAGGGCTGGACAACACATGGAATTCACCATGGGCCTGCCTCTGGCTCCCCAGAGCTGGAATTAAAGGTGTGTGCTGGTACCACCCAGCAGGCAACACTTGAAGTAAGCCAACTGTGTAACTCCCACAGCAGCTGGAGAAAAGGGACCATGGTAGTAATCTCATAAAAACCTGAAACGGCAGACTAGAGAGATGGCTCAGCAGTGAAGAACATTTGCTGCTCTTGCAAAAGACCCAGGTTCAGTTCCTACCATAAGGTGGCTCACAACCATCTGTTACTCCAGTTCTGGGGAATGTAGGGCCTTCTTCTGTTCTATGGAGGGCACCACACACACGCACACGCACACGCACACACACATACAGGGGCACAGACACACACGGGCACACACACACAAAAACCAAATCTTTTAAATATTTTTGAGAACCCATAATGGGTTAATTAAATAAAACAAGAGGGCTGGAATGTCACTGTAAAGCACACATCTTGATTTGTGACTCCTGTGAAGATGCACAGATCCACCACCTTTAAAGTTTCCCAGAATGCACAAATAAAGACAGGGGTGGGCTCCAGTAATAACTACGAGCACTTCACTACAAAGCTTATGTATAGATGCTCAAGAATACTTTTGGTCTCTGTCCCTCCTCAACAAGACACATTTACCTGAAATTCATCCATGATGCTGAATGTATACTCATGTCTGGCTACCACATGATGACAATTCTTACACAGATCTGCCAAAACAAAGGCACATAATGAAGTCTGGAGACGTTTGTTAAAACAATAAAATTGCTATTCTCAGCATATAGTACTTAAAAGAAATTTTAACTCTGTCACATTTAACACAGCAAGAGACCCATTAGAATACTGACCTCAAGAAATCCAGATTCTATCACAACTTTAATTAAGATCTGAACTCAAGGGCTCACTGTGCACATATTCCCATTGAAAGCTCCCTATAGCCGGGCAGTGGTGGCGCACGTCTTTAAGCCCAGCACTTGGGAGGCAGAGGCAGGTAGATTTGAGTTTGAGGCCAACCTGGTCTACAGAGTGAGTTCCAGGACAGCCAAGGATACACAGAGAAACCCTGTTTCAAAAAACCAAAAAAAAAAAAAAGAAAAAAGAAAAAAGAAAAAAAACAGAAAAAGAAAGCTCCCTACAGAAAGCTGCAAACAGATACTTAGGTGCCGTTTACTTGTTGACTTTTGCGGTACTAGGACCAATCCTAGAGCAGGTACTCTACCACTGACCTACATTCCCAACTTTCTTGTCATTTCTAAGTCAAGGTCTCACTAAGTTGCCCAGGCTGGCTTTGAACTCAATCTGCAGCTCAAGCAGGCCTTGACCTTTCAGTCTTCTGAGTAGCTGGGATCAAGCTGTCAAGATTGAGTAAAGGTGCTTGTCACCAAGTAGCTAGGGTAAAAGATCTGTGGCACCAAGTGTTTTAAGTGTGGACCCATCTAGCTGTGCTGAAGCTGTTATTCTCAGGAACGCAGGAAATGTGCAGTCATAACCAGGGATAAAGAAAAACAACTACAGGCATGAAAGTGAATCTGAGGTAACAAAATGATCTACTAAAAACAAAAACAATGTAACAATAATTGATAAACTGTGGCTACTGTGTCAGATACTCTTTAAATACGTTTTTTAGCTATTCCTGTAATCTCACATTCGATGAGACATAATATTATTACCACACTGTCAGGAAACAAAGGGACACGGTGGCTAAGTGAATAGATGATTACAGAGACAGGAGGTTTGGAGCCAGAATTTTATATGACTCTTACTCACTACACCCTGCTACCTTGAAAAAAATACATCTTAAAGGGGACACAGGCTTAAAAGGAGAGGCAAAAACACCTGGAGTTTTTTTAACTGTCTGAGCCTATTCTAAGTTTCTCATACTTGTCTTTAAAAATCTTATCAGCATACTTTTTCCTTATTCATATTCAGAACATAGCAAGAACCAGAAGGAAAACAAAAAGGAGATGCTAGCAGTTTAAGTATTCGTCACAATGTCTGGGTGCATGCTAACATGTACATATAACATGTACATATGACACGTACACATAACATGCACATTCACATGAACAACTTCCTAGCACTGTTCTCAAAGCGCATTCACCTTCACTGCAAGTGTTACTTCCTAGCGTTAAGGGTGGGAAGGTCCAGTGATAAAAGCAACAGACGGACAGTGGGACAGGAGGCCAGAGCAGATAAAAACATAGAAGCAAAGTGGAAAATACCAATGCACACCAGGGTCATTCAGTACCAGGGAAAATGGTGCTACAGTGTGACACTCTCCCCTCTCTTCCCCTCCCCTGTTCTTTAGCCCTGCTTGCCTTTGGACCTCTGACCCTCCTTCTTCTACCACCTGAGTGCTGGGTCAGCAGGGGTGAAACACCACACCAGGCTGGTCCTGACCTTTATGTCTACTGGAGGACCCCATTCTATTAAAGCCCCATGAATCCAAGAGTTTTTTAAAAAACAAAACTCTGGCTAGGAGTAGAGGCTCAGGCCTTTAATTTTAGCACTTGGGAAGCTGAGGCAGGATAGCCATGAGTTCCAGGAAGCTTGGGCTATAGAATGAGTTCTGAATTAGCCTGAGCTACAAAATGAGATCTTACCTCAAAAAACAAAAACAAAAAACAAAACAAAAAACAAAACCAAAAAAAAACCCAAACAAACAAACAAAAACAACCAAGACATTATCTTATTTGAGGTGATATAAAGTCTTCACAACTGGCTGGGCGTGGCGCACACATCTCTAATTGCAGCACTGAGGAGGCAGAAGCAGGAAGATCACGTTTAGACCTGCATGTTATGTTATTCACATGTTCACAGTGTGGAGATGCTGGGTAAAGGAGGTCCTAACTGTATTTTCTCCTCAGTAACTTACCAGTAATTGGTAACACTCAATGTGCCCTCAGAACACCCATACAACACACCAACTTCTGAAAGCTGATACCTGCTAACAGATCTGCATTTCAAAATGAACTCTACTTACGGTCATAGGTAACTATTTCTTCTCCATCTTCCTCTTTCAGGGATCTGTTTGTGATCAGCATAAAGTCCCGTTTACTGCACACGGCGCAGCCTGCGAAGTTCAGTAGGAACGATCCATTCTCCAGACAGGTGTTCCCCTAGAGTACAAGAACTGGAATTGTCTTATACTTTGAAACCTTTGGTGAAACTGACCAAATGACTCAAAGTTTCTACAGGCCAAAGACACAGCCAGAACACACCTGCTCAGAGCACTTTTTTTAAAAGATACTAGCTTTCCTACAGAATTACTAATAAGGATACTTGATGTACATGTTAAGTCCATGGATTTCTCTCTCTCTCTTTTTTTTTAAATATTGCCGGGCGGTGGTGGTGCATGCCTTTAATCCCAGCACTTGGGAGGCAGAGGCAGGCAGATTTCTGAGTTTGAGGCCAGCCTGGTCTACAGAGTGAGTTCCAGGACAGCCAGGGCTATACAGAGAAACCCTGTCTTAAAAAAAACAAAAAAAAAAAAAAAAATTTATTTTATGTATATGAGGAGTACACTGTAACTGTCTTTAGGCACACCAGAAGAGGGCATTGGACCTCATTACAGATCACTGTGAGCCATCATGTGGTTGTTGGGAATTGAACTCAGGACCTTTGGAAGAGCAGCCAGTGCTCTTAACTGCTGAGCCATCTCTCCAGCCCAGTCCATGAGTTTCTAAGGACTACAAGTGTGTTTGCCAGAGAGGAGCAGGGCTGGGGATGTGGCTCAGTGTTCGAGCATTTGCCCAGCATCTGTGAACTGAGTCCAAGTACTTACAAACAACAGGGAAATGAAAGAGAACTGAGTCCAAGTACTTACAAACAACAGGGAAATGAAAGAGAACTGAGTCCAAGTACTTACAAACAACAGGGAAATGTAAGAGAACTGAGTCCAAGTACTTACAAACAACAGGGAAATGAAAGAGAACTGAGTCCAAGTACTTACAAACAACAGGGAAATGAAAGAGAACTGAGTCCAAGTACTTACAAACAACAGGGAAATGAAAGAGAACTGAGTCCAAGTACTTACAAACAACAGGGAAATGAAAGAGAACTGAGTCCAAGTACTTACAAACAACAGGGAAATGTAAGAGAACTGAGTCCAAGTACTTACAAACAACAGGGAAATGAAAGAGAACTGAGTCCAAGTACTTACAAACAACAGGGAAATGAAAGAGAACTGAGTCCAAGTACTTACAAACAACAGGGAAACAACATTCGATACAAACAGCAAATCATAAAGTTTTAGAAGTATTTTTAAATGATAAGCCAAAAAACTAGAATTAAGTCAATCAAATTAGAAACAAACACAGACACAGGTCTTCTCTTGGTAAATGTCTACAAATTCAATTTCTGGGTCACATAGGTTATTTTTTAAGTGGTATATTGAACTTCCTATGAAGTTGCCAAATACTTCTCCCAAGTTCTCCTTTCTTAAAAAAAAAAATGTGAATGTGTGTGGTCTGTTTGTGGGTTTGTTCAAGGATGCAGTGCCCACAGGCCAGAGGTCTTGGCTACCCTTGGGGCTGGATTACAGGTAGTCATGAGCTGTTTGGCAGATGGCTGCTGGGAATTAAACTAAAAGCAGTAAATGCTCTTTTCCACTGAGCCATCTCTCCAGCCACTTCCCCCCATACAACCACTGAGCCATCTCTCCAGCCACTCCCCCACCACCACACACAACCACTGAGCCATCTCTCCAGCCACTCCCCCACCACCACACACAACCACTGAGCCATCTCTCCAGCCACTCCCCCCACCACCACACACAACCACTGAGCCATCTCTCCAGCCACTCCCCCACCACCACATACAACCACTGAGCCATCTCTCCAGCCACTCCCCCCACCACCACACACAACCACTGAGCCATCTCTCTAGCCACTCCCCCCACCACCACACACAACCACTGAGCCATCTCTCCAGCCACTCCCCCCACCACCACACACAACCACTGAGCCATCTCTCCAGCCACTCCCCCCACCACCACACACAACCACTGAGCCATCTCTCCAGCCACTCCCCCCACCACCACACACAACCACTGAGCCATCTCTCTAGCCACCCCCCCCCCCACACACACGAGGTTCTCTATTTCACACTCCTGTCAGCAATGTGTTGTTCTCAGTCACTCCACATCTTCCCAACCCTAGTTATTGAACATATTTTTTTACTTTTGTAGTGATGTAAGTGGAAATCTTACCATAGTTTTAATTTGCCTTCTCCCAGTGATTAATAGTCTTCCTGGAGTCTATTCATATGAGCTGTCCAATCAAGTCTATTGGCCCCACTCTTTGTTTTAGACAGGGTCTCACTGTGTAGCCCTGGCTGGCCTGGCCTGTTAAGGACACTCAGAAAATGTGATTTACATAAAACTCTGCTAAAGACTTGTAAAGGTATATATACAAGAAGAAATGGCTAAAAAGTATGAAAATTAGACAGTAAAGGTTATTAGTTTGATAGTATAGTATAAAATCTTATAAATTTGAGGGCCAGACATGGTGATGCACGTCTTTAATCCCAGCTCTTGAGAGGCAGAGACAGGCAGATCTCTGAGTCTGAGGCCAGCCTGACCTACAGAGTGAGTTACAGGATAGTCAAGACTACACAGAGAAAACCTGTCTTCAAAACCAACCAACCAAATAAACAAAAAAACCCGAAAAAGTTACAAGTTTGAAAAAACTTTGAAACTATTCTAACAAGGACTACAACATAAAAAATTCTTATTATTTCAGATCATACATGTCAACGTAGCTATAAGGTTTATGTATGTTACTATGTGTGTTCTGTCAGGGACTGATTACAATTCAAAGCAGAGGACTGATGAGGCCAGTGGTTTAGCTTGACTGGGGGAGCACTTACATGAAGCCCTGGGTTCAATAGCCAGTACCACATAAATGGGGTGTGGTGGTCTGTGCTGGTGATTCCAGTACTCAGCATAAGGATCAGACAGAGTCATCCTTGGCTACACAGTGAGCTCAAGGCCGGCCTGAGATACACGAGCCCCTGTCCAACAGGAACAGGGAGTAGAGGGAGACATGGAGGCTGGGAAGGGGCACAGAGGAGGAGAGCTCTCTCTATGGCTTTTCTATTCCCTACTCTATTCATTTCTATCCCTCCCTCCCTCCCTCCCTGCCCCCCCCCTTCCCTCTCCTGGCTTGAAGGTTTGTGCTCTTGTTTTCCACTGGAATGTTAGCCTACTGGGTCCAGATTGTTCCTTTTTGTATAGGTATTTACAACCATAAATCTTTAAATCAAGTTTTTTGTTTTTGATTTTCGAGACAGGGTTTCTCTGTGTAGCCCTGGCTGTCCTGGAACTCACTCTGTAGACCAGGTTGGCCTCAAACTCAGAAATCCGCCTGCCTCTGCCTCCCAAGTGCTGGGATTAAAGGCGTGCGCCACCACTGCCCGGCCAACCATAAATCTTTAAACTGCAGAGTTGTTTAAGAAACCCTACTCATACACAGCTGTCTCAGTGACCCCAAAATTATTGAAATTTCACTTAATTCTATTAAGACACCTTTGACTACATGAACTTGGGAAGCTAAGTTTTAAATGAAGTATATAAAATGTAATTTTTATTTGTACATCGCTAATTCACAGACTCTTGTCTCGGATTCAATTAGTCGCTTGTTTTTGTGGTACCATCGTGTCACTACAGAGTCTAAAGCTGAAGGGAGATACATGAAACTCAAGTTTCCTTCACACTGTGTTGAAAATATTTTGTTACAATCTTAGAAAATATAATATAGTTTTAGGTCCAATTGGTTCGCAAAATGCTTTTCTGGAAAAAGAAAATGCTTCACAACTGAGTTTTTAAGAAGTTGGCTGGGGGCAGTGAGACAGCTCACCAGGTAAAAGTAGAAGCCTGATGACTTCTACCCCTGAAACTCGAGCTGGAAGATGAGGGGCTCCTGAAAACTGCCCTCTGACTACCATACGATTACTTCGCCCACGCGGTTCAGGAAATTGGTGGTCTATTTTCAAGTAAACTCATACTTGATTTCAAGTTCTCAGTGTAGTACAGAAGGTAGGTTGGACCCCTGGCCTTGCTTATGTATTTTGGAGGTGCACACTTACACTACATGTAGAGGTCAGAGGCTAGAAAGGAACCTAGTTCTGTGCATTCTAGTCTGTGAAAACCATCTACCCAAAGATAAATAACTAAATATCATTTACTGCTTACTGAAGAGCTTCCTAACAAAGCCAGCCTGGATTACAGACTGAGTTCCAAGTCAGCCAGGGCTATGTAGAGAAACCTGTCTTTTTGTTGTAAAAGAGTTAAAAAATTTTAAACCTTCCACAGATGGAGTCAAGAATGCAGATCAGCTTGTTCTGCACACTGGGTCCTAAGAAACTAGCTATCCACAAGACAAAATAAATAAGATAAGAGTTCAGAGCTGGGAGTTCAGGACAGCGTGACCAATCGCTATGGGTACCAGGAACTAAAAACTGACCATAAGATAGATTGAATAGGGTTTGAGCTGGAAGTTCAAGTTAGCATGCCTGTGCAACCTGGATACCAGGAACTTGGCTGACATATAGACTCTTAGAGAATAGCCTGTTCCTTGTACCCTGTCACAAACTGAATAATGGGCTGGGACTTTCCACAGGTGCTCTCCAATAGCCCTCCCTTACTCCCCCTGGGTTGTGGTTCCCCCCTCCCCCAGTTGTGGTTTTGGGCTTTATATTCTCTCTGTCTCCAAAGCGCTGGGGTCAGACCCCACTGCCCCTGCATGGGTCATGGGTCTTGACCTCAGTATACTGATTAAAATATGCCTCTTGCTGATTACATCAAGTTTGGTGTCTTGCAGTTAATGGGTGGCCGAGAATTCCAGAGGCTTGGGTGAGGTCCTCCATTCGTGGGGGCCTTACAGTTGTTTGTTTCTTTTTTAAGACATAGTTTCTCAGTGTACCCCTGGTTGTCCTGGAACTCACTCTGTAGACTAGGCTGGCCTTGAACTCAGAGATCTACTCACCTCTGGCTTGAGTGCTGGGAGAAAAGGCACGTGCCATCACCCACCAGGTTTCTATTTCTTTCTTCTTTTTTTTTAAATTAGTGGATGGTGGTTTATATTCTTTAAAATATGCCATGGTGCACACCACACATACTTGTAATTAAAAATAACAAAATAAATCTTTAAAAATATATGCCATAGCTTTAATGAGTCCCAGTTAATTGAAAGAAGAATCCCTGGTTCTGGAAAAAGGATTCTGAATTTAATTAACCAAGGGATTCCAAATGGCCACTTCTAGTAAACAAGCCTGCACTGAGTCCTTTAGCAGTCTCCATCCTGTGTCTCAAGTTGCATTGGAAACTTTCTTAATATCTACCCACTAGTTACTTCTAAATCTGTCTTCTCCAATTCCAAAGAAGCACTCAATTCTTTCTCATGACGGCTCTCTAATTATATAACAGAATGAAAGCTGGGAGAACACTTCAGAATGGCACGTTCTAGGCTTTCCAGTCACTTCAGTGTTGACAGTCTATCTCTCTGTTTATTCCATCTCTCTATTTTGAGGGTACACTCTACATGTGGAGGTCAGAGGACAATTTGCAGGACTTGGTCCTCTTCCTCCACTGTGTGAGTCCTAGGGATGGAATTCAGATGTTGGGCTTGGCGGGCAAGTGCCTTGACCCACCTGGTGGCCATCTTGCCAACCCAGAGCATCTATCTCCCTTTGATCTGCACTATTATTTTACTGGAATAAAGTTATCTTACTACTTCTGGGGACGAGGGCGGGGAGGGGAGAAAAGAGTGAACCGACTGTCTCTCTTTTTTAAAGATAAAAAACCTTGTATGTGTCTTTGTCTCTGTGTATGGGCAATGAGTGCAGTCCCCGTGGAGGCCAGAGGACAGTGCTGGATCCCCCAAGCCAAAGCTAAGGCTGCTGTGAGCTGCCTGACGTGAGTGGTGGGAAGGGAACTCGGATTCTCTTCGGCAGGACAGTGTTAGATGCTCTCGACTTCTGAGCCAATCTCTGTAGCCCCTAACAACTCTGTTACTAACCTCCCCCAGAAACTCCTTCCTCATAGTTCCCAGTTAATGATGCAATGTTCATCATTAAGACTCATAAAAACCCCTTTCTAGATTTAAAAAAAAAAAAAAAAAAAAAAAGCATGCCCTAAACCACAGTATAGAAAAGTAGTAACAACAGCAAAGACATACAGAATAATAAGTAAACAGCAGAACCATCAGTTAAGGGAAGAAAAAACATTCTGGAAGCTTCTCTCCCATGTTTACCAATGCCTCATGGAGGCCAAAGGAGCTGGATTCCCTGGAACTGGAATTATAGACAGTTGCTAGCTGCCATGTGGGTGCTGGGAACTGAATCCAGGTCCTTTGCAATAATAGCACCAATCACTGAGCAATCAATCATATAAGTATGACCACCCCTGAACATACTCTGTTTAGCAGCCATCAATACAACGTCTTTAGAGTAACTTCTTGCTTCCCAACTTCATGTTACCAACCAGGAAAGTCTTACTGAATTTTAGTTTGCTTGATTTAAGGCTGCACTTCTTGTGTTCTTTTACCAATACTGTCAGACTGAAGTCAGATCACTGTATCTGATTCTAGCGCTCCCCTTGCTGTAATTCTGGGTTCCTTACCTCTGCACTACCCACTCTGGGACAGACGGCCCTCTGTTTTGATGGCTGTCCCGTGATTGCAGTATAATACTTGGTGTCCACCCAGTGGATGTCAAGGAGCTCCTTCACTGTGACAGTCAAGTGTCTCTGGATACTGCCAAATCCCCCTGGGAGGCAAAGCCACTTCCATTGAGAGCTGATGCTCTATGCTGATTCACATTCACAACCCTACTTGTATAATATTCCCTTTTATGAACACAAGTTTTGCCCTGGCCTATTACTACAAATCATGATCTCACTCTGTAGACCAGGCTGGCCTTGAACTCAGAACTCAGAAATCCGCCTGCCTCTGCCTCCCAAGTGCTGGGATTAAAGGCGTGCGCCACCACCGCCCGGTGAGCATTTTTCTAGAATAAGCACTTCTGTATCACTCCAGTGGACATCCTAATTTGATAATGAATGAATGTTAATTATTTTATAAACCAAAGTGGTTGTACCATAATGAAAAACTCATGTAACATAACAACCCCAAGACTCACAAAAGAAGTTTTGTTTTTATGGGTTTTGTTGGTTGGTTGGTTTTTGAGACAGGATTTCTGTGTAGCCCTGGCTGGCCCCTTGAACTTGGAGATCTGCCTGCCTCTGTCTCCTGAGTGCTGGGATTATAGGCATGTGGCACCCTGCCTCCGGCCCTATCATTCACATTAAGAGAAACAACAATGAAGATGTTTTACCTCCCAACCAACTCGAGGATCCTTCATCTTGTTATTTTCCTTCTGTTTCTTCCTCCTCTAAATCATCATCCAAAACCACCTTATTTGGATGCTAAACACCGCAGCCCCATTCCCTATCTGTCGTCCTTTTCACTTTGTTTAAACAGCAGTCTGTCAATCATACTCCCTCACACCGCAACCCCCAGCTTTGGTAGTCACTCCTTCACAGACTAGCAAAGCAATCTGTCAACACACATCAAGCGCAGTAACGATTCCCTAAAAGACCGGTAAGAGTCAAACCTCAAACCCTCCAAAGCCTGAGGGGAGCAAAGACTTAAAATAAGGGCTGGGGATATAGTTGCATTCGTTGGTGGAGTGCTTGCCGGGCAGGTACACAACCTGGGTTCACTCCTCAATACCAAGAAGCGAAAGGGAAAGAGAAGGGGCAAGGAAAAGTGAACCGGACGGGGTGGAAAAGAGGACCTCAACCTAGTCTTGGTTCTCATACTTGGGCAAGTGATAGTTCCTCTCTGAGTATCAGTTCTACCATCTTCAAACGTGGGTTAGAACAGGAGGCTAGGGGTGTAGCTCAGTTGGTGGAAAGCTCGCCTACCACGCACCGAGCTCTCAGTTCTATCCCTAACATTTTATAAATTGAGCCCACGCTTGTACTGCCAGCGTTCAGGAGGTATGTTGGAAGAAGGATCAAAAGTTAAAGAAATCCTCCTCGGCCACACAGTGAGTTTGAAGCCAGCCTGGGCTACACAAGACCTGACTCCAAAAAGTGGATTCTGAAATGACCTCAGACGTTCATCCAGCGACAGAATTACGTAAAAGAATTTCAATCAAATCGAGATGAAGGATGAAGCCGAGATTGCAGTAGGGGTTGAGGGGTTGCTTTCAATTTGGGTGGGTAGGTAATCGTGAGGGTTCCCCTTGTTCCCAGCAACACACGAGAACCGGAAGGACCGCTGACGTCAGCCACCAGGGAGGGGGCCTGCCGCCCGTAAGCAGGGTCACTGGGGTGACAGGACGGCAGAGTAGGCCCTGGCCTGTCTAGGAATATCGGTCGAACACCGAGCCTGCGGAAGGCTATTCGCGCCCACTTGCTCACCCGATTGGGGTACTCCTTCTCCACACAGTCCCCACACATCGTCACGCAGTTTACGGAGAACGTCCCCAGAGATTCCGGAAGACGAAACCTCGCGAGAGCTGAGACTTTGATTGCGGCTCGGGTTCTAAGGACTCCACAGCGGGCCAGAAGTCTCCGCCCATAGCAACGGTTGTTAGGCGGGAGCCACCGCTGTCTCCTGGCAATGAGGGTGCGCCAAGGACTGGACTCAAGAATCTTCAGATATTGAAAAGATCTGAGGACTCAAAAGATGTGTCGAAAAGAGGAAGCGGCTTTGAGCCTGAGAGAACTTCTAGTAGGCGCCTTCTTGAATTCTGATAAAAAAAGGCGAATACAATACAGCAAAAAAAGGCGAACACAATACAGCAAAAAAAGGGAATTATTTCTTCTTGCTTCCATTTACACCAGATTCAAAAACCCTGAAATGACAGTTTAAATACCATTTTGTGCTATAATAACAGATAAGAGATCAGACTTCAGAAAAGGAGTAAGCAGGTATTTGGGAAGAGAAGCTTAGAGCGAAGTCGAGACTCTACTAAATTATTTAAATTAGATTCTTATCATTCGCCTTGTACAAAAATCAATTCAAAATGGATCAAAACCCATTATCTAAAAGAGGAAACACTGAAACTTCCAGAAGAAAGCATAGAGGGTAGTTGTCAAGACATTGGGTTGGAGGGGCTGGAGAGATGGCTCAGCCAGTCAGGAGCACTGAACGCTCTTCCAGAGGACCCAGTTTCACTTCTAGAATTCACATGGCAGCTGACAACTGTCTGTAACTCCAAGATCTGACACCCTCACACAAATACACATGCAGGCAAAACACCAATGCGCATAAAATAGAAGTAAATTTTTAAAAAGACATTGGGTTGGACAAGAACTTTTTGAATAGCACACCAACTAACACTAACAGAAACCAACCCTAAGTATCAGCAGACTAGATGTCATAAAAAGTTTCTATTCAGCAAAGGACACAATTAGCAGAGCAAACAGTCCACAGCATGGGAAGACATCCTTACCAGCTATATTTCAGACCAGGGACAAATATCCAGGACTTAGAATATTCTAATTGCAGAAACTAAATACCAAGGAAACAAAACTGCCTGTCAATAGAGCAAGTGAATTGAATAATCACTTTTCAAAATGAGAAGCACACATGGCCAATAACTATTTTTTAAAGTGTTCAGTATTCTCAGTCATCGGGGAAATGCAAATAAAAATTACTTTGAGATGCCATCTCACCCCTTT
Organism: Arvicanthis niloticus; assembly: GCF_011762505.2. Taxonomy (NCBI): domain Eukaryota; kingdom Metazoa; phylum Chordata; class Mammalia; order Rodentia; family Muridae; genus Arvicanthis; species Arvicanthis niloticus. Next base: position 39,392,364 of record NC_133430.1, read on the forward strand.
CAAAATGGCCCTCATCAATAAATCTGACAAGTGTTGGAAAGGAAGTAGAGAGAACGGAACTGTTACTCACTGTTGGTGGGAGTGCAAATTAATACAGTCATTAATACAGCCATTGTGGAAGTCAGTTTGGAGATTTCTCAAAAAATTAAAACTAGAACTACCATATGACCCTGTTACTCCAGTCCTGGGCATTTTCCCAGAACACACAGGAATATTTGCACCCCTATGTTTATTCCTGATTTATTCAGTCTAGCAAAGAATCAAGATTAACCTAGATGTCCATCAACAGATGAAAGGAAAATGAAAATTTTCTATATATAAAAAAATGGAGCTAGGCAGTGGTGCACATGACTTTAGTTCCAACACTGAGGAGGCAGAGGCAGGCCGATCTCTATGCATTTGAGGCCAGCCTGGTCTATAGAGTGAGTTCCAGGACAACCAGGGCTACACAGAAACATCCCATCTCAAAAAACAAACACAAACAAGCAAAAAAGGGAAAGTATTAAGTTTTAAAGAAAAAAATAAAATCACAAAATTTGTAGAAAAATGAGTGGACTTGTAATATTAAGCAAGATAATACAACCTCAGACAGGAAAAAAGCTGTTCTCCATGATATGCAGAATGTAGTCACTACTGTGTGTGTGTGTGTGTGTGTGTAAATGTGTATGTGGGTATAATATATATATATATAGAAAAGAGAACAAGGAAGTATAGAAACCACTTTGGCTCCTGGCAAGTCTCATGCTGCACCTGCCCAAGAGCTCTGGATTTGCAAATGAAAACACACACACACACACACACACACACACACACACACACACACACACGCCAGCTAATTTTGATATGCTTTGACTAGCTCAATGGTTGGGTACTTCTAAACCTCCCCATGGACAGCACACATTTTCCTCAGGTATTCCTGGCTTAGCACATTGCCTTCTGGGCAGCACAAACACACACACCCCGCCCGCTCCCCCTCTCAGAACCGCTTTCCTTTTCCACCTACATTGTTGGTTGATTTTTTTTTTTTTCCTGCAGTTCTTAAATCTGAACCCTCTCCTTGGAGTCATGGTGATTCTCCTCCTTCTCTCTCCCTTGGTCCCTTGGCTGAGCAGTCTAAAAGTCCTGCCCCGTCTCCCTGCCCAGCCATTGGCTGTACAGCAACTCTTTATTACCAATTGAAGCCAGATGGGGGCGGGGACCCTCAGGTCTGGAAGCCTGGCTTTTGGGAGCCAAAGTAGGACAAAGCATTAGAACCAGTTCCCAGCATCTCACTCCTTCTGTCCAAATTAAAAAGAGGCTCTTCTCTCAGACATAAATTGAGCATAATCATAACAATTATGAAAATTACAAAGTATGCTATACAATTAATATCCAGTCCATCATATTTGTCAATTAGATAAAGTACTCTACTATTTATCCTAACTGAAAGAGTTTAATTCTAAATGTGAATCATGTTCTGACTTTAATTTGTAGTACCATCAGAAAACCACCCTTTCCATATCATCTTCCTCAAGGCTAAACAACTTAAGCTTGATTATGAGACTATAATGAGTCTTCAACCCTGAGAAATTCAAGAACAAATTAAATATCATCTGAATATATAGGAAGCACAAAAACATAGCTTACAAAACTTAAACTGTAGAGACAGCTGACTACTTGAACAATCCCTTATTACTCAAAATGTCTGAGCATCTGTCTTTAGCCTTCTGGCCCAGAACCATCTGACAGACCTTGAAATGAAGCAGGACCTATGAAGGACTTGTTTACTCTGTCTTGGCAGAGCTAAACTGTCAACTACCCTGCATCATGTGTCCTTTCTTGGACAGTATTTTTTGTCTGTAGGTGAGTAGAACAGTTTTTGTCAAGGGCTATCTTGCCATAACTGGAGCAACTCCATATGGAGGTTTTGATGCTCAGTTTCTTCTTTGAACCAAGAAAATGGCACAGTTGAGAGCAGACAGGTCTCTAGCCAAATGATCTTTAATGATGAATTAATATTAAATGTCCTATTCTGTGGATTTCGGATGTTTTTGAAGACTATCTATCTATATAAAGCATATCTGAACTGTTAAACCTTGACTACTCTTAGCTATTTCTATTTGAATCACCTTAATATAGTTAGATCAGAATCTAATATAACCATGAATTTATTACTTGGCCTTTAACTTGCACTATTTAATCATCTTAAACAATTTGTAATAGCAGTTATTACAGTTATTAAAAAGAACTAGGTCTAAGCCTTGTATTCTTAAATGAGTTGCATAGCCACAATGCCTATCTAAAAGTAACAATATTAATTTCAAATTTTGTATCAATATAAGAATTTATACCAATGAAAATCTCTCTCTCTCTCTACACACACACACACACATACACACACACACACACACATTATGAATAATTCTAGCTGTCTTCAGACACTCCAGAAGAGGGCATCAGATCCCATTACAGATGGTTGTGAGCCACCCTGTGGTTGCTGGGAATTGAACTCAGGACCTCTGGAAGAGCAGTCAATGCTCTTAACCGCTGAGCCACTTCTCCAGCCCCCCAGTGAAAATCTTAAATCTGCATCAATCTATAAATTCCATATCAATGTAAAATTATAACTCTGATTTGTATCAATTATAAAGATTTCTACCAACATAAGATTGTGGCTACATAATGCTTTGCTTAAGAATAAATTTAGTAATCCATTCCATCTATTTCCTTCTTGTTCACAATTATGACCATTTTAAAGTTATCCCTTAAAAATGACAACCTAAGCCAGGCAGTGGTGGTGCACGCCTTTAGTCCCAGCACTTGGGAGGCAGAGGCAGGTGGATTTCTGAGTTTGAGGCCAGCCTGGTCTACAGAGTGAGTTCCAGGACAGCTAGGGCTATACAGAGAAACCCTGTCTCAAAAAAAAAAAAAAAAAAAAAACCCAAAAATATGACAACCTATCTATAATTTATAAAATAATCATGACTAGACACCCAAACCCAAGGGATAGGGATGACGACTCGCCTCAACTTCTTGCTGCTGAATAAGGATGATGAATATTCTTTAAAGGGATAAGGATGGGTAGGAAAATTAGAAAATTTGGTTAGACTTAAGAAAGCTAGCTTTAGCATTTGTTATCCAGTCTCTGTGTGCTTAGAAGGCTCCGGGCTTGACTGAAGTTTTGGTTGGATCTGTCTGAAGGTTGGATGAAGCAAGGTCATCTGGAAGCACCAGCTATTCCTGAGGCTGTTCTGGAAGCAGTTCTCTGGAAACAGCTTCAGGAGGTAGGAGGCTGAACAGTAGGTCACTTCAGCATCCCCGAGGAAGAATCTTGCCAGACCTGTACATTCTGCAACATCTGAATCTCACAACTAAAATGTTAGTACTATTAAGGCGTACATTTGTATGGGTTGTGTAAGGTACAGAGATAAGTCAAGGGTGAATTTTCTTCCTTCTTTGAGCAGGTGAAAGACAATTATCCTTTTACTAAAGTTCATTTCACCTTTTAAAATGTAACTAGTAGAAAATGTAAAACAGCACAAGCAAGCCAGACAGCGGTGGCACACACCTTTGATCCCAGTACTAGGGAAGCAAAGGCAGGTGGATCTCTGAGTTCAAGGGCAGCCTGCTCTACAGAGTAATTGCTAGGAAAGCCAGGGCTACACAAAGGGCTCAAAAATAATGAGAATGATAATAATAACAATAATAGTAATGATAATAATTATACACGTGGTTTTCATTCTGTTTCTAATGAGCTAAGCTTATCAATATAATTCTCTGAATCCATCTTTAATGTTTATTTTCAAAGTCCAATGACAGCTTTTAAATTGTATTAGCCATTATATCTATCTCATTCAATTCTATAGAAATTTATTGAGTGTGTTTGATCTGTGTAAGGAACTGCATGGTTCAGAACATGAAAAAGACACTGCTTTCCTGCTCACCAGACCCTTACAAAACAGTCAGAAATAAAATGAGCCCAAATACCCATAGCTAAGTCCTGGCAGGCTGTGATGTGGAGTACAAATGAAGAGGCTTTTCCGAGGTAGGGGATCAGGACATAATTTCTACCTGTGCTGGAGAGCTGGCTCAGAGGTTCAAGAGCACCTGCTGCTCTTGCAGAAGACCTAGGTTCAGTTCCCAGCATCCTCACGGTGATTCACAAGCATCTGTAACTCCAGCTCCAGGAGATGCTCCCTGGTCTGGCCTTTCCAGGCACCATGTACATACTGGTGCACATAAAAATAAATTGCACCTTGAAGTATGTACAGGATTTCAAGAAGCAGATACTATAGAGCCAGGGGTGTAGCTCAACCTGGTAGAACATTTGCCTAGCATGCAGAAAGCTCCTGTTCAGTCTTCAGTACCACATAAACTGGGTGTGGCGTCACACGTCTGTAATCCTGGGCACTTAGAAGCATCTGAAGTCCAAAGCTATCCTCAGCTACACAAGAACTTGAAGCCAGTCTTGGCTGCATACAATCCTGTCCCAAAACGGAAGAGAAATTACATAGATATTCAGATGGATAGTCCAGGCGGGAGGGCGGGGGTTACGCTTTTGTTATTTGAGTCGTTGAAAGGCGAAGAGAAAGTGGTACCAGACTCGCGGCTAGAGGCTGATTTCTGCAGCTATTTGTTGGGATGGAACTGGGAAAAGTTGGAAATAAGAAAGACAGATACCATGAGGAACCACTAGGGGGAGATGAATAGCTTTCTGCCGCTACATCAGTAGCCATACAGGACAACACCGCTCCCCTCCCCACCCCCAAAGATATATAAAAACTTACATGATGATCACAAAACATAATCTTTGGTATGAAGTAGTTTTGTGTTTAGGGGCACAAAAGACAAAATATAAAATTACAGTTGTCTTTTTACTACCCCAGAATGCCATTATATAGTCAAAATGATCGATGGGGGGGGGGGGGGGGCGGAAGGGGGAGTCCTGCAATCACAGGGAGGATAAAGATCTAAGGGCTATGCACCGAAGTCCTCCATTCAAATCCAATCACGTTCAGGAAGGGAGGTGTCAAGTAAGAGTAGAATGGGGGAGGGGGCAGAAATTCAAGTGTGATTAGAGTAACAGGGACATAAATAGATCAGAAGGTGACAGGTGGGAGAAAGGGAAAGAGAGGCCACAAGCAGGAGGGTTGTACCCAGAGCAACCAACAATTGTGATGTAAAAGTGAGCAAATGATTTTTTTTTAAAAAGAAAAGAAACCTTTTGTTTTCTTTCCCTTATATATAAAACTATATTTTTAAAAAGTTTGCAGAAAACATTGTTTCTATCTCATGTTTCCCCTCGCACCCCTCCTCCCCCCAGAATACCACCCTACCCATAGTAATCTTTTAAAAATATGACCTCAGTGTTGTATGCCAAATACATGAGACTGTCTCTTGATAAACGGAATTGATTTAGAGGAATCTAAATGTTAAAATACCCGACTTTCCGGTTCAATTGCAGAGCTACACCATTACCAAGAGTAAAGCCTTCCCTCAAGAGTACAGTTTGAGGCTCCGTTTACACTCTTACATTTGATTTGTTGAGACAGTCCTACTCTGTAGCCTGCTCAGGCCTGGAGCTCAGTAACTCAACTGACTTCAACTGATGGTGAGCCTCCTGCCTCAGCCTTATGAATGCTGGCATTACAGGTGTGCATACCTGGCTTTTTTTTTTTTTTTTTTTTTTTTTTTTTTTTTAATTTGTGTGTTTGGTTTGGGTTTTTCAAGACAGGGGTTCTCTGGCTGTCCTGACACTCACTCTGTAGAACCAGGCTGGCCTTGGACTCAGAGATCCTCTTGCCTCTGTCTCCCAAGTGCTAGGATTAAAGGCCTGAGTCACCACTACCTGGCCCTTTTTTTTTTTTTTTTTTTTTAATTTAATAGGAAAACAAACATAAAACTTATTGCATGCCTAAGGCATAGGAGTTTTAGACTCTCAAATTGACACAGTGCCAATAGTGTCTCCTCTCTGTTCTTTCTCTAAAGGGTTAAAGAAGTGTCTCCCAGGTTTGGGGTAACATTGTTAAGCCAATTTCACTGCCTGTTCAGGAAAAGCATATGTCATTCTTTCCATCGTCTCAAGGAAAGTGTGAAATAAGAGACCGTGGTTGTCCTTACCTGATATCACCTTATTGCCCTGAATAGCATGGCTGCAGTGCTAGGTGCAGCACAGGTGGACCTGGCTGAGGGCAAGAACACCTGAGCTCCTCAAAGCTGGCAACCTCAGCCTTCGGTGCAGCTCAGTGGTAGAGGAGGCTGTGGGGTGTGAGTTTCTCTAGCATCAAAAATAAGGTAGGATTAGACAGACAGACAAAGCCCTTTGGTTGTTTGGTTCGTTTGCCTTCCAGTGAGCTATGCCTTTTCCTTCCCTCCGGGAGGCTGCTTTGAGCTGCTTGCTTCCTCTGTTCCAGTGATGAGCTACAGTCTTTCAAATGCACACATTAGGAGATTCTGCCCCATTTCCTTTTGAGTTTTCTTCGGCTCTCTTCGATTTCTTTTCAAAACATCAAGATCTGTGTAGACTTTTCTACTAAACCGTGTATGAATTGGAGTGGATTTAATCAACAAAACAGAACTTTAAGATGGGATTTTATTGTGTGGGCTCATTGCCCTGCTGCAAAGTGTACCCCGAGGATACAGGAGCCCCCAGAGTAGGTTTTGTTTTATTTTAATCCTGTCTGTATTATCTCTGTGTCCTGTGTTGACCTTGGGGGAGGCATTTGGAATTGTTGGAGTATTTGAGGGTGTAAAGAGAGTGAAGCCAACAGGCTCCTGTTCTGCCCATAGAAGAGGATCAGCAGGGAAAACCCTACAAAGTGATTCAGCCACAAAAGTCAAAGGAATCTAGAGATGAGGGTGGGGTTGAAAGGAGTGCTTTGACTTCAACTGAAGAAAGGTGCATGACTTTGGGAAATAATGTGATTTCACAGTTAAGAGGGGTTTTTTTGTTGTTTGTTTTTAAGATTGGTTCTCTCTCTGTGTGTGTGTGTGTGTGTGTGTGTGTGTGAGAGAGAGAGAGAGAGAGAGAGAGAGAGAGAGAGAGAGAGAGAGAGAGAGAGAGAAATGCCAAAGCTTTTAAATTCAGACTCCATTTTAGAGAACTTGACCTAAGTTTGAGCTCAGGTAGACTAACAGGCTGGTACCTAGCATTACTTTCCAACTTGCCCCCCAACAATACCTGAGCCTAGCTCCAGTCTTTAGGCTAATCTCCAACAAGACCAGCATTTCTAGGTTACACCCTCAACAAGATCAGTGTCTCCAGGTTATTCCCCCAACAAACCTGCACCCCCAGGTTACAAGCTCACCCCCTGCTTAACAACCACTGATGCAGAGGAGAGCAGAAGTGAAGTCTATGGTATGACTCCCAGCACCAGCCAATTATGTTAAAGGCCACAGTAGCTTTCCAATTAGATGTTTGCACACGTAGTCCCTGCTTGTTGCTTACTAAAAAGCCTTGCACTGATAGACATGTGGGGCTTTCCCACCACCAAAACCGTCTTGAGTGATGGTGGTACATTGGGGGAGTCCAAGCTAGCTTGAATAGAATAAAGACCCTGCTGTGAGTTGCATCAGATTGGCTCCTGTGTGTGTTTTTGGGGATCATCAACAGCATTTCCCTGGGACAATGAGAGAGAGAGAGAAAGAGAGAGAGAGAGAGAGAGAGAGAGAGAGAGAGAGAGATTGATTTAAGGAGGCCAGAGAGGGTATTGGATACCTTGGAGGTGGAGTTACAGGTAGTTGTCAGATGCTCCGTGTGGATGCTGGGAACCAACCTAGGGTCTAACTGTGGGCCTTTTTATTTATTTTTATTTATTTATCTATTTATTTATTTATTTATTTATTTATTTTTAGCTCCCAGCTGTAGTATAATAACAAGAGAGCTATCCTCTTGCTTAGTGGTTGAGCTCCGTTACCTGGTCTATAAAGTTATCACATTAATAAATGGACCTCCCTCCCAGGGTTATTTTATAAAAGGATTCACAAATGTCTTAGCTATATGAGCATCTACATCTGACTCGTGGGTCTTAAAAATAACTTTAGTGCAGGGCAGTTGTGATGCACGACTTTGATCCTAGTACTCAGGAGGCAGAGGCAGTTGGATCGCTGTGAGTTCCAGGCCAGGCTGGTCAACAAGGTGAATTCCAGGACAGCCAAGGCTACACAGAGAAACACTGTCTCAGAAAAAACAAAAACAAAACAAAAACAACAACAACAAAAAAACTAAAACAAAACAACAACAAGAAAAAACCCTTTAGCTTTAAATTTGAAGAGATAAAAACAGGAGGCTAGTGAATTAGGAAAGAAATTGGTAATGTTTCAACCTGGAAGGTACAGACGTGTACCTGAATGATTCTGTCCAGGGGGCACCATTAGAGCAGCAGGCTGGCACCAGAGGCTATCCTGGAAAGAGAGAGCAAATGGCTATTTTCCTCCAGGGTGCAGCCTTGGAAAGTTACCTCAGGGTCACTGCTTCTGGCTCTTTGAACACCTTTCTCCTGACAAAAATCCTCCTGGTGAACCAGAAGGAGTTCATGGCCAGGCTTGCAAGAGCTGAGGGATATTGTTCTGTGACTGGAGTAGACTGTGCCGAGGATGTGACAGTCATTATAAATCTCATTGTCCTGGCACTTTAAAAACCCGTGATTCCCCATTCTCTCAGAATAGAGGCCAAATTCCTTGCTGCATGGTCAAAGGCTAGTCTACTTCTGCAGCCCCGGGCCTTGCTGCTTCATTTCTCTTCCTCCTTTTTTTTTTTTTTTTTTTTTTTCTTGCTGCCACTCATTGTCTCAGTCAGTATTCTATTGCTGTGAAGAGACACCGTGGCCTCAGCAGCTCTTATAAAGGAAAGCATTTAGTTGGGGCTAGCTTACAGTCTCAGAAGTTTAGTCTATTATCAGCATGCTGGGAAACATGGCAGTATGCAGGCAGACATGGTGCTGGAGGAGCCACATACAGAGACTGGAGAATTGGCTGGAAGCTAGCCTGGGCTACATAGCAACAGCAGAAACAAGAGACACTGCTTCAAGTAGAAGGCAAGAACGTCTGAAACTTGCCCTTTGATCTCCACATATGCACTCTACACTGTTGAGAACCGCACTAAGCCCACGTTTGGGCGCCAAAAATGTTGAGGCCCGAGCTGCCCCACTTTGGTCGGCCAAAAATGTTGTGGCCCTCTCCACTCCACGCTTGGCAGCTACTGTTTCCCGGCCCAAGCTGCCGCTCCGGTCTGTGGGTCAGGGTTCAGTAAGAGAGAGAGTGAGGATTGACTCGAAGAATGGAGACCAGACAGAGTACGATTCAATCCCGTTTATTCTTCAGTCTCTCTTCCAAGTCCAAGTCCCAAGTCTTGAGTTCCTAGTTCCTAGTTGTACTCCTGTTGTTCTCTTCCGAGTGTCTAATGTCTACTCCTACTCCTAGTGTCTGAATCTCTGTTACTCCAAATTGTTCTGAACTCTCCTGTCTGCCTCTCGCCTTTTATATGTCTCACTTCTAAGCCATGCCTTTTGGTCACCTCTTTAAGTCATGCCCTTAGGTCTTGTCTCTAAATCTGATCTCTAAGTCACACCTTTAAGTCACACACCTTTAATCTCACACACCCAAGGTATCTAAACCAAGATGTTATCAGAGTGTGCTCAGCTGTTGTAGGCTATTGTAATACAAGTCTCATGTCAGGGTATATGGCTCAAGATGGCTGCAAAGCTGATAGCCGCTCTCTGCTAAAAGTCAGCTCCCAACAATACACCACGTGGACCCAACCCCCGCACAGTTAACTAATTTTATAAATTACATACAGTATTTATTAAAATGTTCGAGCTAGGCATAGTAGCTTATAGCTGTGTGAGATGTGTATATGGAAGAGTGCTGGCTGCTCTTCCAAAGGTCCTGAGTTCAATTCCCAGTAACCCTACAGTGGCTCACAGACATCTGTAATGCTCTTCAGGCATACATGCAGACAGAGCACTCATGCATAACAAAATAAACAAAGATGTTGTTTATGTGTATATCAGAACTTGAGAGGGGGCTGAGGCATGGCCAGCCCAAGTTATATAGTGAATTCTAGGCCAGCCTGGGCTATTTAGTGAGACTCCGTCTCTAAAATGGCCTAGCAACAAAAGAGTTGAAGTCCAAAGAAGCTTCAATAAATCACTCAGATCTTTGAGCACAAACAATCATTGCTGCCATGTCTTTATGTTGTACTTACTGGAAGGAAGGTTCTGCCCAAGTCAAGGGAAACACTGTGCCCTGATGTCATGTGATATAACACCTCATCACTCTCTAGGAAGTGATCTATAAACCTGGAGGCTAGCTTGTCGCCTCATTCCTAGAAGGTCAGTAACACCTCCTGATTTCAGTTAGTTCCAGTGTGGCAATGTTGAAAAGGTGGCAGGATCTGTAAGAAGTGAAGATAGGCAGGAGGGAGTTCATTGGAACACCATCTTGTTTCTTTTATTATGTCTGAATATTCTGTCTGCATGCCAGAAGAGGGTATTGGATCCCATATATGGTTGTGAGCCACCATATAGTTACTGGGAATCGAACTCAGAACCTCTGGAAGATTGGCCAGTGCTCTTAACCACTGAGCCAGGTCTTCAGCTCCTTAAATTTTAAGGGGTTTTGTTTGTTTGTTTGTTTGTTTTTGAGACGGGGTTTCTCTGTGTAGCCCTGGCTGTCCTGGAACTTACTCTGTAGACCAGGCTGGCCTCGAACTCAGACCTGCCTCTGCGTCCTAAGTGCTGGGATTAAAGGTGTATACCATCATTACCCAGCTGGAGTACCTTTGGAAGGTATGATTCCCATGGTTCCCTGCTAGTAAGGTGTTATAAAACAGAATGATCATGGATTGTGAATCTCTGGCTTCCTATGTTATCGTGATTCTCTCCCTCTTACACACATTTTCACAATGATGGCATCTGCCATGTTTTATGTCCCCAAAAGGCCCACAGTAGAAATGAATAGACAACAAGAGGTCTGTTTTTGGATCTTCAAACTGTAAGACAAATAAATCTCTTCCATTTAAAGTACAGAACCTTGTGTTTTTTTTGTTTTTTTTTTTTTTTTTTTTTTTTTTTTTTTTTTTTTTTCAGCAACAGAAAACAAAGAAAAAACATGTGTTGCTTTGAACTGAAGGAGGGATTTGGTAACTTTGTGACATCGTGGCTCTTCAGTTGTCCCTTATCAATCAGTTAATACCTGAGATACGTACATCAGAGGGCCTTTCATTGAAAAATTAACAGTATTCAATACATATGTATATAAAAATCTACATACACACATATATGAAGTAATAAGATAATAATAAAGCTCAGGGATTTAATTCATATAATTTATGGTGTTTGGGATTCTGTCTTCAAGAGACTCAGATTCTAGGGAAGGAGAGAAACCCCAGAGATCACAATATATTGTAGTGACTGCTCTTCAGTGTGCTGGGCAAGGTAATTAACTTCCCTGTGTTCTTTTTCTCATTTGCAAAATGGAACTACTCCATGTTCCCCAACTGCTGTGAGAATTAACAAGAGATAGTCTATTTCTTGTTAAGTAACCTGTGTTAGTTTAATGATTCAGATGAGTCCGGAGAATCTAAAGAACATACTAGAATAAGTAGGAGGCTAAATTGGGAGACTGTAGCCAGCTCCAGCCCCAGGGAATCTCAGAGCTAGACATTATGTAGCACACTCTCCTGCACCAAAGGTCTAGGTTTCACTCCGCCTCCCACCAAGGCAGGAAGATGGGAGATGCAGAGAAGGATGAAACAAAATCACAGACAGAGATAGAGAGCAGAGACAGAGGTAGGAATCAGGGCGAGTGGACAAGAATTAGAAAATGCTTTCTGGTTGCATGTGAGCTACTAAAGTGGCCTATCTCTGATTTCAGTTTTCTGAGGCAAAGGATAATTTCCTTTGTGCTAAAAATAACCTAATGAAGAGCTCAGGTACCCCAAGGGGTCATCGATTCAACAAGCCCAGAAAGTCCAGGTATGAAAAGATCTTAAAAGGAAAAAAAGGGAGGCTGGAGAGATGGCTCAGCGGTTAAGAGCACTTACTGCTCTTCCAAAGGTCCTGAGTTCAAATCCCAGCAACCACATGGTGGCTCACAACCATCTGTAATGGGATCCAATGCCCTCTTCTGGTGTGTCTGAAGATAGGGACAATGTTCTCACATAATAAATAAATAAATAAATAAATAAATAAATAAATAAATCTTAAAAAAAAAAGGAAAAAAGGTGTCTCTGTGGTATCTTAAGTGGCCATTGTTTCTAGAGAGATCTTTATCAAACTCCAAATATCTACTTACATCAGGATTTCTTAGGTTATTTTCTGTTTATGACTTTTTTTCACCCCCAAAGTTTTACATGATCCCAGGTATGCAGGCATATACAACAAGTATATGAGTTTTTACTCAATAAATCATAAATCAACTTCAAAATAACTCTTTAGTATATTGCATTTGATCAGTCATTAAAGACTGAAGCAAATTTGCATACTAATGAGATGCCTGTATTTATTTGTTTTATACAAAGAACTAATTTGCTGAGTGTTTAATACTACAGGATGCAGGTGTCTCTGATATTTTTCAAAGTTGATCAATATTTTGACTCTATAATCAGCAGTACTGAGAATACCACTTTACATAAATACATAGTGCAAAATGGTAGAAGTATGTTTAGGGTCATTTCAGAAATCATTGGAAATTATGTCCCAATCCCAAGACAAAAATTCATTTAATGAACAATCATTTTCATTATTTTCATTTTTGTTTTTAGACAGAGTTTTTAAAAGTTTCTTAGGTTAGCTTTGAATTTCATATGAAGCTAAAGGTGACATTGAACTCTTTCCCCCTTTATTTTTAAATTTTATGTATGTTGGTGTTTTCTCTGCATGTAAATCTGGGCATTGCGTGCATGCAATTCCCATAGAGGCCAAAAGAGGGCACTGGATTCCCTGAACTGTTACAGCAGTTACTTGTAGGTGCTGGGAACAGGGTCCTCTGGAAGAGCAGCCAGTGCCCTTAACCATTGAGCCGTTTCTCCAGCCCGATCTTGATCTTCCAATATTACTGCCTTCACTGCCTGAATGCTGGAATTACAAGTATGAACCATTGCTGCCGTTCATATAGTTTTGGGGATTGAATCTGGGGCTTTCTGCATGCTAAGCAATCACTCTACCAACTGGGCTACATCCTCAAACCCTCAACTTCAAAAAAAATCAATTGTCTGTCACAGTACAATCCAATGTTATATTACTTTAATACCTTCTGAGTATTGACAGCATTTGAGTAACCTTCTGATAAATGACAGTAGAAGTTATTTAAAGTCTTACTTTTCAGTAATTAAGCTATTATGTTTCAAGGACATAGTTGTTAATCACGTACAAGTCAGGAAGTGTGGGTCCAGAGTCTGCAGACTTAATACTGAGGACCAGCAATGCAGTGAAGTCCCACGACACGACACAGCCACGCACAGCCATAGACACCTCAGACTCATCTAATTGATTCAAGAGTTGGTCACTGCATCTTCAGAAACCTTTTGCTGGTGCCAAATCTTTTGTGACTCTTCCATTCCTTCACTTGGTGTCACACCCTACAGTTTAAGAGACTGACAGTATCTCTAACTAGGTTTGTGTGTTTAATAAGACTGTTGATGTTGTGAGGCTCCAATATACAGACATAAAAGTGTCGGCCCAAATGGTTACAGACAAAATCTCTCTGGGAACTGCAGTCTAGAGTGGTGGTAAGCAAGTATCTGTATGCTGTCATGGAAAAGGCAGATGAATGCAGCCAATGTTCCTTAGTGGTCTGCTGAAGAGGGATTCCAGGAAGCTAAGCCCTTGGTACCTTCTCCCTCTTCTCTTCTCTTCTCCCTCCTCTCTCTCTCCCTCTCTCTCCCTCTCTCACCCTCTCTTTCTCTCTCTCTCCCTTTCCCCCTTCCCCCCTCCCCCCTCTCCTCCCTCTCCCCCTCCCCCTTCCCCCTCTCTCCCCCTCCTCCCCCTCCTCCCCCTCTCTCCCCCTCCTCCCCCTCTCTCTCTCTTTCCCTCTCTCTCCCCCTCTTCTCCTCCTCCTCCCCTCCCCTCTCCCCCCTCTCCCCCTCCCCTCTCTCTCTCTCTCCCCTCTCTCCCCTCTCTCTCCCTCCCCTCTCTCTCCCTCCCCTCTCTCTCCCTCCCCTCTCTCTCCCTCCCCTCTCTCTCCCTCCCCTCTCTCTCCCTCCCCTCTCTCTCCCTCCCCCTCTCTCCCTCCCCCTCTCCCTCTTTCTCTCTCTCCCCCCTCTCTCTCCCCCTCCCCCTCTTTCTCCCCCTCCCTCTCCCCTCTATCTCCCCCTCCCTCTTCCCCCTCTCCCTCTCTCTCCCCTCTCCCTCTCTCCCCTCTCTCTTCCCCTCCCTCTTCCCCCTCTCCCTCTCTCCCCTTCCCTTCCTCTCCCCTCCCTCTCCCCTCCCCCTTCTCTCCCTCCCTCCCCTCCCTCCCCTCCCTCCCCTTCCTCCCCTCTCTCCCCTCTCTCCCCTCTCTCCCCTCCCTCCCCCTCTCCCCTCCCTCCCCCTCTCCCCCTCTTCCCCTCTCCCCCTCTCTCCCTCTCCCCCTCCCCTCTCCCTTTTCCCCCCTCCCCTCTCCCCTCTCCCCTCTCCCCTCTCCCCTCTCCCCTCTCCCCTCTCCCCTCTCCCCTCTCCCCTCTCCCCTCTCCCCTCTCCCCTCTCCCCTCTCCTCTCTTCCTTTTCCCCTCTCCCTCTCTGTCCCCCTCCCCCTCCCTCCTCTTCCTCTTCTAATGATTTTTCCCTCCAGGAGTGTTGGGAGCCAACTCATAGCAGAAAACAGCTATCATCCTTGCAGCCATCTTGAGCCATATACCCTGACAAGAGACTTGTTTTTCAACAGCCCACATATCTTGTTTTGCTGTTTAGTGCCCACAGTTGTAAGGCGCACATGGTATCCATGCCTGCAAGGCATTCAGTGCACGTGCTATCCACGTGATATCCACACCTGCAAGGCACGTGGTATCCATTCACTAGCATTGGGCTAGTGAATATAGGTCCAAAAGAGACACACAAGGAAACACCCTTTCCCATAATCAGGGAAAAGGGAACAGGGGCCAGCTCCAGGCCCCGAACCAACACAAGCCAAAACAGGCTTATGGAGCAGTCAGTTTCATACCAGCAAACAACAATCCCTTTCTGAACTTAGTTGAGCAACACCAGGAAGCCCAGGACTAGACCTCACTTCTGCCACCCACACAGTATTAACCCCAGAAATGGGACCTCAGGCTTTACCCACTGGAGTGTTTGGACCACTCTATCCAAATGTGTTTGGCCTGATAGTGGGAAGAAGCAGTGCTACTATGCAGGGACTACAAATTTTTCCTGGAGTTGTAGACAATGATTATCAAGGTGAGATTAAGGTAATGGCCCAGGCAATTCAGAATATAGTCACCATTCCTACAGGAAGGAGGATAGCTCAACTATTGTTACTTCCATTGTTCCCTACTAATCACAAATATAAGAATCCTAAGAGAGGGGACCAAGGCTTTGGTTCCTCTGATGCATATTGGGTATAGCCTATAGTTAAACAAAAACCTATGATGACACTGTGGCTGGATGGAAAGGCATTCCAAGGCTTGGTTGTTACAGGAGCTGATGTGACTATCCTAAAACAAAGTGATTAGTCTGCCACCTGGCCTCTGATCCCAACCTTAACCAATTTAAGGGGTATTGGCTAAAGTCAAAACCCACAATAAAGCTCTAAGGTGCTGACGTGGAAAGATAAAGAAGGAACTACAGGAAATATACAACCCTATGTCACCTCAGGCCTTCCCATTAATCTCTGGGGCTGAGATCTCTTATCCCAGTTGGGATTGGTTATGTGCAGCCCTAATGAAGTCTGAAGGAAAATCTACTGCAGATAGATTCTGGCATCCTGATACCAAAAAGAATTTTGCAACAGTCCTCTGGAAAGACCTGGAACCTGGAATGGGCCAGATCCAGTGCTTATCTGGGGAAGAGGTTCTGTATGCATATATTCCCAAACTTCAGATGCCTCACGCTGGCTGCCAAAGAGACTGATTAAACAAATAGACAACAATAACAAATCCAGGGAGGAGAAACCCCCTTAGAAGCATATTTTTTCTTTGCAGAAAACATGAAGGCCTTCAAACTGGAACAGATCAACGAGCAAACCTGACTTGGGAAGTTCTCAATGCTGAAGGAGACATCACCACCCGCATCTCCAGGGTAGCTCTATTGGACTCTTGGTTCCCCAACTTATGATTTAGTGGGGAACATTGTTTAGACCCAGGAGAAAACCCAGTACCACAGTTACTATAATTGTTTTTTGGGTTTGAGCAGGGACAGGGATTTCCTTACTTGTTTTATTAAGATTAAAGCTATGATCAGTTCTGTTTTTCTATAGATTTAGATTCTGCTATAACACATTTGTAAAATTCATTATCCTCCATAGATACTTTTTACTCCTCTGTCAGAGGGAGTTGTTTGTTGTCCTTAAGAAAGAGTATTGCTTTTATACCAACCATCCAGGCATTGTTAAGTCTCTTGTCTCTCGGGTTCATGCTGTTCAACAAACTTTTGTACGACAACAGATAGACGCTATTCAAATGAAACCCATACAGGTATGCTATTACAGGCTGGAAGTAGGGGACTCTGAAACCTCTGTCATCAAGACTGATGAGGATTAACCCCTAACTTATGCGCTAAGCCAGATAGTCAATGACAGGTAAGAGAACACCTCAAGATCCTTGCCCCTAACTGGGAGGCCTCACCATCCTAAGACAGGAGCTCAACCAATGGCTGTTGAGTATACAAGGATGGGAAAGGGAGGCTGGGGTCATTTGTTCCAACCTAAGACAGGCATGGTTTCTGTAAGTTTTCCCAGCCTTCCCTTTTGAAAAAAAAAAATTAAAAAGGGGGACCTTTTGGGAGCTGACTCATAGCAGAAAGCAGCTATCAGCTTTGCAGCCATCTTGAGCCATATATCCTGACAAGAGACTTGTTTTTCAACAGCCTACAACAACCAAGCACACTCTGATAAATATCTTGTTTATCCCATATATCTTGTTTTGCTGTTTAGTGCCCACAGCTGTAAGGCGCACGTGGTATCTATGCCTGCAAGGCGCATGGTGCATGTGGTATCCACGCCTGCAAGGTGCACGTGATATCCACACCTGCAAGGCATGTGGTATCCACACCTACAAGGCACATGGCAAAGCATATAAATACCCCGGACTTCCCTTCAATGGGAGAGACAATAAAAGAGACTAGAGACTTGATCAGAACCTCTGTCTTGTCTCCATTCTTCGTGTCTCTTCCCCTTTATCCCCACTCTCTCTCTTGCTAGACCCTGACCTGCAGACCGGAGCAGAAGAGCAGTCCGGGACACAGGAGTTTCTATCTTGGCTTACCTCTTGTTGGATTTTTGACCCCAACACTCTTCCCATTGTTCTGTCGAATATTTATTTACTCCTAAGACATGATTCTGTCCTAGTCCTCTCTCTCCATGGCTCTTTCATTTTCTGGCTTTCGTTCCAGTTTATTTTCAGAGCCTGGGCTATTCTGGCTGCTGTCTTTTTCCACATCCTCCCATCTCCCTTCTCCTCTCCTTCCTGGTATTTTAGCAGGAATGACACTGTGTGGAGCAAGTGGATTGTGTCACCAGATAGGGGAACTGGTAAAGTTGTAGCTGGTTCAAAACCCCAGGGAAGCTCAAAACCGAGAACAGTAGGTGTGGACCCAGCTCCCTGCTAAGCTCTACCTGTCCTGGACCATGTAACCACGACAACTTATTGAGAGAGCCATGACAGTCAGTCTCTTAGGGACAACACCTGAAGTCCTTCCCTACGCAAATAGAACATCCCTAACATCTCAGACTGAGCCGATGGGAAGCATTTACCCCCGATCCCGCCTTACTCCCAAAATGTTAATAAGGTCCCCCATGAAGTGAAGTACACAAATTGTTTCACCAAGAACAATCTGAGGGTGGCTGTTTTATTGAGCTGTAAGACTCCGGGGAAGAGTTTTTCTCTCCCGAAGCATTCATTGCTGGATCTCAGATCTGCCCAATAAGACTGGGCCTGAGCCCCTGCTTGCAGCTACTCCCCGCCATTTTCTTAGTGGCTATGGCCACGGCTTTTGGCCACCAGCAGTAACTGCTACTACTAGCATAGCTGCTCCAAAGGTAGTGGGGGAAATCTTGGCTATTGGCCCTGCACTGGCTTCCCTTCAGTGAGTTAACACTTTGGTCATTCTGGCCAGGCCAAAGCTCCAAGGAACCTTTAGTTCTGGCCTGACCTGGCCAGAGATCCTCGGGTTACATTCTGTCTTCCCTGAGTGACTTGCGATGGTGAACGGTCACCCCAGTGGCAAGGCAACCGCGCAGCCAAACAACACTGAGCAGGGCTCAGATGTTAATTAGGCAAAACTAACCAAGCAAATCCCAACTTCCCAATGTTTGGTTTTGGGTTCGTTGGCCGCACTAGCGTTTCCTCAGGTACGGGTTTTGTTTTGATGTGACGTAATGAGCCCTAGGTTGGAGCCATCATCTGTGTTCAATGTACCAGATGGAGCATCGGGAAGAGGATGCTGTTGAGATAGAGAGCAAAGACATTACTAAGTAACAAAGTTGTGGGGCCAACCTGTGCTGGCAGCCACTGCCCTGTCTTCATCAAAATCCTGAAGGCATGTTTTGTGCCAAGGAACTTCCTACCAGCATGAGAACTGGGTGGTGAACTCACTGTTTCTGAAAATCTATAACTCATGTTTCATTCCTAAATAATAGAGTCAGAACATCACATGAACAGTTTTTAGTGTATCATGCGTTTGACATTGGACTGTGTAAGACACTGGGCTAGGTAACGGAGAATACATGTTTTAGGTTCAGATGACTTATGGCCATGGGGAGGAGGCACATAACTGTAAAAATACATGTGTGTATTTTTAAATTTTTAAAATATTTATTTATTTATTTTTACGTATATGAGTACATTGTAGCTGTCTTCAGACACACCAGAAAAGGGCATCAGATCCCATTACAGATGGTTGTGAGCCACCATGTGGTGGCTGGGAATTGAACTCAGGACCTAGGGAAGAGCAGTCAGTGCTCTTAACCACTGAGCCATCTCTCCAGTCCCATATGTGTATTTTTAACAAACCAACAAAAACTGCCAAGTAACACACTCTGCATGATAATTCAATACTAGATGGGTAGGGTGATCATATAGCTTGGTTGGTCCTGTATGCTCCAAGTGGATGCAGGGTTTGGATTGGTATAATTGTATAATCCACACTCAAACTTCATAGTCTAGGAGATATAGCATATGCTTATCATAGGTATAGTATTATGTTTAGGAATCTAGGAGCAAGAGTAATCCTCCACCGTGGTGAGGGTACTAGCTTACGAAGCTGGTGGAACTTGAGTCAAGTCCCAAAGGAAGAATTAGGATGTAAGCTAGAAGAAAAAAAAGAAAGAGAGAGAGATGGGGGAAGAAAGAAAGAAAGGAAGGCAGAAAGAAGGAAAGAAAGGAAGGAAGGAAGGAAGGAAGGACAGATGGAAGGATGGAAGGAAGGAAAAAAGAAAGAAAGAGGGAAGAAGAAATGAGGAGGAGAAATATAACTTACCTGGAGATATTAAAAACACAGGTAGGGGCTGAGGGGAAGGCTCAGTCAGTAAAGAGGTTGCTTGTAAGAATGAGGGTCTGAGTTCTACCCTTAGAACCCACATGAGAATTCCAGATGCTATGGCACATGCTTGTAACCCCAACACTGGAGAAGCAGGATCAGGAGGATCCTTGGGGCTCACTGGCAGCCAGTTTAATCTAATTAGTGAACCCCAGGTCCATGAGAGACCCCTCCTTTCAGGAAGTAGATGGTATTTCTGAGAAGCATAGCATCTAAAGTTGCCCTCTGACCTCTAAACATATGCATATACTTGTGCACATATGGCAGAGAAAAAAGGTAGAAGAGGAAGAAAGCTGAAAAGGAAGAAGAAAACAGGGAGAGGAAGAGGAGAAGGAGAAAGAGGAGGCATAGGTTATATTATGGTCTCCTCAAATGTAACCCTAGGATTCTATGTCTGTGGACTGTGTTATCTGTTGGGTCAGCAGCTGAAAATTACTCGCCAGGCAGTGGTGGCACACACCTTTTATCACAGCACTTGGGAGGCAGAGGCAGGCAGATCTCTGAGTTGAAGGCCAGCCTAGTCTACAGAACAAGTTCCAGGACAGTCAGGGCTATACAGAGAAAACCTGTTTCACAAAACAAAAATTACATAGGCCCACCCATGCCAGGCCATGTGGCAGAAATACCCAGAAGCCCACTTGCCTCATGGTCCACTTGCAGCGGGAACCATTACAATGTACAAGTATGTGGTGGAAAGATGGGAGAGAAAGAGGAGGATGGTTTGTGTGCTACGAAGAGAGACAGAACTGGAGTCTCAGGGATGGAAAGGAACGACATGATCTGAGTAGTCTGACGGGGAACCCAAGGCTATGGTGATGTCTTGGCCTATGTCTAGGTCCGTGGCCATGCAGCAGCAGGGGTCTAGGTCAATGTCCCTGGCTCATATTACCAAAAATGTCCCTAGTCTGGGCTGCTGCCAGAGACCATGTTGATGTCCAAGTGCTGTGTAGAACCCTCACTGGTTGTAGAACTCAGGAAAGCCGGCCCTGCCCTTCATCAACTATAGCACTCTGGAGAGTGGACCTTACACCTCACCTGGGCAGCACTATAAAGCTGACCCTGGTGGCATGGGCACATACTGGAGAGCAGTAGGATGGTGGATGGGAAGATGCCTTCCCCTCCTCCTTCACCATCTGTCACAGGCCCCAGGGTTGTAAGGGTGGGAGAGCTGGCCCTGCCCTGCATTGACTGCTGCATTGCGTGAGCTAGCCAGGATGGTGCTAGAGAGCTCACCCTGGTGATGTGTGTGCAGGAGAACTGGTAGACTGACCAACTCAGCTACTCAACTACTCAACTACCACCCAGGTCTAGCTCCAGGGCTTGAACTAGCCCACCCCAACGTCCACCTCATCACTGAACTCTGGAGTGTGTGAAGGGGCTGGTCCCACTGATCCAAAGGTACAGGATCTCCATGACACAAGGCAGCAACAGGATACCCAAGAGGAGTCCAGGTGAGGATCCAGTATTGTTAGTGTAACAGAAGCCGGAGGCCTCGAACCAGACCCCATGACTCACTGCAATAAACATTTGCAAGTAAAGACGTGTGGACAAAAGGGTAAACTGTGGGACACACTGTGACACACTGCAGCCTCCAGTCGATGAGAGGTTTTGTTTGTTTATTTGTTCATTCTTATCTTTTATTTTCTTTTTGTGAGGGAGGTTGCAAGGACAGAGGGAAGATATGGAAGGATGGGGAGATGAGCAGGGTTGGGGTGCATGATGTGACACTCACAAAGAATCAACGTGTTTGTTTTTTTTTTGTTGTTTTTGTTTTTTTTTTTTTTTTGTCCAGACAGGGTTTTTCTGTGTAACCCTGGCTGTCCTGGAACTCACTCTGAAGACCAGGCTGGCCTCGAACTCAGAAATCCACCTGCCTCTGCCTCCCAAGTGCTGGGATTAAAGGTGTGCGCCACCAGTGCCTGGCAAGTTTTTTTTTAAAAATGAAAAGAAAATTACTTTCCCTAGAGAAGAGCATTCATGTAAGACAGGAAGAAACCCAGGTATAGAACAGACAATAGGAGAAATCAAATTCTAGATTAAAGCATTTAAATTTAATCTTATAGCTGATAAGGACCTGAATGAAGAGGGTTTTTGTTATTGTTTGTGGGAAAATTCTGCTACTTACGGTTGAAGTCCACCATGACCTGATAGCCTCTGGGCTCGACGCAATATGGACGACTCCCTTCACTAGCAGGGCTTTTCCTTCTCTGACCTTGTCTGGGGAATTCTAAGCCCCGCCCCCGCCCGCCCCCACATATGCCACTACCTGAGAAATGTCAGGTAGCCTCATTTAGATTACAGGATCAATTTCCTTTCTCCTTATAAGAACCTGTTCAGCTGAGATTCTTGAAATGCTTCCCCATGCTAATGAGACTTTCCAGGTACCCTAAACCTCAGCCCCCTCCCCAATGACCTTTGCCTATCCTGGATATTCCTACCCTCAGTTCAAGTTATGAGCCTTGAATTACCTTAAGTAAAGGTGATCTGCCTACAGATAGCTGGCCCCAGTGTGATCATTCACCACACATACTCACAGGGCTTCAAACGGCACCCCCGCCCCATCTCTGCCCTCTGGCTTTGTGTATTGAATCATCCGATGATCCACAAGAGTGAGGAGCCCCACAATTGCTGTTGTTGGTTGATTGCTGATTAGTTTTTTAAGACAGGGTTTCTCTGTGTAGCCCTGGCTGTCCTGGATCTCACTCTGTAGACCAGGCTGGCCTCAAACTTATAGATCCACCTGCCTTTGTCTCCCTAAAGGCATGTATGAAGAGAAATAATACCTCAACACAATATTTTTGGAAGGTTAATATATCCAGGTATGGTGGTTTTGTAGGAAGTGTGGCCTTGTTGGAGGAAGTGTAGCCTTGTTGGAGGAAGCATATCATTGTGGGGGTGGGTTTTGAGACCTTCCTCCTAGCTGCCTGAAGGCAGTCTGCTCCTGGCTTCCTTTTGATGAAGATGCAGAACTCTCAGCTCCTCCAGCACCATGCCTGCCTGGGCACTGCCATACTCTCCCAACTTGATGATACTGGACTGAACCTCTGAACCTGTAAGCCAGCTGCAATTAAATATTGTCCTTTATAAGAGTTGATTTGATCATGGTATCTCTTCACAGCAGTGGAAACCCTAACTAAGACACCAGATAAACTTCAGTGTGCTTTTGTTTGTAATTCCTTTTACGATTCTGGCCTCTTGAACTCACACCACAATCATTCACTAACCTCTGTTTACAATATTCTATGCTTTTCCTAGCCCCCTTCTCCAAATTCTCTCTGCTAAACAGTTCCATGGGCTTCTAAACCTTTCAGTCAAGGGTAGCCACAGCAAGGACTCCACCTGTCAGTATCAATTTGTATCACCTTTTTTGCTTAATTGACAAAATTCTGAGATCAACAGCTTAAGTGAGGAGAGACTTGTCTTGGCTCCTGGCCTCGGAGGTTTCAGCCCACGGACAGCTGGCTCCACCATGCCTAAGCCCATGGCAGCCTGGGAACATTATGGCAGAAGGGGATATTGAAGGAAAACTGCTCGTGGTGCTGTGGCCTAGATGTGGAGAAAGGGGAGGGGGGAGAAGCCAGGAAGCCAGAGATAAGTTATACCCTCCAGAGATATGGTTTCCTGAGATGCGGCCACTTGTGAATAGCACCGCCAGCTGGTGAGTACCCTCAGTGAGCCCAGTTCCCACGCCCTGTGATGTGGTAATGGCTCGTCCCTGTCTTTCCATTCAAGCCATCAGACACATGGCTGCTGGACTCTAGCTCCTAAAGCACAGTTCCAGTCCTATCTGTGCTTTGCCTAAAACCTTTCCAGCCTTCAACAGATTTCCTGTTGCCAATCAAATTAGGTACACGGTCTTCAGCAGAGTTCTCAAAGTCAGCCATGCTATGGCTTCAGTTGATCTCTTCTTCTTCTTCTTCTTCTTCTTCTTCTTCTTCTTCTTCTTCTTCTTCTTCTTCTTCTTCTTCTTCTTCTTCTTCTTCTTCTTCTTTTTGTTTTGTTTGTTTTTTGTTTTGTTTTTGTTTTTCGAGACAGGGTTTCTCTGTGTAGCCCTGGCTGTCCTGGAACTCACTTTGTAGACCAGGCTGGCCTCGAACTCAGAAATCCGCCTGCCTCTGCCTCCCAAGTGCTGGGATTAAGGGCATGCGCCACCACCGCCTGGCTCAGTTGGTCTTTTCTGCCTTAACTTCCACACCTTTTAAAAAAGAATTATTAATTTAATGATATGTATATGAATACACTTGTAGCTGTCTTCAGACACACCAGAAGGGGGCATCAGATCCCATTACAGATGGTTGTGAGCCACCATGTGATTAGTGGGAATTGATCTCAGGACCATTGGAAGAGCAGCCAGTGCTTGTAACTGCTGAGCCATCTCTCTAACCCACCTTTCGCAGCACTTTAACACTGATTTATAGGTATGAAAAATAAGGGAGCTACTTGGTGGTCTTTGGAGTGGTTGTGTGAAATTTCCTTATAAAACAAGCTGATTCACAGGGGAGGAGGTACAAGACATGGAGGTCATTTTTTACTACTATTTGTAACTTTTATATAAATGAATTTATGAGACTGATTCAGCCCAGAACCAAACAATCCTAATATCCAGTCCCCATTAAGGTACAATGCTATGCATGGAAACAGGACGAGTCAATAAATTTCTTTGAATCCCCTGTATCCACTTTTGCTCACACCTCTTACCATTTCCTGTTAAGATGCATTAACATTTTTTCTACTTGTGTGCATGGTGTGTATGTACACATGTATGCATGTTGTCATGTTTGAGGGCATATGTGTGTGGGTACACATGCTTGTGGAGGCCTGAGGCTACTGTCCAGAATTATTCTCGATCTATATTCTACCTTATTAATTGAGGCAAGTTCTCTCAATCAAATCCGGAGTTCACAGGTATGGCTAGTCTTGATAGTAGCTTACTCTAGGGGGATCTGTGGGGCATCTTCTCTCTCCCTTTCCAAGCCGAGAAGCACAGGCAGACCACCACAACCACCGCTAATGTGGGCTCTGGATCGAAATTCCCACCTCACAACTGTACAGCAAATGCCTTAACCACTGACCCCTCTCCCTAGACCCAGTGTTTTCATTCATGTAAAATTTATTTTTATTTTATGTGTATGAGTATTTTGCCTGCGTGCATGTAAGTATGCCTCGTGGGTGTGGTACCTGAGGGAGCCATCAGATCCCCTGGAACTGAAATCATAGGTAGCTGTAAGGCACTAAGTATGTGCTGAGAGCTAAGCCTGGAGGGAATCTCTCTGCAAGAGCATCCAAGGCTCTTGCTCTTAACTGAGGAACCCTCTCTCTAGCCCAGATATTTGTATTTTCTATCTTATTTATTTGGTTTGCTTTGGTTTTGAGACACAGTCTCACTTTGTAGTCCTGGCTGACCTAGAACTCATTATGTAAACCAGGCTACCTCAAACACACAGCGATCCACCTGCCTCTCCCTCTCGTTTGTTGGGATTAAAGGTTCAGCATCACCCCGCCCAGGTCGATTTTATTTTCATTTTAGTATCAGTTCCCTTTATAAGGCTACAAGAATGTTATGTGCTAAAGCCCACCACAGTGGCATATTGCTGTAACCCAGTACCTGGCAAGTAGCAGAGAGGGATTTTTGAGTTCAAAACCAGCCTGGACTACATAGCAAGACGAAACCAACCAACCAACCGAACAAACAAACAAAAAACCATTATGTGTTCACTACAAGTGTCAAAGGTCCTTCTCACCATTTAACCTTAGTTTACTGACTGCTCTATTCATAGATTTTGGGGCTCTTATGATCTTATTAATTAATACATGTTTACAGCAATGTAAATAAGTTCATGTATGGGCTATTTTATCAACCAAGTGTCTTTGAGTAGCAAACATGGTTATGCAACTATACGTAAAACTATATACTTAAGTATCAATATCCGTTCCTCTCTCCCCCGGGGAGAAAGTTCTTTGTAGAGAGTGTTCCTAGCTTTCATCAGGTATTCATGGTGGCCATCACCCAGAAAAGAAAGTCATTCATTATTCATTTTTAAAGACAGGGCCTCACAGCCCAAACTTGCCTTGATCTCATGACAACCCTATTCCTCCCAAGTCATGTGATTACAGTGTGAGCCACCAGGCCAGGCAGTTCTTGTGAGCCCATATGTACATCTATGGAGGTGTCTCCACTCTCTTCTCACTGACTATTTGGAAAGAAACCTTTGAAAGCCTCAGTAATTGTTCCACAACAGGATCAGCCACGGATGGAATCTTTCAAGCTGGTTTCTAATTCATTTTCCAAGACTCCACCCCTGCCCTACGCATGGACAGAATGACATCACACAACTGCAAACATGTGTATGAAGTCCTAACCCTCTGCCCCCTACATCCCTTCCTCCTTTCCTCTCTTTGGCATTGAGAGCCTCTGCTGATTGCACAGGAGGCGTCTACCCAGGAGCTCAGTGTCTAAATTCTGAAACAAGCCCTTCCTTTTCTCACCAACACTCTGGTGGTCCCCACATTTTGAACTTAGGAAGAACAACATGGCTTCCAGTGGGACAAATCTCAAACCCTGGACCCATCAGCTTTGGAAGTGAACTTTAGGAAAAGAGAGTGAGAGGTGGACTTTTAACTTATCATCAGAAATATTCTTTTTGGTTAGTTTTCTGCAGTACTGCTCTCTTCCTCTCCCTTGATGATTATTAATGATTTTTCTGTATGTTTTTCTCTCTTATTCCCTTTGGAGTTCAGTCCTCCCTAGTGCCTTAATTTAGTTAATGTTCTAATTAGTGCAAATTCCACTCCAGCAGATTTCCTGAGCTTTTGCATCAGTGCTTTTTCCATATGATGAACTCCATTAACACGGCTCTGAATGTTCAAGACAAAGGAAGCAGTAATTTAATGCAATGGGCGCTACCTCATTTGCCCCATTTTCCTGGTTCAGCTTTCTTGGTACCATGGAGCCTCCTCAGCAGGTAATTTCATCAGTAAAGAACTGGGGAGATGAAATGAGGCTGATGCCTAGATAGACTCATCTTCTAGAAAGTTCCACATATCATCAATGTACATTAAAACAACAACAACAACAAAATACTTTTATATCAGGGAAAATATCATCCCTTAGGGGGAAGAGTAAGGCCAACTTCCCAGTAGTGATTTGATTTGTCCTGATGTTCTTATCTTTTTCTCAAATCTTTAAAATTTAACTAGATATGATTAGGTGTGTAGTATAATCTAGACTATGGAATGAAAAAGCTGAGTGAATCACCGAAGACTATCTGACTTGACTATTTGATTTTGTTTGTTTGTTTGTTTTTAGAGACAGGGTTTCTCTGTGTAGCCCTGGCTGTCCTGGAACTCACTCTGTAGACCAGGCTGGCCTCAAACTCAGAAATCTGCCTGCCTCTGCCTCCCAAGTGCTGGGATTAAAGGCGTGCACCACCACCACCTGGCGACTATTTGATTTTTTAAGACAGGGTTTCTTTGTGTAGCTCTGGCAGTCCTGGAACTTACTCTGTAGACCAGGCTGTCCTGGAACTCACTCTGTAGACCAGGTTGTCCTCAAACTCAAGAGATCTGCCTGTCTCTGCCTCCTAAGTGCTAAAGGTGTGTGCCACCACTGCCTGACATCTGACCTGGCATTTTTAAGCAGTGATTTTTATCCTTGACTGCACATTGGAGCAGGCTTCAAACTCTTGATATTTGAGTCTTCCCACCATAGATTCTAATGTAACTTGTGTGGGGTTCAACACAGGCATCAGGAGACTTTGAAAAAGCTAATAATAACTGTAATAGGTTAGGGACCACTACTCTAAACATTGGATCATCAGCCTCTGTGAACAGCATCATAATACTGTCAGGAGACAGTAGAGGGCAGAATTGACTTAAATTTATGTAGAGATTAATTGTCCTTGATAGGACATAGCAACTAATAATAAAGTAATCATAACATTGTGTTGTGTGGTTGTCTTTTTTGTCATAAGTCTTTCTTTTATGACTAAAGCCAAGTTACTTTCTATATACAAGAATTTACTGGGGGCTTCTTGGTGGCAGCTGATACATAAGGTTACATATAAGGATACATATGTTATATATTGTATCACACTTCTGAGAGTGCAGGGCAACAGTTATTGATTATGCCTGAACAGCAGGGACAAACCAGGATTGTCTTAGGCAAGGGGATATATGATTACCTTATGGCACTGTAACGTGGCTTTGCTAAGTAAATAAATAAACAAATGAAAGCAACTACATATAATAATAGTTGACTATTAAACTCCCCAGTATTATTTCTGTGTGTGCCTATCTATCATGGTTCATCATCACAACATACACTATGGACCACAGAGAAGATACTTAAGGCAGTTGTTTGTTTGTTTACTTATTTTGAGACAAAGTTTCTCTGTGTAGCCCTGGCTGTCCTGAAACTCACGCTGTAGGTCGGGCGGACCTCGAACTCAGTGATCTGCCTGCCTTGGCCTCCCAAGTGCTAGGATGAAAGTCCTGCACCACACCACTGCCCCATGTTAGGACAGATTTTTAAATTTTAGACATTACACAAGCCAGCTGAGAAAGCTGGCACAGGATTTCACTTGTAAGTAAAAGGTAAGAATTGTCTTTAAATGCCCTTCAGAGAGCAGGATGAGACACACAAACAGTAAATCAGTAAAGGTACTGCCCCTACATATCAGCTGCCTTTGACTTACACAGATTCTTTATGTCCTGCTGGGATTAGCACTTGGTACACAGGGCCAGCTGACTTCCTGAGTTGCTGAGTCTGACTCGTAGAAATTCTCCTTGGAGGCATAGCTTCTTCTCTGACTCTTGTGTAGGTCCTCTGTGTAGTTGCTGATCTCCAAAATGAACCAAGGGATTTCTTTGGATACAGAAGGCATGGTGCAACTGGTGAACAGCAAACATTGTAGAACAAATAATTGAAGTCAGCCACAAAGTATCCCTCAAGCCATCAGAAGCTCAGCCACAGACCTTTCATCCCTCAGAGATTCCCCGACAGGATGTTACAAGCACATGTCCCACTTGTTGAATGACAGCTACAGGAGTGGCTATATTTAACTAAGTCCCCAATAGGATTTGTGTGTGTGCATGTCGGGGGGGTGGTTATTCACCAATTTATTCTATTTTGGGTGAAAATTCTTTCACTGTTTTGTATGTAGAAAGCTTGTTATTACTTTGTTGACTTTTCGTATGTGAATTTCAGATTGGCTTAATCTACCTTGCCTCCAATAATTAGTTCTGCATGTTCATTCTTATGTGAGTGGTAGGTGTAATTATCAAGATTGATTGGAGCAGGATGTGGTGGTGAACACATGTCTATAATCCTAGCACTTGGGAATTGGAGGCAGAAGGATTAGGAGTTGTCGTAGTTAGGGTTTCTATTGCTGCAATTAAATACCATGACCAAAGCAACTTGGGGAGGAAAGGGTTTATTTGGCTTACACTTCCACAGCACAGTTCATCATCAAAAGTAAGTCAGGACAGAAACTCAAGCAGGGCAGGAACCTGGAAGAAGGAGCTGATACGGAGGCTATGAAGCAGTGCTACTTACTGGCCTGCTCCCTATGGCTTGCTCAGCCCACTTTCTTATAGAACCCAGGACCACCAGCTTGGGATGGCACCCACAGTGGGATGGGGTCCTCTACCATCAATCACTAAATGAGAAAATGCCCTGGGCTGGAGAGATGGCTCAGCAGTTAAGAGCATTGACTGCTCTGCCAGAGGTCCTGAGTTTCAATTCCCAGCAACCACATGGTGGCTCACAACCATCTGTAATAGGATCTGGTGCCCACTTTTGGTGTGCATGAAGACAGCAACAGATACTACTCATATAAATAATAAAATGAAATCTTTAAAATCTTTTTTTTTTAAAAAGAAGAAGAGGAGGAAGAAGGAGAAGGAGGAGAAGAAGAAGGAGGAAGAGGAGGAGGAGAAAGAGTAGGAGGAAGAAGAGGAGGAAGAGGAGGAAGAGGAGGAAGAGGAGGAAGAGGAGGAAGAGGAGGAAGAGGAGGAAGAGGAGGAAGAGGAGGAAGAGAAGGAGAAAAGAAAATGCCTTACAGGCTTGCCTTAAGCCTGATCTTATGAAGGCATTTTCTCAATTGAGGTTTTCCCCCTTCCAGTGACTCTAACTGTGTCAAGTTGACATAAAATGAGGCAGCACAGGAATTCAAGGCCAGCCTTTACTATATAGTGAGTTTGAGGCTAGCCTGGACTAGAAAACAAAACAAACTAACAAATATTGCCGAGTAACGTTGGGAAACATAAACAATTAAAGCATGGCAGTAAAGAAAACAAAATTATAAAGATCAGTCCTATCTTCACATAGTTAAGACTGTTAGTTTCTATACCCTCAGACTGGTTCTTTGGACCAGTCTCATAGCTTGACAGCTCTCGGTGCAAGGGATAGACTGGTGAGGAACGGACATGGGTCAAGCCACTCTAGCTCCCACCTGGGTGGTGATATCCCCAGCTAGAAAAATAGGTAGGCTGTGCAGCTTTTTTGTAACAGAAAAGAGTTTTTTTTTTAACCTTTGTAGCATGTACTTTTTGTCTGAGTTATTGAGGAAAATGCTCAGACATTGCTTTTGCAAGCTCGCCAATACTTTGTTCTTGCCTAGCTTTCTAGCAAAACTTGTTTTCAAGAAAGTATCTAATACATTTTGCTTAGTTTTTACTATATTCTTCCCAAATTGGAAATATCTGTTGATTATTACAAAATAGTCTATGCTTATAAAACAAATACTATAGAAAAAGGAGAAGGAAATAAGAATAACTCTAAACCCATCATACAGAAATATATTTTAGCAGTATTCTTATTGATATAAACTATTTAAATTCTACTTTTAAATTTTTATTCATTTTATTTTTTTCAAGATAAGGTTTCTCTGTAAACAGGACTACAGTCCTGGCTCTCCTAGAACTCGTTCTGTAGACCAGACTGGCCTCAACCTCACAGAGATCTGCCTGCCTCTGTTTCTGCATCCTGGGTGCTGGGATTAAAAGCATACACTATTACTGCCAGGTTATTTTCACATGCGCGCACACACACACACACACACACACACACACACCGCTTAGCCTTGCGGTTCATGTGTTTAATTCTAACATTTGGGAGGCAAAGGCAGGCAGATCTCTGTGGGTTCAAGGCCAGCCTTGTCTACAAAGTGAGTTTTAGGACAGCCAGGGCTACACAGAGAAACCTCATCCTGGAAAAAAAAAAAAGGTATCATTTAATGCATATGTGCTTGTGTGTGTGTGTGCGTGCGTTTGCGTGCGTGTGCGTGCGCATGTGTACAAGTATATGCACACCTGTGCATGGAAACCAGGAGAGGGTGTTAAATCCCTTGGAGCTGGTGTTACAGGCATGTGAGTTGTGGCACATGGATGCTGAATCCAAACGCTGATCCTCATGACTGAGCAGCAAGCGCTCTGAACCAACAGGGCATCTCTCCAGCTCCCACTTGGAGTCCTTTTTTAAAAAGTTAATAACAAGTCATGACATTTCTCTTTTCTAGTAGATATAAACCTATACCCTTGCTTAAATGACCATTTCTTTGTGTGTATACACGTGCCATAATTGGTTTTAAAAGGAACTTCTGTGGACCAATTAAATTTAGTAGAGTTCATTTGTTTTGCAAAACAAAACAAAATCGATCCACAAATCAGGCAGCTGCAAGGACCAGAATCTGAGAATCCCAGTCCATCCTGTTAGCCAGTAGGTACAG
The DNA here is from genome assembly GCF_011762505.2 of Arvicanthis niloticus. Taxonomy (NCBI): domain Eukaryota; kingdom Metazoa; phylum Chordata; class Mammalia; order Rodentia; family Muridae; genus Arvicanthis; species Arvicanthis niloticus. The sequence continues at coordinate 39,423,736 of NC_133430.1, forward strand.
AGAAATGGACCTAAGGCATAGAAAACAACTTAATGGCTACAGGAGAGTCGGTCAAGCAGGCACCTGTTTGATTTAATTGATTCATTTCTTACAGACTTCCGGTAGCTGTCTGCTGTGATTCAACTCTCCATTGGTTAGAATGTTGGGCCCGGAGCAAGGACCCACTCAGAGATTACAGGCTCCCACATACTGTGTTTGACATCACTTTAACCAATTAAAAAATAATATATTTCTTTTTATTTCATGTGTATTGGTATTTTGCCTGCATATATGCCTATGTGAGGATGCTCCTGGAACTGGAGTTACAGACAGTTGTGAGATGCCATGTGGATGCTGGGAATTGAATCAGAGTCCTCTGAAAGAACAGCCAATGCTCTTAACCACTGAGCCCCCATTTTAACAAATTTTAATCTTCATTTTTAAAACTTTCTATTTTTGAAGAATATTTACATTGCATATACTTTTTCACTATTATAAACATCTCTTTTTTCCCTCTGCCCTTCTCCCTCTTGCTCTGGCCTCACTTGCTCTGGCCCAAAGTTTTTATTTACTTATTATATGTAAGTACACTGTAGCTGTCTTCAGACACCCCATAAGAGGGCATCGGATCTCATTACGGATGGCTGTGAGCCACACTATGGTTGCTGGGATTTGAACTCATGACCTCCAGAAGAACGGTCAGTGCTCTTAACTGCTGAGCCATCTCTCCAGCCCTATCAACATCTTTATGATAAACATTTCATAAATTCCTTCGATTTTTTGAGACAGGGTTTCTCGGTGTAGCCCTGGCTGTCCTGGAACTCCCTGGGTAGACCAGGCTGGCCTCGAACTCATGGAGATCTACCTGCCTCTGCCTCTTGAGTACTGGGATTAAAGGTGTGACCCACTACCACGCTGATTTATAAATTCTTAGTTTATGTGTAAAATATTGAAAGCTTGATCAAGCTGGAGGGGTCCTCTGAGTCTATGTAGTTCAGCGTCATTATTTTGTGGCTAAGAAATTGAGACATTGATAGCTGAAGGGGAGGTAGAGTCTTCTGAGTCTCTATCTGTGGGTCTTTCCGGCCTGCTCTGATACTGACTATATACAATGCTATTAAGTAAGTTGCACTGTACTTTTCTTTCTTACTCCTATACCTAAAGGTTGTACTTTAAAAGCTAACTCCTTCCCAAGATCATTTGCCTCTGAAGGTTTGTTTTTATTTGTGGAAGAAAGAAGTAGTCTTTGGGATGTTAGCAGGAGATCTATCAAGTACCTGGAGCCCTAAGAGGCAAATATCTACTTCCTTCTGACAGCACTTGGTTCAGTGGTGGCATAAAAAATGGCTACTTAAAGCTGGAAACCCATTCCAAGAGAAGGGTCCACAGCTTTCAGTTGGTTTGTCTGCAAGGTTCAGCGCTGGGTGCTGGAGGAAGCATATTTGGACAATTTCTATCATGGTGGGAAAAGGGTGAGCAGCACAGAGTTGTCACCGTGCGTGTGCTCAGCATAATTTGGGGCTAAATTATTTTTTTAAAGGTTTATTTATTTATTTTTATGTATGTGAGTACATTGTTGCTGTCTTCAGACACACCAGAAGAGGGCATCAGTTCCCATTACAGATGGTTGTGAATCATCATGTGGTTTCTGGGAATTGAACTCAAGACCTCTGGAAGAGCAGTCAGTGCTCTTAACCGCTGAGCCATCTCTCCAGTATCCAGGGCTAAATTCTTGAATGAGTTCAAGCAGGAGACTATAATATGGATCTTGTTAATTTAAGACTCAAAGCCACATGTGACTCAACATCTATAATTCTAGCACATTGAGAGCCGAGGCAGGAGGATTGTTGTGAGTTCCAGGTCATTCTGACAGTCTGGAATACAGAGTGAGACACTGTCTCAAACACCAAACCAGACCAAACCAACCAAAGAACCAAACAAAAAACTAAAATGTGTTACCACTTCCTGAATAAACGGCTCTAATAAGTTTGAGATTTGGAGCCTGTGATGCCTTTGGGAAATAAATTCTGAGATTCTTAACCCAGCAATGAAGATAACCATAGCAATTTACTTCATAAAATAAAGTGAAAGCATCTTACAGAAAGAAAATGATAACTTTTTAAACATAGAACTTGCCAATAAAAACTAAAGAAAAAAAAAAAGTCAGGGGTCCTAGCAAGAATCAATTATATTCTATATGTATTCTATGAAATATATCATGTTTAAGCTGAATTGTAGTTTCTTATAGACTTCAAAACATTGAAGAAATATTCAAACAGAAGCTGAGCATCTGTAGAAATAACCCACAGAATAGAGAGTGAAATTAATTTGCAGAGGTAATGGAGCTTTTTATTGCCGATTCTTTCCAAACTTTATTGAAATTTTCCCAAAGGTCTTGGTTAATATTATGAAAAAAAAAATACCGTGATTTTGGTAACTGCTCACTTGCAAACAAAACAATTAACAAGACCATTTATGTTGGCAACAATTATCACAAACACAGACAATTGTTTAATTAGTTGAATTGTTTAGAATGGTAGCTTGTCATTCCTTATAATAAACTCAACTGCAATCTCTTTAAATTTATTTCTTTCATGTGTACAAATGTTTTGCCTCCATGAAGATCGTGTGCATGCCTGCTGCCCTCAGAGGTCAGAAGGCATTGGATCCCCAGAGTGAAAGTGAACCACCATGCTGACACAAGGAAGCAGGCCTGGGTCCTCTCTAAGAACAACAAGTGCTCTCACCTGCGGAGCCATCTCTCCAGCCACTTCAAAGTCATTTTTAAATTATAAATTCTCCCGGTGGTCTGAGTTCCTGTCTGATAAATATTAATAAAGGGTGAAAACATAGGTTTTGGGCTCAGGTACTCTTGATTAAAGATATCTATAGAATATCTGTGGAAGACTTAAGACAGAGTTAGTGTCAAAGTATTTACACATTCCTTATAACGCATTTGATCTACATTCCTGTGGTCTTGTGTGCTCAAGATTTAGACTTACTGAAGCTTGGGGACTGGAATGGGGTTTCTATCTGAGGACCATGACTGAAGATAGTACCGAGAGAGCAGAGCAGTAAGAGTCCAATCCACCTGAACCAGTGCTTGCTTTACCTTGTTATCCATGAGACACGGGAAGAAGAATGACCCATGAGTGAGCTGGAAGGTAGTACTGAGCACACGGTCTCCTTAGTCAGCTAGCCCCTGTTCTCCCTGACAGACAGTAAGTTAGGCATGATGTGCAGTAGCGCAGGAGCTGGTAAAATTCAGCCACAGTACTGTCAATCACATCTCAGAGAATGTGAATTTGTTCAGACAAGCTTATTTGGACATACTTAAAACATGGACCTCCTGAAAACATTACATATAATGTATATAAGGGGGGAGCAGGGGAGGCTTTTATTGACTTCTCTGGTTAGTCTCTGAGATTGCAATCTCTTTTAATCCCTGATTTGTTCATTTATTCACTCATTGTATCTTTACAAATTTTGTCTCGTGTGCGAGGTACCATGCTAAGTGCTTAGTACTGTATCCTGAAAGTGATGGGAAGCCAGGGGAGACTTAATGTAACCGAGTGGCATGATCAGATTTCCTACTTAGAGTAGAATTCGGCTGCAACATGGAGAAAGAATTGAAGGAGAAGGAAATGGGAGAATGGGGGAGCAGTTAGGAGTCTGAGGCGGGTGAGGGCAAAGGCTTGCTCCCCAGTCCTCAGCCCCCCCCCCCCCCCCCCCGTGATTCTCAATGGTATACTGAGGAGTTCGCCTTACTGCTTCCTCCCTGGTTTTGCTTTTGAATATCTTTCTAATATATATGGTCATGTTTAATTCAAAGTGGTTTACTTAAATAGCTTTGGCTTTGTGGTTCAATAAAAATAGCATATTTGGGCAGCACAAATTAGTCTTAAAGGGTTGGGGAAGGCATAAAATTGGAGGAGGGGTAGGGAAAGGGGATGGATCTGGGGAGGGGTGAATATGATCCAGACATGTAAGGAATTCTCAAAGAACTCTGTGTGTGTGTGTGTGTGTGTGTGTGTGTGTGTGAGAGAGAGAGAGAGAGAGAGAGAGAGAGAGAGAGAGAGAGAGAGCATGAATATCAGGAGGATAGCAAGCAGTCCCCCGTAGTTAGCCACCTTCAGGGTCCTTACCTACTTACACTCCTTGGTCTCACCTATTGATTTCAGCTAGAGCTGGGTACTCAGTCTCTGAAGGCTTCCTCCCAGACCTTGGCTCACAGCATCTACTATAGTGCTCACTTTCCCTTCTGATCCCAGAACTCTTGTAAAGCTGCAGATTAACTAGGGAAGCTTGGAAGCACAGAGTGTCAACATGGGCAGGGACAGTCCCTTGACCAATAAAGATGAAGGTCCGTCTTTATCTCCTGTAGAGAATTCTCAAAGATACTGCATAATCTTCTAAGAAGGTCCCTGAAGATGTTCCTTCTCAATAATGACCTTGATAGCAAACCACCGTTCTCAGTGTTTCCTCCCCTCCCCCTTCCCACTGCTCCCAATTTCTCATTTCTGTGCTTGTTGTGTGATGCCCTTTCTCTCTGCACTTCTAAACTTCCTCTCTCACTGGGCTCTGATTTATCATTTCACTGTAACTCTATTAGCTGGGAAGCATTCGGGGATGTTGTCAGGATAACAGGATCTGCAGCAAATGAGGTTGTATTGAATTATTTATTGTTCAGCTAAAGTGGAGATAGCCACAGTAGACGAGCGGGTTTGTAAAATCTTGGGTAATATGTCTGTTGCTTTGGAGCGCTCTTCGTCATCACCATATTAATTTTTTTCTTGTGGTTGAAAATTATAAATTTGAATGCTCCAAAGAAAAATATGTGTGCAACCATTCAGTTCAGAGCCACAAGCCTATAGCTAAGAATTATCTGTTTCCTGTAATATATAATTATGTAGCTGCAAAGCTGCAATTCTGGAATTCATGAATTTATTTAATAAGTTTATTCACACACGGTTTAAAACATATAAATACATAATTCCACCACCCCTTTTCTTTCAAAAAATAGATCAAGGATTTCGACTTGTGATATGCAAGTCTAAGCTTTTGAAGTTGGCCTGTTTTTTTGTTTTTGCTAGGAATTGGTTCTTAAAAAGATGATTTTTTTTTTTTAAACTCAACAACAAGCAAAGCAAACAGTTTGGTGTGGTGGGGGCGGGGAGGATGCTGGGGAGTCCCAGGGCCTTTGCAGTGCTAAATGTTGCTTTGCTGAAGACCTACAGCTCTTGCTCCCTACAAAGAATTGCTAGATGGTGGGGTGGGTGAGAGGGAGGGAAAATCACTGCTAACCTCTGGGATAACCAGAGCAGGTGTGTCATCTTCCTTGTAATACTGGTGTCATCCGGGAAATTGGTACGTAATAAGAACTCAGGCAAAAGGAGAGGGGCGAGTTCTATGGCTTTTAAATACCTGTGGATTTTGTCCCAATTAGCATTTCTTAATGTCCAAATATCTACTCTCAAAAGAAGTGTGACGACAGCAGGCAGTGAAATATCTTTTGCTTGAACATCTGGCAATTGAACACCCTTTGCTCATGAATCCTAGAAAACAGCATAATTATACACTCAAGCAAACAAGTCAAGAGAAAGCCTGTTTCCTCTTAAGAATTCCAAGGAGCATCAAAGTTAAAACTCCCTTCTGGATCTATGTAATGGAGCCACTGCTGTCTCCATTACACCTGCGATTACCCGAGTTCATGGTCTGTGAGAGACCATCCCAGACACAGCGTGTGGAGGACCCCACCTCCCACCCCCAATAAAAATAAAAAGAGCAAAGGTACAGCAAGGTACGCAGCAAACCCTACTGAGCAATGACCTTGTATTGTTGAAAAGTCAAGAAAACAGCCTGCCCTGCCAGCCGCCCATGTTCGTCGGTGTCACTCTCCGTGGTCGCAGATGTCTTACTTGACACCCTTGGTTCTAGCGTCTCCTCTGGCCTGCTGTACCCCACCCCATCAAAGCTTGCAGTGAGAAAGCCGAGTCTTGCCCGGAGATCCAGGCTCAAAAGAAGGTGCAGGTGGGCTGGTGTGCCCGCTTGCCTGTTGATTATGGCCCCTGCAATATGCAACTGTAGGCTGCGCGCCACCAACCAGCACAGCCGGGACAGTACCCAGCTTGAAAGCTGGAGCTGCGGCCTCCAACCCGCAGGCTGGGGGCGGGGGCCTCGGCCCAGTGCCCACCCCCTGCGCTCCCAGCGTCTGCTCCTACTACCAGCCGGTTGTAGCCGGCCGGGAGCACGCTTTCTAACGTAACCCGCCCGCGAGAACAATCTGTCCCTACCAGCCTATCTCAGGAGGGGCTCAACAGCCAGGGCGCCCTCCTCACCCATCCTACGGCCTAAACGGGTCTTTAGATGTATTTTTCAAAACCAGATCGTGATCTGCAGGGACGCAAGGCGGGAAAGGCTGGGAGGACTCCGTTTAGCCGCCAGGCTTGCGGCTCCGGGGCACACGAATTAGGCCGGAGCTGCAGAGTCGAGTCCTCTTCCCGAGGCAAGGGGCTCTGAGTGTGCAGGATCAGGGGAGGTGAGAGAGGACCCTGGCGCCCCAGGTCCCGGCGGCGGCGGCGCTAGCGGCTAGGCAGGTGCCTCCGGGCGCGCAGTCTGATTGGCAGGTGCAGGAGTGGGTGGGGAAGGCGGGCCTGGCGCTGCGGGAGGCTGCGGCCCCGCCTCCCCGCCCCCGCCCCCGCCGCGGGACTATCTGGTCCCGGCAGCAGCGATGTCCCCCGGCAGGAATGTCCCTCCTCAGATAATGTTATTTATATCTCTGGGCGGGTCCGCGGCTCCGCAGCACCAGGCGCCCGGCGGCCACTGTGCCAGGAGCCCCGTGCTGCCCTCCTCCCCCTGCGCCGCCGCCCCCGGGCTCGGGGTGGCCGCCGCTTCAACCCCAGCGCAGGTGAGTCCCCGAGGGCCGCGCGGCGGGAGGGAGCTGGGTGCCCCGGAGCCAGCGCCCGGGTGCGCGAGGCCCAAGGGGTGGGTGAAGCGACGGCCCGGTGGGGGCCTGGCTCCGGGTGCCTAGCATGGGGAGGGAGGGGTGCGGAGCCCGGGAGGCCCTGGCGGCTGCGGCAGTCATCACCCCGGGACGCGGGAATCCGCGTGGGTTTCGCAGGCGCTGGGCGAGTAAGGCGCTAGCTCTGGGAAGCCAGCTAGTAGAGTGTCGCCCTGGGGCACGGGGAGTGGGTTTGGGGTGTGTGTGCTCTTGCTCGCCTCCCCCAGGACCCTCACCTAGGAGCAAAGTGTGTTGGGGGGGGGGGGGCTGCCTGTGGTCGGTCTGAGGACTGTCCGCGCCTGTGCCCTCCGCTGCCTGGCTTCTCAACCCCCCGGGCGTGTCGGATCCTCTTCTGGAACTTGGCTAGCGCGCTCCAGGGCTGCCCAGTGCCAAGGCTGGGAGGACAGTTCAGGGCAGCAGAGGGGGCCGGGCTTCAGGATGCCAGGCAGGACGTGCAGAGTGACCCAGTGTAGACTGAGAAGGGAAAGATCAAGTGTCCCAGAACTATACTTCAAGGACCCCCATCGCCCTTTGAGTTCCTATTCTCCAAGCTACTGCCCACTCTACTCTTACCCTTCGTGCCAGTTCCAGCAACTTGGCCCCGAAGAAATAGAAGAAAATGGAAGAAACAAGAGCTCTAACACAATCCTTAAGTCCCACCAACTTACCCAGACTTCCCAAAGGGGAAATAGCTACGAGGCTTGAGTACAGTTTCCGTGACAACAAGCCTTAGGTAGGGCCTTGATTTATAGTCTATTAATATCCAAACCACTGTTTTCAGTGAGCAATTAGAGGTGCTAGAGTTAATAACACCCTTAACTCACTGAAGGGATATGGAAAGAAGCCATTGTTTTAGATGCATCCGGCAGGATGGGATTATATAGTGATGGTCTCTTTTACTAAGAACTTCAGTGGGGAGAGGATACGGCTGTCACCTCCACGATAGGAGGCAGCCATATAAAACCCCTGCCTGTGCAATAGATGTATATAGTTCAGTTTCCAAGGGAGGTGATTCAGATAGCTCCTGAATGAGAGGAGCCTTCGGGGAAGAAGAAGAAACAAATCGAGGCATATTTAAGCTATTCTCTTAGGCTACCCTTAGCTTCACAGATCGCTCAGAATTTTAATCTAGAATCTCTTTTTAACTGCTCGGTGACTATGACCCAGGGCAGTCATCTCCTATTCCAGGATCAGACTTCATATGCTTTTACAATGAGCCCTGATTTCCAGAATGTTATGGGAAACTCTTATAAGTGCAAACTGTTTGTTAATTATGAATGCCCAGCACCCCCAGAGACTTGGGGACTAGCTAACAAAAGCAACAGTAAACTTAGAGCAGAGAAGAGCCCACCAACCTTGAGATGAGGCCAGCCGGTTATACAAAGTTACCAAATTCTGGCATTGAGTAAAGCACAGTTGAAAGGACAAGGACCCTTTGCTGGTATACCTCCCTTTATCAGCGGCCCAGTGGTAGTGGCTGGGGATGAGCCAGTCCTGTTAATCTTGAGTTCTCTGAAGACATAGAGTCCGCCCAAGGAATTGAAAGCACCCAAAACTTCCCAGGCATTCAGGCTGGGCCTTGCAGTACAGGCATATCAAGTTTTCCCCAGCGACTTGCCCCGTGGAAAGCTGGGATACCACCTTTTGCTCTGGTCATTGTTTCATCTAAGTGTGCCGAAGGTGTCCGGTGGAACCAACACACCTGTTGGATTGTTTGCTTGGGAGTAAAGTCATAACAGGGTGCTGACTCCCACCTGCAATCACGCTCAAATATGGCTATTTAGGTAAACTAGGTGCAAGTGAAAGCTTTGAACTAATGTCAGTCTGTCACAATTTTGGAAAATAGGTTTTTGATAAATAAAAAGAACAATAGCTTTTATTTACTCTATTTTTTATGTACTTGTGGCTGGCTGGTAGTGGATTCTCGGATAGTCTTTGTTGACTGAATGAGAGAATGAATGATCAGGGTTGCTTTATATGGCATTTAATTGTCAATTATGGGGGCTGTAGAGATGGCTCAGTGGTTAAGAGCACTGACTGCACTTCCAGAGGTCCTGAGTTCAAATCCCAGCAACCACATGGTGGCTCACAACCATCTCTAATGAGATCTGATGCACTCTTCTGGTGTGTCTGAAGACAGCTACAGTGTATTCATATATAATAAATAAATAACTCTTAAAAAAAAGAAGAGCCGGGCCCAGCACTTGGGAGGCAGAGACAGTCGGATTTCTGAGTTCGAGGCCAGCCTGGTCTACAGAGTGAGCGCCAGGACAGCCAGGGCTACACAGAGAAACTCTGTCTCGAAAAACCAACAACAACAACAACAACAACAACAACAAAAAAAAAAAAAAAAAAAAAAAAAAAAAAAAAAGGAAGAAGAAGAAGAAAATTGTCAATTCTGCAAGGTCACACATATTATCACATTTTAAAGAGCAAAGGAATGGCTGGTGAGATGGCTCGGCAGGCAAAGGTGCTTGCTGTTGAAGCCTTGTGTGATGGACTCCACAAAGTTGTCTTTTGACCTCCACAAGTGTCCCTGTATGCACACACACACACACACATACTCACACCATAATAATACATTTTTAAAGTGGGGAAATTGGATCAGAGAATTAAATAACTTGTTCATCTCACACAGCTGATGAGAGATGAGGGGAGGCCAGGATTCAAGCTCCATTGCTTGCTCTGTTGTCCTTTAGGTGCTCGGCAGGGAGTGCAGAATAGGTTGGGAAGATTTGCTTGTAGCACTGGCTTATCAAACTCCTCACTCCTTGAACCTCAGATCATAATTTTGCTTATGTCAGAGAAGTTTAAAACATACTACCTCAAGGCGGCATTGAGCATTTATTTGCTCAGAAGTTTTTAGCCCAGTGCCCTCTTGTTTTCAGGTCATTGTTTCAAGGACAGAATTATAATTTTGGCAATAGTCAAACACAGATTAAAAAAAAAAAGAGTTTTCTTTCAGTCCTGGAAGTGACCAGAAGGGCATGGTGATGCACAGGACAGGATGACTATAAAAAATTCATGAGGAAAATAGGATTGGAGTCGGAAGGGACCTTGGAGGTCACTGGTTCTAGCCTTCTGTTTATATGGACACTTGCTTAAAGGTGAGACCTAGCTGCACTTCACCTGTCATTTATAATGCTCCTTTTCTTCTTGTCATTCTAACCCATGTCTTCTCTGTATCTCTTTCCCTCTCATGGCCAGGGAGGTTTGTTTTCTGTAGTTTGGTCCATTCAAACCACTGAGGTTTTCTTTCCTTTGGGTGAAATGAGGCAAGAACATATTTTAATATCCAATAGTTTCATCCTAGTGAAGTTCAAAACCAGGAAACAAAAATGAAAAGGTACAGGGAGAGGAAGAAGAAATATATGTTTTCGATAATGAAATGCTAGCCTGTTCTCTAATTTCCCCATTGCTCGTTAACTATACATGTATACATTATCCCATAAAAGGGTATGCACATTGCTACCCACAGGCAGTGTATATCTCAAGGCATCTATTTTTCTATAGCATTTCTGTGGGTTTCTGTGGGATTCTGTGGTTCTGTGAGAACCATTGGGATTGCCAGATACCTGGTGTTTGTTTTGTCTTTTGTAAAAAAAAAAAAAAAGAATTATTTATTTATTACTTTATGTATATGAATGTTTAGCCTGAATGTATGTATATGTACCACATATGTGCCTGGTGCTATAGGGAGCCAGAAGAGAACATTGGATGCCCTTAAACTGGCGTTACAGAGCATTGTGAGACTCTTCATGGGTGCTGGGAACAGAACCTGTGTCCTTTGCAAGAACAGTAGACATTTTTAATTTCTGGGTCATCTCTCCAGTCTCCAGATTCCTAAATTGCTCTTGAAGAATATTGCTTCAAAGTCAAGCACTTTGTCCAAAATCAAACTCTGCCCATGACATGAAAAGGCAGAAAACATGACCATTGGGAAGTTTGAAGTACTGTCAATACACTTGTTCATTGTCTGTAATGTTTTTCATCACCCCTGACCTTCAGATTAACACTTATCAACTGAGTTGGGAGCATGAGGAATGAAAGTAGGTGCTGTGTAGGCTGATGAGAGATTTGACTTTTATAGTGATGCCTGGCTGGGAAGTCCGTGGATACTGGACTTTGAAGTGGCCCAGATGGGGTTAAGACAAAAATACAGGTCAGAGGATACTTGGGAAAGGGTATTTTGTCTATAGAGTAGTTTGTACTGATTCATTTGGTCTTTATGGGCAGATGTTTTTGGTTACTATATTGTAGGGAAGGAGCCTGGGAGGAGGCGTGCATGTTGGTCTGTACAGTAACTAGCTCATCTCTCCGGACTTGCTGGGGCTATCAGACAAGCATTTCTTCTCTGACAGCCCCAGGAGGTAAAGGTCTCTTGGCTTGGAAGGTGGAGCTAGAGATCAGAGGAGAATGTGGGAGACAGTCCAGGGACTTCACTGTCAGACCTGGCTCTTCTCACTGAATAGTCAGCTCCCGGTAGTAAATATTTAGAAAATGTCATAGCATGGCTTCCTTTTGTTGCCTATTTCTTAGTTTCACAGCCAGGCAATCTGAGTTCTTCCATTTTCAGCCAGCTTTAGCCGAACATCAAATCACTAGGGGATCACCAGCCTTGCAGCTTGCAGAGTTTAAAGGCTGAGTGCTTTCTCTGTAATTGTTTAGCTTCTGACATCCCCAGACCACCTCTCATTTTGTTCTTTCCTTCTGGTTGCAGGAAATATTACAAAGCTGTCTTCTCACTACCTCAGCGAGGCCCTTTCAGGCTTTGCTATAGTTCTATTATATCTGTACAGACCTGGCTGAGGGTATAATTAAAGGGCAATTAAAACTCAGACATATATCATGTTAACAGTGGGGGCAAAAGCAGGTCTCCTTTCTTTCATTTGAATGCTGTAAATTTAGCAAACGAATAGGAATGGGGCTAGGGGAAAAAAAAGACTTTGTATTGAACTGGGCTGGGATCCTGCAGGATATTTATGAAAAGAGGAACAGGGCACCTTGACAGTCAAAGAACAATAATTGCATTGAATTATAGTCAATTCCGAAGTTTCCACTATTGTGAAAGAAGCAGAAACTTGGATAGTTTTGCAAATGAGTAAGTTGAAAATCTTTTCTCTTTGTACCAGACTTAAATATAGGTGTGTCTCATGTGCGGATTCATAGCGTCTCAGATAAAGCGAGATGCATCTACCATCTTAAGTGACAAGGATGGGGGAAAGATCTGAAACCTCATCCCATCCCCATGCTCAGCTCTTGACTCATTCCAGAAGACCCTTGAGTGGAGAATCAACTTCACCGTCCAGCGTATTTCCTTAGGAAGACAAGGCCAGGCCTTCCCTAACCCTGGCTCTGAGGCAGAAGTCACAGAGAGTGAAAGAGAGCAAATATAGGGCATGTACTATGTACCTCACATTGGCGTACGCTCAGGACACAGAAAAGAGGCAAACAGAGGCCCTTTCTCTCCTGAGAGGCAGACCCTCAAACGCTGGCGTGGTAGAATGCTTTGGGGGAAATGGTGCTTTCAGAAAAGGCCATGGCAGGAAGATCTGATGCAGTTTGGGATGTTCAGGAGGGCTTTAAAAAAATGTCAAGGACTGTTAGATGGGAGGCTGTAAGGGCGTGGCACGGGGCTGCAAGTATGTGGTGCCACCCAGATGGGCAGCAGAACTTTACTACGTGCCAGTCAGTAGTTCTGTGTATTTGGAGTGTGACCACACAATGAAGATGGATGGCTAAGGGTCCATTTGCTGAAGACGTTTAGAAGTTCATGTTGAAATCAGTGCAGGTTTTTAAGTGGAGATATATGTGTTGGAGGGGTCAGGCCAGATTCTTGAAGAGAAAGCGAATTAGAGGGCATACAAGGTGGACTTGTCCTACGTCAAGGGAGTGAGCACACAGGCAAGGTTTAGTCCCTTCAGTTTTCAGGATGTCTTTGTACAATTTCATTTTATTTTATAATGAGCACTCAAGAATATCTCATTATCCTTCTTTTAGAGTTGGGGGACTGCACTAGAAATGTCCCCAGGCAGTGGTTGCCAGCAGAACCTGTCCATCACCCAGTTGCCTAGTTCCATCACAAGAAGACATTGTCTAGCTTTTGTCTATAGGAGAACTGAATATTCTGGACTTTCTGGCCAAGACAGCAATTGCTTTCTTCCTTCAGTAGAACTTCCCATGTGAGTTTATTGGTTTTGGAGAGAGGCACGGGGACGCTGTTGCTGGTAGCAGTGTTTACACTCCAGCATACCCACAAATCTTCAAGAATGGCCCTACAGAGTATACCATAACGATGGTCAGGGTGCAACTTAATGGGTCAGCGGCAGATGCCACAGGTAGACGAGTGGTGGGTTGCTATTCTTGTTATTGGTGTTTTGGCTTTTCTAATCCCTCATCCCATCATTAGGCTTCTGCCTCATTTGGAACCTCAACATTTTCTGTTTTTTCCCAGTGATGCTGCCTGCTTTTGGCTTGTACCTCTCTCAATCTCCAAAAAATATTTATTGAGTTCTCATTTACTTACCAAACATGTTCTAGGTCAGTGGTTCTCAACCTTCCTAATGGCGTGACCTTTTAATGCAGTTCCTCATGTTATAATGATCCCCCAACCATAAAATTATTCATTGCTATTCATAAGTGTACTTTTGCTACAGTTATAAATTGTAATGTAAACATCTGATATACAGGATATCTGACATATGACCTCCAGAAGGGTCATGACCCACAGGTTGAGAAGCACTGCTCATAGGGTACATGGGAGAACATGGGAGAAAAAAAAAAGTCTGACATCGTGGAGCACACATCTTCATTGGGATAGATGAGTATTAAATCATACCAAAAGACAGCAAATGGGTAGATCATAATATCAAGTGTTATAGAGAAAAATTGGGCAGCATGAAGGGAACAAGAGAAGGTTCAACTCTAATGAGGTCTCATCCTAGCAGAGATCCAGGTAAAAGGAGACAGGAGGCCAGGGGGCACGCAGCGGGAGATTCGGGTTCTAGCTTTAGTCCAAGCACAATAGGAAGCTGCTGGGCATTGTGGACAGAGAATTGACCTGTTCCAGTTTGATTTTAAAGTGGCCCTATCTGTTGTCCTGAGGATTGGTTGTGGAGGACAAGAGGCAGAAGTCTCAGTGAAAATGACTGCAGTCCAGGTGACAGACAAGGCATGGGGTGAGGGAGGTGGTACTCTGCCGTTGGATGCTGGGTATATTTGGAAGGCAGGGTTGGTGGGATTTGGATAGGGAGGAGAAAGAAAGAGTCAAGCAAGGATGGTGTAATTGTTTTGGGTTCCAACAAGGGTCAAAATAAAAGGACCATTTACTGAGATGGTGATACATTTTGTCAAACATACTAGAGTCTATTATTTTTGGATTTCTGGTTTCACTGAGCAGTGGATTTGGGATCGTGTCAGGCAGACTTTTCATTTAAAGATAGCAATGAAAAAATAAGACGTTTTATTGTATATGGCTCATGGTCTGTTTGCTTTGAAGTGAAGGCTTGGGGGCAGGGAGAGTCTGTGAATCTACTGCTATTCCTTTTAGATCATTCCCACATCACTGTGACGACAGGGTAGAGACAAAACTGAAAAGTATTTCATTTTGGTGATATGAACATTTTCCATTTGCTGATTAAAGTGCAAACATTTTGTGATGTTTATAGGGTTTTTTTAATCATAAAGAAGACCTTTTAAATTTATAAAAATGAATTCCTTTATATATTTAAAATGTATACTCAACAATATACAGGTTTTTACAATGAAAAATAAAAATCTTTGCTATGTTCAGTCTTTACTTTTTAGAGGTTTATTTGTTTGTTTGTTTATTTGTTTCATTTCTCCAGACAGGGTTTCTCTGTGTAGCCCTGGCTATCCTAGAACTTGTTCTGTAGACCAGGCTAGCCTGGAATTCAGAGATCCGCCTCCCAAATGCTGGGATTAAAAGTGTACATTATTAGTGCCCAGCTCAGACGATTATATTCATGTATGTGTGAGTGTGTGTGTTTGTGCATATGCCTGTAAGTGCTGGGTTTATGTGCAGGTTGGAAGAGGGTTGGATTCCCTGATGCTGAAGTCACAGGCCGTTGTGAGCCACCTGACGTGGGTGCTGGGAACTGAAATCGGTGCTCTGTAAGAATAGTGCTTGCCCTCAGCCGCTGAGCCACCTCTCCAGCCCCTTCACTCTTACTTTTTTTCAGAAAAAAAAGTATTTTTTCAGAAAAGTACTGTGCACATCTAAGTATCATCCCGGCCCATTTTGGAGTGATAGATTAAATCTAGCGAAAATCTAGATTGAGCTTCTCTTTATGGTTTAGGAGGCTTTACCACTTAGAGACTGACTCTCAGATAGATCCCTAAGTGACCTGGGGTCCTGCCAGCCTCTCTACACTGAGAACTGTTTGTCAGACAACACCCCTTCTAGAGCTTCCAGTTACAGTTAGAGTAGGGTGGAAATCTGTACTTACCAAGAGTCCTTGTAACCTGACCGTAGTCTGATTTTCTACCCTTAACTGTCAACCTTTCCTATTGCAGACCCTCAGCTACCTCCTCTTCTGTCTTCCTCAGTTCTAAACAGTTCTCCCAGGTTTGGAGTGGTTAACGGAGGATCTGGAATCAAGGGTAGTCAGTTTGCCTCATGCTTCCCATCCTGTAATGATCCCCCCACCCTTCCCACACTTGGTACATGTATGACCGATTGGAATGTAACTATAGACTTCTTTTATCATTACAGTTTAATCTTGCTCAACCAGGCAGTGTGCTCGCTCATTTGTCTAGGTTTTGTTTTTATTTTTCAATTTATTTGGGTGTGAGCAGGGAGGGGCGTATAGCAGGCCGTGGCTAAGTGTGGAGGTCAGAGGACAACTGCTGGGGGTCAGTTCTCCCTTCCAGCACGGTGGTCCTGAGGCTTGGACTCTGGTTGTCAGTCTCGATGGCAAGTGGCTTTACCCACAAACCTTTGTTTCTTTAAGACAGGATCTTGTTATGCAGCCCTGGCTGGTCTTGAATTTGTGATCCTTCTGCCTCTGCTTCTCCTTTGTTAGAATTGGAGATTGGCCCCACCATACTTGGCTGATAATAAGCTCTTAAGGGAAGGAACTAACTTTTGAATTACGGTCCTGGGTCTGACATAAAGTCCCAACTAATGCTTTTGGAAGTAGAAGTTCCATTAATAACTTAAAAAAATTATTTTAATTTTACTTTACAAGATTTGTAATCAATCTAAGTTTTATACTGACTAGTCACTTTTTGTTTGTGGCTTTGAGACACGCTCTTACTATGTAGCCCAACGTGGCCTCAAACTCAAGATCTTCCCTCATTGCCTCCTGTGTTCTGGGGTTATAGGCATATGCAACCACACTCAACTGCTTATTAGTAATTCTTGATAGATGGTGCTGGCACACAGGGTTAGATTAATTGAAAATTTTCTAGTGGTAGCTACCCACAATGCTACCTACCTATTGGGCAGCAAAGGTGTCCGTTCCCAGGGAATGGCAACTGGATATTGTTCCTTTAGATCGCTGTTTCAGCCTGTGGGTCACTGCCCCTTTGGTGGAGGGCTGGGGGGGTGGCATGGGCGACTGGGAGTGGTGCTGGGTGGAGGTTGTCGAATGACTCATAGGGGTATCCTGCATATCTAATATTTCATATCGGGTATCTTGCATATCTGATATTTACATTATGACTCATAACAGCAGCAAAATATACAGTTATGAAGTATATAATGAAATAATTTTATGGTTGGAGATCACCAAAACATAAGGAACTGTATTTAAGGGTCACAGCATTAGGAAGGTTGAAAGCACTGCATTAGCTAAAGAACTTTCTGATATACCCTAAATCATGCATGCCCTCCATCTCTTCGGGGGCCAGGGACGGAACCCAGGACTTCATCCCTGTTAGGAAGAACATTGCACCCATTAGCCACACCTCCAAGACTTTGTCAGAAGCAAAGTTTTGTTTTTGTTTTATTTGCCCCTAAATGATGAAGAATAGTTATTTCAGGGGCATGGCAACCATGCAATTAAAATGTTTTTTCTTTCTGCATGGTGATAAATATGCTTGACATAAAATTTGTTATTTAAACGACTTTTATACAGTTCAGTGGCAAAATTACATCTCCACTGCTCTCTGGATGTTATCACCATTCATCTCCAGGTCTTTTCTCACCCTCCGAAACGAAACTCAAACTCGGGATCCACTGAACGCTAACTCCCTTCTCTCTCCTCCCCGTCCATGGACTGATGCCTGGGTTGCTTCCAACCGTTGCCTGTTGTAAATTACGCTGCTGTGAACAAGATATCACTGTGAAAAATGCCTGTATCTTTTCAAGATCTTGCTTTTCCTTTTGGATAAATATCTAGAGGCAGAATTGCTGGATCATCGTCTATTCTATTTTTAAGGAGCCCATCCGTCAGTTGTAATATTCCCCTCCACTGTTTAATATCTCCAATGGGAAGAGAGTAAATGTATTAATATCATCACTTTGGGGACCACACTGAACCTAAATATTATTTGAGATCACCATCTTTGGGGAATAACTTGTCATCCAAGCTCCCGAATGTGTCCGTAGATCAGTTTGTCTATTTTTAGATGGAAGACACTTAGAGGACAAGAACGTGTTTGCTTTGCTCTGTAGATCATGTAGCCAAACTCAGGTAGGGAAGGTGTAAACATTATAGGAAGATGTGCATCAGCCAAGAAGTCTCCTTGGGCTGGGTGATGAGTGGCTGGGCTGCTTCCAGCTCCCTCTCTCTGCCCTTGGGCAAGAGCTCCCGCTTCTCTGACTTTCCCAAGGTGTAAGAGATCGTCGCATTAATGTTAATCATCCTTAAATTTTTCCTTATACATTCCTTTAAGGCTTACATGTTGCCTCGCCTTGATCCCCTTGCTGGTAGGCCCTCCCCTCACTAGGCTTATGGCGCCACCACGTGCTTCCTCTATTTTCTTCTTATTGCTTTAGCTACAGGATGAACCATTTACCATTTAATTGTCAACTCGCCTTCTATTTCTTGTAATAAGAAACTGAGCTTTATTCTTTAAAAAAGTATATATATGTATATACTTTTTATGTTTGTATGTATATATGTATATAATATATATATATATATATATGAGTATATATATATACTTTTTTCTTAGAACCTAAATATGTATATGAATCTATACTTACACACACACACACACACACACACACACACACACATACTTTTTTCTTAGCACCTAAGCATGTATGTGTACTTTTTTTTTTTTTTAATCTAAAGCCATGCTTGGCACACAGAAGGGAGTGGTTCAAAATTTTTTATTGGCTAAAAAATAGCGTGAGTGTTTGACATTATGTCATACCTCTCTGTGTGTATGTGTGTATATATACATATTATGTATATAAGTGTTTTGACTGAATGCATATCTGTGCGTTACCTGTGTGCCTGGTGTCCATGGAGGTCAGAAAATGGTACAGATCCCAGGGAGTTGCAGACAGTTGTGAGCTCCTATGTGGATGCTGGGAATTGAACCTGGGTCCTCTGGAAGAGCAGCCAGTACTTTGAGCTATCTCTCCAGCCCCAAATTAATACATAATTTTAACTTGAAAATATGTTTATAGTAACAGGTCAACATTTATTGAGAACTTATATGCTAGTCTAGGCACTATGCTAAAAGCTTTCGTGTGTACTTACAATATCACTTATGTACTATTATTCTAATTTAAAAGATTATTTTAAAAAAGAAAATCAAAGCGGGGGAGACAGGGAAGAGGGACAGTGATTGGGATGTACATGAATAAAAAAAATATATCAAGCTTAGATAAGTTAACTCGCCCAATCCACTGCCCACAAAGGTTAAAGCCAGACTCGAACCCACATGTATATTCCAAAGTGCTTGCTTTGAACCCTTGTGCACACCCGTATTTGGGTGAAGGTTGACATTACATGACTTTCAGAAAAAACTTTCAGCCCTTGGGAGGCAGAGGCTGGCGGATTTCTGAGTTCGAGGCCAGCCTGGTCTACAGAGTGAGTTCCAGGACAGCCAGGACTACACAGAGAAACCCTGTCTCAAAAAAAAAAAAAAAAAAAAAAAAAAAAAAAAAAGACATTACATGACTTTCATTTTAATGATTCCTTTCTGAATTTTTAATAGTCTGAAACTAGTCTGAAATGAGATAGGCAATTAATTGCATACTTCCATATGCCCCTTTATATTTGTAAGGATTTAACCTGATAGGCTCAAATCCCTTTATTAGCTTTTAATAAATAATTAACACCCGAGTCCTACTTCCGACATGGTTCTCTGACATTTGAAGGTGGAGATAGGTGTTGGTTAGTACCGCACGGTATACCCATGGTTATGAGGCGTCTGCACTAAAGTTGCCTTGGAAAAAGTCAGAAGTATTGTTCGTTGCAGTGGCCTTCCTGATTCCCATGAGCTGTGAGCATTCTCTCTCTCTGAAACTAGGTCCCGTCTGGACCCTGCCACTGGGCTACCCGGTCCTCTCTTACTTATTCTTAACATTTTTCAGTCCATTTCTTTCTATGAGCTATTCATTATTGGGGTCTCCAGTGCATCTACCAGCCTGATCTCTAGCCTCAGTTTCCCTCCTTGGTTGTGTACCACAGCCTTCTCCTGGTTGCCCTCATTTGCTTGTGTTAAGATGTCCCTCTCTCTGCGTTATAGCGGGGACTCCAGCTTCGGCCCTAGCCCTGCTCGCCTGCCTTTTGTCGAAAGCTCTTTGCTTTCTGCCTCCCTAAATGAAAACTTCAGCAACATTTTGCATATTTGTTCTTTCAAACTCTGGCATCCACATGGCTGTTGACTTCTGTTCAGTTTTCTCCAATTTCCAGATATTTTTTGTGTTGCAGTGTCTGCTGGTATGTTATGTTTGAATAACTGACTTTCTGTCTCTAACTTTTCAATCAGTGCCATTCTCTGACCTTGGGGTTATTTTTTAAAAATATGAGTCTGACCAAGTCATTTACCTGTCAAAGTTCTTAGGTTCTCAAGAGAGCCGATGGTAGCACACACCTTTAATCCCAGCACTGGAGAGGCAGGTGGATCTCTGTGAACTGGAGGCCAGCCTGATCTATCGTGAGTTCCAGGACAGCCAGGCCTACACCGAGAGCCCTGTCTTGAAAAACCAAAATCAACCAACCAACAAACCATTATTTTTTCCTTTGCACCTAAATACAATTTAAAGAGGAAAGGCTGTGGACATAGCTCAGTGATAGAGACTTACCTAGCATGAGTAAGTCTCTGAGTTCAACTCCCAGTGAAGAAATAAAGCTAAGTGGACAGACAGGGACCTTTCCAGTCTGTGGCTGCCTTTCTTGGCTTTATCCCCTCTCCCTTTACCCACTTTGGGTGCCTATGATTTGCTCAAAGAGATACATTCTCATGCCTCTGTGCCTGTGTTTCTACTGCTGTCTAGTCCTGAAGTGTGTCTTTTGTCTGCCACACAATCTGTGTGTTGTGTACCCAAACACCCCATTCAAATAAAACCCCACCGTGAAAATTTCCTGAAACCCCTGTGTCTCTCCCCTAACCTGAGGAGACACAATTGTTCTCCTCTGTTGGTTCTGACGCTGCTTGGTCATGTGTAGGATTCTGCTAGGTTATGAGTTTCTTGAAGAACAGACAGTGTCTTGTTCCCATGGAGACTCTGGTGCCCGACTCACTCCCTGGCTCATGGGTGGTAGTCTAGAAATGCTGACCGAATTGGGTAATTTCTGGAATATTCAGCACTCTGCTAACACAAAATAGGCGTCTCCAGAAGGGCGGGTGGAATTACTAGCTGTTCATGAGTGAAGCTGAGAGGTGAGGACTGCTACAGAACTGAGTGGGGCTCTTCCCACCTCGGCCTCCTCCAGCTCTTTCCACGATTCCCATGGATGGGGAGGAAAGGTGACAGCTGGTTTTAACAGGCATCATGAGAACACGTCTGCCGCTGCTGCTTATTCATACAGCATACAGTCCCTCCCACCTCATTTTTCAGTGACTGTTTGATGCTGATCCTCAGAATGCAGTGATGAAAGACTCTCTGATGGCCACCCCAGACGCATCTATGTAAGATTTGTTTTATAAGGGGGGAAGAGTTAAGGAACACATTTCAGGAAAAAAAAAAAAACCCTCCAACTTTCCTATAGAGAAGTTTTGATTCCCTGGTACATGTAGCCTGCATGTCCGTTTGCTCGTCTGTAGACATGGGAAGTGGAAGCTATATTGTATAAGGCTATGTAGTGCTTATTGGTTGGTTGAGTCTGCTTTCATTTCTGCCTTACCCATACACAAAGCAAGTTTCACCGATGGCTGGACTCACTAGCATTCTGCATGCTCAGGCCTTTGAGTGTGTTTTGTTTCCTTCAACAAAACTCTCGGTCATGGACACACTCCCACTCTTGCCTCGTTCCATGCGTAGGGAAACATAAGAGCTGGTGATTGGCTGCCAGAGTCAGTGAGTGGGGCTAGGAGGCCTCGGTAAATATGTGTGTAGGGTCTGAGATGAACCGATCAACAGAAGGCCAGTGTGATGGAGCCTCGAGGGCAGGAAGGAACTCCCGACAGGGTAGTCGGCTAGGATCTCAGTGTGTTCTGAGGGGCCAAACAGTGAGGCCTGCGATAAGCAGATAGAGCAGTCAACATACTCTACCTGGTGAGAGTCGACTTGAGCGCATAGGAGCTTCTAGAAGGTCTAGGAAGCCATGAAAACCAGTAATCATCCTGTTGCAAGCTACTAGGTGCCACAGCAGAGGTCACTGGTGGCAGTCCAGCTGCCAGTGGCTCATCTGGGTATGCCTTTGAGGGAGCGATACTCAAGCTGGGAGATGGTTTCTGGCTGCTCTCGCTTCCCATTTAAATCGTAGGATCCTACGTATAGACTGAACAGATCAAATTCTGTACGTAGTGCTGACTGAAACTGCGGGATGGGAAGAGGGAGCCTTCATTGTGTGGAGTTCTGAGAAGAATGGGGGTGTTTACAGGTGCAGGGACTGAAGTGTCTAGAATACAAGCCAGGAACTCTGGGAGAGGAAGTGAGTATCCTCTAAGACAGAAACCCACACCTAGGAGGACAAACCAGGTCATTTGCATTGCAAAACTGGGTGAAGTCACTTTGCCCAGAGACTGGAAAAGTACTCAGCTGCTGTAGTCCAGCTGGGCTCCTCTCACCCAGGCTGCCTAAGCGCAGGGGGGTGAGCATAGTAGAGAAGTTAACACGGTTCTGAGCTCTCGGTGTAGCAATTCACTGGCAGCCTGGGCTCGGCTGCTCTGACTGCTTGTGACCCAGAAAACACTCAGAAAATGACTGCAGTGAAGCGCTCATCTTCAAGGTGAATCTCCCAGGTTAGGGAGAGACGCAGACTGAATCCCGAGGGTTGGATACTTCCTGCCTCTGCTGGGAGCCAGCTTTGTTTATACTGTGGCCCCGAGGAAGTCATTTTATATCTCACCCGGTCTCCACCAGCAAAGGGAGCCTTCTGCTTGTTTTGCATACGCCTAGCGCCTCCTCTGCAGGAGGGACAGAATGAATCGGGAGCTAAAAACTTCTGGCAGTCATAAGTCTTTGCAAACAGCGGAGTCTAGTGAGCAGTGCTGAGCAGTGCGTTTGGTTGGCAAGGGATCATTTCAGACTACACTTGCTTTCTCTGTCTATAAAACAGCAGGGATGCTTTCTAGTTGAATTGGGAAGAGGATGGAGATGGAGTTGCGACTACATTTCCTCTCTCAAAACCTGATGCTTGAGGCATCAAAACTCAAAGAAAGATGGTCTGTAGATAAAATGTACCCAAAAAGCACCTTGCATACTAAGCAGCACCCTTAGAACCATCCCTGGAAGACATCTGATTCCATTCTCTTGTTTCTTCTTTTCATTTCATTTCTCCCCCCCACCACCACATTTTTTTTTTAAATTTTATGAGTATGGGTATTTTGCGTACATGCATGTCTGTGCACCGTATGTATGCTTGATACCCGTGGAGCCCAGAAGAGAGCATCAGATCTGCTGGACCTGGAATTACAGATGATTTTGAGCTTCCATGTGGGTGCTGGAAAATGAACTTGGGCCTTCTGTAAGAGCAGCCAGTGCCCTTAACTGCTGAGCCATCTCTGGTCCCAATTGGGTCCATAGAAGTGAAGTAGTTTGCCTGAAGTTGCAGAGTGCCTAAGCTGTAGGACTCTGTACATGGGGCCCAGGTCCTCTGATTCCTGGCCTCTGTGTAGCCCAGCCCTGCTCATCTGCTCTCCTGGCCGCTTCCTTCTTTGTTTTTACAGTTTCTAGCATGTGTTTGTTCGTGTGTGTGTGTGTGTGTGTGTGTGTGTGTGTGTGTGTGTGTGTGTGTGTGTGTGTGTTGGGGTGGTGTGTGCCACTGTGCCCATGTTGAGATCAGAGGGCAACTTTGGGAGCCTCTTCTCTCTCTCTGTCATATGGCTGGGGAGCTGGACTTAGATGGTTAGTCTTGGTAAGCACCTTCACCTGCTGATCCATCTCTCCGACCCTGCCTCTACAATTTTTTTTTAATTTTATTTATTTGTTTATTTGTTTATTTTGTGAAATTGTAACATGGGCAGATACCCATGATAAGAAGTCAGGCATTGCAGAGCAGTACACACATGCTTTACTGATAGCGGCCACTACTAGCAATGTCTTGTATTCCTTGCTAGGCATAGGCTCCAGTTTGTAAATATTTGTGTAGGTGAATATCTGTGTGCACGTATGTGTGTGGTTTTTTTCTCTTTTTTTGTTGTTTGTTTGTTTTATTTTTTCTTTCTCTTTTGTTGAGACAGGGTCTCTCTACAAAGCCCTAGCCAGTTAGGACTCCCTCTGTAGACCAGGCTGGCCTTGAATTTATAGAGATCTGCCTACCTCTGCCTCCTGGGCATTGGGATTAAAGGCAAATGGCACTCCTGGCCCTACATATTCATTCTGAACAGGTAGACAGCACCAGTTATATGAAAGTTTTTAGAACAGAAGGCGGGACTATAGAATCTGAGTTCTAGGTTTATGATGTTAAAGTGAGAATCCCTACTTTTAGAAGTACCCTTCTTGGATACTTCTGACAACGTCACACGACCCACACAGTTGGAGAACTCTGAGACTCTGCCTTTATTTGTTTCTACCACTAACTCCTAACTCACAGTCCCCGGGGACTGCTGGGAGCTTCAAGTGCCTTGACTCCTTTAGTTTGCAAGACAGTCAGAAGATGAGATATCACCATTCCCATTTTACTGATGGGAAAGCTGAGGCGAGTCAAGCCAGGTCGTTTACTTGAGGTTGAATGCTAGGCCCTGGGTATGTAAAAAAAAAAAAAAAAAAAACAAAGCATTTAAAATCTAGTTCCTTACATTGGTTGTTTTAAACATAGCTAGTAATCTACCTTGAACACAGCAATGACACGGAGAGCTAAGTTGTGATGGAGCCAAGACAGATGTGGTGCAGGGAGGTGAGAGAAATGGCCAGCTGCTCTTTGAGCACGTTATCCTCTGGTATGTGTGAGGCTGTGTGGGAAGGACAGAGGTGATCGATGTATGGCATAATAGAAAGCAGAGTCAGGTAGGTCCTGAGCGGCAGCATGCTCTAGGGGCTTCAGGAAGCAAAACTGGCTTGGGCTAGGAACACAGAGGAGGCAGCCTTTGCCAAAGAGTGGCCATCTGCGCTGGCTTGAGAAACAAGTGGGAGAGCTGGCACTTATCGGGTCAAATGGAATGTGGTACGTATGGGGTGACATAGGTAAAGGATGAGCGAGGAGATGTTATGATGGAAGAATCCAAAGGTATGTTGAGGTTAGACCATAACAGTCCTTGACATTGAGATTGACCATGAAAAAGCTTATAGATGCTTAGGTTAGCATCAGAATTTTTGAGAGGTTGTTTTGAAGCTTTAGCAGAGGACCACAGCTACTTATAGACCTATGAGCAAAGAGTGAACTTCCTTTATCAGGGAGGTCATCCTCTTCTGGACCTGTGAGGGAGGAAGGGAGGGAGGAGACACCTGCTTAGCCAACCAGAGCAGTGAACCAACCCTGATGATCAGTGGAGTGACAGGAACTGGTGTCTGTTAGGATGTCATGGAGGAAGATAATGAGTGCTCAAGAGACTTAAACTGGGCCAGTAGGAACAGCACAGAAGAGGTGAACACAGGAGCCTCTAAGAAGCCAGCGCCTGGGCCTTCTGTGGGGTTAGTGAGGTCCCAGTGCCCATCTTTATAGGTGCCATTGCATAACAGACCAAAGGTCTTACAAGCAGAAACCGCTTCAGTTAAGTATGTTTTGCCATCCAAAAATATTTGAAAGAATCTGTCATAGCACGGCATACTTCTAATCCCAGCACAGGAGAAAGAGAAACAAAAGGATCAGGAGTTCAAGGGCAGCTTGTGCTTATCTTTAAAAACCCAAACCAAATAAAACAACAGGTTTGTTTTTTTTTTTTTTTTTTTTTTTTTTTAAAGTCTTAGTTAGGGTTTCTATTTCTGCAGTGAAACACCATGATCAAAAAGCAAGTTGTAGTGGAAAGAACCCTTTGGCTTACAGTTCCAGATCATAGTCCATCATTGGTGGAAGACAGGACAGGAACTCAAGCAGGGCTGGAACCTGGAGGCAGGAGCTGGTGCAGAGGCCATGGAGCAGTGCGGCTTGCTGGCTTGCTTCTCATGGCCTGCTCGGCCCGCTTTCCTATAGAACTCAGGGCCATCAATCAACCCAGGGATGCCACCACCCACCATGGTCTGTGCCCTTCCTCACTGATCACTAGTTGAGAAAATGCCTTACAGCGGTAGCACATGGAAGCAGTTCCTCAACTGAGGCTCCCTCCTCTCTTTCTTGTGTCAGGTTGATGACTCTCGATTGGGTCAGGTTGACATGTTAAAAACAGCCAGTACAGAAAAGATTTTCAGATTTTTCTTAACTTTGATTTTAAAAAATCCATTCTGTACTGACAAGAGAGTTGCCTCTCCAAGCACAACCCAAGAGCATTCTCCTCAACCCCAAACTTTAAAAGTAGTTTAGCAAGTATAGGATCACTTTAGGAGGGAATCAGAGGAGGATGTGAGTCTTGAGAGAGGGCTTAAACCTGTTGGTCACAGGGCCAGTGGTGAACGGAGAGCTGCTGAATGGTCAGCCATCTAGCTCTGGTATCTAAGAGGTTGACATTGCTAATTTCTGAAGACTTCAGTCTAAAGAGATGCAGTAGCTTTGGTCCTGGGGAGGGGATTGAAAGACAGAATTCAGTGTTTAGATGTTTGGTGGGAAGTCTCAACGTGTGTCTCTGGGGAGCTGCTACAGTGAGTTTGAGCCAGGGAGGGGCTGAGAATAGGTGGGGTGTCAATTGAACAGCCCATAGTGTGGACAGCGGGATAGGATCGTGTGAGAAGCAGAACAGAGGCCTTGATTTTGAGTAATGCATCCATGTAGCATATCAGCTGAGACAGAAGACCTAGTAACTGTGACAATGATGTAACATACTATGGGTGAGAACCCAGGAAAAGCCGAGCAATGGAAATCCAGCTCCGGGAAATGGAGTCTCAAGCAGGCGAAGTGTCATCCTCGGAAGAGAATAAGAGGACATTAGCTTTAACCGAGGTTTCACTGACCCTGGAGAAAGCTGTAGCAGAGGATCAGAATTCGATTATCGCAAATTACAGAGTAAAGCCAAAGTGATTTCCAGCTGCTTTTCTGAAAACTTGATGGATGAAGATGGTTTGAAATGGGTCAAGGGAATCTGCATGTGGAGGAGAGAAGGGTAAAGAGCCCTGGGAAGCAAGTGGAGATGAAATGGCTCCTAGCAATGAGAAAAAGGGTTGGTGAACGATGGGACGCCCTCAGGCCCAGAAAGCATCACGTGCAGAGGAAGCCAATTCTCTCACTGTATACAGCCCTACTGTAGATGAAGCCCCCACTACTTGGCAGGTAGCCCAGTAGTATCACGTGGTGGGTACCATGGTTGGTAGCTACACGCACTCAAGGGCACGGACCTTTTGTTCCTTGCTTGATCTTCATGGCCAGAGGCTATGTTTATCCACAGACCAATGGGTTGTCTAGCAGCTGGTCTCAGCATCCCGGGGAAGGCTTCATCCTTTTCTTTCTAGGGCTCCATTGTGAGGCATATGGCATATGAAAGGGCAATGTGTGAAATTCAAAGTGCAGTTACAAGGTGAGCCATCTTTCCTATCACAAACCCACACCTACCTAGGCACCCGCCCACCCTCCCCTTTCAGGGTCTCTCTCTTCCAGTTCTGTTTCGGCGGACGATGAGGACTTGTAGGTTTTTGCTGGGACTCATCCTGAGCCTCTCTTCATTTGTTCTGTAAGCCAAATGAATATATGATGATCCTTGGGGGAAACAAAGGGGCTCGTTCAAGGAGCCGGTGAAAGATGACTCTCTGAGATGCTGATAAGAGAGGATTGTGTTTCCCGAGAGTGCTCTGGGTGTGAATGCTCTTTCTTTGCTTGGTGTGTCAATGGAGGACTTCCCTGCTGCCTAATGAACAGGGAGGCTCTCTGCTAAGAAGCCCAGCTCCTAGGGATCACCCCAAATTCTGTTTTGGGGAAGGAGAGGAGTCCAAATATCAGCCCATAGTCGATTTAACTGGGTTAGGTTCTAGGAGTTGAAAGTATTTTGTTTGTGGAAAATACTAATTCTTTTAAATTTGAGGCTGTTTTATCCTTTCCTCATTAAGATGAAACAGGAGTTATTTGTTCTTGGTGGGTTTTTCAGGAATACTGTTTTGACTACTGATGTAATATGAAGTTTTACTGATATAAAATACTAAACACACACACAGACACACACACAGACACACACACAGACACACACACAGACACACACACACACACACACGCACACACACACACACACACACACTTGTCTACCTTCCCTATTCCTAAAGTACTGACTGTACCTTGATGGTTATTCTAATACTTTAAAACAGATATTTATAAAACAGTTGTTATTTATTTTCTTTTTTAGAGAAAACACTATTAACACATTTATATACTTCAAACACATAATTTTATTTTAGTTTATTTTAGTTTAGTTCAGTTTTGTTTTTTAAGACAGAGTTTCTCTGTGTAGCCCTGGCTGTCCTGGAACTCACTCTGTAGACCAGATTAGCCTTGAACTCAGAAATCCGCCTGCCTCTGCCTCCCAAGTGCTGGGATTAAATGTGTGTACCACCACTGCCTGGCACATTAGTTTATTTAGTAGTACATAAAGGTCATCTTTTTACCTATATAACTATATACCTACTTTAGACAAAAATTGTTCTACTGTATAGAGGAGCCATATTTTATTCAGCCGGTGCTGAAGTGATATCTAATTGGATTGGTTTTGTTTCCTTTTTTTTTTTTTTAAATTAACCTTTTTAAATTTTAGCTTTGATTTTCTGAGACAGGATTTCTCTGTGTAGCCTTGGATGTCCTAGAAGTCACTCTGTAGACCAGGCTGGCTTCAACCTCATAGAGATCCACCTGCCTCTGCCTCCCAAACACTGGGACTAAAGGCGTGCACCAACACTGCTTGGCTTTGATTGGGTTTTGACCAGTAATGTAGAGCAGGTTTTTGATTGATTGGGATGGATGTGGTCAGCCTTAGCTAAGAGGGCTTAATAAAATGTTTTATTGAGGAAGGAGAAGGCTGGCCTCTACTGTTCCTCCAGTCTGTCCCCACAGACAAATTAAAAAAGATTTTTCCTGGAGCCCAGGGGAGTCCCTGCCTCTTCTCCCAGGCAGGATCCAGGCACCGACTTCTTCCGTGTAAAGCTGGTTTAGTCCGGATGACCTCGTTTTGCTTGGCTCTCCCGTCCTCCCTCCTGCCTTCTCCCACTGACTTGGTGCCCCTTTGCCTCACTCTCTAGCTCCCTCCTCATCCAGAGTCACCTGTGGGTGGCTGGGTTTGGCTTATCTTCCTGTCTCCCTGTGGGGCCTCCCACTGCCCCTGGTCTGATCTCATTGGTGCCTCTGCCTGTATTTCTTAATCTCTCTAGATGGTGCTCTTGTTAGAAACTGGCGGCTTCTCCTGCAGTCTCCTCTGCTGGAGACTGTCTCTGGGGGGAGGGAGGGAGGGAGGAGAGAGAGAGAGAGAGAGAGAGAGAGATATTAAGATTAAACCTACTGCTTCCCTACATCACCTGCCCTGCCTGCCTTTTAAAAGATTTAAATAACCGTCCAGCTAACCCAGCTGCCCGGGCTGCCTCCTTGTCTGACATCACCCAGTGCTCCTTGCCCTCTGTCTGTGGTACAGTGAGTAGTACATTTCCATTCTTCCTGAGGTGACTTCATTCTTAATAGAAGCTCCTGCCGTGTGGCATGGCAGAGAAGGTACATGCATTGACTAAGGTCTTAGCTGACTTTGAATCCAGGTTCCAGCCCTTACTAGCTGCGTGGCTACCGAAGGCCATGAGATCTTTGAAAGCTTCATATTCCTCCTTGATGGGTTATTT
Source organism: Arvicanthis niloticus (assembly GCF_011762505.2). Lineage (NCBI taxonomy): Eukaryota > Metazoa > Chordata > Mammalia > Rodentia > Muridae > Arvicanthis > Arvicanthis niloticus. The sequence goes on from NC_133430.1 coordinate 39,453,135, forward strand.
CCGAGCCACCTGTGAAATGAGCTGATTCAAGCCAGATTAGATTATATTAAAGGCAGGTTTATTGGGAAACTGCTCATGGGTAGGTGAGTTGATCACTGGCCGCAAGGAGGAGGTAGAGAGAAAGGGCCCTGTTTGTGGGGAGGAGAGGAGAGGAGAGGAGAGGAGAGGAGAGGAGAGGAGAGGAGAGGAGAGGAGAGGAGAGGAGAGGAGAAAGAGGAGAAAGAGTGAGCATGCAAAATGTCTGGATTAAATAGGGAGGAGTCTCTGGGCCCAGACCCTGGGCTGGAAAGTTCAAGGTTGGGGGCAGAGTATGCCAGGTAGGGACTGAGATGCTGGGAGAACCTGGAGGCCAGGTGTGCTACGGTATGTAAAATATGCACCTCAGTCCCTTGTCCCCAGGGTCTGAAACCAAATACTCCTTACTAAAGTTTAATAAATAACAGTATCCACCTGGCAGAGAGGTATCCGCTACGGTATGGACACAAATGTGCCTCAGATGCCTGCCTGGCACATGGTCAGTAGCCAGAGTCGCTAGTTGCTATTGTCACTGTAGCTGGGGTTTTTCTTTATCAGATTTGCTAGTGTGGAGCCCATCGCTTGTGATGTAAAGGATCAAAAGCTCCGTGTGTCCAGGGTCCTTTGAACATAAACATTTTGACAATGGATGCTTCTCTTATTTCTGGCAATAGTAAATTCAAATGGTTAGTAAAACAAACATTTAGGACAAGAATTCAGATATCTGAAGTCCCCTGTGTGTGTGTGTGTAGCACATACTTAGTTTTACTATGTAGCTTTCTTTGGCCTGGAATTCACTATGTAATCCAGGCTGTCCTCAAGTTCAAGGTGGTCCTGCTGCCTCTGCTTCCACAATGCTGGAATTACAGGTGTGAGCCACCACACTCAGCACTAATTTGTAATACAGAGAGATTAGTTTTTCCTTTCAGACTCAGTGGCTTCCAGAATCTGAGTTGAATGTTGGTGTTTGTTTTGTTGCTTCTCCTTCTGAAGTCCAACAGTTGTTAGGAGACGTTCGTTGTGACGTAATTGTGGGCATGTGCACCCAGAGCTTCTAAGCCAGGTCTTTGCTCTCTCTCTCTCCAGGGTTTCTCATGGATGACTATGGCATTGTTTGTGTATGTTGGTGGCTTGCAGGGATCATGCTGCATGCTGGGGTTTCGTGCTGAATGACCTGGAGTTCCTTGGTTGGAGGTCCAGTGTTTGTTTACTGGCTTCAGAAATGAAGAACTCTGTTCCCTACACACAGTGGCCAGCGTGTCAACAGCAGCTGCAGCTTGCATGTCATGGCTTGATCAGTGACCTCTGAAAGTAGCTCCGCATTGCTTAAAGCTAAGGTGCCCCTGCTCTGTATGTCTGTGTGATGTGTGAGTGTGTGGCGTGTGTATGCATGTATGTGTGATGTGTGTGTGTGTGCTTGTGTGTATGTGTGGTTTTTTTTTTTTACAGTGTATGTACATGCGCAGGTATGCTTACTTAAACAGGCATGTGTAGAGGCCAGAGGCTGATGTTGGGATGTTTCCCTCCATTACTTCTCGGCGTTATTATTTGGGGAGCCATTTTAGCTGGATGGGCTTACCAGAAGCCCCTAGGATCTGCCTGTTTCCATCCCCTCTCCCACATTGCTGGGGTTACTTACTGGCAGGCTCTGCCATGTCCAGCTTTTTATTTGGGTGCAGGGATCTGAACTGGAGTTTTCATGCTTGGACACTAAGTTGTTTGCCTGCTGAGTCATCGCTCCAGCCAGAATATCTTCTTTTGGAAACAGTCTCATGTAGTTTATACTGGCCTGGCACTTGTTGTAGAGCCGAGGATGACTTTGAAGCTGTGGCCCTTCTGCCTCTGCCTCCCAGTTGCTGAGATCACAGGTGTGAGTCACCACACCCAGTGTGTGTGGGATCAAACAGGACTGTGTGTGTTAGCCCAGCGTTATACCAGCTGAGCTACATCTTCAGACTAAACATCTGCTTAACAGAGCCCATCTCATTGGCCAGTCTGCATCCTCCCCCCAAATGGTGGAAATTGAACCCAGAATCTTGCATCTGCTAAGCCAGCACTTGACCACTGAGCGACAGTCCCTCTCTGTGGGCTGTGACTTGAACCCTTGATCGAAGTGAGAGAGCATTCTATGGACTAGGTCACATTGCTCAGAGTGCAGGCTGTATTTTGCTTGGGAGCTGTTGGTAACCTCAAGGCATATGGTTTACAAAGTCTGCTCCTGCTAGTTGTTTGGGGCAACCAATTGGGTAGTAAGAGGGCTTCTGTGATCATGAGGAGTGATCTGCCCAGGGCATGGATCCCAGCGTTATTGAGTAGTCTTGAGTATTCCCTTCAGAACCTTGGAGCTTTGCCGCCTTGAAGAAGCTGGCTTCTTCCTGGGTAGCAAGGTGCCCTGCTTGTGCTGTGAAAGTTGGATTCTCATGAAAGGGAAGGAACTTGGCCATGGACTCTCCTCTTGGGGTGGGCAGGATGTTCCCTCTCAGGTGGCAGGCAGCTGCAAAGAGTCCTGGTGGGGGAGGGTCAGGAAGGACTCTTGGTCCCAACCTTGTAGACTTTGTAATGTGAGTCAGGAAGTTTCCTTCTCAAGGACAGCTACTTCCCATGGAAGTAGCAGTAGCAGCAGCAGCAGCAGCAGCAGCAGCAGCAGCAGCAGCAGCAGGAGCCGCAGCCTGCTCTTGTAGTGAGGTGCCTGGACAGCCAGCCTTCTACTCTCAGCCAGTGACCCTGCTTAAGGAGGGGAGCTACGGAACCTAGGCTTAGCACACGGCTCTCTTTCCTTCACTGCTTTCCCTCTCTTTTCAATCCTGAACCAGGCAAGGAGGCTCCAAAGCCCGCTGGGCCATGCAGGTCCTTGCCATCTGCTAGGCCTCCCTCTTCAGATTGGCGCCTGGGTGGTGGCCAGTGTTCCTGCAGCTCTGTGTCCCAGCCTGGGAGCCTCTCAATGCATTGAGCAGGTGTCCTATTGGGGGCCCTGGCACCTTGAGATCAGCTCCCGCTGCAGTGCCTGCCACAGGAGCACTGAGGAGCTCCAGGAGGCCCCTCTGGAGCCAGGGAGAAGAAACAAATATCATGTCTTCCCAGTGGCTGACTAGATAGACCTTCTACGCCTCCTTCTTTATTGTATATGTGGCTTCATGAATATTGTGACCCAGATAGATCCAAGAACTGTGGAAGAATTCAAGTCTGGAGGCCATTGAGAAGAATTCTCATTTTTCTCCAGGCGATTGTGTTGTGCTGGAACTCGGGAGACTATATATAATATTTGGGACCTTGTGAGAGGAATATTTCATCTAATGCAACCTAGCACCCTTTATCTCCCCAAACCCAAAAGAATAACTGGTTAGTGGTGGTTAGCAGGGTTAGGGATAGAGTTGAGGTGGTGGGGTGCTTGCTTGACATGTATGACCCCATGGATTTGATCACTAGTTATGAAACACACATGCACTTGCACACACACATGCATACACACATGCACATACATACTAGCAATGAAGCACATATACACACCACACACACACCATATACACTAGCAATGAAACACACACACATACCTTAGCAATGAAACACCCACACACAAACAATATAGCATACATACATACATACAGACAGACAGACAGATACACACACACACACACACACACACAGTTTCATATTTCACAAGGAATAACAACAGAATGTATTTTCCTCCGGTGCTGGCCTGAGATCTCTATGCCGGCGTCCCTATGGAATCATCTTTCTTCTTTCTTCTACAGATGCTTTGTTGACTTTCTTTCTGCCTTTGTTTACCCTCTCCTTTTGCCTTTCGAAGATTTTGCTGCTCTCTCATTTGATGTGTTGTTCCTCTGATGACATGGAAGCCCTTTACCTGCTTGGTAGAGTGTTGTCTCCTTCCCAGAGCCAACTGGTTCCAGGTGTCCCTGCTGTCACTTGACCAGAGTGGCTGTAAAGGGCACCTGCTTGCTGGAGAGTTGCCCTGAGTTAAGGGCAATGGCCCCAAGGATGATGTCATTCAGGTGCCACTTTCGGAAGAGATGGTTGAGGAGCCAACAGCAGCAACCCATTAATGAAGTACAAAGTCTTGATCCCAGCATCCTGGGCTGGGGAGTCATTTGAGGAGGTAACCTCTTGTCCATGTGTCTTTCTTGTTAATTCCACAAAGACAACTGAAGCATTACTGAGGGGCAGTTCCAAGTTGTTCCCTCTGGAGAGGGCATCATCCCCACTGAAGGCTCTGTACAACTATGGCATGGTTTTGCCCAGACTTTACATTTTCCTGAGTACTCACTCTGTGAGATTCTAGGGTAGTAGGTGTTAGAACCACTGGCACTCTTTAGGCCTGACACATAGACTCTTCAGTCTTTCCTGACTTGCTGTTTTCCTCTAGTCTTTAGACCAGGCTAGTTTTGTTGGTGGTGTTTTTCCACTGGCAGAAACTATCCCTTGGCCCTGTACCACTGTAGCCATCCTTGAAGCTCCACAATTCCATCAGATGTTTTGAAGGAATGGGCTGTCTTCACGATCCTGTTACTCAAGCCACTGGGAGTCTGTCTGCATGGATCTGCGGAAGCTACTCTTATTGTGGTCCCACTTGGGAATAGATTCGATTCTCTGGGACGTTAGACTCCATTGTCTGCTCCCTGCTGCTGGGGGCAAGTTTCTTTCTTGATGACATCATCTCCTGACTTGCCTTGTTCTTCTATAGATTCTTTGGCAAAGCCAAGGATGGGTTCCTAGGGTCTATTTCAGCTCCCATTCTGGGTATCCTGTACCTCTTTTGGACCAATAGTCTATTCTCCTCTCTCGTTTTGGACATCCTCTCCCTCTTGTGGACCAATATTGTCTACTTTGGGTGTTTCTGCTGCCACCTATTTAGTGACAGACAACTCTAATCTCTCTAGTCTTCAGCCATTTCTCCATCCTCCAAGACTTGGATAGCTAGCAACAAGTTAATTCTACTCAGACACCCCACAGAACGTCTAAGACACCTATGTGTCTTGAACATGCTCTTTCCCATTCTTTGCTTTCTAGTACTTACTGATTTCAGGTAAGCATTTAAAGGCCACTTGCCCAGGGAAGCCCCCTCTGTCCCCAAGTGAGAGGAGGATTTTCAGTTAGCATTTTCCCTAATACCTGTACACATCTGCAGCACTCCTCAATTGGTAAATTATCAATTATTTAGAGTAATTCACTGTCTGTTAATTTCTATCACTGGACTAAAAGCACCACAAAACCAAAGAGCTTCTGTTCTGTGCTTTTTGCTTTGATGCTTTATTCCCATCACCTAACTCCATGGCTCACACAGGCCAAGGCTCACACAGGACCAAGGCTCACACAGGCCCAAGGCTCACACAGGCCCAAGGCTCACACAGGACCATGACTCATACCTCAAGCCCATGGCTCACACAGGCCATGGCTCACACAGGCCATGGCTCACACAGGCCATGGCTCGCACAGGCCATGGCTCACACAGGCCATGGCTCGCACAGGCCATGGCTCACACAGGCCATGGCTCACACAGGCCATGGCTCGCACAGGCCATGGCTCGCACAGGCCATGGCTCACACAGACCATGGTTCGCACAGGCCATGGCTCACGTAGAGCCATTAGTCTCATTATCCCTTCTAGTAAAGTTCCTCCTTTCCTATAATCTCCAAGCTGGTAGAAACCACCAGCTACTTAGTCACCCAAAGTGGACAATCATTCATCACTCTCCCTCCACACTTGCTATTTCCAGCCACCCACTATTATTCTCTACAACTTTGTAAACAGCCCCCTCTGTCTTAGCCTGCCTATACCACTCATCCCAATGACCACACTAAAATCTCTTTTAGTTTGTTTTGTTTTTCAAGACAGGGTTCTCTGTGCGGCCCTGGCTGTCCTGGAACTCACTTTCTCACTTTGTAGATCAGGCTAGCCTCTAACTCAGAGATCCACCTGCCTCTGCCTCCTGAGTGCTGATTTTGACATGAGCCACCACACCAGGCCCATACTAGTATCTTAGTCATTCCCCTGCCTGTACTACTTCCATTCTAAACCAACCTCTGTTGTTACATAACAACGCAATTGATACATAGACCAGAAACCAACCTACCCATACCATTGCACCTAAAGCCCTCTGTCGGCTCCATGGTATTTGTCTGTCTCCCCACTCTTGCTCCTCTTCAAGCTGCTTCCAGCTTCTGTGACTCAGCTGCTTCTTCCTTCCATGATCTGTGGCTTTGACTTTCCCTTTCCTAGGAATGCCCTTGTCTAGTTTGCCTCTTCTTTCTTGTGCTCAAGTGTACTTAGATAACTCCCTTCCTCCCTCCCTCCCTCCCTCCCTCCCTCCCTCCCTCCTTTCCTCCCTCCCTCCCCCCTCCTCTCCCCTTCTTTCCTTCCTTCCTTCCTTCCTTCCTTCCTTCCTTCCTTCTTTCTGTTCTTTCCTTCCTTCCTTCCTTCCCTCTCTCCTTCCTTCCTTTTTCTTCTTTTTTTAAACCATGTCTCAAGTAGCCCAGGGTGGCTTCAAAGTCACTCTGCATCTGAAGATGACACTGCCCTGCTGATCATCCTATGTCCATCTCCTGAGAGCTGGACCTGCAGTTGGGAGCCGCCTCACTTGGTTTATGCAGTGTTGGTGGTTGATCAGTGCTTGGCTACATCCGTGATTCTCGTTCTTCTGTCTGGAAGATTCTGATCTCCACCTGCCCACCTTGTAGACATGTTGTTTGTTCTGCTGTGCTGCACAGACACTGGGAATTTCTCTATGTCTCACCACACTTTTACAGCTATCTCAAACACAGGAACATAGTGTTTGTTGGTTGGTTAGTTGCTTATTTTTTCAAGACAGGGTTTTTCTGTGTATACCTAGCTGTCCTGGAACTCACTTTGTAGACCAGGCTGGCTTTGAACTCACAGATCCTCATGCTTCTGCCCACCAAGTGCTAGGATTAAAGGTGTGTGCCTCCACTGCCCAGCTAGGAACATGGCTTTAAGAAAACTTTATTTTGAGGCGGGCAGGGCAAACAATGTCTGTAGATAAAAAGGATTATAATAACCTTTGTAAGCACAATGCCTAGCAAAGGGCAAGTGATCACCCTTTTAAAGAATGAATGAATGAATGAATGAATGATCCAGGCACTGGGATTAAGACATAGACACATACAATGACTATTATTGATATTAGTGGGTATTTGTTACTCTTTCTAGGTCCCAGGCATTATTCTGTGCTTGGCATTTACATATATGAAGCCTTTAATCTTCACAACAATCCCATAGAGTGGATGATCTTCTTAGTCTCATTTTGTAGATGAAGAAGCCAAGGCGCAAAGGGATTAAATTCTTTTGTCCAAGCTCTTGCAGCTTTTAAGGGGCACAGCTTGCATTTAAACCCCATATTCTGTCTGTCCTGAGCTCTGACACTTGGTCCTTGTGCTGTTTTTCCATGAATAGAGATGACACACACAAACTTGTAAAATTATGCACGGAACTTATGTCATTGTGTCTGTGGGTCTTGTTGGATTATCTATCCTAGAAGAGTTAAAATCTAAAAGCAGCTCCCAGGGCTAACAGTGGTCTTTCTGGGTTTCTTCTGACTGGAAAGCTGTGTCAGGTTCTAAAGGAACATGATGTGTAGGTGGACAGAAGTCACAGCCACATTGGAGTCTGCTCAATATGTCTACCTCTAATGTCACAAAAACCGTAGTTAGTGTTCTGGTCCTTCAGATGTCACCCTGCTGAATGACGATGAGAACATGTCAAATTGGCTGTCATCTTGACATCCCCAAAGCCAGTTTGTTGGAAGGAAAAGGTACAAGGAAGAAAGCAGAAGGAATTACTACTAGTAGTGGTCAGGAAAATGGCCCGCCAGGAAGAACATAGGGTGGAGAGGGTGGGTACTAGAGGAGATGGGGTAGGGTCAGTATTCAAAATACATGCATGACATACATGCAAATTGCATGAAATTTTCAGTGAATTAATAATTGTTTTAAGAAAGGAGCTAGATACAGTGGCACCAGCTTTTAGCCCTTTAGAATGTTGAGGCATGCTTGAGGCCAAGAGTTCAAGGCCAGGCAAAGTAACATAGAGACTCTATTAAGAGGGAGGGGGAGAGAGAAGAGAAATGGAAGGCTGAGGTCACAATAACTATTTTTCCTCCACAATTTCTAAACTGACAGAAATCCTAAAGAATGGGTGGGCTGACAAGATGACCCAGTTGATAAAGGCACTTATCAAATAAGGCTGGAGACATGAGCTTGAACCCTGGATCTGATGTAAAGGCTGAGGGGAAAAACTACACCAAGTTTTCTTCTGACTTCCACACATACATCCTGACACACACCCACACCTACGCTCTCATGCGTATCACGTACACCCCCCCCCAATAATAATTTTTCATTAAAAACAGGAATTAAAAAGCGCTGACATTCTTGAACTATTTGTCTTTGTCTGTGGCTTCTAAGAATCTGGATGTTCCTTTGGGAGGGTGGAAGGTTAGTGTCCTAGCTCAAGCCACTGTCACAGCCCAGGTTCTGCTTGTGAAAGAAGCTCAGGGTTGGGAGGGAGCCCGTGTGAGGGGCCTGAAACTTAAAGATATTAGCAGATGTTTCTGTACTGACATAATGGGGTAAAAGGTTCTGTAAGAGAAAGTAGGCTGTTCTAAAAATAGCTCTGAGGTTAAGTCAACTAGTTCTGAGATCAGGTCGAAGATTTCCTAGGTGGCTTCTAAAGAAGCCATCCATAGTGTGGTAGGGTGTCTGAAGAGGTTCTTCTCTTACCGCTGCCCTGGAAGTCACTCTTCTACCCTCCTGATGCCCCCTCTTTTTCATACTACTGGTGGTGAGCCATGTAAGCGGTTGCACAGTGTCTGACCCTCCATAGACTGCCAGTTAGACAAACACCATTTGTTGAAATGCTGTCTTTTTTCCACTGTATGGTTTTGGCTTCTTTGTCAAAGATCAAGTGACCATGGGTGTGTGTGTTTTCTTCTGGGTCTTCAATTTTATTCCATTGATCTACCTGTATGTCTCTGTATCAATACCATGAGGTTTTTTTTGTTTTTGTTTTTGTTTTTTTATCACTATTGCTCTGTAGTACAGCTTGAAGTCAAGGATAGTGATTCCACCAGATGTTATATTATTGTTGAGAACTGGTTTTGCTATCCTGGATTTTTGTTATTCCATAGACTTCAGACAGGTGCAGAAGCAGAGTATCACCTTCCCTTAAAGGGCTGGATAGCCAGCACAGGTTGCAGATGGTTTCTGCCATATATTCTTATTTATTTTACAGTCCTTTAAAAATCTAGAATCTGGGGGTGGAGAGGTGGCTCTAAGGTTAAGAGCACTTGTTGCTCTTGCAGAGGACCCAGGTTCGGTTCCTAGCACCCACATGGACTCAATCACCCGTAACTCCAGTTCCTTCCAACACAGGGAAGGTATGTAGAACACATGCACACATGTAGGCATCACACCACACACATAAAATAAACATAATAAAGATAAAAATCTAAATGTTACTCTGTCCTTGTGGGCTGTACAGAAGCAGGCTGGGCACTGTTGTTGGGTGAAAGTTTTAAGGCTGCAGCACCATGGGTCACATCCAGAGTCCAGGAGCATCTTGATACATGTGAGGTGAACGCGGTCCCCTCTTCTACACCCCTTGTCTATAGTGGATACAAAGGGGAATTTCCAGTTGAAAGTAGAAGATATTATTACTGTATTCTGGGGATGCATTCACTGTGGCTGTTAAACAGCTAGCCCTTATTTACCCTGCCATTTGTAGTTGAAAAAAATAGTGTGGTGTATATATAATTATATAAATTATATATATATATATATCGAGGTGCTGGAGACATGGCTCAGCTTGCTGCCAATTCTGAAAACCTTAGTTCAATCCTCCTGACCCCCAAAATAAATAAATGTAATAACATTTGATAAAAAAGTAAAAAGGAGCTTCTGTATAAGGTATAATTAAGGTAAAAACAACTTTGATGGATCACAGGGTACAGCATAGTAAATTAGTTGGACCCCATGTGTTGGTGAGTAAAGGAGTCACCGTGGGCTTGCTCACTGGTTGAGGTAGCTTGTGGTTTTCCAGGTCTGTAGTTGTCATATGCAATACTGATGAAAATGAAAACTAGGAGAGTTTTTCTCCCCAGCTACTTATTTAAGCCAGCAAATGACAAGTGATGTGATGGACGGTATTGAAAATGGTACTGCCAGCGGGAGTGGAACAGTGACGTCATGCCCTCAGAACATCTGGCCAACTCCCTCCATAGCCTGGTCTCCTTAGGGAGCCCCTGCTAGAGAGGAAGGAGTGGGAGTTAGGAGTCGGCATGAAGAAGAGAGGAGAAAGGGAATGTGTTCCTTTGTAATGGGACCCACAATAAAAATCCAAAAGCATATGGGAGGAGAAAGAAAGGAACACCAGCAGACGGTAAAAAAGGGAAAACCATCCTGTGGTTGGCTGGCTGGCTGGTCTCCCCCTCCCCCCATAAATGGCAGGAAAGGAATGAAAGCCAAATATAAAACATTAATGTGAGGACTGAGTCACTAGAAGAGATTATCAAAGGGAGGCATGGACTCCTCTATTCTCAGACTATATTTAAAAGTGACCTTGGATGATTGATCAGTGTAAATATCAGGAGAGGAACGAGAGAGAGAAAAGCACTTCAGAGTTGATTGCCTGGCTTGGGCCGCCTGTGGATTGTGGAGGAAGCAGAGGTGGGGTGCCCTCCTTCCCCCGGTGACAGAGGGTGCTGGCCGGGTGGGCTGGGCGATGAGAGTGGAGGACTCAGGGCACGCCTCTCTCCAAGAGCTGGTCTTTGCCGCTGTCACCACGGCAAAGCGAGGGATGCTGTGTTCGGCACGAACTCTGCAGTGAGTTTCAAGTGGTTTATTTAGAATCTGTCCGGAAAGGGAAGGGAATATAGCAAGTCAGCATTTCCCACCAGCTGGCGTGGTGTCTCGTGGCGGGTAAATGCTCCTGTCTCAGAGGTTCCTGGCGTGCTCTGCTTGCTGTTAGGGCTTAGTAGTTCAGTGGTTGCCTCCCCCTGCCCCTCTAAATATCCACATCAGGGTAGATGGTCTGAGGCAAGGCCACTCAAGAGGAGTTGCAGCTGGCCTGGGAAGGTGCAGAAGGATGGATGAACAGACTTTTCCTCTTACTCTCCTTATTGGGGTCCTCTTAGCCCAAGAGACTAGACTGTGCTTGGGAGAAAATGTTTGCAGATAGTAACAGCACTACTGTTTCCTACTGAAATTCCATTTTAGTTTTCTGGGGGCTTCACAGTTTAGATACTCAACCCAAACCTGATGGGGCTTTGTGATGCCAGACTTGGGAGATGTGGGAGAAATCACATCCTGAAGTAACTATACATATAGACAAATGATTTTATAATTGCTAAAAAAAATATTAAGGAGACTGACTGGAGAGATGGCTGCTCTTACAGAGGACCTGAGCTTGGTGCTGGGGGGGTCTCAGCACCGACTTCAAATGGCTCCTAACTGCCTGTAAGTCTAGGATCTGATGCTTCTGGCCTCCAAGGACACATGCGCACACATACACATAATTAAAAATATTTTTAAAAGAGAAAGAACTATGAAGATAGTCTGGCATGGGGGTGTATCTGTAATCCCAGCACTTGGGAAGCTATGACAGACAGAGATTAAATTCTAGAAGAGCCCCGACTATTACATAGAAACTTTTTAGGAAGCCCAGACTACATAGCAAGATCCTGTCTCAAAACATACCAACAAATATCAAAATAGAAGAATTAAAGAACAAAGGCTTGCAGGTGGGAGCGTGACTCCTGATAGCTCAGTGGGCGGCTGCAGACCACTGTCCACCTTAACATACATGCTGCTGGTGCACCCCCTCCCTCTGCCCTGGGGCTGTGGGGAGCCCCTGATGTCCCTTTCACCTTATCAGCAAAACTGTAGGCTGGATTGGAATCTGCTGTTTGAGCTGACTTCTTTGTGTTGCCGTTGTGCAAGAATGTGAAGGATCAGTGAAACCAAGCCTACCTCGGACTTCTGTTTAGACTCAGTTGGAAGGACTCCGAATGTGGCTCACACAGGACCTGAATGGACTCGGCGGGCAGAGCCTGTTCCTGCCATTGTCCTATTAACAATGAAGCTGCGAGCTTAGAAGACCAGGGGATGATACTGCCTACCTTTGCCCACAGTATTCAGCCCTGAACTTCCTAGGAGCTCAATAAACATGAATTGAGTTAATCAGCTGCTACAGCCCAGGTCCACCGTTCCCTGGCTTTGTGCTTTTTATCCAGTTACAAATACCGACAGGCTGCACCTTGTGGGAGACTGGATCCTGCCTCTTTTTGAAACTGTCCAGGTTATGCAGCCGTGTGTCTGCTACCAAGTGCGAGACCCCCTTTGTCTTGTACAGATAGGTTAGATGTTGAGGGTCTTTCCAGCCTCTCCTTCCTCTCCCACCCCATGTTTACGGATTCTTTCAAAGGGTGAGCGGAGAATGAGGTTCATTCCCCGCTCGCTTCTGGGCCAGGGTGTTTAATTACTGTGTAGTCTTTGTTCTGTGGTGGAGATCGGGCTTCTCTGTGTAGGGAGAAGGGAAGTCCAGTCAGCTCGATGCATTATAGTCAGGTTACTTACCACAAGTCAGGAGTAACAGTTCTCTGCTTTCATTCTGATTACAGGTGATACAGGGACGTGGCATCTAGTGTTTCGTGAGGGACCTTAGGCTGTGCTTGGAACCATGCATTACAGTGACAGTTTTCAATCTTTTAATGACCAGGAAGGCATTGCATGTTTTATTTACATTCGTTGGTCTACTTACTTTATGCATAAAATGTAAAATGTGTCTTTTTTAAAATCAATATTGGCCCCAGTGTCTGACCATATCTAATAAATAATTTTCGCGCATTAGAAATATAAACGATAATTTTAAAAAAGACTCAGAAACAAAGAAAGTAGATGAGCCTGTGGTAAGCTTATTATTTCACAGTGTGGGAGACATCCAGGAAGACTTTTAAGCCTTAAATGTCACTTCACGTTGTCAAAGGCTGCTGCCATTTGGCAAGCCTCTAAGCTCAGTGATCCTGCTGTCTCCCAACACTAGTGCCACAGGAAGGCTAAAGGGTGCCTTGGTCTCATCTCTAGAATCCTACAGTTTGGTAAAACTTGCTGTGTGAGAATTCAGCAGAGAACTTAGAGGATATTTATGGAATGAATTAATATCATTCAAAGCCTAGCGAGCTTTGTTTTTGTTTTCTAGCTGTTGGGCATAAGGACAATGGCAGGCATTCTAGGGAAAGGGCGATGGTACAGCTTTATGAGTCGGTTTGCAGCATCCAAAGCCGCATGCTCTGCGGCCTGTGTCTGCCCCGTCTGTACCCACCAGTTGTGTGTGTTTATAATGTACATACCAATAGGCAGACACAGAATTATCAATCTTTTGGCGGGCTGAGTAACCACTTGTGCACAAAAGCACAAGCTAGTCCTGTGGATCTTTCCCGATAAAGAGGTCCTGCATGCAGTGGGTGTAGCAACCGTGTGAGGCACAAAGAGATAAGCAAGAGGGGTCGGCCAGTCCTGCCATGTCTAGATAATGGAGAAGGCTCAGGAGGAGCTTAGTACGTGTGGGCTGTGCCAGCCTGGCTTGGGTAGCTATTTCTCGGACCTTTGGGTTCCTGGTTTTCGGAGACTGTTTGTCCCTTTAACGAGAGGCATGTGGTGTGGGAGCATCAGTTTAAGGGCATGCATAGACTCTGGGTCTTATTTCTCTTGGGCTAGTGACATGAATCACCCAGGGCTTTTAGGAACAGCAGCTTCCTCTCTGTTTCTGAAGTAGCATCCTGTGGCCACCAAAGGAACTGGGCACCTTTCCCACTGCAGAGATCAGGTGGAACCCTTGGGTAGTATTTGGATGTATTTTAGAAACATTTGGTTATTATTTTTTTATATATAGAAATAGTGTTGGACAGGGGAGGAGAAGGTTAAGTGTGACTTTTACACTAGGAGGAATTTACAGCAGGCACCAGCAAACCCTTTACATTTCTTGCCTATTAAAGCCCTCCTAAGTGTTAGTGGGAATTACCAGGCTGTTAAGAAAACTGAAATGTATCCATAGAGTCCCGAAATGATTCTGTGAGCCCAGCAGCAGGCAAGCGGAGGTCATGTTTCCCCCTTTCCTTCTTTTGCTCACATGGCCTTGGATGGCTTCTGTAAGCCTCAGTTTCTAAATGTATTGAATAGAGCAGGTGAGGGGCACTTGTAGGGGCTGGGATGTGAGGAACCTGGGGTTGATCCCCAGACGGGCATGAGCTAGGGGTGTTGTTGTTCTGTGTTCTCAACATTCAGGAAGTCAGGCGGAACGAGCAGAAGTTTATGGTCAGTTTCAGCTACACACTGAGCACAGGCTGCATGAGAGCCTGTCTCAAAAGCAGACAGAAGTCACTCATAGGAGTGGACCAAAGACAGTGTAGTAGACTCTTAGGGCCATTTCACCCCTATACTAAATATGAGTAGTGTTGCCTTCAATGATGGTGTCCTATAGCTGTTTGTTATTAGAGATCTATTTCCTGTCGTGCGTTGGGACTCGATCCCTCCATGCCTAGGTGGACAATTTATAACAGATATCCATCCGTTTATTGGCAGACAAGTGTAAATATAAAGACAGAGGCAGGTTTCCAGCTGGTCGTGTTTATGCCATGACCATAGCCAAGCGGTTCTCGGAGAGAAAGGCCATCCTCCCTCGCTGTTCATCCCTTGCTTTTCTCCTCAACTGGTACCATTCTGAGGGTGGACAGAGTCCACTACTGTTAGCCTCGGCTCTCAGCTGTAGCCTTTTTTTGTTGGGGTTCTCTAAGGGCTTGGCATACATCAACACCTATAATTAAAAACAATCTAATAAAATATATTAGGTTGGCAGGAAGGAGATACATCAAATTAACAGTTTCTGTATAAACACAGGCTAAACACAGTTCTGTTCTGGCATGGGGGTCTGGTGGTGGTAGCTGTGTATAGAGTCCCAGCAAAGACTAGGAAGTCTGTACGGTTTTTTTTTTTTTTGACAAGGGCTCCACATAGAGCCCCAGGTTGGCTTCCTATTCACGGTCCTCCTGCCCGTCCTCCAGAGTATTGAATTTGTAGGTAAGAACGGGCAACTTCTTACCTGTAATGATGAGCATGCAGTGGTTTGGGTCAAAGTCCATAAGCTAATGCCAAGGATAATAATGATGGTTTCTCTAGGCCTGTCAGCTGTTTGGTGGGTGTGTTGCCGAGGTGAACCAGGCAGCATTCCCCTCTGCGAATCCTGTCCTCCCTTGTCTGAAGGGAGTCACTAAGCCAAGTCTGAAACCTACACTAACTGAATAGGATGTCACAGGCAGGCCTTCCCCAGCATCAGCAGCTAGCGCTGGGGTGGGAGCAGAACTGTGTTGGTGCTGTGACCACATAGACAGGAAAAAGGGTGGGAAGACGGCTTTATTGTGAGTATTGTGGCAAACATTTGGATATTGATTCTTTCCGTCCTAGTGTATTAAATCCATGTTTTCTTATGTAAAACCAGAAACAGGATCAGCAACAATCTCAAGAATTGCTTGGCAAGCCTGTAAGCTTGTGTTAGCTACAGGACCCTCTGCCCCTTCCCCAGTATCTCTTTTAGGGACTCACCTCAGATATCTGGATAGAAGATGCTACTGCCCCTGCCTGTTTCCAGCTTCACAAAATCCATGAAGAATGCAAAGAATAGATGGCCTGCCTGGCAGGAGTCTGGCATCCTGCAGTAGGGTCACCACACAGACGACACCCAGACAAGCCGTGGTGGCAGTGCTTGTGCAAGTGCCAGGGATAATAGGCTTCTGGTGACTAAAAACAAAACAACAGACAAACCAAAAGACTGTACTTGTTTAAGAGCCATGAACAGAGGGAAGAGTAGTTAATAACTGAGGAAAGTGAGTGCAGGAGGGGCTGACACTTTTTTCTGAGAAAGAGTAGCGTGCCAGGCACCCAGGGCTTTAACACATCCTCTCACTTGATCCAGGCAGCAGTGCTGGGAGATGATACCTGTTATTAACTCCACTTTATAGATGAAGAGATAAAGATTTACAGAGTTTAAGCAGCCTAAGACCACAGTTAATAAGCGACTGTGTCCAGTTATCCCCAGGCAGTCTATCTCCTCAGATGTGCCTAACTCCAGGAAATACTGCCTGGTTCAGAACACCAGATCAGAGTCACCTTAGTCTAGTTTTTCTGGCCCTAAATCCCTCACATGCTGTCTCCGGCTCTTTCTGGAAACTAGCTCAAGCCACTTCTGAATGGAAGATTCCTATTGCCTTGGGTTAGAGGGCAGTGGAGCTTGGCTGGTGTTTTGGAATCCCTGTACAGTTTTAGCAGGACAGGTTCATTTCTCCACACTTTGCTAATGACCTTTCCTGGCTTATGTGTCCACCACACCGGCTACACCCACATGCGTCCCAGGAACAGGCAGCCCTCTGCAGTCTTTCAGCCATTGCTCCACAAGAACTATTTGGAATCAGGCCACTTTAAGAGAAGAACGTGGTCTTGGGTACTTGGCAGCAGCTCCACCTGATTATGTGATGGGAGAGGTACTTATGTTAAGTCCAGTGTGGGAGCTTCTGGGGAGCCCATGTACAGTGCTCAGAATTAGGGGTAGTCTCTGCCTGCTTCCAGATGATAACATTTGCCGCGCTCTTTAACAGATATGGGGAGAGTGGTATCAAACCACGACACCTTGTGGAGCCTCCTGCTAGAAGCCCTCTTGTCTGCCATACACTGGGCTTTCCCTCCTTCAAATAGGCGGATATGTTTTATGTTACAGAAAGCCCATGAAAACACAAGGCGGGACTTTAGATGAGAGCCCCGGGCCTGGCTGCAGACGTTTCTCTTCTGCCTCAGTTTCTTTTTTATCCCAGAATGCTCTCCACCTTGCTGTTTGTGAGTGGGGATAAAAGTGGATGGTGGCCCTTGTAAGATATGGATCTGGTGCAGGCTGGAGGCCTGGTGTGTTTGTGTTCTGAAATACCAGGATGGATTAGCTGTGACCCTAAGAGGCCTCTTGGGTCTCCCTGTGAAGATCACCTTTCCTTCCTGTGTTGAGTTGGATGTGGGAGAGTTCATCTCTGATGCTCTTAAAACTGTTTATACTTTCTGTGCCCCTTTGGTCTCCCGCTTCCTTCCTGCCCGGGGCTGGGGTCAGACTGGGCCAATGGGGTGGCAACCAAAGTGGATAAGAGCAGAGGCTCTGAGCCAGATTGCCTGGGTTTGACTCCTAGCTCTGTCCCCAAAGGTTGACTGACTGGAGCAAGTTGCTGATCCTCTAAGCTCCCCCTCCCCCTTTCCTGACCTATCAAATGGGGATTAAGGGAATGGCTGCCTCTCAGGACTGTTCTGAGTTTTACATGTGATGGTGTTTACAAAACCCCATGCCTGGCACGAGGCAAATTGCCACTAAATATTTGATGGTAACAGCTTCATAGCTGGAGACTTTGGCTCCCTGTTGACCAGGTAAGATAACTGGAGCAGAGAGGAGGGAGAGGTGTGTTCTCCAGCTCTGTCTGTGAGGGATGTCTTAGTCACCTACCTAATTGTAACTCATTGGGGGGAGAGGGCGATGACAAGGACAGGCCACTTGCTTGTGGGCATCTATTTAGCACCCACTTGGGAAATAGTTGATATTCATCACAGTACGGCCCTGTATCATTTTGTTAGTGGTGGTAAAAAAAAATGTTTATCACAGCAAAATGTCTAGGTTGTAGATGTCACTCCTCTAGTGCTATGGCTTCTACACCAGAAACACTGCTCTGCAGCTGCACTCCCCTCTGCTCAGAGTTAGGCATAAGGACAGGCTCCAGAAGCAAGGAGCTCAGTGTGTGAGCATCCAGTGTGTACAGGAATGGTACCAAGAGCTATACGGGGTACAGCTCAGGCAGGCAAGCCCTGCGAGCATGTGCTGTCCTCAGTCAAGGGAACTGATCTCTCCAAAGAGTAAACAGCATTCTGCATTTGCCCCAGAGTCCAGGTAGGATATAAACAATTGCACAATGAGCCTATTACCTTGCATTTGAGGCAGGCTTTTTCTTTTTTTGTATTTATAAAAGATGGTTTGAGACATCTAAACCATAAATATAACAACCAGTTACCTCAAAAAAAAAAAAAACCTCTGCTCTGAGTTGAGGCACCAGATCTGTCTGTAAAATGCTCGCTGAATAAGTCCGAGTTCCTAAATTCCATCTCTGACAACCACATAAAAGCCAGGCATGCCTGCCATCCCAGAGCTCTGGGTTGGGGGTGCTGAGGGAGGGCCCTGGTGCTTGCTGGCTAGCCAGTCTAGAAGAATTGGGTCTCAAAAAATAGTGGACAAGAAGGCAGGCTACCTGGTGGGTAAGGCCTGATGAATCCTGCCCACATGAGTTCACTTCTTAGAACCCACAACATAAAGAAAGACCACTTTCCCAACGTCATCCTCTCACTTCCACATGTACACCGTGGTCCATATGACGCACACAAGAGTAACAATACTACTAATATGAGTGGTTGAGGACACCTGATGCCAACCTCTAGCCTAGACACACACACACACACACACACACACACGCACGCACGCACGCACGCACGCACGCACGCCTAGTTGGCTCTCATTCATATTTGGTAAAGACTCCAACAAGCATGTTGGGCTTATGGAACACTACCAGAAAAGCGAGGGGCATTTGGCTCCCATGAAGGGCCTATCCACAGTCCTGCGTGTCTTAAGAAAAAGAAGAGCTTTGCTCAAGATGCCATAGACAGAAAACAAACCAGGCTCTTTCTGAAGTCCTGAGTTTAGACATTGGCTCCATCATCCCAAGTCTAAGGTAGAGAATTTGATTTTCTGACTGGAGAGATGGCTCATAGCTTAAGAGAATTTGATTTCCAACTCTTGGTTTGTGTAGCTGCACTGAGATTGATAACGTCTCTCATCTGTCTGTCCTACAGACTTATGAGGATGATCATGGAGAAACGGCTTGAGAAAACATTCTGATAAATATCATTATATTCAACAATAAAAATTACCACTCCGTTCTCAGCTGTTTCTTCTAAAGACTTTTCTAGCTTCAAATATTCTTTTCTGCTTCTGAAATCCCACTTAACTTATTGCCATTATTCATACTGTTATTATTTATATGATATTTTAGATAACTTGGGCATAGGGAAAATTCTTTTAAGATTTAAAAAAAAAAGATTTTATTTATTGTATGTATGTGAGAACATTCTCTTCAGACACACCAGAAGAGGACATCAGATCCCATTACAGGTGGTTGTGAGCCACCATGTGGTTGCTGGGAATTGAACTCAGGACCTCTGGAAGAGCAGTCAGTGCTCTTAACCGCTGAGCCATCCCTCCAATCCCCAAGATTTATTGTTTTAATGTGTGCTTGTGCATGTGCGTGTGTGTGTATACATGTATGTGCAAGTACCTATAGAAGCCAGATAAGGGCCTAGGATCCTCTGCAGATTAATTCCCATGCCTATGTGGGTTTTGGTAATCAAACCCTGGTTCTTTGCAAAAGCAGTAAGTGCTCTTAACCCATCAGCCATCCCTCCCACACCCAGGACCCTTCTCTATACATATTCACATTACTGTATCTTGCTGAAGAAAACCCTCTCTTTATGTAAAACTAAATTATAATAATTGTTCTAAATTATTATCGTCAGAGCAGTTAATAACAATGTGACTGCAAGTAGTAAGTATTCCATAGATGTGTTTTAGACTTTTATGTTTATTTATAATTTTAGCTGTATTATTTTATTTTTAGGTTTATTCAGGTATAATTTACATACCCTTTCTAAATTCTGGATTACTATAGGTTTGATAAATATTCATGGTGTGTAAGGACTCAGTCATGCCCCTGCATTCCCTCATGCTTGTTAGCAGCCTGTGATCCCAACTCCAATCCCTGGCATCGCTGTCCCTATAGTTTTGCCTTTTTCCAGAGTGTCACATACATCAAATTATGTGACAGGAAGCCTTCTTATTCCATCCTTCTTAACTTAGTGTAATGTGTTTGTGACTCGTCAGTGTTGTGTGTTTATCGAGTCTCTTTTATCACTGAGTGATATCCGACTTTGTGGATGGTACCAGTTGGCTTAGCTATTCTGGATGAGTTGATAAGCATTTAGGTTGTTTCTAAGTCTTGGTTGGTAAAGTCACTATAAATATTTGCATAGGAGTTTTGTGTGAACAGAAGTCTTCGCTGCTCTTGGGTAAATGCCTGGGAGTGGGATTGCTAGGTCGTGTGGTAAACACATGTCTAATCTTGGCCACTGTTTTCTATCTTCACTGCACTGTTCTGCATCTCACAGGCAACCGAGGAAGCCTTAGTAGCCGCATGGGGACCGGTCCAGGGCTTTGTTTGTTTGTTTTAAATAAGCTATTTGAATAAGCATATGCTGCTATCTTGTGGCTTTAATTTGCATCTCCCTGTGAAGTCACTCACCTTTTCCTGTGTACTTAATTGGCCATCCACACACTGTTCTGCTGAAGCATCTTTAGAAACCTTTTGCTTTTTCTCAGCTAAGGGTTTGTTTTGTTTTTTAATTTCTTTCTTTGTTGTTTCCAGAGAGGGTTTCTCTGTGTAGCCCTGGCTGTTCTGGAACTCACTCTGTAGACCAGGCTAGCCTCAGACTCACAAACATCTGCCTGCCTCTATTTCCCAAGTGCTGGGATTAAAGGTATATATCACCACTACCTATCTAGGTTTTCAATTTTTTAATTTATTTTTTATTAATGAGTTTTGAGAGTTCTTTATGCTTCTGGATGGGCGTTCCTTATTAGATGTGTGTTTTGCAAATATTTCTTCCTCTACTGATTGTCTTTTCATACTTGGCAGTATCTTTTGAAGAACAGATGATTTTAATTTGGATTATACAACCCATCTGGATTAAGCTGACCCAGGTTCAGCTCCCAGCATCCACATGGTGGCTTACATCCATTCATAACTCCAGTTCCAATTGATCCAACCTTGTCTGCTGACCTCTGAGGGCACCAGACTTGCATGTGACACACAGACAAACACACAGGCAAAACACTCATAAAATAAAATAAATACAACTGGAAATGGAATTGATCATATATGCCCATCTATTTCTGGACTTTCTAATCCATCGGCATATATGCTGACCTTGTGCCATACTTTCCTATCCCGGAACTCACTGTATAGACCAGGCCGACCTCAAACCCAGAGATCTGCCTACCTCTGCCTCCTGAGTGCTAGGATTAAAGGTGTGTGTCACCGTGCCTGGCATTTTTTACTCTTTTAATGACTGTAGCTTTATGGTAAGTCTGAAATGGAGTGATATGAGTTTTCTTCATCTCAAAATGTTTTTGACTTTTATTTTTCTAACTCACTTTTCCATTTAATTTTAAAACCAGCTTGTTGATTTTTACCAAAAAGTCCTACCAGAATTTCATCTGGTAGTGGGTCAAGTTTATAGACCAGTTTTTGGAGACTTCACATTTAAGCAACATTGATTCTTCTAATCCCTAAGCACAGTATTTCTCTTTAGTTCTTTGATTTATTCCATCAGTGCATTATAGTTTTATTCATAAAAGTGTTACATTTTTTTATAATTAAATCTATGTAATAGAGTTGGGGATTCTATAGCTCATAGGGTTTTTTTGTTGTTGTTGTTTGTTTTTTCTTTGTTTTTCAAGACAGGGTTTCTCATAGGTGTTTCTTAAATTTATAAATAGTTATAGACAACTGGTGAATGCTTGTCTTTTTTTTTTAAAAAAGATTTGTTATATATATATACATACATATATATATATATATATATATATATATATATATATATAGTAGCTGTCTTCAGACACACCAGAAGAAGGCATTGGATCTCATTACAGATGGTTGTGAGCCACCATGTGGTTACTGGGAATTGAACTCAGGAC
Source organism: Arvicanthis niloticus (assembly GCF_011762505.2). Taxonomy (NCBI): domain Eukaryota; kingdom Metazoa; phylum Chordata; class Mammalia; order Rodentia; family Muridae; genus Arvicanthis; species Arvicanthis niloticus. Next base: position 39,475,053 of record NC_133430.1, read on the forward strand.
CTCTGGAGGAGCAGTCAGTGCTCTTAACCACTGAGCCATCTCTCCAGCCCTGAATGCTTGTTTTTATTTTGTAATCAAATATCAGCTGCTAGAGTGGGTCTAGGAAATTCATCCAGTCTCTTTGGCTATGGTAAGTGCGCAGTGAAGCTGAGTTTGAGTGTGGCTCTCAGAGGCCAGCATTGGAGCCTTCAGTCTGACCCTCCCATTAGAGCCTTCAGTCTGACCCTCCCATTGGAGCCTTCAGTCTGACCCTCCCATTGGAGCCTTCAGTCTGACCCTCCCATTGGAGCCTTCAGTCTGACCCTCCCATTGGAGCCTTCAGTCTGACCCTCCCATTGGAGCCTTCAGTCTGACCCTCCCATTGGAGCCTTCAGTCTGACCCTCCCATTGGAGCCTTCAGTCTGACCCTCCCATTGGAGCCTTCAGTCTGACCCTCCCATTGGAGCCTTCAGTCTGACCCTCCCATTGGAGCCTTCAGTCTGACCCTCCCGGCTGCATTTTAAACCTTGGGCAACTCCTCCCTAACCCTGGTCTTTCTCTGTGGTGGCCAATCCTTTGTTTTGTTTTGTTTTGTTTTGTTTTTCAAAACAGGGTTTCTATGTGTAACCCTGGCTGTCCTCACAGCCTCTGCCTCTCAAGTGCTGGGATCAAAAGCACGAACCACCACTGTCCGGCAAAGCATTTCTTCTTGTTTTGTTTTATGTGGTTGTCTTGTTTTTCATTTATTTTTACCCTGTATGCACTGGTGTTTTGCATGCATGTGTGTCTGTGTGAGGGGTGTGGGTCTCCTGGAACTGGAGTTATAGACGGTGGTGAGCTGCCGTAGGGTGCTGGGAATTGAATCCTGGTCCTCTGGAAGAGCAGACAGTGCTTTTAACTGAACAACCTCTCTAGTCCTATCTTGATTGTCAATTTGATTGAATTTAGAATCACCATGGAAACAGATCTCTGAGTACATCTGAAGATTATCCAGATTAGGTTAATTGAAGTAGGAAGACTCATCCTACATGTAGGTGATACCATTCTATGCCCACTGTCTGGGCTGAAAACCCAAGAGAAAGCGAGCTAATTTAACTCACTCTGCTTCCTGCTTAGGATGCAGTGGGGCCAGCTGCCGTGGGTTCCTGCTGCCTTTTGCCTTTCCCACCCCATAGATTGTGCCCCTTCTTCTTTAAGTTGTTTTTTTATCATAGCGACAAGAAATGTAACTAGACCAGAGTTACAGCGCAAAGCCGTAGTGAGAAGTCCATGGTCTCCAGGGGCAGAGAGGGGACAGCTGGCCTTCTCGGCAGATACCATAGATCGTTAGTTACCTCCTTTGCATTATTTGAAGGTGGTGAGTAGTCTGTCCAGCCAACCGTTTCTCACCCATTGCCCTGGTTTGGCTCCAAACCTGCCTCTTTGGCGTTCCCTCCTTTGAATCTTCCCAGTAAAGCGATCGCAGCTCCCCTCTCTTTACAGTGACAGGGCTTTAGGTTGTCAGTGTCAGTTTTACTTGGCTGTGGGAAGGTCAGTAGTGTTAGTATTCTATGTAAACTCCACCTCCACAGTTACCTGGTAACAGCCAGGTATGCTCCTCCCCACAGTTACCTGGCAACCGCCAGGTAGGCATGATCCAGTATAAAAGGGCTGCTTGCCCCCTCCTCACTCTCTTACTCTCTTACTCTTAATCTCTTACCCTCTTACCCTCTTGCCTCTCTGTCCCCTCACACACCCCCCCTCTCTCTCCACGTGGTCATGGCCAGCCTCTACTTCTCTTTTCTCTTATCCTTCCACCTTCTTGTCCCCACCTTTGCCCTATCTCCTGAATAAACCTCCTCCCCCTTGGAACTGTGTGGTCTGGAGTGGTCTGTTCTGAACTGCGGTCGGACTTTTTCTAACAACTAACAAGTAGGTCTGAGGAAGGAGGAAGGGCTGGTCTACTCAGTGGAGGGACCTGGCTTTAAGGCAGTTTAGGACAGCGTGGACAAGCAGAAAGGGTGAAAGGGGAAAGGGTTTCAGGGAGAACGATGGGCTGACAATAAACTCCACCTCCAGTATTCCTTTATCTCTACTATGAGATCGTATTGATCGAGTTCACAAGGTTGAACATACACGGCATGTTGTTTTGTAAATAGCAGCTTGGGCTTTTAGCAGAATACGATTTCTGCATCACGGTTGTATAACTTCATATAATCTCTTACTCAGGTTTGTGTGGTGGATGTTGAGTGGACTGGAGGAACGTGTGTGCAAAAGGAACTTTTATTCCTCGCACACTTTGTAGGCGAGGAGAGCGGTGTGCACCGGAAGGAAACTGTCCACCCTAGTCATCTAGGAAGCCAGTTTCCCTCTGTCTTCTGGCTCTGGCTCCTTGGTTCTAGGAGCTTAGGGGCAAAGATCAGAGAATGATGGAGAAGGATTTGATGCCTAAGACCTTGAAGAGATGCAGGTCACCTTTGCTTAGTTCTTTACCTCACCTAAGCAGAAGGGTGGCTAAGAAATGCACCTCAACTGTGTGAGCAGAAAGTGGGGCGCCGAGACATGGGTGTGCAGAGTAGTTGTACTGTAGCAGCTCAGGGAAACTGAGGCACAGAGTGGTTAAAAGCTTGTAGAACACAACTACTAAGTACAGCAGTTAGGATTTCAAGCTAGGTCTTTTATTTTGACAGAGTCGGGTACTGGCAGCCATAGTAGCAACAATGCTGTTTAAGTTTGGTCAGGTGAGCACACAGTAAGCGGGGATGTATGCATTAAGATGTGTACATCTCAGTTATTCTGGCTTCCCTTCTGTGATGGCTAGTGTTGACTGTCATCTTGTCAGGATCTGGACTCATGTGGGAGGCAGGCCTCCAGACACATGTGGATTACCTGCATTAGGTTAGCCTCTGGCCCTGCCTGTAAGGGATTATCTTGGTTAGGTTAACTAAGGTAGGTGGCTCCATTTTCTGAGGTTGGATCCTAGACTGAATAGAAAGGGGAAAGTTAACAGAAGTACATCAGTACCAATCTGTTGCTGGCTGGCTGTCTCTGTCTATCTTTGTCTGTTTGTCTGTTTCTTTCTGTCTCTGACTATCTTTGTCTATCTTTATCTCTCAGTCTCTGTCTCTCTTTCCTGACCATGGATGCAATAAAGCCAGCTGCCTCGATCCCCTGCCACCATGGCTTCCCCACAATGATGGACTATACAGTCTAACTGTGAACCAGAATAAACCCTTGCTCTGGTCAGAGTATTTTATCATAGTAACAGGTAAAGCAGGTAGCTAAGGCATCCCTAGCCCAGTTCTGCTCACAATCATCCAGGGCCAAGGTTCTCAACATTTCTAAGGTTACAGCCCTTTAATACAGTTTCTCATGTTGTGGTGACCCCCAGCCATGAAATTATTTTATTGATACTTTATAACTGTGATTTTGCTATTGCTATGAATCATAGTGTAAATATCTGATATGTGACTCCCAAAGAAGTCACTACCTGTCTTAGTCAGGGTTTCTATTCCTGCACAAAACATCATGACCAAGAAGTAAGTTGGGGAGGAGAGGGTTTATTCAGCTCACACTTCCACATTGCTGTTCATCACCAAAGGAAGTCAGGACTGGAACTCAAGCAGGTAGGAAGCAGGAGCTGATGCAGAGGCCATGGAGGTTATGTTACTTACTGGCTTGCTTCCCCTGACTTGCTCAGCTTGTTTTATAGAACCTAAGACTACCAGCCCAGGGATGGCACCACCCACAATGGGCCCTCCCACCCTTGATCACTAATTGAGAAAATGCCTTACAGCTGGATCTCAAGGAGGCATTTCCTCCATGGAACTCCTTTCTCTGTGAAAATTCCAGCCTGTGTCAAGTTGACACACAAAACTAGTCAGTACATCCCCAAAGGTTGAGATTCGATGATCTAACGAGTTTGATATCGCTCCTGAGGAGCGTGGCCTACAGTGTGACTTTCATAAGCTCGTGGCTGGTGCCTCCCCTCCAGCAGAGCTCAGGCCAGGGCTGAAGAGCCAAGTGGCTGCATGCTCCTGAGAAGGCCTGGGAGACTGGGTGAGGCACGAACTGATGCCAGGCCTCAAGAAGTTGCAGTTACCTCTGCTTGAGTCTGGAGCTGCCTCTTGCAGACAACTTCCTAAGTGTCCCCAGAGGATGGCCCCATGAAGTCAGGCTTGGTGCCCTGGCCAAGGACGGGAAAACCCCTTGGCCAGCACCTGTTCCCTCAGGAGTCCTTGTCGGCCTGAACTAAAAGACGAGCTTTAATTGAGTTTTTGTAAAAGCTCCAGCGGGGATGAATAAATTGGCACCCATAACTTATACATTATTTACAAGTCCGTCTTTTAAGATAGCTGCTTTTGTTTGTGTGGTCGAGATGCTGGCATTGAAATCCTTCTGAAGTCCTTCTGTGACTGGCATTTCTGTGGCACAGGAAGGAGACAGAAGAGACTTCTGCATGAAGTGGGGAAGACCTTCCTGTCCAGAAGTATCTATGGAAGCTGCTGCTCTGCACAGTCTTGTGATTGAGGGCGCTGAGGCAGGGACTGGGTTAGAGGTTTTAAAGTGTACAGAGATTCCAAGGGCCTGGGCACAGTGCCTTTGGCCATCCCTCGAGCCACTCGGTCTAGCAACAGAAGAGGTGCTGGGAGTCTGTGACTGAGGGTCAGGAGCAACAGTGACAGCATTGGTTATTGATGATCAGTCCTCGGCGTGACAGCATATGCCATGTTCCCAGCCCCCAGCCTTCTTGACCTCCAAATATTAAGTCCTCTACAGAAGAACTCTTCTCATCCTAGGGACATTTCCCAGTCTTGCGCATTTGTTCAGCAAGTGGCTTATAGGCCCCTTGGTGTGTGTGGTATCATGCTGGACCAGTCCACACTGCTGGTGGACCAGTCCACACTGCTGGTAGCCTCCGCCCTCATCATCCTCATGCTCTACCTTGCTAAGGGTTGCCTTCACCTCCTTGTTTCAATCTACATTCCTCAGTTCTGAAAGGCCTGACCATCTCTTGGCCTGGCTGTAGCCTCCTTGGTTTCCTCTTATGCCAATTACCTGTTTGTGTCCTTGGCAACTTTGTTAAGAAGTTTGGTCTTGAAAGGTGGAAGGCAGGGGATTGGGAAGAGTTTTGCTTAGGATGGAAAGACATGAGCTTGTTAAAACTTGGTGGAAGGAGAAAAGTCTAAACATTTTCATTAGTTACATTTTGTTGTCACAATGATCACTGTGACCAAAACTTCCAGGGAGGGAAGAGTTTATTTTGTCTTGTCTTACAGTCGTTGTCCATCACTGAGGGAAGTCAGGGCAGAAACTTGGAGGCAGGAACTGAAGGAGAGGCTGTGGAAAAGTGCTTCCATGGCTTGCACAGCCTGCTTTCCTGTACAGCCTAGGACCATCTGTCCACAGTAGGCTGGACATTAATCAAGAGGATGCCCCACCAACATGCCTGCAGGCCAGTCTGATGGACGCAATTCCTTAACCACGGTTCTCTTCTCAGATGACTCCAGTTTTGTATCAAGTTGACAAAATGAAGTGCTATACACAACATTGATGCCAGGGTCTGAGAGCTGGGAGTAGAGAGGGCTGTGTGGATCTACACTGACCTACCCATGGCAACTGAGGCTGAGGTTAGGAAGGGAGACTGGGAAAGAAGGTGGCTGGGCTCCCACCAGTTACTTAATCCCATTTTGACTGCCCCTTCCACTTGGGCCCAGAAGTAGTGGAGGACCCAGGAGAGTGGGTGGGAGGGAAAGGTAATCCCAAATGAAAAAATGTGTTCATTGTAAAAATAAAAAAGCTTGGGGAGAGAGACAGATGAATCTCTGTGTGTGAGATATGACTTGTGGAAGGTGGAGGCAACAGGATACATTGAACAGAGTCAGCACAAGGGAGAGGTGATCTCAGCCCTAGGTGCCATAGTTGATTAGATTGTGTTGTTGGAAGCTTCCAGAGGCGGGATGTGTTTTTATGAGGGGTAGGTTGAAAGGCCTGAGCATAGGAAGAGATGGAACGTTTTCCAAAGCCAGGCAAGAAAGAAGTGGCAACAGTCTGAAGTAAAGAGAAAGCTTTAGAATATGAAGGAATGACCAATGAAAGGCGCTCTACGGACCTGTGATAACTGGCCTTAGTGCTAATAGATTCTAATGAATGCTTAGTGCACACAAGTGGGATGACGGGACAAGGAGAACATGGGATAGTGGGTATGGTGAGGTGAAGGTCGAAGGGCTCCAGAATGAGGGTCGGTCTCTAAGAGGATTCCAAGTACTGGGTGCCTACTCGTGTCCCAGGTGCAGCACCGAGCGCTAGAATATGGGTGTGGCTTGGCTCGCCCACATGGAGCCCACAGTCTAGGCAAGAGAGTGGGGAGAAGTCAATGGCAGATGTGTACGTGCAGTTCTGATGGTAGATCAGAGTGCCGAGACCAAGGATGGTGGGGAGGACTCAGCTTAGGTAGCGTGCCCAGGGAGGACTGCCACAAGGGAGTGATCTCTAAGAAGAGTCTTGGGAATGGGAAAGAGACAGACATGCATGGTTGCTCCAAAAGGTGTCTCTGGCACAGGCCCAGCATACACAAGGGCCCAGAGGTAGGCTAGACATGCTGAGTTTGAAGAGATGAAAGAAGGCTTGGATGTTGCATGTCCTGCAGATGGGAGATGAGCTCAGAGAGGGAGGCAGGAGAAGCCAGACCTTGCTAGATGTTGGGGCCACAGTGGTGCTGCCTTGTATCCTAAGCACCACTTGTATTTCATGCTTAGGACTGTGAGGCGGATTCCCTCTATGGTTATGGCAATCTGAAAGTATTAAGTGGAAAACTGAAGAAGTACATTTGTAAGCTTTAGACTTTGCTGAGTGGCATGATGAAGCCTTGCAGCTCGTACTCTGTAGATGTGAATTGTCCTATCAGTCTGCACTCGCCTACCCACGCTGTATATGCTCTCCACCCAGCGCTCACTTGGTACCCTTTTCTAGTGTCAGGTGACCTTCATAGCTAGAATTTAAGTAACTCCTATTCTGCTTAATGGAGCCAATGTACAAGGGTAGTGATGCTGGCGATTTTATATATAGGTGTGTGTGTGTGTGTGTGTGTGTGTGTGTGTGTGTGTGTATAGCACATATACATAATATACAATATATTATATATCATAATTTTAGTATATAGTTATAATTTTATAATTCTATTATTATCATGTTGATCTGCTGTGCCTAATTTATAAGCTTTATTGTAGATCTGTATTATAGAGAAAAACACTATAGAATTCAGAACTAGCTGAAGTCTTAAGCATCTCCTTGAGAATCTAGGATCATATCTCTCACAAAGGGTAGACTACTATATTTTATAAATGAGTATATCATTAAGTATAAGTTTTATTAAAACCTTGTTTGTTTGTTGAGACAGAGTCTCACTGCATCGCCCAGATTGACCTGACACTTAACTATGGCCTTGAGTTGAGGGAGATCCTTCTGCCTCAGCCTCTTGAATGCTGGGATTCCAAGCATGAGCCATCAAACTAGCTTCAAACTTCTTACAAGAATTTCCTGTAGAAGCCTTGGGGGATGGTATCGCAGACTCCTATGTGTATCTCACCCCAGGTCAGTTGCTAGAACTTTCTCATCTAGCTTATTTGTTTCCTGCATTCCTAAAACAGATTTAAGCAAATCCTAGGTGCCATGTCCTGCTCACCAATGTGTTTCAGCATTGCTTAAATATACAGTAGGTTTTGTCTCAGCTAGGGTTTCACTCTGTTGCTGGGAAAAGACACTGTGACCACAGCAACTCTTTTAAAGGAAAACATTTCATTGGGGCTGGCTTACATTTCAGAGGCTTAGCCCTTTGTCATCATGGTGCTGACAGCATGGCAGCATGCAGGCAGGCATGGTGCTGTAGAGTAGCTGAGAGTTCCACATCCAGATCTGCAGGCGTCAGAAAGGGTGAACCTGTCTCGAGCATCTGAAACCTCAAGGTCCACCCTCAGTGACACACTTTCTCCAATGAGGCCACACCTCCTAACAGTGCTAACATGAGCCTATGGGGACCATTTTCATTCAAACCATTAGTTTTCTTGCATAATCATAATGTCATTATCGTACCAATTACAACGGACTATAATTCCTAATTAGCATCCAAAACTGAGTCTGTTATTCAGATAGCCTTGATTGCCCTAAGATACAAAACGACTTATACAGTGTTTGCTTGTTACATCTTCTAAGTCTCTTTTGATCCACAACAATCCGTCATTTCTGTCTCTTTGAAAACACAACAACAACAACAACAATAAAACCCACCTGGTCTCTTTTTCCTTCTTTCTCTCTCTTTTTAATTTTATTTATTTTATGCGCATTGGTGTTTTGCCTGCAAATGTCTGTGTATCCCATGCACGAGTTACAAATAGTTATGAGCCACCATCTGTGTGCTGGGAATTGAACCTGGGTCCTCTAGAAGAGTAGTCAGTGCTCTTAACCATTGAGCTGACTCTTCAGCCTTGTTTCGGTGACATGAAGTAGAGGAAACGGAGTCAGTTGTCTGCAGGACACTCAGAGCTCTGGACTTGTCTCTTTGCTTTCTTATCTCTTGATTTCCTATAAATACTGAAAATGGAAAGTCAGTCCTGAAGACTCTATTCTAGGGCTCAACAATTTTGGCAAGAAAATCCCAGGTCAAGGTCCTTGTGTTGCACACAAAGTCTAGTCCCATTCTCAGGGATACTAGGAGTCCTTTCATTTGATCCTTTTTATTAGAAATACTTAATTATTTGAAATTTGTTATTTCAATCTATTCTTGACCATTTCCAGTGTTGGAGCCCTCTGTGCTTCCTCACCTCCTGCAGCTGTCTTCAGAGAGAGAGGTGACTATGGGCTGGGGACCTCCTAATGGACAAAGAAAAAGTGGGTATTCACCTTTTCAATCTTACCCCAGAGAATAAATCGGTGTTCATCTTAACAAAAAATGGAGTCTGGAGACCAGAGCTACATAGCATCAGTTTCGCTAACTGTTGCTGTTGAGCCCGGAAACGCCCAGACACTATCTTTGACTTTCATGTGCTGAAAGGCGTGGGATCTGAAGTATTCTGGATTTTTTTTTAAATCTTTTTTTTGTTGATTTTTGCGATATTTGCATATACATAACAGGAGTCCTAAGGGTGCCCAAGTCTGTACATGTGTACATGTGAAATTCATTTGTTTTCATGTACACTTTACATACATAGCCTTAGGTGATTTTATGTAGTATTTTTTAGTGACCCTAAGATCACATGAGGCCAGGTATGGAATTCTCCAATTGCAGCATCATGTCAAAACTGAAACAGCTTCAGAGTTTGGGGCGTTGTAGACCAGGGATGCTCACCTTTCTTAGAGGACCATTGTCTCTCTTCTCTCTTCTGCTTGTTCCCAGTGGAGCAGGATGTGAGCACTGATAAACACTGTTCTTATAAGCCAATCCCTGTGTCAGAGCTAAGCAGCACCTGTTCCCAACCAAATCCCTGTAAGGGTGGCAGAACTCAGTTAGCACCACCCCACCCCTGCTCCAGCAGCAGCAGCAGTATGACCAGAGACAGTTCTTAATAGATGGTCATAATCTAATGAGTCCTCCATGATGAGGGCAGGCAGGTTGTAACACATGGGTCTGAAGCCCCTGCCTAATGACGGAAACTGCAGCAGCAGGGATTGTGAGAGGCATCACCAAACAGTGACAGTCAAGAGTGACCAACCAGGACATTGCAAAACATCACAAATGCATGGGGATCCTTTATGCTGGCAACTACAGACAGTCTTAGAGCTCTCGACCCTAAGCCACACCCTGTCACTGTGTCCAGGCTTGGTTGGGATATGAACTGCACAGTGTGGCAGGACAGAGAGCTCTCTGGAAGGAGAAATGCTGGTGGTTTTCACCTGCTGGAAAGGCCACTTACAGGTGGCATTTACCTAGGCCTCCAACCTGCCCCATGATGCTGACACTCCCATGGTTACTGTTCTGAGAGCTGTGTGACTAGTTATAGCCATATTGAGACTAAACTGTATTTCCTAGGTGGAGATGTCTCGTGACAGTGGAGGCTCCTGGAGTGAATGACATCTCATTGGTTCTCTGTTTTGGTGGGTGTGTGTTTATGTACTTGCCTTTTCTTTAAGGTGTCTGTGCATATGCAATCCATTTATGAAAGGAGTGGGTAGGAGGGCACATTCCCTTGTTGGAGATGCATTCGCAGAAAAGTAACCAAGGGAACTGCAGGATCTAATCTCCTGACCTGGGTTGCCATAGTATCAAATAGGTTAAAAGCAGGTTGGCACAGCATAAATGACAGAACACACTAGAAAACAGGTAAGAGCAGACCAAACAACCAGACAAGACAAACATCAGGGGTGTCTAATCCTGTTTAAGGAAGTCAGTGTGTGAGCGGCTGCATCAGCCTCACTCAGCCCCACGGAGGAAGACTAGCATTCCCTGATGTGGCCCCATTTTTCACCCTGAAGTGGATCTGCACTCTTTTTGCTTCTTGCCTTTGAGGAACCTAGGGAAGAAGAAAGAGTACTGGTTACTGTCAGGAGACTGGGGATGGAGGAAAGTCTATTCTCTCTGCTGGAGGATGGGGGAAAGCTGTCATAAACCATAACTCAGACCTACATGGAAAACACTGTAGCCCCTGGCACTTTCTCGGATCCCCACTGATGAGCTGGGAAAAGCACTTGAGGCTCATATTGTGAGGCCTAACACCCATTCTAGAAGCAGATGGGTTCCGGGTATGTGTGAGAGGTGGCCGTGAGCGGCTCCGGGTTGTATGTTCAGAGTAAGCCGTTCTTTCGCCGATCAAGCACTCTGTGCTGTTATAGTCACATGGGCTTTTCAATGTTGAGCTGTATAGGCAAGCTCCCTAGGGCTTGTCCTGCAATGTCACCTGGAGACAAGGGACAAGGATGACTCTGGCCATGTGACAAAGGAGACGCACCTACTCTTTGATAAGAGGTTTGGTAACTTAAGAAGGTCTTTGGGGTGAAACAGGAATTAAATGCTCAAGGAGCTACCCATATGACACCACCTCTCCTTTTGCTGACAAGGGCATGAGGTCCAAGTTTAGGCCTGTATTGAGGTCCTCCACAAGTCATGGAAGGCCACTCTGTATGCATCAATGACTGACATCATTGAAGCTTTGATCACATCATCCCATTTCTAAGTTCTCCTCAGATGGCAACTTGAATGCCATTTGTGTGGTTCCTCATTTGATCAGGTGTTCTCCCATGAGACCCCATCATACGCTATTCTCTTTAGCCATAGTGGTTCTTTTAGTCTGGCCTTGAAGGGGCATGGTGGTGGCAATAGAAGGGACATGGATGACACTGAGAAATCACTGGGTTGAATTTGGTTTCAGGCTCATTGTCTTGGCCTGGGGTGAGGGGTGTTGTCCATTTCTGGAGTAACCATAGGTAATCTGCCTCTCTGAGACTATCCATCCTCTACATCCATCCTCTCTGAGACCATCTTTGCCTGAGCATGTGGACACACCTCACCACCCCTTGACTCTGGTAAAACTGCCACCTGGGCAGGGGCTAGGGATGGTATCAGGAGGAAGAGACCCCATTCTCATTTCTTCTGTGGTATCTATCCCCAGGGATCTGGTCCTTCCATTAGCAAGCAAGCAAGCAAACAAACACACTAGACTCATTTGTTCAGATACACAAATGTATTTTCCCACATTTCTGGCAGAGCCACCGTCTGGCTGCTGTTTTCTGTGAGCTGCGGTCTCAGGAAGGATGGCGTCTTTAAGCAGGATGAATTGCTGTTGTGTCCCTGATCTCCTGCACCCAGGGCCATCAATCTTGTCTTGCACGCTGGTCCTGCTGGTTTGCCTGCTTGGGCTCATCTTTCTGGGGCAGACTTATTTACGGAGCATAGCTAAGGTAATCTCACTCCAAGACCCACAGCCTGGGCCTCTCTCAGCCACTCTTAAAAATAGCCCAGGATGAAGGGAGTGAGCAAGGGTCTGGTTACCTCTGGGGCTCAGAGGCAATCTTCCCTCACCTCTGGCAACTTGGCCCCTCTCAGGGGCTACTGGATAAGCTTGTGGCTCTGCAGGTGGTGGTCAGCCTTTCAGCCTCTGTCTGACTCACGCTTTCAAGCCTGTGGTCATTGCATTCCTCCAGGGGGGTAGTGAAGGCTTGAGGAGTCAGGAAACTTCCCAGCTGTCTCTGCTCAGACCATTGAGAGGGAAAGCTCAGCCCTAGAAGCAGCTGGTCTATTATGGAGAACGGGCTGTTCAAAGGGACAGTCTTGTACACAGGCCTAGCATGGTGTGGGGTATACTGTGTTCAGGATAATGGCTGGCTTTCCCACTTTGCCCTGAGCAGTAAATACCTTTGTCCAGCCCTAGCAGCTGGGGCACACTGTCCCAATGGCCTGATTCTCTCCCTATATTCCTAAAACCATTCCAGTCAAGGATGACAACAGGGCTACAGTTTGGCCTATCGTCTAAGCCACCACAGTCGTGGCAGACGACCTTGGGGAGGCCTCATCCTGTATCTTTTCTCCCTTGAGCAGTTAGGGTAGATAATTCTGGCTCCTGTCTTACCTCAAAGGGATGTGGTGGGATTGATTTATCAGACTGGGAGGCAAGAGTCTGAAGTGACTAAGTGTGAAGAGTAAGGGCCAAGCACTGAAGTCATGCTCAGAGTGGTGAGCAAGCATTGTTTCTCCTGCCTGTGCGTGTCTCCTGGGGACCGTGTCAGGGATGCGAGCCCATGTGTTGGCATATGTGAAAAGATGGCATATAGTTCAGTAGTTATTGCCATTTGACTACATCCCTGGCCTTTCCACCCATGGTCGCTCTCTTGACTGTGAAGGCTCTGGGCCCCCATTCTGAAATACAGACTTGAACTTGGAATCCCTTGAGTTCCCAGGTACAGATGAGAGAAGGTAGTGGTCTCCCATGGCCATGGACGTTGGTAACCAATATGTCCTGCCACCTCCTGTCTTTTCTCCCCAACCTCTCTCATCCTCCAGTTACTTGCCAGCTCCCCCATTCTTGCTGTTGCTTCTTATCTTCAGTGTTGATCTTGCTCCTGCCATTTTCCCCCTTTGTTTATATTCTTGTCCCTTTCTACCCGTGCTTCCACGAATACCTCCAAACTCCCGTGGGAAGCATTTGCCAGTCGCATGGGTCTTCCTTTTCCCTTGGCACTCAGTCCCTCATGTACCCAATTTTCCTTATGTCAAGGTCTACAACTCTTGGTACTGCTACCTTGCTCTCTGGGCTGCTTGGTCTGGTCAGGGAGTCAACAGGAGACCTTATTCCAAACACTGCTCGCACTTTCAAGAAGGAAAAAAACAAAACAAAACAAACAAAAAACAAGAAAAAGCAGCTTGGCTTTCCAGTTGTTAAGAGTGGAGTCTTAGTGGCGGCCTGGTAGACTCAATGTCCCCCCATCCCCCCCCCACCCCCCCACTGGTTCCATTTAAGTCAGACCCAGTCAACTTTCATCTTCTCTCTCTCTCTCTCTCTCTCTCTCTCTCTCTCTCTCTCTCTCTCTCTCTCTCTCTCTCTGTGTGTGTGTGTGTCTGTCTGTTTGTGTGTGTCTCTGCCTGTCTTTGTCTCCACCATCAGGCAGACTTCTGATCTTAGTCCATGTTTGAGGTTTCTCTTCCTTGAGTGCCTATCCCACAATCCCCAGCCTCTGGCTCCCAGGAGAGCTGTCTCTTAAGCTGCTCTCCAGTGCCTGGGCAGCAGGTCTGAAGAAAGCTGGCTCACTGGGGCTGATGTCTCCACCTGCTGGCCATCCTGACCCTGCCGCATGCAGCTCTCAGCCTCTGTCCCGGCCACTGCCACTGCTGCGATATTTTGTAACACAGGACCCTGAGACCCCAGGGGAAGAAGCTGCCCTGACAGTGCTTGGCTTCCATAGGATCTGCTTCTGTTGGATTTCCCTAGTAAGTTCCCACTGAGAAAAAGAGCAAGAGGCTTGGACGCTAACCCTTTGACTGTGTTGCTGTCCCCTAGGGACCCTTCCATGAAGACTGAGCCAGGCACAGCTGCTAAGAAGAGCCTGCTGACATGACATCGGCCACGGAGTTTGAAAACGTGGGCAACCAGCCACCATACAGCCGGATTAATGCCCGCTGGGATGCCCCGGATGATGAACTGGATAATGACAACAGCTCAGCCAGGCTCTTTGAGAGGTCCCGGATCAAGGCCTTGGCAGGTACTGCTTGGGGCCGTGGGAGTCAGAAGGTTACAGTCACAATCCTTATCAGGTCCATGTCCCTCCTCGCTATGGTAGAGCCTCTGTATGTGAGCTCTCATATGGCAGTGACAAGAACACCTTTGCCAAGTTCAGAGAGCACCCTTTCCCCAGGGAGTACAGGCTTTAGCAGCTTGTCCCAGAATCCCCTACTTCCTCCCAGTTGCTCTGAGAGGCAGGGAAGTGCTGATATTGGTGGAGGCTGGGTTCTGCCATCTGTCTCTGTCCCAAGTGACCTGGGAGCAAATTAAAGTGTGAGGAAAGTCTGGGTGAAGGAGTGTTTGAGGGCCTACACAGGCAGAAGTTCAAGAGCTGACCTGTACACTCAGTGCCCTGCCTGTACATACAGAGAGTGCGATTCTCATCACTGCCTCTGTGGTCCAAATGAAGACAGGAAATTAAGACAGACAGTGTCCTTTCCAATCTGCCTTAGGAAGGAGAGTCTGATGCATGGAGTCTCTCTCATCTTGAACTGGGATTGGATTTGTGCTTAGCAGTGTCTTACTAATTTGTACATAGCTGGATAATGAGAACAGCTTCGCCAGGCTCTTTCAGAGGTCCTGGATTAAGTAAAGCCTTGACAGGTACTGCTTGGGACCATGGGGATCAGAAGTTGAACCCCCCCCCAACAGATCGTTGTCCTTCCTTGCTGTGGTGGAGCCTCTGTATGTGAGCTCTTGTATGGCACAAGGCTTTTCCTCCTTCAAGTGTCTGTGTGTTGTGTGTGTGTGTGTGTGTATATACATGTACACACACACTTGTGCATGGCGGGAATATCTTAAAATCTCTAGTAGAATGGCTTCTCTTCCTACTGTCTGAGATCTGATTCTTTAGGACCTCTCCCCCTTTTACTGTTTCTATTGTCTCCCTGGAACTTGCCAGGGGAAACTATACTCTGACCCTAAATCTTTGGCCAAAAGAAACTTTGAGCTATATGGGCTGTGTGGTGGTGTGTGTGAGTGGGCAGAGTAGCCTTTACCTGATTGGACCTGAATATCATCACTGCCTGCCGCCATCTTCTACCTTGTAAGAAAGTCTCAGGCTTTCCCATAAGCACTTTTGGGGTGGTTCAGTCTTATGGCCCTGCTTAAGTTGTCTCTTCCTTTCCTCTCTGTGCTCTGTTCTCAGATGCCTTAGCTCCTGGGAAACCTGGAGGCAGGAGCAGGGACTTAGGCCCCTTGGGAATGGCTTCTCACTCCAAAAAGGGACTGTGGCATCTCCTCTCCTTTGTCATCACAGGACTCCATCCATTTCACAGCTAATGTGTGCACACACATTCATACACACATAAACACACACATACACACACACTGGAAACCTAAGTAAATTTCATTTTGTTAATTATTTGTTGTATGCCCACAAAGTTTAAACCTATCCCCCCAGCTAAACATGAAAGGAGAGTGGGGAACCGCAGAGATAAATTCAATATTGCATCTGTCTCTGAGGACTTATAATCTACTAGGGGAAAATGAACTGTGCTCACAATTAATTAGCATGAGTGGAACTGGAGAAGAACTGTGGGGAAGGCACATAAATTAAATAGCAATGAGAAAGCAAAGGAGATGATACACAGAGAGTCAAAATGTGGGGACATTCGCCAGGAGCTGGGCGTTGAGGGCTGTGTGTAATTTGGGAAATCAGAAGAGCTCGGAGTATCTCCAATTGGCCTGGGGAGGCACATCAGTAAGGCCCGACAAGCCAATGGGAAAGCGGTGGCGATGGGTTAAAGAGACAGGAGAAGGCATCAAACAAGAAACTTCAGAGTCAGTCCTAGTCCATCAGGAAACAGCGTGCCCTAGCACTGGCTGTGCCTGGTTAAGTCTGTTCAATCACCAAGAGCATCTTACCTTCTAAAGAACAGAAACTCTGCCCCTCCCACAGTAAAGAATCCCATGCCTGGACCTTAACCAGAAGCCTGGTTACCAAGTAAACGTGTCAATCTGGGATCCTCGCATGATCTCTACAAATAACATCTCCTGAGAGGGGGTGTGGAGTGGTCTCTGCTAGAAGCTATAAAGCTCTGGGAAGGTCCATTTTGCTTGATGAATAAGAGTACATAGTACATGTCAGCTCCTCCCAGTTTTAACTTCTTGAAAATTTCATCTTCAGTTCTCTTTGGAGCCATCCTAGTGGGACAGGTGGGGTCACCCTTTCTAGCAGGCCCACAGGAAGTTAAAGCTACACTTGTTGCCGTCATATCACTGGGTCTACTTGATGTCCACCTGTAAGAATATTAGCGGCCCGAAGGCTTTGGCTCCTGCTTCTTCATGCCTGTGGCAGTCTACCTTGCGGTACACTCGCTAGGCTGGCTGTGGGCTGCCATTTTTGTTCTGCTATTGAAGGTCTAGGATGTAGGAAAATGTCACAAGGTCCAGATTGGAGACTGGAATCCCCATCCTCCCTCTTTTGCTCTCACCGTGGAAGAGCTGTCCTTCCCAGGCTATACAGTGAGTGGCAGTACTTTTCCAAGGCTGTGAAGATCAAATAAGTGAAAGTTTTTGAAAAATGAAAAAAAAATAATAGTAAAACCCCGGTGAAGAGTAGATTTTATTGGTCTCAGGAAAGCTGTCTATAAATACTTGCTGTCCTTTCCTAACCCCAGATGTGCAGGGTCATCAGCTCAGTTATTCTGGCCTGTTCTGTTCTGTTCTGGAACTGTTTCTTCCTCCTTAATTACCCCTCCCACACACACACACACACTCACACACACAGTCACGCACACACACACACGCATGCACATGCATGCACACTTTACCTGGGGAAGCTCTTGTTGGAAGAAACAGGCGTAGGGTCTCCAAGAGCCACCGGCACTGCACTGTCACTCCGATCCTGTTTCCTCTCCCACTGTGGGACTACAGAAATGAGCGTAAATCTTTCTCATGGGCCCTGTGTCTCTTCAGGAGGCTGGCTATTCCAAGACCTTTGCTTTGTCTTCAGCACTCAGGGCCCAGGAAGCCAGACTGTAATGAGCTTTGCCAGGTGCTCTTCTTAGCATGGCAGACCCTCTCGGTCCACCTCCACCTCATGACCCTCAGGTTAACAGACCCCAGCTTTTCAGTCTCTTATGTGCACTGTCTGTCAGTGTTAGAGAACATGTTCCTTATTCCTTTTTTGTTTCAATGTTGGTACCCCCACCCCCAACCCCGCTAGGCCCGACTAAACAAGCCATCTGGTTACCCTGTCCTTGTATATAAAAACCTGAACCTGCCCTGGAACGAATGACTTTGGAGGTATCTGACTGACGTGAAGTAGGAGATGGGAGAGAGACCTTAGAGAGGTGATGCATTTGACCTTTGTGGGTGGGTGGGAGGTGGTAGTGCTGGAGCCCAGAGAGAATATCTCCCTCAGGTCGATAAGCACACTTTCACTTCTTAAAGTTTGTCTCTGGCTGGCAGCATTTGCCAGGCTAAGTGGTGGGCAGCCTGGAAGCTTCCTTCTGACCAGGCTTTGATGGGTATCTCTGGTGTTGTTACATTTACTCCCTCTGGGGTCTGCTTCAAGGGTTAGAGGAAAGGAACAGCTGGAAAGCAAAAAAAAAAAAAAAAAAAAAAAAAAAAACCAAACAAACAAACAAACAAAAACAACAACAAAACCCAAAACCCTTGTCCTTCCCAAGGCTCCAGCCTTGGTGTTTCTACCGACAGGCTCCCAGGGTCTCCTAGAGCTATCCCTCACTGTCACTGGGATCCTGTTTCCTCCCACTGTTTGGGTTAGAAACCACTCACAAACATGTCTGGTCGCCTGAATGGGAGGTAAAGTGCTGAGGACTGCAGGGAACTGTAACAGTCAGCACACTGACCCCTGACCCCTCACTCTTTCCTCACCCCCCTGCCTGCCCACACACATTTCCCTGCATTTGGTTATGTACCATAGTGAGGATGCCTGCGACAAATGTGGCCCTGGTGGAAGAGGAAGGTCCCCCTACCCCCAAAAAAGCAGCACAAAGATGTCACAGAAGGGAGGTCTATGCAGTGACTCCCTCCTGCTCTGCCTTCCCACAGCCCTCCCCCTCCCTACCCCCACCCCACAGGCACACAGCTTGGCTTCCTGCACCCCATATGCCACTCACTACACGAGTTACGTGATTTATGGTCCTTCCACGCACATAGATGCATCTCAAGGTTGCAGCCCAGAGAGCAGTCCTGAGTCTCCCAAGGGGCCTGTGAGGAAGAGAGGCTGACATGTTCTGTCTTTCTGTGTGTTGCCCAGTGAAACAGTTACTAAAGGAGAAACCAGACAGAGCCCCCCCCCTTTGAAACAAGAGCTTGACATTATGCAGCTGGCTCCACTTTGCCTTTGGGTTGCGTATCCAGGATGCTTCAAAAGGGAGGCAGGCTTCCTTTCTGTGTTCTCTTTGTAATCTCCTCTCTGACAGTGGGATGGGGCTGCACAGTGACAATGAACGATGACAATTTATAGAATGTAACAGGGCTACCCATGCTTGGGGGGTGGGGAGGGAACAGCAGGCTGTGTCCCTGCTCTGATGGACACTGCTGCTGACCCATGGTGTCAGGTCCTGAGGTTAAGTTCTTTAACTATCAGATATGCCATCAGACTCTCAGGGTGGCAGCTCTCCAAGTTCACTGCCCCTGGCTCCTCCTGGGCTGTCCTGGAGATCCCCAAAGAGGGGCCAGCATGGATTTGTCTTTACCTTGGTAGCCAGTGGCCTTCAGAGTCTTCT
This sequence comes from Arvicanthis niloticus, assembly GCF_011762505.2. Lineage (NCBI taxonomy): Eukaryota > Metazoa > Chordata > Mammalia > Rodentia > Muridae > Arvicanthis > Arvicanthis niloticus. The sequence continues at coordinate 39,493,915 of NC_133430.1, forward strand.
TAAGAGATGCCTTAAGACCTTCCCCTCAGGGTGCTTTCTCCACTGGTGCCAGGATCCTGTTGCTCCTAGTGACCCAGAAAGGGCTCTGTGTCCAGAGGGTGTCTGATTTCTCCTAGGGAGAGGATTTTACCTCAGTGATTGGGCATCCACTGCTTCATGACAGCCTGTTGGTGGGTTCAGAAATAGTAGCTGCCACCAAGACATCAATTCTTCATGGTCACAGCATCCCTCCACCTACCTGTGAGCCCAGAGGTTGTGACACTAATACCAGCTTTTAAAGTATTGGGGATCTGGGGTTTTCTTGTTTTGTTTTGTCTTCTCAAATTTCAAAACATTTAAGAAATCACACATTGAGAAAACATACTATTCGGATAAGTATCTACTCATCAGCCGTCATTTTAACGTACTATCAGAGGAAAAAAAAGTAATTGGATCAGCATCTTCCTCTTGGAGGTAGGCAATTATGAAACCAAGCCCCAGCCCAGGCAAGCCTCTGTGCAGATGAAGCTACCCGTGTTCTGTGCAGGAAGCCCAGTGCTACCTGACCTTGAGTGTCACTCTGTAGATTCTGCCCACCATTTTATAGAGTCAGTGTCTCTCACTTGGCCTGAAGCTTATCAGTTAAGCTAGGCTGACTGGCCAGTGAGCCCCCAGGAATCCACCTTTCTCCACCTTCCCAGAACTGGGATCACAAGTGCCTGCCACCTTTACATAGGCTCCAGAGATCTGACTCAGGTGCTCACATTCACCCAGCAAGGGCTGTGCCGACTGAACATCTCCCAGCTCCTTCTCCTCTCTTGATGAAAGCTATTCATCGTTTTTGAGACTCTTTGCAGAACCAGGCTGTTCCCTTCATAGGGGTGACTATTATCTATCATTGTGAAGAAGCTTTATCAAATATTAATGCACCGAGGTTAATAATAAGACTCCGTTCTCTCCCCCGTGCCATGCAGTCTGAGCCAGCCACATTAGTAGCCTCCTCCATCTTTGGGACGTTCCTGTGGCTTGTCAGCTTCGTCTCCAAGGGCAGGCTCCAACGCCAGTCCTCTGAGGAGCAGGCATATCCCACCCCCGGTTCCCTGAGGGCTCCCTTGCATGCTGCATGCTGAAGAGGTGCTGAGGGTGTTGTTTTCAGAGCATCTGTTCAGTTTGTTCATTTTTCCCTTTTTATCATGTCAGTGCGAGAGAATGCTAGGGAGGCTGCTGGCAGACGAGTCTGGGAGCTCTTTGCCTCCCAACACTTTGGCTTTCGGATGCTGGAAACTGGATCAGCCAGGAAATCTCACCTTACTGTCAAGTGAGAAAGGAACAAATAATCATACACATGATCAAATACACACACACACAAACACACATCACTCACATACCTAAAGCACATACACATGGACCCCAAGCATACATATACACACACCATGCTTACATATATAACACATACACACACACCCTCCTACCACACATACACCCCCACATACACACCACATATACACATACCACACACACAGAGACACACAATGCATACCACATACTACATACATACCACGCACACACATACAACACATACACACACATAAAACACACACACTATTCTGAACACTGGGAAGGTTTTCTGGAAACACTATAAATATATAGCATCAACCACTGCTTACAGGTCACCCATTAAGCTTGCTGGAGTCTAAGCATGAGTTAGTGGTAGAGGAAGAGGAGGCCATGTCAGAGCATCTCTCAGAGGGCCTCAGAGGCCATAGAGAAGTCCTGGAAGAAAGCAGCAGGAACCTCAGAAAAAAAACCTGGTCACCTCAGAAAATGAAGCATCTGGACCAGGATGTAAAGCACAGATAGACCACAGAGGACTCAGGAATATGCAAGACAACCCGAGGACCCAGTCTAAACAGCACCCTGATTCCTAACACCACTTCCATCCTGTCCTTATGGTGAAGGAACAGGAATGGCGACTGAATGGTTAAAGGGAGAGGCTGTTAACTGAGACAGCTCTGTGTGCTCAGGATAGGAGGGATGGAGAACAGGCTTGCTCCCACCCACCGGAGTATTTTAGCAAAGAAGTGGTATGGTTAGGTTTGGGTTTGAGGTAGTTGTTTTGTCCTGGGGACAGAAAGTATGGGGAAGCCATGCAGACGTCTAGGAAGGGCAGATGGCTGTTTGGGCCAGGAAGGCCACCATGTGTGGAGCCTCATGCTGGCAGTGGCTGATGTTGTCCTTCCTGCTGATTCTTCTGTTCTGATGCTATAGTCAAGTGACCTTGGTACTGCCACTTTTCTGCTCTGTGCTCTGGTTCCTCACCAGTCACTAGGAGCTTGAGTTAGATGATGCTCCAGGCTCTCCCAGCTCGCCTCTCTGAGAAGACAGTTATCACTGACATCACTAACAAAGGTCAGATGCCACTTTATTATGACTGATGGAGCTTTGGGTCCTGGCTTGGGGAAAGAGAATTAAAGAGAATTAAACCTTTTAAACACATTGTTAGGTCCTCCAGAAATTCTTGCCTGGACTGGGGCTGTGTCCTAGACCATCCTGACTTGTAGCCTTGTATCCCCACGAGTGCCAGCCAAGTCTAACAATAGCTGGCACCGGGACACAAGTCTGTGTGTACATGCTTTACCCAGGTTGTCCCGATAACCCCTCAAGTACCCTGTGAAGTGAGCAGACAGAGCTGTTTCCTCACTGCTTACAGACAGGATGGAAGTGGTGCTGTTTAGACTGGGTCCTCGGGTTGTCTTGCATATTCCTGAGTCCTCTGTGGTCTATCTGTGCATTACATCCCAGTCCAGATGCTTATTCACGTTTCTCTCCTCTCCTGCAGCTTCTTGAGTCTCTCTGATCAAACCTTGAAGTCACTGATAGCCTACGGCCTCAGGATACTGTCACCTGCTAGGGACAACAAGCATTTGGCCCTGGGCCATAGAATGTTCCAGATGAGCCCATGTTATTTTACACCCAGTCTTTTTTGTGTTACCCCAAGTAGAGGTGTCTGTCACTGACCCTTAGTTGGTTTCCTTGCCCAAGCTGCTCTGGGTCCAATCCCACCTACTCAGGACGATTAGAATCCTTGTCCTCCAACACATTTGTAGGGAGGAGCCACCATGCTCTTCATCCAGAGTAACAAATTCAAAATCTTCCTTAGCTTTTGTTCTGGATCAGTAACTGCTTTGCATTATTCCAGGCCTCAGATGTGCACGCACACAAACTTGCTGGTTGGTAGTAACATGAGGATATGGCTGCTCTGAGGTGTGCTGGAGGAGAAAGCTTTCATTGTGCATATGAGGGAGAGCACAGCCAGAGGCATCTGGAAGGGTCCAGAGCAGGGAGAGAAAGTAGTTGACTAAACATGGCCAGTATCCTGAACAGGGTCATGGGATGCGGGGCTGAGAGAGGAAGAGAAGAGAGTGGGAGCAAAGGAGACCCAGAGAGAGGACAGAGAGAGCCAAGAGGGCACATGGCTAGAGCGGCAGGGTTGTATAGGAGTGAGAAGAGCTGAGAGGATCCGGGATGCCAGCAAGAGACTCTGTTATAGGTACTTGCGGTGCTGAGAGAGCCTGGAGGCCAGTGAGCACGTTGGTCTGCTAATACACACCATAGTTAGCCATTTGTCCTGGATCTCATAGTTGCCCCCTGGATCTGATAGTTGCCCCCTGGATTAGCCAGCATTCTTTAGAGAAACAGACCTTACAGAATGAATATAAATGAGATTTATTAGAATGGCTTACAGGCTGTGGTTCATGGGCAGTGGTGGCGCATGCCTTTAATTCCAGCACTTGGGAGGCAGAGGCAGGCGGATTTCTGAATTCAAGGCCAGCCTGGTCTACAGAGTGAGTTCCAGGACAGCCAGGGCTACACAGAGAAACCCTGTCTTGAAAAACCAAAAACATCAACAACAGGCTGTGGTTCAACTAGTCCATCAATGGCTGTCTACCTGCGGAAGGTCCAAGAATCCAGTAGCTGTCACTCCATGTGGCTGAGTCTCAGCTGGTCTTCAGTAGACACCAGAATCCACCAGAAGCAGACTCCAATGCCAGTGAGGGAACGAACTGGCTAGTGAAGGCAAGCAGGCGGAGAGGGCAAGTTTCCTTCTTCCATGTCCTTAGGCTGGCAGCAGGAGGCGTGGCTTAGATTAAATGTGGATCTTCCCACATCAAAGAACCAGATTAGAAGTGGGTCTTCCCACTTCAAATGACTTAATTAAGGGGAAAAAATATCTCTCACAGGTGTGCCCACCCCTTTGGGTTTTAGTTAATTCCAGATGTAGTCAAGTTGCAACCAAGAATAGCACATGTGCTATTTTAGCCTAGGAAAGATAAAAATAAAGAACTAAGGACATTGTTAATGTCTTATATTTTTATGCCTATAGAGGTGTGATTATATAAGTATTACAATGTTTGTTGTAGTTCTAAATATTTTCCACAAAATACACTATGTCAGTTCTCATTAGCAAGCACATGGATGAGCGCTTTAATGGCTTTCTTGTCTTCCTTTACATTAATTTACTCCAAGCTAATTAGCCAACTTTATTGTGTTCAGCTTTTATCATTTCTATATGGTTTAGTCAGGTTTGCAGTCACATCGGAAAGCTCTTCCATGAGATCCATTCTAACTAGACTATCAATCCTTCAGGGCAGGGGAACCGCCTTCAGCTGTACAGAGCTAGCATATTGGGAGTGAGTTGTTGAAAGGGAAATTCCTCTCTTAAACAAGAATCGAGTTCATGCCACCAACACCATTGATGATGTGTCCCCGAGGGTCTGCTTCTGTGCTTCTCTTTGTAAAAGATTGGCTTCTGTGTCACTGAGACCTGTCCCAGGCTCCTGGGAGTTGCAGCATGACTCACTGTGTTGCCTAAGCCTTGGCTTCAGGGAGTGAATTGGAGAGAAAGCCAGGAGTTGGGAATCTGCTTTTCAAGTCTGGCCCAGGCTCATACTCCATGAGCCAATCACAAGCCTCCTGTGCCTGTCACAGGCTTCCTCTCCTACTTATCTCTCCTGCTGAGTTTGCCCAGAGCATCAGGCTCTGAGCTGGTTAAAATGCACTGCCCTTTTGAAAGAAAGCTGCCCTTTTAAAATTTTTATCATTTATTCCTTGGGGCTTCTGAGCCTTTACCCACTCTATACTCTATGACAGCTGTTGTTTCTTATTGTTAAAAGTATTATATGCTAATTGTAGAATTTTTTTTAAGTTTTTTTTTTTTTGTCATTGTAGAAACTATACGGCCAATTAAGAAGAAAACAAATACCACCCACAGTCTTACCACCCAGATTTATTTATTTTTATTTATAAAGTCATATTATGCATACATATGGCTTGAGAGCCTGAATTTTGCCTCAAAATATATCTCACCCGCTTTTGTACTTGAAACTTCTTATGTCCTTCTTGATATCCTCATTAATGGAAGTAAAATATAAAGAACCCCACTGTTGGCTATACATGCCATCATTCTCTGCTTTTGGTTTGTTCTGAAACTAGAGTTTGAACCTCGGGGCTCCTGCATGTGAGGCAAGTGCTCTCTCCCCGGGCTCTGCCCCCTCCCCACCCTCAGCTCATTTTGAGACATTTTGAACAGAGAAAAGGGAAAGGGGCATGTAGCTATTAAGGAATTTTACGGGCATGGGAGGAATAAATAGCTGGGTCACAGTGTTAATCACATCTTATGTATCTTTCCCTGAATATTTTATGCATATTTAAACATGTAATCTATATTGGCTTTTCATAGCTTTATATTTTTTAAGTTTTGCACAGTTCTATGCGTTTCACCCAATATAGCTTGAAATTATTTTATAATGCTACACAAAAGTCTCTTCTTTCTATTTACTGGTAAATAATTTTCCATTGTAAGAACATATCTCAATGCAGCAAGTCCCCTAATTTTGTATACTTGGGTAATTTGTAATCTTTGACTGTTTCCAGAACTACAGTGAGTAAACCTGAGTGTCCATGTCTGAGTGTGTCTGTAGGACAAATTCTAGAATGGGGGTCACTGGGAAAAGGATGTGTGTGCATCTGAAATCATCCTCGCCAAATGCCTTTCATAGAGGCTGGCTCAGTTAAACTCTTTCCAGGACATGTGAATGCTATGCTCCCCACAGATGTGCTCCCCACAGATGTGCTCCCCATAGTCTTGCCAGAGCTCTACTTCATCAGACTTTCAGTTCGTTTTTCTTCTGAGAAGTGAAACATGTGTGTCTTCATGTTCTTTCCTTTTGCTTTTTTACTGTTAGTATGAGAAATTTTGAACACAAAAATATCAGAGATGAAGGTAAAATATTTAGTATTACTGATATGTCTGTGTGTTTGGGGGCATGTTGATATGTCTTTGTTTGGTGAGGTTGGTGTTACTGATATGTCTGCATGTTTGGGGCTGAATTATTTTGAAGTAAGTTAAAGATAATCGTGAATGTTTCTGCTAATTACCTTTGTCTGTGTCTCTAAAAAACAAAAAAATTTCCCACTTAAACCTAATACTACTCTTATAAGTTGAAAATTAACAACCATTCCCTGATAATCAAATTCTGAGAGGAACATTTTTCCAGTTGTCTTTTCCAACAAGAACAATTTGTTTTTATATTTGTGTGCACAGGTATGTGCTTTAATTTATTTCTAGGTTTATTTTATGTTTATAAATGCCTTGCCTTCATGCATGTATGTGCACCACTTGTGTGCCTGGTGCCCACGTAGGTCAGAAGAGAGCATTGGATTGCCTGGAGCTGGAGTAAAAGAGGAGGAGCTGGGAATCAAACTCAGGTCTTTTGCAAGAGCAACAAGTGCTATTAACTGATGAGTCAGGCCTCAGCCTCATGTGCGTGCTTATAATTTGTACCTCTCCAGGCATCTTGGGTAGCTTTTTATATTGAAAGATTTTTATAGTTATTGTTGTTAGCTCTCTGTTTGCATTGTTAATCGTCTTCCTTTTAACTTCTAGACATTTGTGCTAACCAGGTTCTTTCGTTGTAACAAACTAACTCTCGAGTCTGTCAGCTTATGAGGAGAAAGGGTCTGTTTTGGCTCACAGGTTTTGAAATGTGTAACATGTATAACTCTGTGCCTTTGGTGAGGCAGCCTGTCACAGTGGAAGCACATAGAAGGTCGGAGCTGATGACCTCACAGCCAAGGTTTAGATGCACACTCGGGTGGATGGGAAGGACAAGAAGGGAGACAGAACCCTAGATCCCTAACTCCCTCTGAGAACACGCCGGTGACTCTCTTGGTTAGGTTTCTATTGCTATGTTAACATACCGTAACAAGGCAACTTACAGAAGAAAGAGTTTACTGGGGAGGGTTAGAGCCCATGACCATCATTGGAGGGAGTATTGCTGCAGGCTGGCAGGCATGGTGCTGGACCATTAACTTAGAGTTTACATCCTCATCCATAAGGAGTCAGAGCTAACTGGGAATGCCTTGGCTTTTGAAACTTCAAAACTTGGTCCTTATGACACGCCTCCTTTAACAGGGCCATACATCTTAATGCTTTTCAAATAGACTCCAGCTAGGGACCAAGAATTCAAATATGGAGACCATTCTCATTCAATCTGCTACAAGCCTCTGTTACAGGAAGGCCTCCCGCTGGGCCCCACATTCTACTGCCTTGGAGTAGTGGCAAACTAGACCAGATGCAGCCTCTGTCACATGGGTATTTGAGAACCATTCCAGATCCAAACTAGAGCAGTGTTTTTTCACAGGAAAAGCAATCTCTGGGGTCCACTCGGTGGCATTGCCCCCTCATTAGTTCGCCCTTGCTCACAGTGTTCTGTCCCCACACAACACTTAGCACATTTGAGCTTCAGTGTTTCATTTCCTGGCTCTGGATTTGGTGCCCTGCTGACCCTCCCTGGCCATATTTTAAACAACTCTTCTACCATGGTTGGTTACTGTATTTCGATAGTTTCATTTTGTGCACCCCAGTTTTTAATTCAGTAAAGTTCTTTCTGGAATTTGAAGCATAGATTTAACTCTTCCTGAGTTGTCATCTGCTTTTGCAAAAACTTTTACTGAATAATTCGTTTTTCCTTTTTCTCGAGTATTTGAAATGTACTTTTATCAGATGTCAGATGTCTGTATGTAGCCAGGACGGTTTCCTCCTTGTCACCCGTTCTCTACCTTTCATATGATAATGCCACACGGTTTTATCACAAAACTATACTTGAAGTTTGTGTGATTTTGAGTTTTTCATTTGCTCAAAATTTCTTTTATAGTAGGCCTTGAGGGTCTTTTAAGGTCATCTTTGTGTAGACTTTAAAGACTTACCCTAAGATATAACCTGAACCATTCTGTCTCTTTATCATTAGGGGCCTTGAGAATTGAAATTCTGGGGTGACCTTGCCACACTTTCCCTGGTTCCCTTTGTCTTTAGAATCACATTTAAATATTAAATAGTCCTCCCTGTTCCCACTCATGCCCTAACTCTTGTCCTTGCCTTCTCAACAGCTGGAAATTGAACCCAGGGCCTCTTAGTCTGTTTCTAAGCCTCACATTCCAGAGATCTTCATGTCTAACTTAAAGCCTGTTTTCCATATCTAGTCTCCAAGCCTGTAGCTACTCAGTAGCCCATGAGCAACCTTCCATCCATGTCTGCTTGGCTTTTGTCTTCCTTTTGCCCTTCCAAAGTGCTTTTCTTCCTGAAGACCTTCTTGACAACTCCAGCTGTCACAGACCCCTTTTCTCACGACCCATGAACATCAATTACAGGTGCCATTCATCTGGTAACTCATCTAGTATTACTTTGTGCAGTATGCCTGTATGTACCAGTCAGGGTTCTCTGATGTGTTAGGGAGGGGAACTGATAGAATGAGGGGGTGTGTGTGTGTGTGTGTGTGTGTGTGTGTGTGTGTGTGTGTCTGTGTGCTCACATCTGCATGCATGTGCGTGTGCGTGTGTGTGTGTGTGTGTGTGTGTGTGTGTGTATGTGTGCACGTCTGTGTGCGTGTGCATGTGTGATTCTTATCAGAGTGGCTTACAGGCTGAAGTCTATCTGTGTAGTCCAACAGTGGCTGTCTCCCAAACAGGGGGCCAGTAATTCCATAGTTGTTCAGCCCATGAGCTGCAGGTCAGCAGTCCCCACCTGGTGCTGGAGCCTTGCAGGATTCCTAGACAGTTTCTGGTCTTCAGTCTCCACTGGAACGCTGAAATAGTTTCTAACACCAGCGGAGGAATAGATTATTCCTTCTCGCCAACAGAATAGATTATTTTTGCCAGGGAAAGTGAGGGCAAACAGGCAAAATGCAGTGTTTTCCTTCTTCTATGTGGGCTGCCACCAAGAAGGGGTGGACCAGACTTAGAGTCTCCCAACCTCGAAAGAGCCAGTTAAGAAAATCCCTCACAGTCCAGCTACTTAGCTGATGGCAGATGTAGTCAAGTCAATCACCACGATTGGCTATCAGTCTGGTGAAAATGTACTTTATCTCTTAGATGGCTGCAAAGCAAACTTTTAGTGAGTTTGTGTCTGTTTTCTTGAGACAGATCCTTACTAAGGCACTGTGAACCATGTGTCTTATGTCCCAATAGCCTCTGGGACAGTCCCTTGGATGTGGTGATCATGGTGGAAGGATGGTATCTTTCTGTGTGTCGGCACTTTTCATGCACAGCCTTGCTTGTCAGTGGGTAGATGTTTGAGGGTTTCAGTATGGTACATTTGACTTAAAGTTAAACTTTTCAAAAGGAGTTGTAAGGAGATCACCTGTCACAACGCCCTCACAGTAATTCTAGGTCAGAGCTGATTGGGGAAGAAGATGAGTTTTCTGGGGCAGCCCTAACACTCGAGGGAATGTGTGTGGCCCCAACCTGAGGAGTGAGGAAGGAAGAGAAGCAGAGAACAAAGAGACAGACTTCGATGCCATGGAGGGACCAGCCCATCCATACTCACCTCCCCGCCCCCATTCCTGCGTGGGCAAGGGCAGGGCTCTAGAAATAAGTACTAGAAATAAGCTCCTGGAGGGCCTTACTGAAGCCCTCTTCAGGGTAGATGTTAAGATTGTTGGGTCCCTTGTGAACAGCAGGCCTCATGCACAGTCCGCTCTCTTCCTGCTCCTACAATCATGATTTCCAGTGCAGCTGGCTCAGTGCCACTGGCCTCTCCTGCACTCAGACGGCTCCTGAGGAGCGTCTAGGTCTTGAGGGAGGGAGGAGCATGCTAAGCATGGCCGTGTGCAGCAGCTGAGTGAACAGCTAATGGAAATTAATTCCCACCCCTGGGCCCTTACTCTGCTTTTTGATCATCATTCGCCTCTCGGAATCTTTCCCATGCCTCAACATTGCAAAGTATTTCATGGTGCTAGGGATTCTGGGAAATCTCCCCCCCTTAAATTAAGACAGCCTAGAGGCCATCTGCCATGCTCCAAGCCTGCAACTCCAGCATCATTGCTTATTGAAAACTGAGGAGGGCTCAGGATGCTTTATGAGATGTCTGTACCAGTGTCTGTGCCAGCCCAGCAGCCTGGAGTTACATTCTGTGTCTCTAGGAGAGGCGTGTCCTCATTCTTTGTCAGGCACAGATAAGCAGAGCTTAGCACCAGGTAGTGAAATCTTTAGAGTCTTATGAACAGGGAAATTAGGAAACAAAATGACATTAGCTTTTGAGGGCACGCACCTCTATAGTAGCTAAAATCTTCAGTCCCTTGGTTGAAGGTCCCTTCCACCTTTGACTTAAGAAACAGGTCTAGGAAAGGCCTTAGGGGTGGGGGTGAGGCTAGAGCTGGCTTTGTGGAATCCCAGCCCAGCATACCCCAGAATAAAGACAGTTGCATTCCACCTAACATATCATCTAAACTTTTTTTTTTTCTTTTGCTATAACAGCCCTGAAATCAAGAGAATCTTCCAATTTACTGTTGACATAAAAGCACACTGGGGATTTCCTTGGCCCAGAGGCCTAGAATGAATGAATGACATAGAACGAATGAATGACATTTGTGAATGGATGACACTTGCATTTGCTGTTGACAGAAGGGCATACTGGGGATTTCCTTGGCCCAGAGGTCTAGAACAAATGAATGACATAGAATGAATGAATGACACTTGCGTTGTGCTTTTATTTCAAATCAGCATGGTATTCCTCCACTTCATGGAAAGCTTGTTTAAATGGCTACCTTAGAAGTGTTTATGAGTGACGCATGCACTCGTCATATGTCTCACAGAGTCTGTCTGCCCGGGATAGGGACCCTCTGGTTTGTCCTTGATGTGGCTTCCTCCCAGTGCCGAGTACTTTATGGTTGTACCGTAAGCATTCCTTGAATGGATGAACAGATGAATAAAGACGCTGAGTTCTTAACACTAAAATAGCCACGAGGTAGGAAGGACTTTGATGCAAGCTGCCAGCTTCATGCCCCAGGGGCAGCCCTGGCTTAGCTCCTCTTTTTGTTGTGTTAAGCCTGATATTTAATAATTTAGAAAGCCAACCCTTCCATGGTTTGTACTCATTGGAACGCATAGCTAGCCTCCTCTCCCAGTGCCGACATGCCCTCCTGTATCTGCCCTGGCTGTGACCCACCTACACAACCTTTTGCCCATGGATCTGCAGGCCCCCAGACCCAGACACTCTCTCAGGTCAGTTCCTGGCCTCAGTCTTCAAACTCAAATGCCTGGGAGCCTGTGGTCACATACTGTTCACAAAACCAAATGAGGGCTCCGCTGTCTTCTGTCTTGTTGTTTCTATCTTACTTTTTTCCTCTTCTTTCTCGTTATGCCTCTCTACCATTCTCTATCCTTCATGTATAGTTTCTGTCTTCTCTCAAGCCTTAGCCTGAATGCCCCACCAGTATTCACAGAACTACCTGTAGGTACCTATCTAAGTTGGTTTAGCATGGGCCGGGAGCTGGGTTTGCTGATTTAGTTTGGAGGTGCTTTGTCACCATCTCAAGACTGAAAGTCAAGATCCCTTGCCTGCCATTCTGGAAGGTGAAGCAGTAACATCTGCAAGGGACAGCTTCCAGCCCAAGCCTTCACTCCCTTTAACCCTACGTAGATTGGTAGATCGGAGTTCTCCACAGCTCGGCTCTTCCCTGGCTTGTTTTCTACAGCAGGAGCTGCTTGAGAGCGCATGCAGTGTGTCATTAGGCCTAGCACGAGCCAGCCACATGAAAAAACCGATTAAATGCTTCACTAGTCACCTGCAATTCAACTACAAAGTGCCTACCAGGCACCAAGCTTTGAGGTCTGAGAATGGAGAAACAAAATGGGACAGGTTTCTCTGGGCGCCATGGGCCCATGGTCTTGTAGAAAAGATGTATATTCAACTAATAATTGACAATGAGAATGCAGGAATCACAGCACACAGGAGGAGCCCAGGGGCGAGTCAGGAAAAGCCTCCCTGAGAATTCCATTTGCCCGGATTTTTAAGGACAAATGGGAGTTAAATGAAGGAAGGGCTTGTGGGAAATGCTAAGAGCAGTCTAGGCAGAGGGAGTGGAGGGAGGGAGGGAGGGAGGGAAAGGGGATGGATGGATAGAGCTGGTATTAAAATCTGAGTTTAATGACAGAATAGTACAAACTGTTCTGCCTGACATCAGGAAACAGGTGGCTGAATCAGGGTGTGTTGCTACAATGCATAGACAGTGGTGGAGATGGTGGTGGTGGAAGAGGTGGTGGCGGAGGTGATGGCGGTAGAGGTGGAGGTGGTAGAGAGATGGTGGTGGAGGTGATCATACCACTTCCTTTGTTCTGATGGCCTGTGGTCCCCCAGAATGGAAAGGCAAACGAGACAGACTTACAGGGTTGGCATATACGCCCAGAAATGAGGGGGGATTGTTGCAGCAGCATCCTCTGCCTGGCAAGGATGACACTAGAATCACAGCAGAGCCCTTCGGCTCCATAGTGCACCAGCCCACCCGGCCCCAGGCAGCTCAGCTCACCCCAGCTCTTCTCCTCACCCAGATGAGCGGGAAGTGGTTCAGAAGAAAACCTTTACGAAATGGGTGAACTCCCACCTGGCTCGAGTGTCCTGCCGCATCAGCGATCTCTACAAGGACCTGCGGGATGGACGCATGCTCATCAAGCTTCTGGAGGTGCTCTCTGGAGAGATGCTGGTAAGGCCCTCATCTGCGCCAGCCCCCAGCCTGGCTGGCGCCATCAACACCTCTTTGAGGAAAGGCCTTTGCTGGAGTCGAGTGGGTTCCCTTGGCTTACCAGAATTTCTCCATGGTCCCCTTCCAGGTTCCAGTTCTCATAATGTCAAGGGTTCGGGTGGCTGACTGGGGTCTCTGACTTCTTCCCAGAACTTCTCACCCCTTCTGGCCACTCCCACCCCTTCAGGCTCATTCCAGAGGCTCTGCACAGCTTTGCCTTTCTCACTGGAGTCTGGGCATCTGGAGCTGGAATACATAGGCCTACATATATAAGCTGTTGGAGAAATTTGTATTCCTCTTACAGCAGAGAGGAAGGGGTGGAAGAAAGTTGGCTGTGTGCTTTGCCACTGGTCCAAGTGGAAACCTGTTAGGGGGGGCTCTCAGTTGTTTCTGCCCAGCACTGTGGTAGGTGAGGGTGTACACTTTGCTCTGACACTTCCTTTGTGATCTTAGGCCTGTCAGGCAGGATCTTCCCGCCACCCCCCCTTCCTCCGTGGATAGACTGAGGCATTGTGAGATTCTTGGGGTTTGAATGAAAAGTGTTCTTTTCAGTTCTAGGCTGCAGTTTTTGCCTTTTAGTCCACACTGAAACTCCACTTGAGAGAGTCTCGCCGGGCAGCCCTTCAAAAGACATAAAGAGATAGGTCAAATGGTAAAGCACTGAGGACCTGAGTCCAACCCTCAGAATGCACATAAAGCAAGGTGGTATGTGTGCTTTTGTAATGCCAGCACTGACGAGGTGGATATAGGGGACTTCCTGGGACTCCCTGTCCAACCAGTCTAGCCTTGGCAGGTTCCAGACCAGTAAGAGCCAGTCTCAGAAAATCCAAACCTAAACAAAGTTGTGAGCAGTGACTGAAGGACACCCGAGGTTGTCCTATGACACAAACCTATGTATCTGTATACACATGCACACTCATACATACTAGCACTAATAATAAACCCCTTGGGTTCTGGCTGGGGCATTCAGGGTGGAAGATTTGTTAGGGATGGGACCGCTGTCAGTCACCGATCTAAACACCATTCTTACACTGATGAGCAGTGAGTGGGTCTCAGAAGCATGCCTGGTTCACAGCAAGGACTCAGTTCATGGTCTGTTACTGTGTTACTGAGTGTGATTGTCACTTGGTGCCCACAGAAGCTATGTCAGACCCAGAAGGGCTCTTATGAAGCCTGGCTGAATGCTTGGCACAGAAACCATCTAAAAAGGAGGCGTTAAAATGTGTTAGGAGGGGCTGGAGGGACGTCTGAGCAGTTAAGCACTGGCTGCTCATTGAGAAGACCTGGATTCAATTCCCAGTGCCCATATGGCAGCCTATAGCACCAACTCCAGGGGATCTAATGTCCATTTCCAGCCTCTGTGGCCACTGCATGCATATGGTGCACTGATGAATATACAGGCAACGCACCCATAAAACATAAAATTGAAAATAAATAAATATAAAAAAAGAAGGAAAGTGTCAGGGCTGAGGAACCTGGAACTTGACCAGGGGGGTGAAGATAGAGCTGATGACATCAGCGGAACAGGTTGCAGCCACCTCTGGTGTGACTGTGAAGTCCCTTCATGCCCATGAGGCCCTGCTGTCCCTTAGCCAAGGCCGACCAAGGGCAAGATGCGCATCCACTGCCTGGAGAACGTGGACAAAGCCCTGCAGTTCCTCAAGGAACAGCGTGTGCACCTGGAAAACATGGGCTCCCACGACATTGTGGACGGCAACCACCGCCTGGTCCTGGGCCTCATCTGGACCATCATCCTCCGATTCCAGGTGGGTCCTGTGGGTAGAAGAAACTGTGGGGGGGGACCCCTCACAGCTGGTCAGGAGCTGACAACCTTAGAACACAGTGACTAGAGTGTGCTGTGTGCGTTTAAGGAGGCTAGAAGCCCACCCTGTGGAACAGTGTTCTTGGGATGGAAGACCTACATTCTGTGCCATCCCAAAGTGCTGATGTTCGGGATGGATGCCCAGCTAGTCTTTTGAGGGGAAAAATAGAAGCTGACTTGTAGCTAGGTTACAGTCTGCTGCAGGACCCGCGTTTTGTCCTCTTACCCTCTGTGTGTAACTTCTTACTGTATGAAATAATATGATTCAGAAATTGCAAAAAAAAAAAAAATGTGCAGAAAAATCTCTTTGTATTTTTTTAAACCAAAAAACGTTTTCTTGTCTGAGATTCAAAGCTCTCTCCTTCGCCCTGCCCCTCAACCACAGGAAGCTGTCCACATTCAAAGGGTGTCTTTTTCCCATAGTTAACTACATTTGGACACAACCTCACAGACACACCCAGGAGAGTATGCTTTCCGAGTCTGAGAGCCGTCACTCAGTACAATCAAGTTAGCAATACCACCCAACATTCGTGCTGTTGTTCCACCCTGTGAGACGGTGTACCATCAGAGGAAACTGTCAGGGTGTCTCATTGTCAGGTGTCAAACTCCTACAGAGGCATCTGATTGGAGTTGTTCCCTCTGATACAGGATGCTATCTCTATGCCATTCTGGTTAACTGAGGCAGAGAAGTAGGCAAGACCTTAGGGTGTGGGGTGCTGTAGGGATGAGTGCTGCAGATATACAGAGGACACAGGGAGAGCACCCACCCCGCCCCCCCGTAGGAGAGCAGGAAAGCATAGAGCCGAATACAGATCTGCTCTTCTCTTTCTTTGCCACTCCCAGATTCAGGACATTGTTGTCCAAACTCAAGAAGGTCGAGAGACACGCTCAGCCAAGGATGCTCTGCTCCTGTGGTGCCAGATGAAGACAGCAGGGTGTGTATGCCCTGGATACCTGCATTTACCATTTCCCACTGGCTCCTTGCTTCCCCTAGGACAGCGATTCTCAACAATCCTAATGCTGTGACCCTTTGTATAGTTAGTCGTGTTGTGGTGACCCCCCAACCATAAAATTATTTGCATTGCTACTTCAGAACTGTAATTTTGTTACTGTTATGAATCGCAATGTAAATGTCTGATATGCAAAAACTCTGATATTCGACTCTTGTGAAAGAGTCACGACCCACAGGTTGAGAACCACTGCCCTAGAGGCTGCCATCCCCAAGGGGCATTAGATACCAGTCCCCCGGAATTATAGCAGATCTGGTACAGTTTATTCAAGTCTGACCTGACCTGATTCTTAGTCTTAAAACTCAAGATTCCTTTCCAAAGTCACTGTGGTCAGACTCTGGAACCTGTTGGGTTGTGAGCCATAGTTTATGGGAGTATCTTTGTGTGGCTTCTCTGTGTGCTCTTCTGTTAAAGCAGCTCACAATGGGACAGGTCTGTTCTTCTCCTAGCCTACAGAACCTCAGCTCAGACGCTTGTTTGGGATCTCAAAAGAATTCACTTCTTAGTCTTAATGTTTCTCTTAATGCAGCTACCCCCATGTCAACGTAACCAACTTCACCTCCAGCTGGAAGGATGGCCTGGCCTTCAATGCCCTAATACATAAACACCGGTAAGGGAATCCCTGGTGCTGGGGAAGATTTGAGACCTTGCACTTAACTAGAGGACAAGGAACATGTCGCCTCTGCTGATTCTCCCTTTACCTTTGGCCCCCTGGCTTTCCTTGACTTCCAGTGATACTGCTGCCTTCTTCCAAGCTGGTGATCACAGCTCCCCTGTCTCTTGCTCCTGTGTCTCATTTCTCTAGCCTTCCCAACTCCCTACATCTGTCTAGCATCCTTGCTTCCCGCTGCAACTGGCCTGTACCTGGGACCCCCATGGCCACTCCATCTTAACAGTTCAGCTGTTGTCCCCAGGCCTGACCTCATCGACTTTGACAAGCTGAAGGATTCCAATGCCCGACATAACTTGGAGCATGCATTTGATGTGGCTGAGCGCCAGCTGGGCATCATCCCACTCCTTGACCCTGAAGGTGAGCCACACCCATTTTACCATTCAGGAGCAGTCAGGTGGACTCCTTCCCAGGGCTGGGCCAGGTGCCTGGCAAGCTATGAGTATAGAGACATTGGGGTTAGGCCAGGGCCCTGCTCTGCTCTTCGGTGATGGTAGGTTTTCAGCAGACACCTGGATTATGGGGAGGATCCTTGAGGCTTTGGATCGCCTTCATTCTGTGTTTGTAGACTATTGTTCTGATGTGGATCCCAGCACTGTCTGAAATCAGAGGCCTCCACACAGTTCTTTCTCCTTGCAATGTAGCTGAAGCTGTCCTCGAACTCCTGACCGTCCAGCCTCTGCCACTGCACCTAGCTACTCTGTTTCATACCGTTAAAAGCTGTCATTTGATGCACACGGTTGAACTTCATGACACAGGAAGTAGGGCTAAATGCTTGAAACATGGCTTTCCTGGGCTCCAGTTTTGGTGCTCAGAATGTCCCGTCTCCCTCTTACAGATGTCTTCACAGAAAACCCAGATGAGAAATCCATCATCACCTATGTGGTGGCGTTTTATCACTACTTCTCCAAGATGAAGGTGCTGGCAGTGGAGGGCAAGCGAGTCGGCAAGGTACCGAGCTGTGTAGTCAACACACCAGTACTCTGTTTGTCAGCCCTGGGCCTTGAGTGTGAGCTCCCTGTCCATCCTAAAAGCTTTGGGTCTGGACCCCCAGCTTGGTTTGGTGTGCAGGATCCCTGCTTCCAGTTCCTCCAAACTTCCCTGGAAAATGCTCAAGCTGACTCCAAAGAAGTGTCGGTGTCTGTCCTGATGGGCTACAGCCCCATGTCTGAGCCTGTGTCTCTAGGCCTGTTTCTCCCCAAGACGCCCGCCCCAAACACCACAGGCTCTTAATTTGTTTGTTGCTCGTGGCATCAGACCCCAAAGACTCTCACAGTGTACCAGGAGCACTCTGTGCAGACCGCCATGCCTGATTTATTTCCCCGGCTGCTCCTCAAGAGTAGACAGGTTTCCATCCACTTCTGTGCGCCTTGCTCCTGTTTCCAAAAGCTGCCTGGATACGCTTGATCCCTAAAATGTTTGAGCACCAGCGCCTTTAGGGCTCTGCAAACTTCCTGATCTTCTAGAGGGCTGAAGGAAAGGGACACTGCCGCTGAACCTCATCATGGTCGGTGAAGGAGACAGCCGCACCCGCGTCTCCTCCATCCCTTTAGCAGTGTGGGGTCTCAGGGAACAAGCCCAAGCTAGAACACCACAGGGCTTGAGAGAGAAGCAGGAGGCCCAGTATAGTTCACACTGACGGTAGGTCTCATTGGTAGCATCGTTGGTGACATTTCCCTTCTGATGAGAATGAGTAACAAGACAATTCCCTAGGTCATTGACCATGCCATCGAGACCGAGAAGATGATTGAAAAGTACAGTGGACTAGCCTCAGACCTGCTCACCTGGATCGAGCAAACCATTAGTGTCCTGAACAGCCGCAAGTTTGCCAACTCATTGAGTGGTGTCCAGCAGCAGCTGCAGGGCTTCAGCACCTACCGTACTGTGGAGAAGCCGCCCAAGTAAGGCTCTGGCACTCAGGAGCTCGAGCTAAAAAAGTGAAGAGCTGAGGGTTGTGTCTTATGGAGTGTATCTACGAGGCACAGCCTTGAGTTCTATAGCAGGGCATCTGTCACCTGCTTCATGTCCTGTTGGCCACCCCACTTCCATGCCATCCATCTTACTGACACTGAGTAACTTTTACTTATAGAGAAAGAACATGCTTTTCTAGGCTCCCAAAGCCAACTGGGGAGCCATCTCAGGCTTCCTTGGAGAGCCAGTGCTTGATAACTCCTCCTAGTGAGTCTGTCCACTTTCTTTTCAAGGTATAGCCTCTGTATTATCGGCCCGAGTGCCCTGCATGGGGCCTTGTGATCATCAAGTATATCCATCTTTTTCCATTCCATCTGTCGCTGCTCACCAATAATGCACTAAGCCTGCTTCTCAAGAGCTCTGCCCCACCCCACCCCACATGCCCATGTGCATATGTAACCATGCACACACTTGTGCATACATGTATAATGAATATAAGCACATACATATACAACCACACACCATTATACAGGCATGTGCAGATACAGCCATGCATGAATGCACATACAAATATTCACAACTATGCAACACATGTACATGAACACATGCACATGTGTGAGTACACATAAGAATGCAGGCATGCATGTGCATGCATTCACAAATATGTACTCATGTAAATATGCACACAGGTATATACATCAGGAATTCCAGGCGTTCTGCCATTAGCTGTCTGCCTCTGAAAAGAGGCTTCTGGTTTGTCAGTGATGCCCTCTGTTCCTTCCTACCCCACTTGTCTCTCTCACAGTTTCTATTCAAGTCTCTCAAACAGGGAGAAATGAGACACCTAGCCCAGGATGTTCTGTAACCCTGGATCGGGTTTCAGGTCTGACACTAACCCACTTTTAAAGTCTTAAATTCAAAACTGATAACATCAAGCCTGGTATACAAAGGTGTTACCTCTTGGTTGTACCAATAGAGTTTGAGGGCAGAGGGCTCCCGGAGAGCTTAGTAACTCTGTGGTATGTTAGGCTGGGCACACAGCTGATTCCTCAATGTTGTGCTCAAGGGTAGACGTGGGTGGACTCTTGGTACATGAAGAAATGTGAGAGTTACCGTTACTTGGACTGGACCGTGTCCTCTCCCCTTTCTGGCCCTTGAGCTCATGTGGTCTGTAGGACCTGAAGAACCAGCTAATTGAGACTTGGGCAAAACTTGCTTTCCTTGCAGTGTGTTCTTGTGTGGATACTGCTGCTTCTAAGGTTTTATCCACTAAAATCAATTTGTCTGACAAGCATTCTGTTGTAGGACAGAGAGGGTTTTCTTTGTGTGGGTATTTTTTGGAGTTACCAGAACCTTCCGGTTAGCAAATCCCTATGGAAGCAAATGAATAGTCTGCTAGCCACTGAATGTTCTCTGAACTGAGTTGTAAAGCTGCAGATTCTTACTGGATCCCTGCCAGTGAGTGTCAGATGTCTTAGCAGGAAAGTAGACCTGTGTTGTCTCTTTCCTTGTCTTTAAAGGATATGTGCTTTGCTGTCCAAGATCCATGAGGTCAGGGTTTCCCTGTTGACTTCAGCAAACAGTTTGTCTGTGGGGACCTCAATACCAGTATCCTAAATTCTGTTCCCCACAGGTTTCAGGAGAAGGGGAATCTGGAAGTCCTCCTGTTCACTATCCAATCCCGGATGAGAGCCAACAATCAGAAAGTGTACACGCCCCACGATGGGAAGCTGGTGTCTGACATCAACAGGGTACTGTGGCAGTTTCAGTTGCCCACCTGAGCTGAGGAGATGGGGGTGGCCACAGAGCAGGGCTAGACCTGGTCACTTTATTTGGCGTTAATTACATGCTGGCTATTTAGGGGAGTCTGAAGGTCAGACTCTACCTCCTGCCCTTCACATTTTGGTCTCTTTAGGCACCCAGAATCATTCTTTGGGGCTGGTTTTGGTAGCCTGTCCTCTACTGAACCTTGAGTTTGTCTTTGAGTCTAGAATGTTAATTACTTATGACAGAAGGGAAATGGTGCACTGTTTCAGAGGTTTGGAGACTTAGCACCATCTGGAAGCTCTAATAGCACAGAGGTGGCTGTTTAGTCGCCAAGGATTTGCTGAGCACCTACAGAGGTGGACACCATTATATTATTAAGCCAGTGTCTGAGGCAGACTTAGGGAAGTAGACTGGGAAGCCTTTGACTCGTCTGACCCAGACAAAACCCAAAGGACTGTTACTAAACTAGACTGAAAGAGAGACAACCCCAAGACCACATATTCTTCCTGTTCCTCAAGAATTCTCTGCCTCGTGCAGGCCTGGGAGAGCCTGGAGGAAGCAGAGTACCAAAGAGAGCTGGCCCTGAGGAGCGAGCTCATCCGGCAGGAGAAGCTGGAGCAGCTGGCGCGGCGCTTCGACCGAAAGGCTGCCATGAGAGAGACGTGGCTCAATGAAAACCAGCGTCTGGTGACCCAGGTAAGGGGGCACAGCGTGGCAGGAGAGGGAAAGTGCTTCAGACCACTGCTCTTGATGGAATCGGAACCCAAGCCAGTCTCAGCAGCAGTTAAGTAAACCTCTTCTCAGCTTTGCAGTGCTCAGCTGGGTCAACCCTACATCTGTAGAGAAACCCATAGGATTTAAGTCTCTCTCTGTTTCTCTATCTTTTGCTCTCTTTGGAGGTCCAACCCTGGACCTTGAAACACACAAAGCAAGTGTTTTAGCACCGAGCTACACTCCTAGCACATAGTAAGTCTCCTTCTCAGAGTAGAGTCTCGCATACAGAAACAGGGCTCCTAAAGTGTCTTGTGTTGGCTGCAGCATCAATAGATCCTAGAGTCAGAGTTGACACTATGGTTCTTCTCTGGAAACAGGATTAAATCATAGGTACTGGTGAGACATTCAGAACCTCTGCTCTGATAAGACAAGCAGCTGGGGACAGTAGAGTTAACACCTTTCGGTTTCTTGGTCTCCAGGCTTGGGACATATTTCACTGGCTAACAGTGAACCCCAGGGCCGATTCTCCATCAGAGCATCTGTTTCCTCCCACTTAAGAGCTTAGAATCAAATTAAATTCTGTCTGTTAAGGGGATAGTGAGTGCTCTAAGAGCACTGGAGACTGTACATGTGGCCCAGATAGTGTGTGGGTAAACCATCTGTTTGCAGTGATGTGTTATCCTGGTGTAGGCAGCCCCCCTGCCCAGAAATGGACAGATCATCTCTAGGCAGGGTGAGAAGACCCAGCAGGCCACCAGAGGAGTCTGTAATGACACAGCCTCACCTGCATGTGTGGCACAGAGATAATTGGGGGCGTTTAGAGGTACTTGTGAGACATTCAGAAACTCCGCTCTGATAAGACAGGCAGCAGAGCTAACTCCTCTGTAGAAATGTGCTTCTTCCATCTGGCAGCACTGCTTCAGGGACCCACCACTTCCCAGCCAGGGGAGTCTGACTGAGCTGCTGTTTTGTTGCTTTTCCCTCCTTGGGGGGCAGGATAACTTTGGGTATGACCTGGCAGCTGTGGAGGCTGCCAAGAAGAAGCACGAAGCCATTGAGACTGACACAGCTGCCTATGAGGAGCGGGTAAAGGCGCTGGAGGACCTGGCCCAGGAGCTGGAGAAGGAGAATTACCATGACCAGAAGCGCATCATTGCCCGGAAGGACAATATCCTCCGTCTGTGGAGCTACCTGCAGGAGCTGCTGCAATCCCGGCGACAGAGGCTTGAGGCCACGCTGGCACTGCAGAAGCTCTTCCAGGACATGCTGCACAGTATCGACTGGATGGATGAGATCAAGGTGGGCCCTGAGGCTGCCCACCCCACACCCCATTCTGTAGTCAGCGTGTGCTTCCTTAAATACCCGCTCTCCAGTCACGCCTCTAAATCACAGTGGAGAAAGGACAAAAACGTCACTAGCCCATGTTCACAGTATTCCCAATAACCCAGGGATCTTGGGTTAGTGGTTGCACAAGCATCAACCTAGAAGAATTAGAAAGAGATAGACAGTAATGAGAAGCCCACAGGATCAGTCTCCACGTAATTGGGCTTTGGCTCTGGTTAGAATCTAGACCTACCCTGCACAGGGAAACAAGAGAAATCTGGATTCTCTCTCTCTGCTGCAGGAGGTCTTGGGTGAAAACAAGCATGAAATTGACCACAAGCTTTCTAAAAATAGACATGCCCAGGCTCCAGACCTTGAAAAGGATGATGCAGATGAGTGTAAAGTCTGAGACTTTGTAGGACATTCCATGGAAGATTCCAGAGGGCATCTTTGTGTAGAAAATCCTACTCTGTAGCATCTCCAGTCCCAAACAGCAGGCACCTCCCTGCTGTATCTGCATCTCCCTGGCTAAGATTCATGCACACATCCTAAGAAGGTGGCCTTTCTCTTCACTTGTCCTTGTCCCTCTTCCCTTGTTCCTTGCCAGGCTCACATCTTGTCTGCTGAATTTGGGAAGCACTTGTCAGAGGTTGAAGACCTGCTACAGAAGCACAAGCTAATGGAGGCTGACATTGCCATCCAAGGGGACAAAGTGAAGGCCATCACAGCGGCCACGCTGCAGTTCACTGAGGGGAAAGGTGAGGCAAAGGGGCTTCACTCCAATGAGGCCTCTGATGCCCGACCCCACGCTCTGGCCCCTTGCCCGCCT
Source organism: Arvicanthis niloticus (assembly GCF_011762505.2). Lineage (NCBI taxonomy): Eukaryota > Metazoa > Chordata > Mammalia > Rodentia > Muridae > Arvicanthis > Arvicanthis niloticus. The sequence goes on from NC_133430.1 coordinate 39,517,016, forward strand.
TGGGTAAATCTGAAGCCACTTTGAGAATTCTGCCTCTTCCCTTAGGTGACGGTGTGCACAACTGGAAGGGTAACAGCGCTCTCCCAAGGGCAGGCTGTTTCCGGCAGCCTGTAACCAGAGAGACATAAGATGCCATCTGCCTTCTGTTCTTTTTTGCTACTGAGACCGTGTTTCTAGGTTCTTGTTTTAAATAAGAGAGTCTCCGTTACTTCCTGGAAATCTGTAACTGAGCTTTTTAAAGTCTCATGTCATGTTATGCATGTCTACCAGAACTGACTCAACTTTCAGTCTCCCTCACTTCTGAAGTGTGTTGGGAACCAGTTATAAAGAGTCTGGCCTATCCTTTGAGTAACGGAATCCATGACTGCGGTCCCACAGGACCTTGACGGGCTAGAGTCATAGCTCAGCGGTAGAGCGTTTGCCTACCACATACAAGGTCCCCAAGACTGGGGAAAATGGAAGCTCTGGGATTGTGTGGTCCTGACCTGAAATTTGCCTATAACTGAAACCCTTCCCTTTCTTTGTCTTCCTCTTCCTCTTCCTCCAGGTTATCAGCCTTGTGACCCCCAGGTCATCCAGGACCGCGTCAGCCACCTAGAGCAGTGCTTCAGTGAACTGAGCAACATGGCAGCTGGACGGAAGGCTCAGCTGGAGCAGTCTAAGCGACTCTGGAAGTTCTTCTGGGAGATGGATGAGGCTGAAAGCTGGATCAAGGAGAAGGAGCAGATCTACTCCTCCCTGGACTACGGCAAAGACCTGACCAGTGTGCTCATCTTACAGCGTAAGCACAAGGCCTTTGAGGATGAGCTCCGTGGACTGGATGCCCATCTGAAGCAGATCTTCCAGGAGGCTGAGGACATGGTTGCACAAAAGCAGTTTGGACATCCACAGATCGAGACCCGTGTCAAAGAAGTATCGACTCAATGGGACCACTTGAAAGAGCTGGCCGCCTTTCGTAAGAAGGACCTGCAGGATGCGGAAAACTTCTTCCAGTTCCAGGGTGATGCAGACGACCTGAAGGCTTGGCTGCAAGATGCTCACAGGCTGCTCTCTGGAGAAGATGTAGGGCAAGATGAAGGAGCCACGAGGGCCCTGGGAAAGAAGCACAAGGAGTTTCTAGAGGAGCTGGAGGAGAGCCACGGGGTGATGGAGCACTTGGAGCAACAAGCCCAAGGCTTCCCCGAGGAGTTTCGAGAGTCCCCGGATGTAACAGACCGTCTACAGGCCCTCAGAAAGCTCTACCAGCAGGTGATGACCCAGGCAGAATTGCGTGGACACAAGCTGCAGGAAGCCCTGGACTTGTACACCGTGTTTGGGGAGTCAGATGCCTGTGAGCTGTGGATGACCGAGAAGGGGAAGTGGCTGGACCAGATGGATATTCCAAACACGCTGGAGGATCTGGAGGTTGTGCAGCACAGGTCAGACAGGCTCAGCCTTTGCTCATCTCCCCACCCGAGGGCTGAGTGTCACCTCCCACCTCTAGATCCTCCTCTGTTACATAGTGCAAGCATCAGGAGTTCTAGTCTGACTCTGAGGCCTCCGATTCTTCACCCACTGGGACCTTCGTAGTTCTGGAGACAAAGGGGATTTTTTAAAAAATATTATCCAATTACTTCTCGGGTACAGGAGTCTTTGCTCAGATGAATTCTGAGCATTGGAACACAGGAAAAGTTGAGGTGCTGTGGACATGGGGCCTGAGAGGCTGGGATTCTGTCATCTCTAACTCTCTATGCTAGACCCCCAAGCCAGAGAACCACAAGGAGCCACAGAGACCAGTTTATAAACCACAGGCTTCCAAGGGCACTCTGACTTCTGGTATTCTGAGTCCAGCAGCACCCTGGATATGGTCTGGGGGCGTGTTCATGCTGAGGAGGGGGATGACCCTTGCTGGGGAGTGGTGGCATGCTCAGGCTGAGGAGGGGGTGCTAAGGCACTGGATGGAGAGGTGCTTCATCTGTGGTTAGGGGACATGCTCAGACGGTAGGTGAGGTGATGGAGAGGAGGCATGTCCCAGATTGGGGGGGGTGGAAGGAAGGGTAAGGGAGGGGTGAGGGAGGGGTGGTGTTCAGTCCTTGCAGTATCCCAGCAGCCTAGCACAGAATCCAAGCATCACGGAGCAGGAGGAGCCACTCCCTGAAGTAGGGCCTAGTGGTCCTACACTGACACTAGAGCAGTGGCACTCAACCCTCTTGATGCCGTGACCCTTTAATACAGTTCCTCATGTTGTTGTGATCCCGAATAGAACATTATCATTGTTTTTTTGCTGCTTCATCATTGTAATTTTGCTACTGTTAGGAACCATAATGTAAATATCTGTGTTTCAGGTGGTCTTAAGCAACCTTCGTGAAAGGGTCATTTGACCCCCAAAGGGGTCATGACCTACAGGTTGAGAGCCGCTGTGCTAGAGGGTGCTGAACTCTGGTCAGGGAAAGTTGGCCTTCTATCCTCGGCAGCTCTCCCTTACCCAGTCAGGAACAGAGCTTCTGACTAGGGGCTTTGCGCCAATATTTCTTGGTAGCAGAACTAGGGTAGACTAGCAACCAGAACAATGCACATGTGGCAGATGGTCCTTGGGGTGACTGACTCCTTTGCAACTCCAACACTATAAGCCTTTGTAGCCCATGCTGCTTCACACTTTCCTGTTGCTGTTATCTGTATAGTAAGGAACTGTCTCCTAACTTGGTTCAGAAATACTAAGGCTTAAAATTGAATCCATTGAACTAGAAATCAGTGTAAGCCTGCGTCTCTACCTCCTTTCTTCCCTCCCGGAGACGAAGCGTTCAGGATAAGAGGGAGGAAGCCAGAACCGCACATCTGGAGAATAGGAAACACTGGACACCAGAGGATCTGCTGCCGTTCACTGCTCCTTGTGTTCTCTATCCATCTCAGGTTTGACATCCTGGACCAGGAGATGAAGACTTTGATGGCGCAGATTGATGGTGTGAACCTTGCCGCCAACAACCTGGTAGAGAGCGGCCACCCACGCAGTGGGGAGGTGAAACAGTATCAGGACCGCCTGAACAAGAGGTGGGGAATGGGCAGAGCGTGGGTCGGGGTGGGGGGTTCTCCTAGTACCTGACACATACATAAGGAAGTGGCCTGAACTATAAACATTCCAGTCTTTCTCTGCCAATCTGGTTGTTTCTACTGGGGCTACAGCAGCAAGGGGCGGGGGGAGTTCATACCATTGTAAGCATCAGGGAGGAGAGAGGCAGAGCTTGGAAAGCTGTGTCTGGGGATGAAGGCCTGTGTCCACGAACTTATGATAAAAGGGACAACATTATGAGTGTGCAGACAGTTAGGGTAAGTCATGTGTACCTGTGCCATATTTCCCCAGACATTCCTGGACATGGGAAATTGCTTCCTGAGAGTTCTTAAGTACTGTCCATAGAAGAATGTCCCTGCCTGTGCCAAAATGCAACAATGATAATAAGACTGGCTGGAGTGGGGAGAATTAGCAGGGAGCCTTGAGCAAGCTTCATGGTTGGAACAAAAAGCAGGCCCTGAGGAGCCTTTAGAGAGGGGCTGCTTTCAGAGCAGGGCATAATTGCCCATTGGTTCCTGGAGGATCTTTGAGGACAGAGCAAATGCTTGCATCCTCTGCACACACACTACCACATGGTCACTCGGGCTTCCTAAGCCACAGACTGCCTACGGTGTGGCAGTTCATGTAGGGAAGAGTCAGCTGTGAAGAAATAGTCTGGCACTCTGGGGACCACTGGGAGCCTGTCGAGAACCACAAGCTGAGCAGAATGTTCTAGAGCCACTGGAAGGGGGCTGACCATCTCACCGTCCAAGGATGGGGCCTGCATGTCTGGAATTTCCTTTGCAAGTCTGATGTTTATACTGAGAGGAGTGCCTGTTCCCCAGGCTTGTAGACATTGTCTAAGTGAGAATGGGAGAGGGAGAGGGAGAGAAGTGAGGAGAGGGGGAAGGGGAGGGGCTGGAGCTGCTGTTCAAGTGTAGCAGTTAGATGGGAAACTTCCAGGCAGGAAGAACTTGCCCACTCTGCAGTACATTATAGCCGTGGCATGCTGATGCTTACAGTGGCTAAGCCATGCCCTACCTCAGGTGAAAAACTTGAAGGCAGTCGCCATTCTCAGGTTGGAGAAGAGCTGAGGCTTAGGGTGATGAGATACTTCCTGCTACGTCTAAGAGTTGAGGGAGGGCTGAAAACCCGTCCAGTTCAGCAGAGAAGGGGAGGTCACCTCTGACCATGTGGCACACTCCATTTGGAGCAGCTCTTTGGTTTAGGATGTTTGGCTGATGCTAAAGGACTGAAGTCTGTCTCCGATTCTGGCTCAGCTACGCAGAAACAGCAAGACTTGCACGATCCATCTCACACTCGTTTTGTACCTTTACCCTCAGGACCACTTCTCACCTCTCTGTTCCTGTCAGTCGGTGTGCTTTTTTTTTTTTTTTTTTCAACAATGTATCCCAAACCTGTCCATGCTTAGCCCAGAAAGGCTCATCTGCTGTTGAAATACTCCCTCCTTCCTTTCTTTGTACTGGCTTGAGCTCTGCATACTACCTCACACTTATTTTTTAAAGGTGTAATAATTTTTGTGTGTATGAGCCTGCGTGTGTGTGTGTGTGTGTGTGTGCGTGTGCGTGCGTGCGTGCGTGCGTGCGTGCATGTGTGTACCATATTCACACCTGTACCCTCAGAGGCCAGAACAACTGTAACTGGAGTTACAAACATTTGTGAACTGCGGTATGGGGTGCTGGGAACTGAACCCAGGTCCTCTGCAAGAGCAGCAAGTGCTCCTAACTACTCAGGCATTTCCCCAGCCCCTCTTACCTGTATTTATAATTACAGTGCTGAAAGCTTGACACCAGGAATACCTTATTGGAAATGTCTCTGTGTGAACATCACAGAGTGTTCTGATGTAACCTCAGGGCCTTAACCTCCTACACATCTGCTGCATAGTCTGTTGCTTCAAGGCCATAGTGAACAAAACAGCATGAGATGAGGTTGGGATTGTAGGTTAAAATGGAGTTAGCACACACAAGGATCTGGGTTCAATCCCCAGGACCATCATCCAAAAATCAGACGAGGATTGGATCAAACGTCAGGAACGTTTATGCCGTGAAATGACGATAAACACGAAGTCCATGAAACTGAGACTGGTAAACACAGCGTACTGCTTACAGAAAAACATAAGTGGAATGTATGCCCCAGAATAACAGTGAGAAGCATAGTGTAGCAAATACATAAGCCAGTAGTTTCATCATTCATCACCATCAAGCACAAAACAGGGGGAGCAAACAGGAAGTAGATGGTTCCCAATGTTTGCACAGTCTCCCCAAGACAATGCTACCAGCTAGGGGCCAAGTGTTCAAATGTCCAAGTATATGGGGGGATTTCTCACTCAGACACCACAGCCCACTCCATGACCCCAGAGACTCATGCCTTATCCAAGTACAAAATACATTCAGTCCCACTTCAAAACTCCCTGTCTTCCCCGAGTCTCAATGCTGTTTTAAAGTTCAAAGTCTCTTCTGAGACTCAAAGCAATCTCTTAACCATAACCCCTGAAAAAACAAAAATCAAATTAGCTAATTCCAACATGTAATAGCATAGAGTCTGCATTTGTATCCCCAAAGGGCACTGGGAAGAAATGCTGGGCTAAAGCGAATCCTGGCAGGGCAAACTCCGAATCCTATAGCTCCATGTCCAGTCTCAAAGAGCTTGGGGCCTAGGGCGCCATTCCTCCAGGTCTGCTGCCTGCAGTGCGCTCCTCTCCCTGAGGCTGGTTCCACTTCCTGTGTGTGATCTCCAGCATATTGGGGCTTCAGCTTCCTGTAATGGCCTCTTACACTTGTCTTCTCTGAGCTGCCGTGTAGGGTTTCCCTGTCATAGGGGCTGATGTCAGGCGCTCTTTGATACAATGGAGGAAGAATCCATGATTCCTTCATTCCTACCTTCTCCATGCCATGTGGACGGCACTGCCAAGTCAGGCTACCAGCTTGGAATGGCTCCTGACCCCTACTGTTTAAGCATTACTTTGGGGGGGGGTCGGTTTGAGGCAACATTTCTTTGTGTAGCCCTGGCTGTTCTGTAACACACTCTGTAGAGCGCAGGCTGGCCTTGACCTCAGAGATCCACCCACAGGCAACACTTTTTGTTGTTTGTTCTTTGGGTTTTTTGTTTGTTTGTTTGTTTTGTTTTGTTTTGTTTTGTTTTGAAACAGGGTTTCTCTGTGGCTCTTGCTGTTCTGGAACTGTGTAGAGACCAGGCTGGCCTCGAACTCAGAGATCTATCTGCCTGCCTCAGCCTTCTGAGTACTGGGATTAAAGGCAAGCGCAACAAGTGCCCAGTTTAGCAGTGGCTTTCTAGGAGCCAAAAACCAACCAAACAAACAACAACACCCCACACACACACACACACACACACACAATTCTTTACGTTCCCTTTTACAAGTTGGGAATTTAGCTGGATGTGGTCTTGCCCTGAGGGAGCCCTTTCCTTTATTCCAATGCAGAAAAAGCCTGCACTCAATGGCACCAATCTCCTTAGCAACGTCTTCCAACACTGCCCTATCTAGAACATTAAGCTTCCTGGTGCTCCTTTTCTCTCTAAACCACTCATTTCTTTCTGGCCCCCTTGCTCTGTTTCATTGGAGACCTGCGTAGGCACTATCAGTAATGCCTAGGCCACAGACTGAACAGACATCTAGGCTTGACATTTCCTTCACCGAAGAAATTAGATGATTACTTTTAAATTTAGCCTCAGGGACGTTCTCACGACTTGGACATTTGTCATAATACTACAGGAGTGGTCTCTAAACCCGCCGCTGTTCCTGGTTTTGCTTTCCTCTGAAGCCTCTTGAGCTGGACCTCTCCAGTCCACGTGGCTCTCGGCACCACTGTCTTCCAGGCTCCTACTAGAATGGCTTGCTAAGCTTTAACAACAGCCAACTGCTTTTCTGGTCCAAAATTCCAAAGTCTTCCACGTTCCTCAAAAACCCAAGATGGTTAGATTCTTCAGAGCAGCAGCCAATTTCTGCTGCCAACCTCTGTGTCCGTTACTTTTCTGTTGTGCTGATAAAACGCCATGACCAAAGCCATTTAGAAAAGAAAGTGCTTATTTGGGCCTAGCAGGAAGCCAAAGGCATGGCAGCAGGGTCAGGAAACTGAGAGCTCATATCCCAAACCCTGAGCTTTGCAAAGCAGAAAGAGTGAACGGGAAGTCTGTCCGAAGTGATGTGCTTCCTCAAAGAAGACTCTGCCTCTCAAAGGTTTCATAACTCCCCCAGTCAGTGCCACCAACTGGGGACCACGTGTTCAGATACCTGAGCTTAGGGGGAATGTTTCTCACCACCACACACACACAAAAGTTTCAAACCACCACACAAGCATTCAGCTCACTTTTGTGTGTCCGTTTTCAAACGGTGAGCAATGAGCAAGCTTGGCCCTGAGGGAGTTGTCTGCAGTGGTCCGCCCTGGCTGACGGGCAACTCTTCTAAAGAGGTTTCTTGGATGTTACAGACTAACGGGAGACTCCAGGACGTTTGCCAGACCTCAGTATGTTTCCCCATTTCATAGCAGTGTTGTGCCTGAAGGTGGATGTCACTGTGCATTGCTGTGGCAGTCCCTCCTGGAGCCTTCCCCTCTCTCTCCTCGGTCCCTTTCTCTTTTCACCAGGCCTCTTTTTGTTTGTTTTTGTTTTGGGGTTTTTTGTTTGTTTGTTTGTTTGTTTGTTTTTTGAGACAGGGTTTCTCTGTGTAGTCCTGGCTGTCCTGGAACTCACTCTGTAGACCAGGCTGGCCTCGAACTCAGAAATCCACCTGCCTCTGCCTCCCAAGTGAATGCGCCACCCCTGCCCAGCCACCAGGAATCTTTTGTGTTTTGTTTTGCTTTCAGGCCCTAGGGCACTTTGAATGTGGCCCTGGGCATTTCCAGAGACACTAGGGACTGTCCTGAAGCATTCTTGAAGTTAATAATGTGAGCTTTCTAGGTATTTCCAACATTTCTAAAACCCTAGGGAAATTGTATACAGAACGAATGTCTCTGACTTGTGGCAGGGTTAGAACCTGATGAACCCACTGTGAGTGGTCAGCGTCATAAGCAGGAAACACATTCGCAGGGGTGAGTGGATAACAGGCAGAGCTTGACTGGAATTCAGACCCCTAATACTTGAATAAAAGCCAGTCATGGCTACCTGCTATTGTATTCCCAGCATGGGGGTGGGGTAGGGTAGAGACAGGCAGCTGGCACTGCCAGCCAGCTGGCCTCACCAGAACGACATGCTTTAGGTCTAATGAGAGACTGTCTCAAAAAGTAAGAGGGGACTGGCAGAAAAAAAACCCTGACATCCGTGGGTCACAGGGCTGACTGGGAGCTGCAGTCACAGCCACTGCTCATCCCTACCACAGCATCACACCTGATACTTCCAGCTCCAGCAAAGGGCAAAGCCCACAGCACAGTTCCCACTAAATACGTATTACCTTCACACTAGCCAGAAGCCTAGCCTTCATAGACCCCAGACTGTTCGTAGTTACCTGAGGTTCAGTTCAACATTACGTATGGCTAGGAGCACACCATTGCTTGACACCTGAGAATCAAGAACATCGGGTTCTCTATAGGTTAGATATATCTTGGGTAGTATGTATGTATGTATGTGTATATATATATATATATATATATATATATATATATATATATATATTTACATTTTATTTTGTAACATACAAGGTCTGTGGGGAAAGACTGGTGGGAAATAAGGAAAGGGAACCCCTTATTCAGTGTCTCCTCTGGGAACCGTGTGGCATCTGTTTTCCCTCTGTCTGTGTCTTCTCTGGCAGGTGGCAGGCCTTCCAGGCAGTGGTGTCAGAGCAGAGAGCGGCTGTGGACTCAGCTCTCCGAGTAAACAATTACTGTGTAGACTGTGAGGAGACCAGCAAGTGGATCATGGACAAGACGAAGGTTGTGGAGTCTACCAAGGACTTGGGACAGGACCTGGCAGGTGTCATTGCCATCCAGCGGAAGTTGTCAGGGTTAGAGCGGGATGTATTGGCCATCCGGGATCGTGTGAGTGCCCTGGAACGAGAGTCACAGTACTTGATGGAGTCACACCCTGAGCAGAAAGAGGACATTGGCCAGCGTCAAGCAGATGTTGAGAAGCTGTGGAAAGGCCTGCAAGATGCCTTGCAAGGTCAGGAGCTCTCCTTAGGTGAGGCCAGCAAGCTGCAGGCTTTCCTGCAAGATCTGGATGACTTCAATGCCTGGCTGTCGATGGCCCAGAAGGCAGTGGCCTCAGAGGACATGCCTGAGTCACTTCCAGAGGCTGAGCAGCTCCTACAGCAGCATGCAGCCATTAAGGAAGAGATTGATGCGCACAAAGACGATTACCACAGGGTCAAGGCCTCTGGGGAGAAAGTGATCGAAGGTCAGACTGACCCAGACTACCAGCTTCTGGGCCAGCGACTAGAGGGCATAGATAAGGACTGGGATGCTCTGCACCGGATGTGGGAGAGCCGAGGGAACACGCTCACCCAGTGCCTGGGCTTCCAGGAGTTCCTGAAAGATGCCAAACAGGCTGAAGCCATCCTCAGCAACCAGGTAGGAAGAGGCATACAGGGCTGGGTCAGGTGTCCGTCAGGAGACTTACTAGCGGTGAGCTCTTCATAGTCACCAACTAAAGGAGACCCTCTGTGTTCTTTCTTTATCACGTGCCTCTGGTCCCATGTCCTAAGGTGTCTTGCTTTGGGATCATTTGGAAGGTAGAGAAATGAACCTCACCCTGCATTACTACCCTCTCACGTAGCTTTCACTGCCGGAAAGGTGGGAATGGGAGGCCAGGCCTGGGGAGCAGAGCCTTCTCTTTGCGTTGCTCTGTAACCTGCACAGTTGCCTGTGGCATCCTTGCTTAGCTCATCCTCAGGCCTTCTCTGGAAACTTTACCTTAACAGGAATACACTCTGGCTCACTTGGAGCCTCCAGACTCCCTAGCAGCTGCAGAGGCCGGCATCCGAAAGTTTGAGGATTTCATAGTGTCTATGGAAAACAACCGAGATAAGGTCCTGAGTCCTGTGGACTCTGGAAACAGGCTGGTGGCTGAGGAGAACCTGTATTCGAACAAGATCAAAGAGAAGGTGCAGCTGATTGAAGACAGGTACTCCCTACCCTAGGGCCATGAGGCCCTATGCTACACTGGGGAAAGGACCCCAGGCTTGGTGCTAGTGAGACTTCCTTTAACTTCCCAGGCACAAGAAGAACAATGAGAAGGCCCAGGAGGCTACAGTTCTCCTAAAAGACAACCTGGAGTTGCAGAACTTCCTCCAGAACTGCAAGGAGGTGAGGCCAACAGACTGGGTGCTTCTAAGATTTCAGTCTGAAGCACTCAGAGGTAGGAGGCCAAAGAACTCCTGTCTCAAGAATGGCAGCATTACAGGAACTGGGGACTTGGGATACTCGGCTCGGTACTCCTTGATGCCTTCCATCCCACAGTTCTTTTCTACCCTCAACCTCTAAGGCTGAAGTCATCCTTTGATTTGCCCAGTCTAGGACAAGGTTTCTCAAAGAGTGGTCTGAGAACATTCTGGGTTGGAATCACCGAGAGCCTCACCAGCAAGGCTGTGGGGTCTGCGCATTCATCCACACACAGGGCTCTTATGTAATGCCCTGTTGGTGCTGACGTGAAATCCATAACGCTTTTTTGAGCACCTTCATTTTGTACTAGGCTCTAGAATTAGGGAACAAGCCTTGTTCCTGGTGCAGATTGTTAGGCCTCTGAGGGCAGGTGGATAGGAACCTTAAGGAGAGTCTTCTGAGGGGACTTCCCACATTGCAGTGGGGCTTTTTCTGACATCCTCCTTGCTCTCCCCTCGGGGCTTCCTCTTAGCCCACATCCCTGAGTTTCCACCTACCTTGTCCTTGGTACAAGCCAGGCTTGGCCTGATGCCAGGACATCTTGGAAATATCAGTCACACAACTCCCCCTCCCCTTATAATTATTGCCTTTAATCTTTCTCATGTAACATTTTCTTGGTATTTATTAATCATTTATCACCCCACTATCAGGATGGATGTATCCATCTACTAAGAGTGTACTGAGTTACTACAATGTCTCAGGCCTTGTCCTAGGTCCTGGAACTATGGAAAGAACAAGCTATCTCACACCACACATGCTCTAGTAAAGAAGACACAGGCAACCCCTTGACCTTCTCCTGGAGGTATACTCAGAAACCATAGGGCTCACTCTTTTTGGCCGCAGCTCACCCTCTGGATCAATGACAAGCTGCTGACATCTCCAGACGTCTCCTATGATGAAGCTCGCAACCTTCACAACAAATGGATGAAGCACCAGGCATTCATGGCAGAACTGGCTTCACACCAAGGGTGGCTTGAGAACATTGATGCGGTAAGTAGACAGTCAGGTGACAGACAAGCACGGATATGCTCCTGTGACTTAGGCTTCATCTGTGCCACAGACACTGTCCTGAAGCTTTGACCAGCAGCCCAGGTCAAAGTGTGGCGGGGAGTCCACCTAGGAGTCCAGTTCCTTGGCGTTCCCTGCTGTGGCAGTCCAGGAGATAGGCTGAGTGTCCTCATGAAGCCATGCCTAATAGTGGTTAGGGCATTGCTCTGGGGGCCAGACTGAGTTCTCGTCCCTGCTCTCAGCTCTTCCTCTCTGCAACCAGGACAACAGCTCTTACCGACTGAGCATTGCATACTTGCAGACAGAAAGAGCACTTAGGATAGTGTTTGACAATTGGGAAGCCATTGGTGATGCTAACCACTATTAATAGAACACATGCCTAGAGCCAAGTCCTATTACACTGTCCACACCCGAAACACACACATTCATACAGGAGAAACCAGGGCAGGCAGCCTTAGTGACCAGTCTACCTCTGAGGTGAAAACATTACTTCTGGAATTTGTAAGGGCTTCCCATGCGATGAGTACCTGGATCTGATTTGTTTATTAATTTATTTATTATTAATTTTTTTTATGAGACAGGATTTTGCTCTGTAGCCCAGGCTGGTCTCAAACTCATGACCTTCCCTCTTCAGCCTCCTGAGCACAGAGATTACTGCTGTGTACCACTCCCTACCGGGCTCCTGATAGATTTCTTTCGTAGGAGGGGGGTAACTGGGCATTAAACCTCTACCATTCAGCCGGGTCCCCCCACCCTGCCCCTCTTCTTACTTTTTTAATTTTTACACAGAGTCTCACTACATTGCCGAGGTTAGCCTGTAGTTTATTTTGTACATCAGGTTAGCCTCCAACTCCCCATCCTCCTGCCTCAGCTTTCTGAGTGCTGATGTTAGGGGCCTGTGCTGCCAGCCCTGGCTTCTGAATGAATCTTGAATTTTTCTTTCAGTATCAGCCCCACGCTGGGATCTCTGAGACATTTGTCCAAACGCTGCTCCCCCTGCCCCACCCCCAACTGTAGATAACTTTAGAGGTTCATGGGGATTTTTGGTGTGGCCTCACCCAAGGTCTGTGTCAATTCCTGGCCTTACCAACATACCCTCAGGATTTCTCTTGCAACCACCTGGAATGGGGCCCCTCAAAGGCCACTGAAGCCCAGAGTGAGCTCTGCTCCTTCCCCCACAGGAGGGGAGACAGCTGATGGCAGAGAAGCCCCAGTTCAAGGATGTGGTGTCAGAAAGGCTGGAAGCCCTGCACAAACTCTGGGATGAGCTGCAGACCACCACAAAGGCGAAGACGGAACAACTCTCTGCTGCCCGGAGCTCTGACCTGCGCTTGCAGACCCACGCTGATCTTAACAAATGGATCGGCGCCATGGAGGACCAGCTGCGATCAGACGACCTGGGCAAGGATCTGACCACTGTCAACCGGATGTTGGCTAAGTTGAAGGCATGTGAGCAGGCTGTACACTCAGTGTTGGAGTAGAAGGAAATCTTAGGGAGCCAACCTGAAAGCGCTCCTGTTCCTCTTAGCTTCGCTTTGTATTCTGCAAAAATGCCTCGTGATTCAGAAGCCATCTCCTACCCCTTTGCAATGGGTGGGACGGGAATCTAGGTTAAAGGCGCATGAGAAATACAGGAGAAAAGACTGGGGAGAAGCAACCAGAGAAACTTCTTGGGGAAGGCTGTACTTTAAATGGGCCTCAAAGGATGGGTGGAAGATGGGTAGGTGGCTGGAGGCCCACCTCCAGGTGTCACAGACAGTACTGACACTGTTTCTCCTGTCCCAGCGAGTGGAGGAGCAAGTGAACTTGCGGAAGGAGGAGCTGGAGGAGCTTTTTGCCGAGGCACCCTCGCTAGGAGCGGAGGCAGGAGACACGGACATGAGCATCGAAAAGCGGTTCCTAGACCTTCTAGAACCCCTGGGGAGGAGGAAGAAGCAGCTGGAATTGTCCAAAGCCAAGCTACAGATCAGCCGGGACTTAGAGGATGAGACGGTGTGTGGGCCCCTGGGGTTAAGGTGCCAGCTGCCATGGGGGTAGCTGGCTGCTGCCCAGAGCAATCTTGGCAGTAGATGACTGGTCTATCTTGACCCTTATCTCATAGGGCTGCTTTAGAGAGTGTGTTAAATAGAAAATCAGGGCAGATACTTTGTAAATGGGAACTTACAAGTTCGTACTGATGGGGAGACTTTGGGAACAAGATTCCACTTTGGGATCAGGAGCAGGTTATTTGGAACCTTAGTTTGAAATACCTGTCTGTAAAATGGGGGCAAAATCCGAGGGGAGTATTGGGAAGAACCAGGCAGCACCTTGTCTGACTTTTTGTGGGTGCCCTGGAAAGGGTGGCTGTCTGTGATTATCATCAGCAATCCCCCTGCCTTCTGGTCTCTGCAGCTCTGGGTAGAAGAGAGGCTGCCACTGGCTCAGTCAGCTGACTATGGCACTAATCTGCAAACTGTGCAGCTGTTCATGAAGAAGAACCAGGTGAGTCTCATCTCACCAGTGCATCTGCTCCTGCTTGTTCCAGCCTGGCCCCAGGGGGTCTGGCCTAGCTGTGATGTGCAAACACTGGTGACAGCAGATTATTGCTCCTGATGGCAGCTTTCAGTCCCCTAACTTTATTTGAAGTTTCAATGCAGCAAGGGCTTTAGTGGCTGCAGAGAGGCTGGGCATCATGCTGCTTAGGGGTTTAACCATCAGACTCTACCAGGCTCAAATGAGTACCTGGCTTGGGGTGAGAGTGGGGAGTACAGGGGGGTGCCCAGCATGCTGTTATAGTCCTGTTTTTGGTGGACTCCCAAGAGGAGGCCACCAGTGCCACAACATTCCCTTGTTCTCTTCTGGGGCTAAGCTTGGCTTATGCAATGCTCTTAGGGGCTATAGTTCGTGTTCCTCTAGACACAGGACCATCCCTGTGGTGTTCAACCCCATTAGAAAGCCACTGAGGTTGGACTCTGAGTCCCAGAAGCAAGCATCTACTGAAACACTCTTCTAGGACAGATTAGGTACTTGTGGCTGGAATCCTGAATACTAGCAGATACCACTTTTCTTGTCAAGGCTTCAGAGGGAGCCTGAGTCCTAAGAAAGCCAACTGTGTGAGATTACAGTGGTTTCATGTCTGGTCTGGGGGTGATCTCAGGCCTTTCACTAGAAATCAAGCTTCTGAGTGGAGAATACAGTAACACACTCCAGCAGGGCAGGTGCTTGTGCATATTGTTATTCATGTGTTTTAAGTGCTGGAAGTCAATGCTCTGCCCACACCCTGCCCTTGCTCCTGCCTTTAGATGATTTTAAAGGCTTGGAAGAAAATGTTATGGTGGAGGAGGTATACGGAGCCCAAGAGTACATACTATCCCTAGAAAGCTTTTTGACCCCCCAGAAAGGGCCTCAGGTATTAGGGCCTCCTGAAGAAAGAGGTAACGCAGTCACCAGAGTGTGTGGAAAGAGCCGTTTGGGTGACCAAAGGCTCAAATAAGAAATGATAATATACAGTTCAGATCTGTATATTATTATTTGTCTTTAGCTTCTGTTTGTCTCCATAGAAACGGACCATCCATAGAAATGGAGACAAACGGAAACTAAAGCATCCCACCAGGGGAACAAGCCATCCGCTTGTCCTTTTACCTGGAGCAAAGACGTGCTAACATAAGATGGCAGTTGCAGGTTCTGAAGTTGTTTTCCTTAGCACAGACACCTAAAATCACGCCCTGAGGGTATACATCATAGGAGTCAGGATCACAGGGTTGGCCTGTGGATGTAGCTTAGATGGTAGAGTCTTGCCTGCCACGCCCAAAGCCATGGGTCAGATCCACATACGCTGAGTATGTGGTGAACACCTGTAGCCCCAATTTCTGGGCATAGTGAAGTCAGAAGGATCACAAGTTCAAGGCCAGCCCAGAGCTACATAAGAGCCTATTTCAAATGTGTGGTGGTGGGGTTGAGGGAGAGCATACTGGAGGGCGAGATGGATCAGCAGTTAGAAGCACTTACTGCTCTTCTAAAAGTTCAGTTTTCTTAAGTTCAGTTCCCAGCACCTCCATCAGACAGCTCACAACTCTCTGTAACTCCCACTCAAGGGACTCTTCTGGCCTCCATGGGAACCTGCACATGTGTGGCATACACTCAGACACATAAGTAGAAAGATAAATTAATAATAAAAGTCTTTAAAACACCAAGACTTTGGAATCTGCTTCAGTTGTGTCCAGTCTCAGCCCCTCATTCGCTGCCCTGTGCCAGCTTCTCAGGACTTGTCTCGAAAGAACACCTGCACAGTGTAGGAGGACACACATGGAGTGCTTAGCACCCTTCGACACGTAACATTAAGGCTGTCACTTGCTCAACTCTGACAGGACGGGGAGGGAGGGTCTCGGGCTGTCGACCGAGCGTCCACTTCAGTGGCAAGGCTCTGCCTCTGAGTCCTTCCTCTGGCCACAGACCCTGCAGAATGAGATCCTAGGCCATGCACCACGGGTGGAGGATGTGCTACATCGAGGGCAGGAGCTGGTGAGGGCTGCTGAGATCGACTGCCAAGATATCGAGGAGCGCCTGGGGCATCTGCAGAGCTCATGGGACATGCTGCGGGAGGCAGCAGCTGGCCGGCTGCAGCGCCTGCGGGACTCTCATGAGGCACAACAGTACTACCTGGATGCAGGCGAGGCTGAAGCATGGATCGGCGAGCAGGAGCTCTATGTGTTCTCTGATGAACCCCCTAAGGTACACTGGGGCACAGCCTACCAGCCAGCTGAGCAGATAGGCAGGGCTGTGGTGGGCAAGCCCTTGGAGAGCCTAGAAATCCAGGGGTATGAGAAAATAAGGGCAAGGTATGGGTGTGTAATGAACCCACAGAACCCTGCTCATCTGTGATACCATCCTTAGGGCATCCCACCTCATTGAGAGCATCCCTACAGTTTTCCGACTTGCCACTAGGGGGTGTTCCACCCAATGGCTCTTTATAGTGTATTGTGGCCAAGCTGTGAGATGGAATGACTAGGGCATAAGGGGGGGGGGGGGGGAGCGGGGCGGTGGTGGCACACGCCTTTAATCTCAGCACTTGGGAGGCAGAGGCAGGTGGATTTCTGAGTTCGAGGTCAGCCTGGTCTACAGAGTGAGTTCCAGGACAGCCAGGGCTACACAGAGAAACTCTGTCTCGAAAAACCAAAAAAAAAAAAAAAAAGAGTGGGGGGTGGGGGTGGGGGGTGGGGGGTGGGGTGGGGTCTCTCAAAACTGCAAGGACCCTATCCTTTCCTCAGAAAAGCCACTGTCATTTTGGTGGACTTGGAAGGAGTAGGTTACCCTCTCCAGGCCAGCTAATCCGGGACCTAGGAAGTTTTCATGAGGTTAGACTCTTTGAAGTTGGGTTAAAAATGAAGGGCAGAAACAAAGTAAGACTAAGGAGAGGGGCTGGGGATAGCTCTTCTAGGAGGCAGGAACAAGAAGGGAAGGCATGCGGCTTTCCCTCTCAGCCTGGCTCCCCAGAGCTTAACCATAGCTTTCCAAAGCCAGGAGTATGGTGGGGTAGGGCTCTGGTGCTCACCCCCTGCTGTCTCGCAGGATGAAGAGGGCGCCATTGTGATGCTCAAGCGGCACCTGCGGCAGCAGCGCACCGTGGAGGAATATGGAAGGAACATCAAACAGCTGGCCGGCCGCGCCCAGAGCCTGCTCTCTGCAGGCCACCCTGAGGGGTATGTGTGCCGCCTGCCTGCGCTGGCATGGCTGGTTGTGGGTGTCAGAATCCTTCAGGTCCAAAGAGGGAGAAATGGGACCGGTTTCCCCAGAACTAGAGGTTTCTGGACTACTGGCTATTCTCTATCCCATTTTGTCAAGAAGTCCTACAAGATAGGCCACCGAGACTGTGCTTGTTTAAAGGTCAGAGTCAAAATGCCCTGGTGAGCTGAGAACTGCTGTCCTTTGAAGAGTTAGTCTGTACTAAGAGATCCTGAAGGCCAAATCTGGTTTTAGTTTTGGTTTTTTTTGAGACTGTTTTTTGAGACCGGGTTTCTCCATGTAGCCCTGGCTGTCCTGTAACTCTCTCTATAGACTAGACTGTCGTCGAACTCACAGAAATCTGCCTGCCTCTGCCTCCTGAATGCTAGGATTAAAGGCATGCACCACCACCACCTTGTTGTATTTATTTTTTATTTATTTATTTATGGTTAAAAAAAAAAAAAAACTTCAAAAAAAGCAAAAAAGCAAATCCTTAGGTAGGAGTCAGGTAGATACCGGGCAGACTTCAGAGGCTGCTACACCCATGGCTCTGTCCTCAGCCACCATTAACCGCCCCCTCACACCCTCCCCAACACACACTGTGTCTCCTTGGCAGCCACCCTACACATCTCCCAGGGAGCCCCAAGAATTGAGTCTCTGGTTCTGTTCTTTTCTGGAGAGCTCATTGGGGTCAGTCCTGCTGAAGCTGCACTGATTGCTTCCTGCTGAGGACAGTGAAGAAGATTCACCTTTTGTGCTTGAATCTGTGACCTCCCCAGAGAGGCACAGTGAGAGGCACCATGTCTGGAGAGAACTCCAACACTGTCCTGCTGTTCCCAGAGGCATTACAGCTTGAGAGGAGCAGGCATTCCTTTTCTCCCCAATTCTTTTCCTGGGAAAAAAAACACCTGTAATTTCTGGGGCCAGCTACTCTGGGTTCTTCTATTTTGTTTTTGGTTTGACTCATTGAACTGAGGATGGCTCCTATGACCTCACACATGCTAGGCAAGAATTCTACCCCAGAGCTGCCCCCAGGCCTCGCTCTGGGTCTTGATCACCTTCCTTAAGGCATTCCCTGATCTGGGTCCCAGGGAGCAGATCATCAGACTGCAGGGCCAAGTGGACAAGCAGTATGCAGGGCTGAAGGACATGGCTGAGGCACGAAGGCGGAAACTAGAGAACATGTACCACCTGTTCCAGCTGAAGAGAGAGGCTGACGACCTAGAGCAGTGGATCACAGAAAAAGAGATGGTGGCCTCCTCCCAAGAAATGGGGCAGGACTTTGACCATGTGACTGTGAGTACCCACGCTTTTACTTTCTGTGTCTTCCTCTAAGTCAGTAGACACAGGCAGCCATCACTCCAGGCCTGTCTCACTCCCCTGACAGTTGGAAGAAATTGCACAGAGATGCAGTCACACAAGTGGAGAACAGCTGAAAGGCAGT
Source organism: Arvicanthis niloticus (assembly GCF_011762505.2). Classification (NCBI taxonomy): domain Eukaryota; kingdom Metazoa; phylum Chordata; class Mammalia; order Rodentia; family Muridae; genus Arvicanthis; species Arvicanthis niloticus. The sequence goes on from NC_133430.1 coordinate 39,535,542, forward strand.
CTACCCTGGAGAAAGTGTGACAGCTAGTTCCAGGTGGCCACAGTGACAATCAGGCAAAGTGGCCCCCGCCTGTCCCTAGCTAACCACGTTCTATCTACCCCGGTATCCAGATGCTCCGTGACAAGTTCCGAGACTTTGCCCGAGAGACGGGGGCTATTGGGCAGGAGCGCGTCGACAACGTGAATACCATCATTGAGCGGCTCATCGATGCAGGCCACAGCGAGGCTGCCACCATTGCCGAGTGGAAGGATGGGCTCAATGACATGTGGGCAGATCTGCTGGAGCTCATTGACACTCGCATGCAGCTGCTGGCTGCCTCCTACGACCTGCACCGCTATTTCTACACAGGCACCGAGATCCTGGGCCTCATAGATGAGAAGCACAGAGAGCTGCCGGAGGATGTGGGGCTGGACGCCAGCACAGCTGAGTCCTTCCACCGGGTCCACACTGCCTTTGAGCGGGAGCTCCACCTCCTGGGTGTGCAGGTACCATCCGCCCACTTCCTGTCTGTTGGTGTTAGGGCCCCCACCTGGCTTGTATGGGGGAACCTCTAGAGTGAACATCAGAGTTTTCTTCCTTCGACAGCCAACAGCTCAGGACAGAGCACAGCAGCTCTCAGACACTTGTTAGCTTCAGAAGTAGTTCTTCAAGCTACAGCTTCCTGGCTGGTGTACAGCCTCTCCGCTAACACACAGTGCTTTTTTAGTACTGGGTATTATTTTAAGGGATGTGCGTGGTGGCTGGATCTTCACAGGCATCTCTAAGTAGGCACTCACATTGTGTTTGCAGATGAGGACAGTGCAGTATAGAGTGGGGGGAGAGTGGGGTGGAGCCAGAACCCAGGCCCTAGTGGCCTGGCTCTAGACCCCTCAGGCTTAGTTAGCTACCAGACAAGTCTGCCTTTCCCGGGGTTCTAGAGTCCCTAAAACCTACTTAAATCCCCTCTCTGATGACTGGAGCATACCCTGAGGGACCTCTGCAGATTCTCTGGATTCCTCAGGGTTTGATGTAATAGGCAGGATCTGAGAGGGACACCCGCTGCCAGAGGCTCCCTTGGCTTCCCGTGGAGTTGGGAGAGTCAGGCTGGCAGAACAGCCTTGAGCCAGCTCCACAGGACTCAGGGATAGAACACTAGGTGGATTGGATCCCTTAGTTCATCCTAGGGATTTGTTCTCCAGCTGAAGGTGGTGCCTGGTGTGTAACTGTCCTACCTGGAGTGTCAGCTACTGAGACAGGTAGAGCTCCATTGGGGTATCAGGAGTGAGGGGTCATTGTCCCTGAGTTGGCCCCTGTCAAAGGATTTGGGGTAGGTCTATCCTTGAAGAGGCAGCATGCAGGGTGAATAAGAACCAGGGACCTGGGTATGTTGTTCCAGCCAACAGTTGTCTCCTTGGTTAGTGGGAGGAACCTGAGGCCACCCACTTAGCATTCCTGTGCCTTGGCTCCCCCATCACAGAAACTGGGATATAATAACACCCCTTCGATAGATTGCAATAAAGACGAAGAGAGTTAATTAAATTTCTAGGACTGTGCTTGGGACAGTGGTTTCTCTCATTACTGCACTCCTGAGGAGGCCAAAGGGAATTGAGACCCTTTCACCCTCAAACCCTGGGCCAGAGCCCAGCACGTGCTCTGGGCAGGCAGAGTTACTAGAGCAGGGAACCTGTCCTGTAGGGTCCTGCCTTGCAGTAGTGCGTTGCAGAGGAGACAGACAGCCTTCCAGCCTTGCACCTGAGATATGGTTTCCCTCATCACAGGTACAGCAGTTCCAGGATGTGGCCACCCGACTGCAGACAGCGTATGCTGGGGAGAAGGCAGATGCTATCCAGAGCAAGGAGCAGGAGGTGTCGGCAGCCTGGCAGGCACTGCTCGATGCATGCGCTGGGCGCCGAGCTCAGCTGGTGGACACAGCAGACAAGTTCCGCTTCTTCAGCATGGTGCGTGACCTCCTCTCCTGGATGGAGAGCATCATCCGGCAGATCGAGACCCAGGAGAGACCCAGGTGAGGGGCGTCCTCAGGGATGATCTCGTACATTCTAGGAGAGTCGAGGCTCCTCCAGAAGGAGTGATCCCAGACTTCCCGGTGCGTGGAAATTCCTGAGGGATACCAGAGGCCTGATCTGGGTTCAGGTGGAAACAGAGAGGTTCATCTTCTACTGGGAGAACTGACTGTTTGAAAGTAATAGGATGAAGATATCAGTCATGTTAAATCTCCAGGGGGACCATCTCCACTATTATCAGTAAAAGTACCTGAGTCATATATCTGGATAGGCTTGAGACCATTCTTCTCCAGCACTGAGATGTCAAGGTCACTCCCCTAAAACTCACTATAAAGTTGACTGTCCATAAGAGGCAAGGTCAGGCTCATGGCAGTTGAAATCCAGCAGGGCTGGACCTCTACCTCAGGAAGTGTTGGTGACCTGTCTCTGCCTCTCCTAGTCCTTTCTAAGGTGTAGCATCTGTGGTATTCATGTATTTCCAATGATTCAACCACTCTGTCACAGTCTAAGTTAGTATATTTCATCATCACACATACACACACCCAAAGTTAAGTCCTCGCCTGGCTGTGGTGGCACAGGTCCTTCAATCCCAGAATTCAAGAAGCAGATGCAGGCAGATCTCCGTTAGTTCAAGGTCAGCCTGGTCTACAGGGCAAGTTCCAGGAGAGCCAGGGCTGCACAAAGAAACCTGATCTCAGAAAAAAACAAAAGCAAAAACAAAAACAAAACAAAAAAAAAAAAAAAAAAAAAGAAACAAACCACCATTACCATGCAACCATGCACAATGCTCACTGTGCTCTCTGCCTCTGGCCCCTGGGCAGATGCTTTTGTACTTCCTGTCTCTCTGTCAACCTAGTCTCTGTTTTGTATAAATAGCATTGCATAGTATGTTGTCTCCTGTGACTGGCTTCTTTTCCTGGATTCATCCATCTTTTTATTGTCAAATAATATTCCCTGTTCTCCTTGTTGAGCCACTGACCAGTGAAGACGCTAACATGTTAGTGTTACTGCTGGGGCTGGGACACAGAGGAATTCCTGGCTAGCCAGAGAGAAGAAAGTATAGACAAGACTCCTCAAGTCAGGTCTGAGTGGCCCAATGTTGTCTCTCAAACTGCCTCTCTGCCCTGGTCCGCCTGTCCCCAGGGATGTCTCTTCTGTGGAATTGCTCTTGAAGTATCATCAGGGCATCAAGGCAGAGATCAATACCAGAGCCAAGAACTTTAGCACCTGCCTAGAACTTGGGGAGTCCCTGCTACAGAGGCAACATCAGGCCTCAGACGAGGTGAGTCTATCCATGTCACTGTGCCCATGCTTGCTGGCCAAGCAGCTTCAGTGAACGGGGAAGATGCATCCAAGGAGCTGAGGTACCTACAGAAATCAGAGCCATCTCAAGCCCATCCCCTGCCTTAAGGAGATGGGAGCTCCCTAAAGGAGAGCAGGCACATGCCTGCCCAGTACCCACATGTGTCTGTCCTTTGGAGTTGTTGACTCTGCTTCTCAGGTGGGACACATAAAGGTACCTCAGAAGCATGAAGTGACGTATCCAAGGCTACACATTGGCACGTTGCAGAGTCAAGAACTTGAATTCAGGACCGTGTCACCCAGCTTGCTCTTTGCAGCTGTCTGTGACTGCCTCAGACTGAAGGGGGTATCACGGAAGCCTGGACTTCTTCCATTTCCTCTCCACAGATCCGGGAGAAATTGCAGCAAGTGATGTCCAGGAGGCAGGAGATGAATGACAAGTGGGAGGCCCGCTCTGACAGGCTCCACATGCGTAAGTATAGCTCAGGGTTGGAGAACCTGAGGGCAGGGTCTAGCAGTCCCCTACTAGAGGTACAAGGCACCACGTCATGTCTGGAAGAAACTCCCTGGCAGTACTCAATGACAAAGCTCTGGGCCACTGGCCTGAGGAGAGACAGGCAGGTCTGTGCAGATAAGTGCTCCACCCTCTTACCCCTGCCCACCCTCCTCATCCTCTCCCACCCTTCCTGTGCCATTTGGTTCCCCTGCAGAGCTGTGGCTTGGGAGAGGTCAGGGACGCTCTAGTTTCTCCTGAGTATTTGGCCTTCAGGTTGTTCTGTGGAGGTCTGGAACGCTGTCCTCCAGCAGCTGGAGGCTGAGGTGAGGGGAAGAAAATCTTACCTCTAAGGTAAGCTGCGAGCAAAGATAAAGCCAGGACTAGTTGGTCCCCATGCTTGTTTGTCTGTGACTGTGTGAGATAGATAAAAGAAAGAATTTGAGGCAGGGGATTGCTCCTGAAAGCAAGGCAATATAAGCCACAATGGAGTTGGTTCCAATGGCTGCTTTAAAAGTATGACTGTGGCTCTCCATGGTGTCACATACCATTAATCTTAGCACTTAGGAAGTGGAGGAGAGAGCACTGAGAGTCTGAGGTGGCTAGCCTGGGCTGACCACCGAGGCTGTCTCAAAGGCTAAGTGAGAGTAATGAAGTTCAGTGATAGAATATTTACCTAGTATGAACAAAGGCCTGGGTTTGATACCCAGCCCGACAAAAATAAATAAGATAATATACATTTATAAAATTCGACATATATGTAAGTAAATTTGTATACATGTAAGATTTTATTTACATAACCTTTGGTCGAGATGGGTGGGTTATGCATGTAAAATTTTGTGTAGCTATGGAACCATTGGTAGAGATGGGGTGGGTCTCTAGTGTGGGGATGAAGTGGCTTTAGGCAGAAACACACAGCTGAACAAGGTAACCATAGAGTTGAGAGATACCTGGACTCTAACTGACCCTTGGGCCTTGTGGGTGGGTTTGTGGCTTGTTCTCGTGACAGTGCTGGAGGTGTGCCAGTTCTCCAGGGATGCTTCTGTGGCCGAGGCATGGTTGATTGCCCAGGAGCCCTACCTGGCCAGCCGGGACTTCGGACATACAGTGGACAGCGTGGAAAAACTCATCAAGAGGCACGAGGCTTTTGAGAAGTCCACTGCCAGCTGGGCAGAGCGCTTTGCCGCCCTGGAGAAGCCCACCACGGTGAGCTGAGGCCGTCTGGGGGACTGGGAGCCGAGGCTATTGGGATGGTGTGGTACTGACTCTCGTGTCCTATACTCAGGCTGGTGAGAGGGTGGACAGGTGCCGGAGAGTACTGATGTATAAACACCAAAGACAAGCTGTGTGGCTCGGGCTGCAGACGTTGGGGTGTGTTACAGTGCAGGGTCATCTGAGAATTAGCTCCCCTGTGTGGCTGCTCTGACTCCTGACTTTTTCCTCTCCAGCTTGAGCTTAAGGAACGCCAGACTCCAGAAAGACCCACAGAGGAACCTGGGTGAGTGTCAGCCCTGTGCTCCGTGTACAAGGAGCCAAGCCTGTTGTAAAGGGGTGGCTGGGGCGGAGCCAGAGGAAGCCGATAATCAACAGCTGTCATGTGAACAAAAGCCTTTGACCTCCTCCGGGTGCCCTGTCAGCACAACCCAGAATGTTCAGAGCTCTGCTGCACCAGGCACAGAAGCCTGAAGCCCAATACAGGAAGGAAGGGTTAGCTAACAGTGCCTGTTGCTAAGCCAACCTTTCCATTAGGAACTCCTGGACACTGCCCTTAGGCTGTCTCGTATGGAGTTCATCCATTTCTGACGTGTCCACTTTCACTTTTCCCATGAAGCCGTAGGGCAGCTCCTCTCCTTGCCGAGCCGAGGATTATGTCCTGCGCATGCTCTGTGCTCCCAGTAGGTGGAAAGCCAGGGAAAGCCAGGCCTTGCAGAGAGGCACCTGTCGCTAAAGAGAGATTGTGTCTTCTTTAGGCCTCAAGAGGAGGAAGGCGAGACAGCTGGCGAGGCGCCCCAGGTCCACCATGCGGCCACCGAGAGAACATCCCCGGTCAGTTTCATGTCCCGCTTGTCTAGTTCCTGGGAGTCGCTGCTGCCAGAGCCTGCTCACCCCTTCTAGGCTCAGCCAGGGCAGAAGGAAGGCGAGGACAGGGTGTGCTTCCTGGTCCCCACCCTCATCCTGCCCACATGCTCCTCTAGGAGCCTCCTTCAGATTCGTCTACTTTTATACTTAGATTTTAATTCTTAAATAATTCCTCTCCTTCCAACCCAGAAGCCAGCCCACCGACATGATTCTACAAGTTTGGTTTTCTCTAGTCTAATAAATTTTATGGGATAAATACATCACCATCAGCACAGGGGAAACACTTTACTCAGAGTCGATTCCATTGGGTACATGGTCTCTCTCCCCATTTTTCTTCAAACACCGTCCTTAGCACAGTGCCCTCTACCATACATGCTGGCACATACATGTACACACACATACACAAACCAACAGACTGCCTCACTCTGCCCAAGCCACTCACAGACATCTCATGCAGCAAGGGGTAGATAGATACCCACCCATCTAGCAGATTTCCTCTTTTCAAACAGAGCCTGTCCCTGTATGTCTGTAGGTCATAGAGTTTGACTATGGAGATGGTTCTAAGGCAGGATTAGACTTGAGTCCTGCAAGTGTGAAGGAGATCCCCAGAGCTTTGAGTACTGTGAGGAAGCCCCCAATTTATAGAACAGTGAACCTTATCTCAGGTCTAAAGAAAAATGGCTTCCAGATGCCTGGGATGTACAGCCATAGGACCGTACATGGAGCAGGTTCTTTTGGGCCCTGAGAGTCTGTCTGTTCAGAGAGCCTGGACAGCTGTGACTCAGATTGGGGAATTGCTATGGGAAATAGCTGGTTAAGAAGAAAGCAATCTGCATGTGGTTTGCACCACTGCATGGATCCCTGTGGCATGTGGCTTTGAGTCTTGGAAGCAGCAGATAACTTCATGGACTCCCTCTCTCAGAGCCCAGGTGAGTGTGGAGTAACCTGAGTAGGGATTTAGAAAGATTAGCATCCTTGGTGGGAATTTCTGCTACATCAGCTACCCCAAGAAAGATGTACATACCACCATGTGCAGAATCCCTGTACACACACACACACCACACACACACACACACACACACACACACACACACACACACGCCTGCACGCATGCACACAGGTGTGCACACATACATGCACACTTCTCAGTATCTTTGATGCTGTTTTCTGAGCTGCACCGACCCATCATGCTCAGCAGAGGGCACTGTTGGGCTCTGCTGGAAGACCTATCTCTGAAGATCCTGCTGCCGTTCCCTTCCCATTGCGTCTGTAGTAAACGGTCTTCGAGCTCCCTTTTCCCCAACACCAACTCCCCTGGCCCCATCCCTCACCCCACTTCCACCAGAGGGAGAGAGAACTCCAGGGGCTATGGACTGTGAACAGGGCTGGAGCTGTCCCTGCCTCCTGCCTCCTGCCTCCACCCGCGCTTCTACCCTGCATCCCTGTGTGTCTGCATGCCGTGGTGTCCCCCTGGTGTGCGGGCTTCATGTCCACCTGAGCATCTTGACACCATTGTCTGTTGTGTACGTGTACGTTTGTGCAAATGTAACTACATGTGCACCTGAGCCACCTCCATCTGACACTTGAATATCACTGGGTTGGGAGGAATAAAATTTGCTTAAATCTGAGTGTTTCTCTGGGGGAGGAGTGAGCCCTTATGGGAGATCCTTGCTGAGGAACCAGCCACTCACCAGATTGGAAAAGCAGCCCATGTATGTACCAGAAAGCAACCAGATGTCTAATCAATGAACACCAGGCCCAGGGCCTCCTGGAGACAGCCTTCTTCCTGCTACAGCTTCTTCCCAAGCCTTAAAGATGCAGGGAGGAGGATGTAACTCCACATCACCTCTGATATGAGAAAGGATGGAGCCCATGCAGACAGAAAGCCCAACCTCGTTTCGGAGAGGTCCTCCCAAGCTCACTGCAGCCCCGTTTTACTGCCCTTAACAACCTCTGGCCCATCACAGGAAGGTTCAGTTGTCTGCTGCGCCTTCTCATGAATTGGCCTGGGGTGCCATGGCTCTCCTGCTGGTCCTATCTGTGCAGTCTGGTGTCGGGTCCTGTAGTATAGATACATGCCACATTGCTTCGTGTGAAAGCCCTTACTAATGCATGTCGCTTCCTGCTGGAGTTACGAATGGGAGTGGACCGAGCACCCTTGCCCCGCCTGGATAGTGCATCCCACAGGCAGTACCCTGTGGGCCTCGATCCAGCCTCCCCTTCCCATGTGTGTACATGCAATGACTGAGCTGCCAAACCATCACTGTGCAATGCCACTACTGCCCCTCGCCTCTGCATGTTAGAGTGCATTCCGGTAAAACTCAGTCCCTTCCCACAGGTAAGTGTGAGGCCAAGCCAGAGACACAAGGTATCACAAGAAGCAAGACTTGGAATGAAGTCAGAATGTCTGGGGTCTGGTCTTTGGTTCCATTTAACATGTGTGGGTTTGGAACCCTCCCCCTCCCCAAGCCTCTTGCCTTTATAAAGGTCTTTTGTAGGGTTACAGAAAGTCCACAGTCCCATGAGTCAGCAATGTAGCCTTTCAAGGGAGAGGCTGAGGAGACGACTTTCCTATTTTCCTTCCATCTGCTCCTAACTCTGAGACCCCAGCAAATACTGTGAAGCCAGGATGCGGAAGGAGAGGTCACAGCCTAGGGCATCTGCCCTTGTCCCTATTTGAGGAAAGGGCTGAGGTTCAAACCTGTGTAGTGCCAGAAGTGGAGCCCTAAGGGGCCTGAGAGTTTCCTTATGCCTTCAGCCAGAGTGTAATGCAGGAGGACGTTCTGGCCAGGCACCCTTTCTGCCTTATGTGCCTTCCCTTCCCCTGGGAAAGGGCCGGGGCTTCTCCTGAATGTTCATCTTCCGGGGATTGCTCCTCAGACTTCCCAGTGTTATGTTTGTGGAAAGATGTTTTCTCCTAGGAGGGAGGAGAGGGATCTCTCATGGTGTTAAAGAGTGTGCGAGTTTCCCCAGGCTCAAGACCTCCTCTTACACACTGCTGTTTCACTGTCCCTGCGGGATGTTGGGATGACAGGAGTGACACCCCTTAAAGACACAGATGCTGTCCGGGGCTGTAACAAGAAACAGTCTCAGTTTGGAACCAGCATACCCTTCCTGCCTCTGGGTCCCCAGGCTAGGCACAGTGTGCAGTGCAGGGGGACCCTGGGGATCAAGGCCAATCCAGACAGTGTCAGAGTGGGTGGTATTTATGGTCTGCCTTCAGCAGGGAAGAATCTTACCCAAGGGTAGTTCACAAGTGTGACCTTCCATGAATGGGCCACATAGCCAACTTCCCTTGAGACAGGCCAAGAGAGGACTGATGGGGTGATCTGGATCTTGCTGTTCTTTGCCTTCCGTTGTCTCAGAAGCTTTGGGGGAATAGCCAGCCCTTGTGAGCGAGGGGCAGCACCCCAGGAACTTATAGAGGCACTGAGATCAGGGTCCATGGCCACTTTTGTGGCAAGGCGTTTATAGCTCCAGCCATGGTTGCCCCAGCAGCAAGCCTCCCAGCTGTCCAGAGGTTTACTCAGCAGCCAGCAGCGAGGCTCTGACGTTGGTGGATGCTGTGGGTGTGGGACAGCAGCTGTGTTTCTTCTTGCCTGAACAGCTTTCCCAGTCCTTGCCCCTCCCCACCCCCAAACAGCAGCTTTTTCAGACATTTTGCCTCAAATGCAAATCCTCTTTGTTCCAAAAGGGCAGTCTCCTCCGCCTGGAACAAATGTCAGCTTTGCCCCAAACTTGGGCGTGTTTCTGTCTCCCCAGGATGCCTGAGTCAGCGGGTCAAGGGTGTGTCTGCCTGCAGTCTGGCACTGTGCCCTGGCTCCCTGGAGAAACCTGCTCTCTTTCTGGACATTACCCACAGCAGGGTGTGGCCAGTTCTCTCTTTGCTATGTCAGATGCTAATGCCTGCTTCTTCTGCTGCAAAATCTCCCCCAAGTTCCTTGTGTCAAGCTGTGTGTTCTTTCATCCCTGTCCCCTGATACTGATGGACTCAGGTTGAGACTCAGGTCCTATTTGGAAGCACCTCAGAAGTGGGTAGGAAACTGCCTACTTGACAGTGCCAAGATCTAGGTCACTAAGAAACTCGGCAGTCGCTAACTCCTCTAAAGTCAGCACACAGGTCATGTGCATTTGAAAACCACTCCTGAAGACACCTTGCTCTCCTCTGGTAGCAGTGGACCAGGTCTCCTCCTGTGTCCAAGAGAAGCCTGTAGACCAATTTCCCACTTCCTTTTGTTTTGTCCAGTGGCCTGAACTGTATTCCCTCCATCTCTCCCAAGCTCCCCAGTAGACATTTCAGATGACAACTGGCCCTTTGGGTGTAGGATTGGACATCTCTGCTTCCAAACCCCACTTCTGGGAGCCCCTCACCATCTCCTGACCTGCCATTTGCCACAGTTTGCCTTTCCTTCCCACCCCTATACTTCTGGTTCAGCACAGCCCCTCCTTTCTCCTTTGGGGTAACTGTCTACTCTAAGTCTCCATGTTTTCATGTCTTTGGCTGCTTTTCAACTCAGCAAACCGATTCTTTTTCTTCTCTTGCAAACAGCTGTCTTCAAGCAGCCTTTACAAACTGTCTAGACAACCCTTCTTAAGAGCCCAGGAGCCAAGACATCAGACACTGGGGAGAATAACATCCTGAACTGCTAGAGTGGCTGGCTCTGCTCACCCTGCTCTCACCTAGTACTTTTTGGTTGCGTAAAACATCCAGCAGTGTGTCTTTTGTGGTACAAATCCCATTTCCAGCTCCTTCCAGTGTCTGGATGTGATGGCACCACCTTAACAAATTGGCCACATGCCGTATGTAAGCTGGGCGCATCTCATTTAGACTGGGAACCCCATCAGGTGATACTTTCTTCAGGAGTCATGGTATTATACACACATAAACACACCAGGGCTGAATAGAAAAAGCATTGTGTTTGGAGCTAGGCAGACCTATCTTCCACCTTCCACTGTTAGATATATGGTTGTGGGCAGGTTTCCTGTCCCCCTGATCTGTAAACCAGAGGCTGTGAGGCTTGCAAGACAGAATGTGTGTAGAGAACTTGGCACTTAGAACATGGTCATTTAGGTCCTGTCATCCTTATCCCAACCCTTCATCTTTTAGAAGAACCTTCTCCCATATAGACTCTAACATTACCAAGGTTGTAGACACCAACCAGCCTGAAGGCCTCCATCCTTGATACTCCATCTATGTGTGCTCTCGGCTCATGTCCCAGAACTTACCTTATGACATGGAGTCATCTGTTCTGAGGTCCAGACGTGCCCCTGGCTCTCACCAACATTAACAGTAGAGGGAAAACTCTCTCAGCAGGGTTCTTTGCTTACGGGTACATCTTAATTCACTGAGCATCTTTCGGAAGACCCTGTGGTCCTGAGCCAGGATATTTGGCCTGTGGAATCAATAGTCTGTGTGTAGTCCTTCACACCACCTGCTGGCTGATCCTGGAAATGCATCTTTAAATTAATCCCCAGATGAACGTTAACCCACCGCTCAGTATCTGTGAGGAAGATTCCCACCCACCAACCCAGTTTCCTGACCTCAACAAGGCTGTGTGCTTAAAAGCCAAGCTTATTCAGCAGCCAATTCCCTTCTCAGACATCGTGCCCAGAAACTGGTATACACATTTTCCCATCAGACACCTCTTTTTGTCTGTTTAACAAATCAGGAAACCAGCCTCTACTGCAGGCAATGCCTCCTCGTATTGCAGGCCCACCCTGCCCACTTGCCCCTTCTTAGGATCTAGACATTTTCACCACCTCCCAGCCTGACCCCCAGAATTTCTTCCAGGTAGCTCCACGTTCTCCTCCAGGCTTTCCCCGGCTCCTTGGGTGATATCCTGTGATGGACACCCTCAATGGGGCAGAACCGGAGTGTTCCTGATGGTCAAAGCCTGCTGACTGAGTGCACAGAAGTCATCAGGGGCTCTGGCCACCTCCTCAATCCAGTGTCTATGCAGAACCTGTCTGGTTAAGAAGCAACTCTGAGCCCTGACCTGAGGCTACTTCTAACACTTCTACCAGAGATTCCTCTGCCTGACAGTGCAGTGGATCTACACACACACACACACACACACACACACACACACACCAAGTTCGCTGCATGCTTCCAGGAGAACAAGGGACATGCCACCTCTTCCTGTCCCTTCCCTAATTTATTTACCCTTGGGACCTGGGCAAGATTGGCCTTTTTTTCTTTCTTTTTTTTAAGACAGGGTTTCTGTGTGTAGCCCTGGCTGTCCTGGGCTCATTCTGTAGACCAGATTGGCCTCGAACTCACACAGATCAGTCTGCCTCTGCCTGAGTGCTGGGATTAGAGGTGTGTACCACCACCACCAGGCAAGAATAGTCCTGTCCCAGGCATCCACCAACATGATCTCTGGTTCCATTTTGGATGGGTCATCGTTCCACTAGCTGTTTGCTGGGAACTCTATGGTGCATCTAGCCTAGAAAGAGGCAGTAACTCATTCAGCAATACTGAAGGCCTCAAATGCATTCATGGCAGGTTCTGAGCTAAGCCCAGGCAGCCCAGGGAATGGCTGGGTCTTTGGTCAGCCACTTGGCTCCTTTGGTTCCCTGACTACCAGCACGCCCAGGCCTGCCCTCAAGGTCTTGTGTTGCCTCCCTTTCAAATTTGCAAGACCTTCTTGGGGTAGAGAAATAACTCTGTGGACTCTTGCCCTGACTCTGCTAACCTACTATGTGATTCCAGATTGTCCCTGGACTTTCTGGAACCCAGTTTTCTAATCTCTGGTAGGACAGGCTGATTCAGTGGTTCCTCAAGACCTCTTCACAGTCTCCAAAAGTCTAAGACTTGTCTTCTTGGCTCCCTTTGCGGAGACTCTGTCTGTCCCTGCTACTTCCAACCTTCTCTGGTGGGACCTGCTTTCCTAATAAGGCCTTCATTGCCAATTCTACCTCTGTCCTCCTCCTCCTGGAGACATCAGCTGCTAGTAAAAGACCTGAGGGGACAATCCTAATCTCATCTGAATACTGAAGACCTCTGCCCAGGTCCATGCTTCAGGCACAGTGTGTGCAGTACTGACCTTAAGCTAAGAGACAGCTCCTTCTCACTTCGCTACTGTCTTGTGACTTTGCTCTGTGGATCAGAACTCCTTTTCTGCTTTGTTTCTGCCCACTAAGTCTAGGTAAAGTCTTCCTCAGAGTCCTCACAAAGTTGTAAGATCTTTATAAAACTTCTAACATGAATTACCAGGACCTTCCACTAAAGGAACATTTGTTGACCTTGGGCCTAGCAAGTGACTTCGAAGGCACCGTCTCATGTTCATTTTCAGCTGTGAGCTTCAGGCTTGACTCTGAGCTGCCCCGAAGGGTTCTCATCATTCACCACAGTCCCCCGTTCCTGTCTGGATCCTTAGGTTTTTCCTACTGAGAACAACAGAGGAAGTAGCAGGTGGAACCTTGCCTGCCAGCAAGCAACCAAGATTTCCCATTAAGGGTCACTGAGGCATCTTGAGAAGCCCATACTCTAGGAAAAAGAGTATTTGAGATGGTCATGTTGTCTGTTGGGGACCGCACTAGCCCCAAGTTGGGGCGGCCAAAATAAATGTCGCAGCCCAGGCAAAATGTTGAGGCCTGGGCCGACCCACATTTGGGCGGCCACTGTATCCCGGCCCAAGCTGCTGCTCCGGTCTGCAGGTCGGGTTTCAGCAAGAGCGAGGGTGAGGCCAGATTTTACCTAATGTCTGATGTGTATGAATCTCTCTCTCTCTCTCTTGTCTCCCTAATGTCTGGTTCTGTCTTCTATAGTCTCCCTAATGTCTTCTCTCTGCTGTGTCTCCCTAATGTCTTCTATCGTCTCAATTCTGATCTGTTCTGTCTCTGCCTTTTATATGTCTCACTTCTAAGCCATGCCTCTAAGTTACACCTTTAATCATGCCCTTAGGTCTTGTCTCTAACTCTGATCTCTATACTTCTAAGTATACTATTAAGTCACACACCTTTAATCTCACACACCTTTAATCTCAAGGTATCTAAACCAAGATTATCCGAGTGTTCTCAGCTGTTGTAGGCTATTGTAATTTAAATCTCACGTCAGGGTATATGGCTCAAGATGGCTGCAAAGCTGATAGCCGCTTTCTGCTAAAAGTCGGCCCCCAACAGTTGTCTACACAGGCACTGGCCATAACAGCTCAGGAGAGCCGGGAGACAGATGGGTTTGGCAGGACTAGGATCGTAACAGCCAGCATTCCTGTCTTACTGTCTCCTGTTCCCAAGATGGAAGTCCAGAGACTTCATTCCAGGCCTGTCTGCCCCAACACCTGGGCTTTGGGGGTTAGAAAGGGTACAGAGGGGCAAAGTTCTATGGGGAAGGGGTGGGTTGCTATGGAAGGGGTGTTTCCTTCCCTTTCCCATCCCCTACTCCTCCAGAAGCTGGCCAGACTTCCTTAGAAGCTGAAGAAAAGACAAACTCTGGGAGCCTCCCCACCCTCTCCTGCATCCACCTTCCTCCCAGGAGATCTGTGTGTCTCCCCGGTCCAGGAGGAAACTGAGGGCTTCCAAAGCCAAAGCCCTCCACCCGCAGCCTCATTTCTGGGTCCTCCCTCTCAGGTCTTGACCTTTGTGTGGGGTTGGAAGCAGGATGCACTGAAATCCACCCCAACACCAAGACCAGAGAAGAAATCTTTGCGATTACTGGAAAGCCCCTTGTTTCAGAGCTAACTTGTAACACAGCCAAGTCTGCTCAGAACACCCTGGCTCCAGCCTAGGTTAGGTTTCTGCCAAGTATGCAGCAGCAAGAAGTCAGTCCTAGCTGAATGTATCTTGATTTTTAAAGGCCACTTTCTCAAAGAATTAAAAGCATAGGAAGCAAATGCAAGGAGGGTAGAGGCTGAGAGAGGCGCAGCTGAAGGCAGGTTGTAACCAGCTGGTGGCTTCCCACCCTGCACCCGTGTGGCATCTTCTGTCAGGCATCAGGACCCTCCTGGCTTATCTCTGGGAGAGGCATTGTGGTCACACTTTTGCCCTCTGGACAGAGTTCCCTCTCTTGGAGGATAAGAAAGCCCCACCAGACTTGAGGCTGGAGCTGAGAGGTAAGCCATGAGAAGAGGCTTTCCATTTGTGTTGGTGATTGCCTCCAGAACTTTTGATCCAAGGCAGAAAAGGTAGACTTCACCAGGGCCACACGACTCCAAACTGAGGTCTGAGGTCCCGTCCCAACCACATCTGCTCGTTCTCCTCACTAGAAAGTAGCAATGCAGGCATTTCAGGGCCTTTGGAGCCTTGGGGACAACACTTGCTCCTGACAGACACTGAGATATAAATTCTTCAGCATACATACAGCATAGTAGCCTGGCCACAACCCTCAAAGGATTCTAACAAAAGAATGAGAATAGCATGAAACGCAGACCTGTCCGATTCTGGAGTACGTTCTCCTAATTCCTCTGTATACCCACTGACCATGTAACATCCCAAAAGACATTAGCCTCTGAGCGTCGTTTTTCTCATTAAATATAGAAATGTTTGCTCACTGGTTTCCAAATGCTTCCAGCCAGCCTTTCTTTTCTTTGAATGAAATCTTACCGGGACCTCAGTACTTAAGAGCTTCTTTATTGAGCAGTACCAATATTGTGGGGACACACACAGCTTCTCTTGTCTCCTGGCCACTGCCTTTGAACTCCCCCCCCCCCCCCCCCCCCCCGCGTGCATTCCACAGCACCCCCTCAGGCAGAGCCCAGTCATGGCAGCTGTTGGAAGTACCCAGTTTTATCTTAAAGCTTCATACCCTCAGCTAAGTTCCCAATGAAAAGAACAGGGCCTGCCCTTTCCCAATTCCTCCCTGTTCCTCCCCAGTGTTCTGAGCATCCTGTTGGGGACGCCACCCCGCCTCATCCTGAGGCTACCAGCAGGCAGCCACAAGGATGGTGCTCTAGCCCCATGACCTAAGTGATACTGCCTTCCTTGGTACCTAGTCAGAACACCTTCCTGTTGTTCTTGCCTCAGAGGGGTCCTGTGTGAGATATCCAGTTAGGAAATGGGGTGCCCCTTCTCTTTTCATCAGCACCTAATACCTACAGCCAGGAGCTGCTTACCTCACTCGGCTTGCTCTGCAGGGAGCCCACACAGAGGGAAGGAAACAGCATAGCATTCCCACAGGACAAGCAACCAGTGATATCATCGGAATCTCTGCCCTAGTTAACAAGTTCCTACCAGGTGACAGGAAGAGGACTTGTCAGAACCTGAAGAGACTCCATTTGTTTTATATGATGAGGGGATCGTTTCCCAAGTGTTTGGCGAAGATATAGTTTAGTTTAAGGTGAGGGAGACTTGTGGCTCTGGTGACAATTTGAAGGTTACAGAAGAGTACTCCACACCCTCATCCAGGTACCTTGTAATGCGTCCATGCTGCAGGCCCTTTCTACAAATTATTTCCAGAGGTCCATAGTGTCTCAAAGTTGGAAATATTTGGAGGAAGGATTGGACCCTGGAACAGGCTTTAGAGATCTTGGTCATAGCCCTGAAAGTCACTCCGGATGTGTTCATCACCAGACCCCTTCATCTCCCTCTAACAACTCTCTTTTGCTAATCAAGATGAAGATGGGGTTACCCCACGAAGTCAGGGAAAATGGAGTCAGAAACCAGGGAAATGAATAGGCATCCATCCAAAGGTATAGGAGAGCCAGAGTGGACCCGGCAGCTTGTGGCAAAAGGGAACTAGGCTCAGGTGGAAAGGGCCAAAGAAAAGCTATCCTTGGCCTGAACCTTCATGAAGGCATGCTGCTCTCTTATGCCCCTGAGCAGGGGGAAGAAAGAGGACCATGGCCTCAGGACCTGCAACCACCACCTCTGCCAGGACACCACAAGGATGAGCAGGAGAAATCCGTTGGGGATGAGAGGCCTGCCACAGAGCCCCTCTTTAAGGTCCTGGACACACCCCTGAGTGAGGGTGATGAGCCCACGACTCTGCCAGCCCAGCGAGACCTCGGGCAAACTGTGCAGATGGAGGGCTACTTGGGCAGAAAGCACGACCTAGAGGGGCCCAACAAGAAGGCGTCTAACAGGTGTGTGGGGGAAGGGCCACTGGGGAGGCCAAGCAGCTCCAGGGGTCACTCCACCAGCAGAGCTTTGATGCCAGAGGTGTGTGCTGGGGAGAGTGGTCCTGAGCCTTAGGCTATCCCCGTGTGTTTCTTGGCACAATAGGCCTATCTTGATTTTGGGTCTGAGTTCAAATACTACGACTTCATCAAACATTACCCAAACCCCTCAAGTTATGTTCCCCGTTTGTAAAACAGAATGAGGATGGAGTTGGGTGTGGTGGCACATACCTTTAATTCCAGCACTCAGGAAGCAGAGGCAGGCACATCTCTGTGAGTTTGAGGTTGAGTTCTGGTCTAATAGTTCCAGGACAGCCAGAGCTATATAGTGAGACCCTATCTCTACATGCACCCCCTCAAAAAAGAAATAGAAAAATGGGATGAGGGTGAGTGATAATGATAGCAGGCCTTTCCAGAATGGATTCTGGGCCTGGTGAACAGCAAGCTCAGGATGAGCACTGCCCAGTTATCACAGGGTGGGCAACAGGAAGCCCTCGCGCTGACACGGTCTTAACCAAGCCCCACTTTTACCCATCTGGACTTCACTTTCCTTCCTGTAAAATGGGAGATGACTAGGGAACATTAGTGACCTAGACAGCTTCTGCAGGTCCCGTCCAGTGCTGACACAAAGATGGCAGGCATTCTTTCATGGCACTGAGCTAGTCATATTCTGCCCCTGCCTGGGGTCCCTGGGATGCTTTTCTTTTAGCAGCATCATAGGGACTGGGCCAATGGCTTGTGGCAGAAGAGAAGTAGGCTCAGGTAGGGAGTACAAAAAAAAAAAAAAAAAAAAAAAAAAAAAAAAAAAAAAGGCCAGCACCGGGAGGTGGAAGCCAGTGTCACCTCTAGAGCTTCTGGCCTAGGGGAGTCAACATATCGATTTCAAACTTCAAAAAGGGACAAGCATTTGGAGATTCAGTGGTCCTGAAGAGACTCGCTGTTTACTGGCCATCTCCTGTGGAGTTGGCATCCTTTACAGCTGCAATGGGATACTGACCTTTACATTTCCAGATAGGGAAATAGCACCGCAGAGGTTAAATCATTTGTTCAGGGCAGGACTGTCCTCCAAGGACCTTCTTAGCCACTTCCTTACCACAGGAAGGAGCCTGAGCTCAGTCAGGAAGCCTGGGCTCTGTGAAAAGGGCTCTGCAACCACTTCATCTGAATCAAGTTCTCTTTGGCCAGATGGTACTTTTCTCTAGCCCTCCTAGCTCCTCCCCTGCCTTCAAAAGACAGATGGATGGACAGACAGATGAATGAACAGACAGATGGAGGAAGATGAGAAGGAGCAGAAGATGAGTGTTCCTTACTGTAAAAATGCAGTGGCATGCCTCCCATTGCCAGTATAGGAGCTTGGACCTGTGAGCTCAGGACCGGCCGCTGTGAGCTCAGGATGAGCTGCGGAGTGCTCAGGGGCTCAGACAAGGCCACCCTGAGCTCAGGAACCCGGACAAGCCACCATGAGCTGGGGAGCTCAGTGTTCTCCAAACACAACCACAGAAACAAGCCTAGGCTTGCAGAAATCTAGTGTCTGGGGGTTTCTGTTTGTTTCTCTTTTTTCCTCCCTTAAATGATAGGACAGAGTTAAACATACCTCTAATACCAATTTCAAGACAAGTTTAGGCTAATACTTGAAACCCTGGCTCAAAAAACAAACACAAAACAACAGAAAAGGAGGTAAGACAGTATACCAAATATAATTCACAAACACACACACACGCACACGCACACACATGCACACACACACATACACACACACACACACACACACACACACACACACACACGCGCGCGCGCGCGCGCGTGCGCATCCTAGCTCAATTCTGATGCATCAAATATGCAAAGAATAAAGAAATAGTTTGAAATTCTACTTCGAGAAACATATCCCAAGATCAGATCAGAATCCTAGCATTTGCCTAGCATGTGAAGGACCCTGGGTTCAGCCCCCAGCACTGTAAAATTTAAATAAGTAAATAAACAGTGGCTGGGATGTAACTCATAACTAGAACATTTGTCTAGCATGTTCAAGGCCCTGAGTTCTAACTCCAGCATCAAAAAAGGAGAGCAGCTCAAGATCATAGCACTTATATCAGATGGCTCACAACACCTGTAACTCCACTCCGGGCTCTGATGCCCTCTTCTGGCCACCAAGGGAACCTACACTCATGAACACACACCATACTCTACAAACATATACCAGAATGGCACTTGCCTTGAAGGCAAAGGTAGTGTATCTTTGTGGGTTGAAGAAAGCCTGGTCTAGCCGGGCGGTGGTGATGCACGCCTTTAATCCCAGCACTTGGGAGGCAGAGGCAGGCGGATTTCTGAGTTCAAGGCCAGCCTGGTCTACATAGTGAGTTCCATGCCAGCCAGGGCTACAGAGTAAAATCTTGTCTCAAAAAATAAAAATAATTTTTTAAAAAATATTCTAAAAAACCTATAATTATTAGCAAAAATTTATGCACAGGAATGTTCAGGCCTGAGGATGGGGATATAGCTCAATAGTAGTGTACTTGCCTAGCAGGCCTGTGGCCTCTGGTTCTGTCCCCAGTACCATCAAAAAGGAAAGCAATTGCCCATCGTGATAAGGAACATTCTCAGTAAATATATTTTCTTAGGCGTCAATGCACACACACACACACACACACACACACACACACATTATATTACTATTAAATTACAGATAACTTTTTCACTGTTATAAGATCCACTAATAAGAGGATACCATAAATTTTGCATAAAAGTATGCAAAATTACTTTTAAATAATATTGAGGTTATGAAGAAATACCTATGGCATAATGTTATGCTCAATATTAACCTGAATATAAAATGAAATATGGTGGGCTGGCCATGTGGTAAGTGTGATAGACTCAGTGATAGATGTTCTGGACCTTGGGTTCAATTCCCAGTGTGTGTGGTGGGGGTTTGGGGGAGACTGAACAATATACAGTACAATCTAGTTTTAGTTATCTCTGAGTAGAAAAATGGGAACAGAACAAAGACTAGGAGGACACACAATATGTGAACAATGGTTAACTTCTGGTAGGGAAATTACATGTAGATGGTTTTTAATCTTCCCCCACTTTTTTTTTAAACAATAGACTATTTACCCAGCTAAAAATGGTGCAATAAAAGTAAGCAGCACTTGCCGGGCGGTGGTGGTGCATGCCTTTAATCCCAGCACTTGGGAGGCAGAGGCAGGCGGATTTCTGAGTTCAAGGCCAGCCTGGTCTACAGAGTGAGTTCCAGGATAGCCAGGACTACACAGAGAAACCCTGTCTCGAAAAAAAAAAAAAAAAAAGCAACACTTAACTAACTAATTAATTAATTAATGGGGAATAATAACAGCACTGGTGGCAGTGGTGGCAGTGTACACCTTTAATCCCAGCATTCAGGAGGCAGAGGCAGGTAGATCTCTGCGAGTTTGAGACCAGCCTGGTCTACAGTGTGGGTTCTAGGACAGCCAGGATGACAACAGTGAAATCCTGTCTCATAAAGACAAAACAATGAAACAAAACAAGCAGCAAGGCTAGCGGAACTGGCTGTGAGGTGCTGCATCAGGGCCACAGGTGACATGCCTGTCCACGTTTGTTGTAGGTCCTGGAACAACCTGTACTGTGTGCTCAGGAACAGCCAGCTGACCTTCTACAAGGATGCTAAGAACCTGGCCCTTGGGGTGCCCTACCATGGAGAGGAGCCTCTGGCCCTGAGGCACGCCATCTGTGAGATTGCTGTCAACTATAAGAAGAAGAAGCATGTATTTAAGCTGAGGTGAGCTTTACTGTCCAGCACATCCACCTGCGCCCTAAGCCTTTTGAATCTTTATGCTGATGGCTTCATTGGCCATTAATGGCCAGGTGGAGATGCTCTGCAGACCAGCTCCCAGCTGGAGCTCTTCCTTGGGTGTCTTTAAATGAAAAGATTGGTGGTCTTATAGACTTAGCTTTTTTGGGTGGTCTGCTGCCCTAGAGGAGCATGAATATTAGGCTGTAGGATAGTGGCTAGGTTAAGACTCTGCTCAGGTTAAGACTTCTGGAGTTGGTTGACCCAAAACCCTTTGTCTTCCTAGGTTAAGCAATGGCAGTGAGTGGCTCTTCCATGGCAAGGATGAGGTAAGTACAGGCAGCCTAACTCAGATGAGCTAACAATGAGGTGGGTGGAAGGAAACCTGATCTCAGGGCTCCCTCAGAAGGGAGCAGTCATAGAAGCACACCCATCCCTTCATGGTCCCAGGAGGGCTGTGTACCTCTAGCGTCCTTGACATTTCCACCCTGCAGGAGGAGATGCTGTTGTGGTTACAGAGCATGAGCACGGCCATCAACGAGTCCCAGAGCATCCGTGTCAAGGCACAGAGTCTGCCTCTGCCTTCCCTGACTGGTCCTGATGCCAGCGTCAGCAAGAAGGATAAGGAGAAGAGGTTTAGCTTCTTCCCCAAAAAGAAGTAGCAGCTGGGAGGGTCCCTGTGGGCGAGGCCTGCCAGGCAGCACTGCAGTGTGCATTGGGACATGCAAGGACAAGGAGCCCATGGCCTCGACCTCTGCAGTGGCCAGTCCTCCTCCCGCCTGCCACTCACTGCCTGCAGCCTGCCTGCTCAAGTTGCTGGGCCAGCCCCAGGGCCCCACACTGCACTGCAATAGCTGCCTTGCCTGCCTGGCCTCCCTGGCCTTCCCAATGCCTGCCAACAGCCCTCCACCTCCCCTACCCCATGCAGCTGGCTGGGCTCCAGGGACTGGAGGTCCAGCTCCTTTGGGGCTGAAAACGGTTCTGTAAGGCGTATACTCTCCTCTTCCTGCCTACAAGCTGGGATACCCGATGGCTTTCCTCCAGCACTGCCCACTACCACACAAATTCCCTTTGGGGTCACTGAGCATAGTCAGTGAGGGAAACAAAAATGAATATTGACGATGGTTGCCCTGTTCCTTAGGGGCAGGAGGAAGGGCCTTCAGAACCAGCTCTGGACAAGGGGCTGGTGGAGTTTCAAGGGGACAGTATGGATGCCAAGCTTTGAGTACTGCCAGTCTCCTCCCCGCTGGGCTCCTTCAGAGATAGGACTCTCTCCTCAGGGCTAGTATGTCCCTTCTTTTTTTTTTCTTATACTCCTAAGAGTTGTGGTGAGTCCCGAGTGAATGAGCCTCTTCTTCCCTGTGACACCCTTTGATGCTCCTGGCATCAACCAGAAGCCCTCACACCGCTCTCTTGGAAACCCTGGTAGAGCTTAGGGTTCAGACCTCTGTCACAGGAGAGACAGACAGGTCCCAACACTGCTTAAGGCTCTGCCTATATTGCAGCTCTTTCTCCATCACCAGTTGCAGCCAAACAAGCAGTATGTGGCCAGGGCTGGTGCCGGATACAAGCTGAATACCCAGGCCCTGCAGTCAAGTATCTCAAAGCTACATCCCCCCCCCCTGTACCCCCTTGACCCTGCAGCTGGCACCATCAAGACCAGCAGCTGGACACAGAGCTGTTCCTTACCTAGGGGTGACAAATGCAGGCTTGTGACACAATTACCCTCTGGAGCATAGGGATGAATGTTGAGGCTATTGTTTATAAAGGTGTGACTCCTCTTGGTTGGTTTCTGCAGACCTGGTCTTCGATTTTTAGGGGTCACATGGTATAGAGATCACCAAACATCTACTATCCCTCCTCAAGTATCAAAAGGGGCTCTGCAGCTCGTCCCTGGGGAGTGCTTTCCCACACCTAGGGAAGACTAGGACCACTGGGCCTGCAGGCACACTGCTTCACAACTGAGAGCAACACATCTCCAGCCCAACTTGGCAGCTGGAGTTAGATCCAAAAGATGGTCGAGGTGAGGGCAAGGGGCCTTTTCACCTAGGAGACCATCTGTGTCCCTAGGGCCCACAGCCAGTTTCTACTGCCTTCCCCATGGGTAAGGCTCAATGGTAGGCATACAGTTACTAGGCCTTCCCAGAATCCCTCATTGTTGACCAGACAGGTATAGCTCAGATATCAGTTGCACCCTGTGACCCCCAACATGATCTGAGTATGAACTCAACTCCAGTAGACTGTGACCACCTTAGCCAGTGGGACCTGATATCTTCAACTCCACAGCCAGTCTGTAACTTGGCCTCAGTGTATAGGACTCTATAACTCCCTCCTTCTACAGGGAACATAGTGGGCACCATTCACCAGCCTCTGTACAGCTGGAGAAACCAAAGCAGTAGACAGGGAGGCATCTGCACCCCTGACAATAAAATGGCCTTGGTACACTGAAAGGCATGTCTATCTCTGGGACACGAAGTAGGCTCCTCGATGAAGCATTAGGTGGCAAGCAGCTCCCTCAGGCAGTTTCCCTGGCCTAGTCTTTGGGGACCAAGGGATGAGGGTCTACATTTCCCTTCTACATGTACCCAAGTAGCACCTGAAGTGAGAATTTTCCAGTGACTCCACAGAGCCAAGAAAGAGAAGGCTCCAATGGAAGAGTTAGGATTTCACTGCAAAGGATTATACAAGGGTAGTAAGCTGCATGTGACCTACCATCACAGCCAGCTCCTCACACTTGTCACTCATGTCACCCAGGCCCCAAGGCACTCAACATACTGGACTGACTTTGCAGGAACCCTGTGCACTCCAGGGCCGGGCTCTCCTGGTGCCCTGGCAAGGCTGACTTTTCTCCTGGTATTTTCTACTTGCAGTCTTCCCTGACAGTATTCTCAAACTGGGTTAACACAGCTCCAGTCCACACCAGCATAACAGGCTTCCTCCCCAGGGCGGTTGGAGGAAGCTCTCTGGGCACAGCGGGGCAGCTCTCCCTCCCTCCCTGTTGTCTTTGTCCTGGGCCTGGACAGACAGGCTGAGGAGGAGCAGAGGGTCCTGGGACCCTCCCACCCCAACTCTACTGGTACTAACAGAAGTCTGTGTAGGCTCGGCTCCCTTCCCTCCCCCATCTTCTCCTTCCTGACTATTGGAGGGCAACAGGTCCCCTAGACTGGTCCTGGATCTCCTTCCTCCATCACCAAGAGGAGGCAGAGATTCAGAGGAGGAAGAGACCAGCAGGCTACATGGCTTGGTCTCTTGGACAAGCAAGCTCAGGGAGGACACAGAAAGTGAGATGAAGGTTGAGAAAGGAAACCCTGTTGGGCACAGATCATGCCATCTGGGGCTGGTCCTGGGGCTGGCTGGGCCTTGTCCTCCACCTGCTCAAATGTGCTTCCACCAACCAGAGGAGTCCCATTTACTAGTTTTTCTAATAAATCAATAATACTGTGTTTGTTTCTGTTTATTTGACTAGCCTCTTGTTCCTTTAAACTGGACATCAGAGGGAAGGCACCATGGAGAGACGGCTAGGGTTTACTTTGTTCCTAAGGGTATTATGGGATGACTCTGCTGGTATCCAGGCCCTAGATTCCATCTGGGACCCTAAGGAAGCTTGCTTATTCGTGAGTTCAATCAACTCTAGGGCAAAGTTGTCTCTAAGCAATCTATTGTTCAGGCAGTTAACTACTGGTGGTTTGGCGGTTAACTACTGAGAGCAGGAACCTGATCCCCTATCTGTCCTGGGACCCATTTTCAGGGGGACAGTTCTGTTTGGCCTGGGTGGGACACAGGACTGTTCAGAGGGTCTTCAGATAATTCTAATAGGATTAGTAAATGCCACTGTCCCTGTCCAAGGTTCCCAGGCACACCTACACATGGAGTGTGAGAATCATCGAAAGACATTAGCTACCACGGCCCAGGTTCTGCCCCTAGATGCCATCATTGAGCGTGAGAAACAGTGACTCATTCAGCCTTCAGTCTGTAGATGAGAAAAATACATAGTTGGGTGACCCGGTTGGCTGGGAGCAAGGCTGGGACAAGACTTTGAGTCACCTATCCAATGCTTTTATGGCCACTATCAGGTGTCATATCCTGGGACTGGCCTGCTCAGAAACAGTAGCTATCTTCTTGGTGACTGACGGTGGCTGAAGAGGACAGACAGGACATGGCCTACTGCAGTCCTGCTCTGCTCCTGCCCAGGAGACCACCACTCACCTGATATATCAGGGTGGGATGGGGATTGATGGCCCTATATTCAGATCTGATCTGACCTATCCTCCTAGGTTGGAAGATCCCCCGGTCTTACTACCTGCAGACTTGCAGGTACACCAGAGACTGACCTCTCTGTCACCAAGGCCCTATAGTCTCCTCTATTCTGGCCCCAGACAGAACAAACCAGACCAAGTAAAGCTGGTCTTCTGAGGAGAAAAGAACCCACTCAGAAATGGGGCATTTCTGGCCCTTAGATACTTCTGTGGGTACTGTAAGGACAGGAACTATTCTAATAAAATACACTTATACTCTACAACACTGCAGACCACTTTAGGACATTGCCAAGCCTCAACCTTAGGACCCTCGCCCCTCCTGAGAACCGGAGAGGCAGAGATAAGTAAAAGGCACCGGACACTAGAAAGCCCTGTTTCTCTTAAGTGTTCCCCTTGCCCCTGGCAGCTCCAGCTTTTTAGAACACTTTTGTCTTTGGGAAAAGAGCTAAAGGCTCCCATGTGGGATCCTCACCCCAGATAGGAAGTCAGACTGGGGGTGGACAGAGCAGTGCATAGAGGCCGATGTGGCAGTGAACAAGCTCCCACCTGTCACTCTGTACCCCACCTGACCTGTGAGCACCCTGATGTCTTCTGTTTGCTGTGCCTGGACATTGAGTGAGCATCCATGTCCCCAGTAAGGAGGCCACACACAGGATGGTTGGTCAACAGTGGATATTGCACCATAGACAAATAATGAAATGTGTGTACATTAGCAACAACCACAGAGACAGCGCGACAACCTTCGAGAGTACCTGAACTAAGTCCGTTACATTCTTTACAAGACACACACACACTCACACACACATACCACAGGATGTAAAGCAATAAATTATTGGCCTCATTCCTGCCTGGGTCCTATGACAAGGAAGTTAAAGGGTAGAGCCTGCCTGGGCTGCTTCCTAGTTCTCTCCTTGGGTTCTCAGCCGGGCAATGGCCAGCCAGTAAGGGAAGCCAGGGCAGTGCTGGCTCTCCCTGGGCAGAATAAGCTTAAATAAAATAGTTGGCTTCTTATCAGAGAAGTATTTACAGAGAAGGTAAGTGGCTCATCTGGACCTAAGGCAAATCATCATAGGACCTCTCAGGGGAGAGGCGGGGCCAGCACAGGTAACAGGTGAGTTCACATATTTCCCAAACCACTCTTCCAGAAGAATGGAGGAAGAGCATAGTGAGCCAGACCTGGGAGAAAGCATGCCAGGTCCTTTCCACCTCCACATGGCTGCTCTCTCCATCAGGAGTCAGTCAACCCACAGAGTTCAAGGCCTGGAACTTCTCCCTCAGGTTTCTCACTCTACCCTGTTTGTTTGTGTCTGCTGAGTCCCTGGGACCATCTTCTTTGGGCTGGTGCTCTGCAGACTCCTGGAAACCTTGGCCCTGTCCTTTCAAAGCTACTGGGGAACTTGGTTCCTTTCCACTGTCTTCCTCCAGCCCTATGGCAGTGTTAGGATGGGGCCCCTTCTCCATGATGATCACTCTCCGGTTGTTCTCCAGAGTAAGGTCTGCAGTGACATACAGGGCGTCACCTCCATTCAGTCGGCTTTGGGGAGGAGACTCAGGAGGTGGAGGCTGGGAGGCCTCTCCATCTCTCTGGTTCCTATTGGTGTTCAGGCTGCAGCAGCGGTCCACCTTGCCAGACATAGGAGGTTCTATAATGTTCTCAGGCAGGGAGCGGCTCCTGCTGGCCAGCAGGCTACGGGGCCAGCTGCTCTCGGCCTGAGCAGTCTTGTCGTGGGAGGTATATTTGAAGCAGAGCTCTCGGACATCAGGCCAGTTGAAGGTCTCAGTGTCAAAGGGGCTGAGAGGGCTCCGAGCAGAGGACCGAGACCCAGGTGAGGTGGTTCTTGGGCTGACAGCAGAAGGGCTGAAGGAGAAACGGCGTGGAGAGGTCTCCACAGCAGAGGAAGACTTGCCCTGCTCTTGAGCCACCAGCTGCTCATAGCTGAGGAGGGATAGCACAGGCTTCCTCCTGGCTGGGAAGAAAGAGAGCAAGCTACATGAACCACTGTGAAGGAAGATGCGAGACAGAAAGGGTGAGGGAGGAACCGTCTTCAGCTGTATGTGGGGACTGGGGTATGCTGGAAGAGAGGTCCCATCTGCCCTTCTGCTCTCATCTTCGTATGGAATGAGTCCCTGGCCTGTTCTCCAAGCTCCCTCTGCTCAACTGGAAGAGCTGGGGGGGGGGGGAGGGGATGACGACAGACTGAGGCTTCGATCAGAAGCATAGGATGGCCCTTCAGTGCCAAGGCTCACTGTATACCATGTGGTGCTTGGGGTCCAGCCCTCTCGCGGCATAGCCTCTTTAGAGGTTACTTTCCCAAAAAGCACTGATCTATTCGGTTTTTCTACCCCAAGCTCCCCACCCACATCATACCTTTACCCCCTGATAGCTCTCCAGCTTCCTCAGGCAGGCCAGAAACGGAAGGGATCTGCTCATCCCTCTCAGGAGTGGCTTTTTCCCACTGTAGAGGCGGCCTAGCTGCCTTGATGTTCTTAATTCGGAGGCTGTACTGGCGGGCCAACTGGTAGACCTTGTTTTTGACACGCTCACTCACATGGCTGTCCATCACATGGGAGAGCTGCACAATACGGGGGTGCAGTGGGGTAACCAGCTCCCCCTGGACACCACTGCTCAGCTCTTTCACCAGCTCTTTCAACTCCTGGGCCAGGTGGGCTGGGTTGGGTTGTTCAGTAGGGGAGGCACTTTCTGGAGAGGCGAAAGCAGATTCCTCAGTGATGGCTCCCAGCTCATGCTCCTCCAAGATGAACAGTGGCTCCTGTAGCTCAAAGCCATTGGCCTGGCTCTGGCCAGACCCCGTCCGTGGACTTCTCTCTGAAGAGTCCATTCTTTCCCATATCTTTGCAATTTCTGAAGATGGGCGGAACTCAGCATCTGTGACGGGAGCTGGGTCCCCTTCGTCCGTCCGGCTGGGACCTGGGAGGTCAAACAAGGTCCATGAAGCTGGCCGAGAACTCCCCAACCTCTTGTACCCAGCTGAAGCTGCTGGCTCTGCATCCGGCTTGGGAAGGCTGTTGAATCTGGACACAGAGCTGCGCACCAGTCCTTTAGGGATGTAGGAGAGGCTCTCCCGCCGGCGGACACTGAAGCTCGCATCGTGGTGTTCTGCATTTTCATAGTAGTTCTTAATTTTGTCCAGCAACTGTCGGTCTCGGGTAGACAACGCTGACTCCTTTTTCTTGCAGGAAGATCTGTCTGGTTCTGTGGGGCAGCCTGAGCCTGCACTTGGAGATTCTGTCCCATTGACAGAAGGGCCATTGTCTGTAACCATGTCTACACCAATGATCACTTCTGCAGTGGGTGGGTTGCTGAGAGAGTCCCCAGTGCTGCTCCATCGGGCTAGGCCCTTCTCACTGCCCTCCAGGCTGAGCACACTGCTGCTTCGGCTGATAAGCCGTGGTGTCCCGAGGCCACTGGACTTGCCCTCCTCCAGCGCCAGGCTGCTCCGCCGAGAGAAGCTACTGGCGAACCTCTCAGCAATGACACTGGCCTGGTCTAGCACAGAGGGTGGCAGGAGGCTCTCGGGTTCCTGGGCGGCCTCCTCTTCTTCCTCCTCACTACTCAGAGCCTTAAGGTCTTCAGAGCCCTCAGGCTCTACAAAGTCCACCTCACCAGCTGGGTTGTCCACTCCTAGCAGCCCCTTGGGGGCATGAAGCTGTGTCTCCAGGGCTTCTGGAAATTCTGGGTCTGAAGGCATCTCCTCGGTGCTGGGACCTTCCAAGGTAGTAAAGGCCTCCTGCTCGACCCCAGGCTCAGGATCTGTCTCAACCTGGAACACAACAGAGACCATATTAGGAGTGGAGCTGGGGGCCAAGAGAGCATGGCCTGCTCTCAGGCTAGGTAGAGGGCCTGCAGCTTAGGACAAAGACAATCAGAATGCACGTGACTCAAAAGCAGGACACCAGGTCTATGTATTCCTTTAGTGTCCCTGCAGCTGGATGACAGACCCATGCCCTCACACCCACGGAGAACACTAGTAAGCCGGCTGACACAAGTATCTTCCCAGAGCAGTCTCCTGGGAGAAGACCAGTGCAGATGCAAACTTCAGATTCCATAACCTGCAGAGCTACACCTATGATCTAGACCAGTGCTGCCCATCACAGTCGCCACCAGCCATTCTGGCTGAGCATCTGACCTGACCATAGTCCAAATGAAGACCCGTAGGAACAGACGATACATCCCGAGTTTTGAGGGCTTTGTATAAAACAAAGTATCAGTAATTTTACTTTAGCTCTCATAGGCTATGTAAAATAAGATATTAAAACTAACTTCGCCAGGCAGTGGTGGCACGCTTGGGAGGCAGAAGCAGGTGGATTGATTTCTGAGTTCGAGGCCAGCCTGGTCTACAGAGTGAGTTTCAGGACAGCCAGGGCTACATAGAGAAACCCTGTCTTGAAAAACAAAACAAACAAACAAAAAAAACCAACCTCGAAAAAAAAATATTAATTTCACCTTTTTTCCCTTTCCTTTTGAGAGAGGTTCTCATAGAGCCCACCCTGGCTTCAAACTTGCTATGTGTCTGAAGTTGGCCTTAAAATATCAAATTCTCTTTCCCGGGTACTAAGGTTATAAGCATGTGCCATCATGCCCAGCTTCTTTGTATTTCTTAACATGGTTACTAGAAAATTTAGTGGGCTAGTGGCACAATGGATAACAGTGAGTAGATTCTAGAAAATCACAGACTATTACATATTATCATCATTCCTGACAGTACAACGGTCAAGGTCTGACCCATTAATGGGATTCCAGAAAATTCATCTTGGAACCCGCTGTCCACTGTGATAACATGAACAGGCAGGGATTTTAGGAAGTGACTGCCACATAAGGGCTCCATAGTTGTGCCTCAGAAAAGAGACTAAAGGAAGCCTCCTTGCTGTGAGGGCACAGCAAGAATGTGACTGAGGTCGAGAGGGAATCCTCATCAGACGGCAAACCAGCTGGAGGTGCCTTGATCCTGGAGTTGGCAGACTCACTACTCTGAATGACATATCCCTGCTTATAAACACTTGACCTAAGACACGCTGTTACAGCAGTAGACAGCTATATTTTTATCTAGTGTCATCTCGGTCCTCAGCCCTGTCCTGGCTGAGGCTCAACCTGGGGTCTAACTCCTGACCTTGTTCTTCTAATTTAGAAAGTAAAGGAGGTAGGTCCCCTCAGATGCTGTCCACTGCACAGCCTGTCAAGCACGCTCTCTATGCCTCTTTTCCTTCTGCAATGGTTGTGGGGAACAGGAGAAAATGGCGAGAGCTACCCCAAAGAGATACGCACATTCTATCCCTTTGTCCAGGTGGCCCCAGGCTTTCTTAGGCAGCTAGCGCGTTGTACAGGGCATGCCTTATGTCCTACACAGGCAGCCTGTCTGAGGAGGCCCAGTGATGGTCACCTTTGCTTAACTCATAGAAACAGGTAGACTGTTTGCCAAACCACACACCTCTAGGCTATCCAGGCCTCTGGAAGGGGCATGGGCCATGAAGTGAGAATCCCTGTTCCATGTACCCAATGAGATAGCCTGCGCCCCAAAGACCTGCCTATGGTCTGGACTCCAGCTACCGGGTACTAGCTCCCTCTCACCTGCTGCCTGCTCACCTCTGGCAGTGAAGAAACAGACTCAAAGCTCATGCGTTTCTCTGCACTGGTTGGAGACCGGTTACTGGGCCTTCTGCAGCTTTTAGAGCCTTCAGACTCCCTGTGTCTCTTCCCCTGCAGCAAGCAGAAGTCAGCTTACAACTGAGAAATGGGCATCTCTGCATTCTATCCCAACATGGACACTGCCTCCCATACCCCAAGGAGGTTCAGACAGCACCTCCAGGACTGACCCTGTCCTGTGCCCGAGCCCTTCCAAACAACCTGAAACGCCAGGCCTGGGGCTACAGAAATCCTTGCAAAGTGTGCAGTTTTTGAAAAGTCCAACCCACCTCCCCCACCTCCCCTCACAGACACAGTCAGTTGCCCTTCACACTTAATGGCTGCTGGCTCCCCCCTCCCCCACCCTGTTAGTCCTAGTGAGAGGGAGGCGTCCCAGTGGGTACCCAGTCCTAGAACAGTGCATGCCAGGGGCTCACCAGGGCGTGACAGTGAGTGAGTTAAGTATTGACAGCAGGAAGGAGGGGACAGTGTAGGGGAGAGTGGGAAGGACACGGGAAGGACATGCACATGCCAGACAACATGCAAGGAAGAAGGGAGATCAAAGAGACACCTCACCATAGCACCCCGGGAGAAAAGTGCCCGATAGTGCCAGCAGTGGAGGGCGGCCAGCAGGGAGCTGGCAAAGTCAGCTACCTGCTCCGCCACTGCTAGACTCTCTTCCTCCTCTTCCTCCTCCTCCGAGCCCGGGAGCTCTGGCCCAGGCACCTTCTCGCTGCCATCATGCCCTGACAGGTCCTCCAGGGAGACCGGGAAGGTCTGCTGCTGCTGCTGCTCTTCCTCCTCCACTATCTCCTCCTCTTCCTCAAGCTCTTCCCTGGAAGCCCCCTCAGCCTCTGGCTGCTGGTCCTGGGCACTGGGTGGCTGCCCAAAGTCCAAGAGGGCTCCGGCACTGCCTGCATGCTGTTCAGAGCATAAGAGCCCCTTGTCACCTGCCTTGTGGGCAACCCCTCTTCTTGTAGGTGGCTAGAAATGGCTTCATAGAAAAATCTACTCCTAAGTGCAAAATCCTGGCCTTCTCTCGACTGAGGCATTTTGTGGTGGGAAGGCTGAGATCTGGTTGAGAATAAAATCACCCCAAAGAAGCCTACGTACCCCAAGAGGGAAAAATGAGAGGATGCAGGCCAAGCAAGGCACCACAGGGTGCTGCTGTAAGGAAGAGGATATGAAAGGGTCCCCAGGGAGGGACCTGGGCAGTGCCACCCACAGTCCCTCCTTCCAGCCCCTAGAGCCCTGGCACTCACCTTCATTCCCGCTGCTCTGGCTGCTGACACCACCACAGGGTCCAAGCACATGGTGGGAGGGGCAGGGAGGAAGAGGAGAAAGAAAGAACCTCTTTAGAGAGACCAGAGCCCCTGGGGAAACCCCACATGGGCTCCTACACTCCCAAACCCCCCACCTAGTCCTGCCTTTCAAAGGAATGAATGACAGCTCAGGAGCCCAGCACAGAACCAGTGCCAGTCTGTGCAAGCTGCTAGGCTCCTATCCCAGTGGAAGAAAAGGCACAGTGTATGGACAAAGGGGCCATGGCTCTCTACAGACAGCATGGGAGAAGAACCCAAGTCAAATTCCCCCTGTTGTGTTCTCCACAGTCTCTAACCAGGTTCTTAGCTGCTTTACCCTCCCACCCCACCGAGGATGCCTGGGGAGACGAACCTGACCTTCCCACACTTACCTTTCTCACTCAGTTGCCTGAGCAGGTGTCTGGTGGGCTCTGAAGAACACAAACAAGTAGTTAGCACAGGCCAAGAAACAGCTGCTCCTAATCTGGGCCCCAAGCTCAATGCATCACCGGCCCAGCACCAGCCCAAAGTCCACTCTAGCTGGCCCCCAACCTTCCCCCCAAACCCCAGCCTCAGGAAAGCCTTCTTCAATGTTACCGAGGCCCCCAGGTGGGGCCTGAGCCACCTCTGCCTCTCTGCAACACACAGTGAACTGCTCAGTCCTTGTATTAGCGTGCCAGCCAAGGCCTTAGTTAAGGAGCCATCTGGAAAAGACGGACTCCATGCTACCCACATGACCGACTAGCCACTAACCACGCTTCTATCTCAAGCGCCTCTACCTCTGTTACAGGCAGCACGTCAGCGCAATAGCTATGCCCCACAGCAAGCCCCTCATAGCATGCAGGCCGGGAAGCAGAGGTCGCACCCGACTTTCTACGGCCCTTAAGGCCTGGCATCTCGAATCCTTGCTGTCTGCTGGAAAGTGTGGCCCTGCTGAACAGGGTATGACCAGGCTCTGAGGACACAAAACACAACTATTAGGCTAATGGTGCCATCACTTTGTACTCAGCCTTTCTGGGGACAGACATGAGACAGGAGGGGAAGGATAAGAGAATCCTGTCTCAAAAGTCCTGTCTACAGAGCCCTCAGCCCACCTCTACCCTGACTGATGAAATGTGACGGCTTAGGGATGTCCCTGATTTTTCTATAAATTTAAGAGTCACAGGAAAGTCTACAGAGGTCTCTTAGCTGCTCCTCAAGGGAACAGACTGAGGCCAGCACATTCCCATTCTATATCCACATAAGTAAACTTCTAATTCTTTTTTGAAAAGACATGGTCTTACATTGCTGGCCTGAAATTTGATGTGTTGCCAAATATATCCTTGAACCTCTGACCCTTGTGTCTCCACCTCTTAAGTGCCAGGATTCCAAGAGTACACCACCACACCTGCTTTACGTGGTACTGGGCTTGAATCCAGGGATTCATACGTGCTAGATGACCACTGTCCCTACTGAGTACAGCCTCTGGCTCCTAATTGCATTTCTGTTGTTTTGTGCTCATGCATGTTCAGGTATGTATTTGTATATATGTGAAGGACCAGAAGTCAATATCAGATGTCTTCCTCAAGAACTTCCCACCTTATTTTTTGAGGCAGGGTCTCTCACTGAACCTAGAGCTCACCAATCAGCTAGACTGACTATCCACAAAGCCCCCGGGATCCTTCTGCTTCCATCTCCCCAACACTGGAATCAGAGGCGTGTGCCTGATTTTTATGTGCGTACTGGGGTATCCACTTCAGGTCCTTGTTGAGGTTTGGTCTTTTGCTACGTGTTATAATGCTAAATACTGGCCCCCAAGGCCTGGTTGCCCCCAGGGACAAGAGAATCCACAGTACTCAAGTGACGATATGTAACCTTGTCCCCCAAGTTATCTCTGATTGGTGATAAAATTGCTTATATAGCCTATAACTGGACAGAAGACTGTTGGGTTTTTTTGGTTCCTGGGCTTGGGGTCAGAGGCAAGGACCAAGGACCATGAGGGGAGGGAGGGAGTAAGGGAGGGAGGGAGAAGAGAAGAGAAGAGAAGAGAAGAGAAGAGAAGAGAAGAGAAGAGAAGAGAGAAGGAGTTGCCATGGGGTTAGGTGAGTACAAAAACATGGCCATGAGGGCTGGCCAATTGGAGTTACGAGTGGCCCAGACAGAACATGGCAATAACTCAGGGTTATTGATAGGAAAGTAGACGTAACAGCATAGAGGGTAGATATCTGTCCAGCTTTAGTGCTGATTAAGGTTTATTATAAATATAAAGGTTATGTACTTTTATCTTAGAACTGAATGATCTAAGGTGGGGTAGAAACCCCCATTTGAGATGAAACAGAACCATAACAGGTTTTATAGTACATGAGTGCTCTATCTGTATGAACACCTGCATGCCAGAAGAGGGCATCTGAAACCATTTGTGAGCTACCATGTGGTTGCTGAGAATTGAACTCAGGACCTCTGGAAGAGCAGACAGCACTCTTACCCACTGAGCCATCTCTGCAGCCCCTCAGGGCCACATTCTTATGTGGCAAGCACTTTTCTTAGCTTTATCTCCCAACCACCCTCATCTGATTTTAAAATGAGAAAGAGGGCTCATCAGGATAGGCACCTGCTGGCCTGAGCCCGGGCCCCAGACACACGTGGTGGAAGGAAAGAAAGGACTCAAATGCCATAGCACTTGAACACACACATTACACACACAGAGAAATACATGTAGTAGTAAATTATTAAAGATTTAAAATGTAACAAAGTGAGAAATAGAAATATCCTATTCTTTCTGTTGAAACCTTATAAAAAGAATTTTTAAGGGTTTAAAAGCCATGACAGATCTTATCCCACAGTGACTTTGTCTGCCTGATAGAGCTCTGGAGGAGGAGGTGGGGGAGGATGAGGATGAGGATGAGGAGGAGGACAGAGGAGAGAGGAGGTGGGAGGAGGGAGAAGAAGGGGGAGGGAGGAGGAGGGGGAGGGAGGAGGAAGAAGAGGAGGAGGTGGGTAGGAAAAGGAAGGGGGGAGGAGGGGGAGGAAGAGAAAGAAGAGGAAGAGGTGGGTAGGAAAAGGAAGGGGGGGGAGGAGGAGAAAGAGGAGGTGGCAGTGGCAGCAAAGACCCTGAGCCTGGGCACCTAAGCTGTAGCATGTGATCTAAGTCCTTCCCGTCCGCAACTCCAAGGTCTGCTTTTACACATAATTCCTCCAAATCCATCAGCTGACCTCTACCACACAGGAGAAAAAAGAGCCACTATGTAGGGAACGTGCTAGGAGCAAGAGGATGGACACTCCTCGGTATTATGGAAGAAATGTCATGATGAACTTGAAGCTCAAATACAGGCCGTCGCCATGGCAACCCACAGTGCTGCCACTATCACATCTGGCAGCTCACACACCATCAGTAGCAATGCAGCTCCAGCTACAGAAAAGGAAAAGTGCAACTGTGATCTTCTAGAAGGCTCCTGAGGACGAGGCATGTCTTGGAAAAATTAACACGTCTTTAAAAAGCCAACTCTCTTAATAGTCACAGGCTAAAATCTCAGCCACATGGAAATCTCAGCCTTTTATATTTGCTCACTTCCCAACCATCCTGGACAGCTACAGTCCTGAGGTAGAGAGGCATCAGTTTTCTTGAGCTATAATTCACACACTATATATACCACCTGTGTAAAGTACATTCACAGAACTATGCCTCAGAGCTGGTGGTGTGTGTGTGTGTGTGTGTGTGTGTGTGTGTGTGTGTGTACGTGTGTCAATGGGTGCTTTTCTAGTTTGGGGGACTTTTTTTGTTTTGTTTTTTAGAGACAGGTTTTCTCTGTATAATCCTGGCTGGTCCCAGACCTCTGTAGACCAGACTCCCTCAAACTCAGAGATCTACCTGCCTCTGCCTCCCAAGTATTTAGATTAAAGATGTATATACCACCACCACCTGACTGGGGGGCACTTTTTGTCTTTTGTGGTACCGAGGACTTGAACCTAGGGTCTTGGCACACTAGCCAAGTGCTCTGCTACTGAGCTCGATCCCTATTTCTTAGAGCTAAAGTTCTGATGCTGATATCATGACAGAACATGGTATTAATACCACAGCTGTCCTAGTTAGCATTAGCTGCCAACTTGTCATAGCCTAGAACCACCTGAAAGTCTCAAATAAGTAACTGTCTTTATCAGTTGTCTGTGAGGGACTGTCTTGATTGCAAAGTAATGTAGGAGGACACAGCCCACTGTGGGCGGCACTATTCCCTTGGCTATATAAAGAAGCTATCTGAGATGAGCTGTAGAGAGTCAGCTAGCAAGCATCCTCCTCCATGGTTCCTGCTGTACTTCTCAGCTTTGAAGTGAATTCCTTGGTCACAGGTAATATATAAAATAGTAAGTGGGCCTACCTTAAGTTCCTGCCTTGACTTCCCTCAACAGGGTGTGAGCTGAATGAATCCTTTCCTCTCCTAAGGTGCTTTTGGGAGAGTATTTTATCACAGTACCAGCAAAGAAACTGGAACAACTACCATTGCTAGACTCTTCTAGTGTTAAGCTATGGCAAGCTAAGAGGGACCATTAGTGGGAAAGGGAGAAAATTACAGAAGGGAAGAAAAATACAGATGGCCTGCGACCAATAAAGCAACACCCTAGTTGGAGGCTTTTAATCATAAAATTTAAGTAGCCAAATTAGGTTAGCCTAGAAAGGAACCACCTGGAAAAATACTAAACATTGCAAGATGAAAACTCCCCAGAGACCACCTGGCTCCACCTTCTCAAAGGCCACGGTTCAGATATCAATCCCAAGAGTTCAAGGACCCTGCAGGTGGTGGCCAATCAAGACCTAAACACTTGTGAATCCAACCAAAACAATATTCTCAATCTAAAAGCATCTGTTCCAAACTACTGTAGAATGGATCTCATTTCCAGACTCGCCACAGCTTAATCCAGATCTGCTCCTGGGGCTCAGACTTATTGTTACGTCAGAGATAGTTAGAGCAAAAAAATAAAAAAAAAGGTCGTAGAATCAATCACAGAAACATCCCCACACCACACCATCACAGAGCTTAGAGCAAAAAAAGGAAGCATTTCTCTTTCTAAACAGACGCTTCAGTTCTAATAACTCCACGAACACATTAGCAAATCCCATCATGGAAGAAAACCCAGGAGAGGAAAATGGCATGACCCAAAATAAATATTTCCTGTCTGGATTTGGTGCCA
Source organism: Arvicanthis niloticus (assembly GCF_011762505.2). Lineage (NCBI taxonomy): Eukaryota > Metazoa > Chordata > Mammalia > Rodentia > Muridae > Arvicanthis > Arvicanthis niloticus. The sequence continues at coordinate 39,572,615 of NC_133430.1, forward strand.
CTCCGTCTAAGCGTTTTTCCTCCTACCCAGCCTCTGCTGTCACTCGAGACCTAAACTGAGAAAAACTATCCATGACCTTCAAGTGCTACTCCGGCGGAGCAGCAATTCAAGGAGGTTTAGCTGGCTGAGAAGAGCTAGCAAATCCTGAATAACAAACATCCCCAGGCCCTCGAGCTGGTGGACAGCCCTAGTGAGCAGAAGGCACGGGAGGTGGTGGAGGGCAGCACGGGCATAAAGAGGAAATGGTTCACAGACGTCCAACAAGCCACCCTGCTGTCCTCTCCAGTCTTTTGAAGAGAGCGACGCCCCACTATGCTGCTACAGATGATCCCGGTCTGGGCCAGGATCCTCTAAAGAAGTCTCTTGTCCACACAGCTCCTCCCTTACCAGACTGCCGACGTCCCTGGCGCACGTGGGTAGACACCTCATCCTGGGAGGACCAAGCCTTTTTCATGCGCTCTGGGCTGCAGCGATACCTACTGGGATCTGTAGCCAGGAGAGAAATAATTAGGCCTCTGGTTCCCCAATGGCCTAACTAGAAGCTGCCCATGCCAGATGACATATTCATCACCCACACCAGCTCCAGATGGTCCTGGATGCCTCTCTGGAGGTCCCCCATCTTCCATCTTCTTACAATTGGTTGCTTCAAGCACTGAGAGCCCAGCCATTTGGTCGGACCATGTTACTAATTACACAACTGATCCCCAGTCCTTGACAGAAAGAGCCCCTATCCTTCTTGCTCCTTGACAAATACATTGGACAGGATTTGCCCAAGATATGGCCTGACTTAACAATGGACACAATTAGGGACAAAACAGGCAGAAAAGGGTAACTTACAATAGGAGTCCATTTCCAAGATGGCTTCCTTGGCCTGGAAGGAAAGGAAACCCATATAGTAATTACCTGACTGTACCTTGTCTGCCCAGAGTACGTCTAGTTCCATGCCATGGCCTGAATATCTGAAGTACTAACACCTGCTGTGCACTGGAACCAAGAAGAAAGGCTCCAGCAAATTCTTGAGAGCTGGGTCAGGGAACATGCTTTCTCTGAAGCCCATCTGAGCCAAGAAGCCCCTAGGAGCTAACCTTCTGGGGTATGGTGGCATGGTGGTTCTCCAGAATGAGCCTCTTGATGTGATGAGTCCAGCTCCGTTTCTCCTCCACTGTCTTGGCCTAGGAGGGCCCAGGAGGAAGGAACTGGGTTTATTATTTCAGGTCAAAACTGTCTGGCACACACAGTACTTCTACCAAGGGGCAGAAAGAATAGGAGGGGCTGTGCAGGGATTTCTGTCTATACCTCAGAGGGGGCCCCTGATGATCTCACTTTACAGATGGAGACGCTAGGGCATGGGGCAGCCAGGGAACAGGGAGTCACATGCAAGTGTGCTTGCAAGTCTTGGTCCCCAGCCCTTCACCTAAGCCACTCCTCACCTGGATACTGTATTGTTGCTTGCTGTGCTTATAGTGGGTGACGGTGAAGCACAGAGAGTCTCTGGTGCTTTCGATCAGCATCAGCGAGGAGCACTGGGGGGCAGAGAAGAAGATAATTAAGCAGGAGAGAGGGGGACCCCAACCCTTGAGACAAGTTTCAGAAGACGGCAGCGGAGCCCAATGAAGCTAGAAGGAAGCTGGAGCCAGGGGACATGAGGCAGCAGAAGAGAGGGCAGCACAGTTACCGGAATGTGACCCTTGTACACAAAGTGATCGCCTCGCTTCTTGGTAATGAGCAGGATCTTGTCAAAGAGGAAGAAAGTTCTCTCATTGCGCACACGGTGTACACGAAAGGTGGCTTCCAGGACCAGTTCCCCATAGGTGGTCAGGTCTGGACCCTTCCAGTTAATGAGCAGTGACTGGATCTCCTGCAGTAGAGACCCCACCAACACCCAGAGTCAGGCCCCACTGTTCCCAGGAAGGTCACACAGACACCACCCCAAAGGCTTCCTCAGATACTATGCCAAGTACAGCGGCAATCGATATTCCTTCTTTCAAGCCCTGCCTCCTTCCAGCCCAGAGCACCTGTAGCCGGACTGCATGTTCATGTCTCCTCTTCATGTCATTAATGTACCAGGCCACGCATGTCATGGTGTCGATGGCATCCTCCACCACCTCAAAGCCATCCTCTTCTTCATCAAAGTGTTTGGCAATTTCCTGACAAAAGACAGCTGTCTGAGCAAAGCAGAGTCCAAGGCTCTGTCCAGCATCTTCTGCCTGGGGAGAAGGCCTGAGCTACCTGGAGCAGCAGGTGGTACTTGAGGATGCGCTGCACAGGCTTAAGCAGGTAGGAACCCAGAGGCAAAGAATGCTGCAGCAGCTCCTGCCGATCTCGGAAGAATTTGGCTTGCTGCTTGTCTTGCATGCACTCAGTGAGGGCTGCCACTGAGCTGGGAGGGGTAGGAATGGGTGTTACCATCTGGGGAAGGTCTGGTGAGGGGACAGGAACTCCACGCTCATCAAATGGCCCAGCTGTCCCTCTCTACCCAAAATTACTCACTTGGGGTAGTTGTTGCAATACTGAGTGTATATATCAAACTCTTGGCTCTAAGGAAAGACCAAAAAACCGAAGTGATTTCAGGGAGATTCTCACAGGACTAGACATAGGGGCGGGGGAGGGAGAGGGGGAGAAAGGACAGGTTCCCGACTCCTGGGCACACTGTCTTCCCATCCCTGACAGCCTGCAGAGCCATCTTGGCATCCCATCCACCCATCAGCCTTGAACAGAGATGCCTGGTACTTAAGTGTCCTCTTATATTGGGCTCTCCTATCCCAGAAACAGGAGGAGGGAGGGACCCTGTCATTCTTACCCTTTCCACGAAGCAGCTGGCCACTGCCACAGGGTCACTATTGCAGCTGTCCAGGTCTCTGAGAAGCTGGCTGGGGGAGGGGACAGAAACCATTAGACCGCCACCTCTGTAGCTGCATACCCCCTGCCCACCTCCTCAGACACAGAACACAGCCATCCTTGATGTCACGCTGTGAGTCATGGCTTCTACCCTGAGTGAACCCTGCCCCCGGGAATACCACGGAAAGTATTCAGAACACTGCAAACAACCAGAGACCCACATGCTCAGCAAGCAGCAGAGGAAGAGAGAACACGGGTACCCACCTTGAGAGGGGACACAGCTCCTCTGTTGGCAGGAGTCAAACACACAAAAACAGAGATTAAAAGAGAAAAAAGAGAGAGGAAACTAGCAAAGACCGCTCCCAGATGGGAGGGTGCAGGAAGCAAAGAGACAGGAGATTCAGCACTCTGACACTGGGGGTGCCGGGAGTGGGGGGCACTTGAGATCTACTGTCACTTCATCTGCTTTCCTCTTCTTTCCCGTTCTGTGCCTGCCTAGGTCTTGTGTGTACCCTACCCTCCTAACTACATACTGCCAGACTCCTCCAGCTGCAAGGGACCAGAGGAAGAGTCCTGCTCTGTCAGCTGCTGCATGCTAAACTGTTTTTCTTGACAATACCCTGGTCTGAGTGTCTGTGGTCCCAGAACAGCAGATTGAATCTTCACAAATGTCACTTTTTGGCCTGGCCTGTGTGATATCCTAACGCTGTGACCCTTTTAATACAGTGCCTCATGTTGTGGTGACCCCCAACCTGGACAAATTATTTTTCACTGCTACTTCATAACTGCAATTTTGCAAGTATTATGAATTATAGTGTAAATATCTGGAGACAAAGGTTTGCCAAAGAGGTCACAGCCCACAAGCTCAGACCCCTCTGTGACAGGTCAGACCTTCAGAGTCCTTACTTCCCTTGGGATCCATGGGAAAGGAGAGAAATAAACTTTAAGATGGGCAAGATGACATAGAAAAAAAGAGCCACCCACAAGAAGCACACAAGTATGCAAGGTCTAACACCCAGGTGCTGGAACCTGCAAGCATGTGACCGCCATCTATAAACCCTTAGAAAGGCCAGCTGGTGCCGTCTCCCAGCCCAGTGCCAAGATCCACCGTCAGGCCTATGTTTCATGGCCCACGTGTCCAGACACCCAGGGATTCTCCCCAGGCCCCCAGGCAAAACAGGCCCAGCACATACCTGTTCAGTGCATATATGCTCTCTATGTTCCCAAAGAGGGCGCTGACTTGCTCTGGCTTCAGGAGACCGGGAGTGTCAATGATCTTCAAGAGGTAGTCCTGCATGGAGAGAGGTGTGAAGACCCTGTACCCCTTGGCTTGATCACCTAACACCCCTAATCACACCTCACTCTTCGATGACCCGCAGGCAGTGCCACTGTACTGAGCGGTGGGTATTTACCCAGAAACACACATCCACTTGGTAACCTGGAATGCAACCTCATCTGGAGACAAGATTGCCCAAGATGAGGCATCCTTTAATATTTAAGGAGGCTCTAAGTCTAATTGCTGGTATCCTTCTCAGAGAAAAGGACACGGCCAGAAAACTGGTGAATGGGAGGAAGCCAGGCCAATACAGCCACAGGACAGTAGAGAAAATTTTACATGAGTTAGAGGCCAGCCGACATTACACAGCAAAATCCTATCTTAAAAAAAAAAAAAAAAATCAAGCCAAGAGGCTGGTGAAATGGCTCATCAGGTAAAGACTCTTTCCTAGTGACCTGAGGTCAATCCTTAGAACCACTTAAAGATGGAACATATACACACCTGCATATACACTCACATAAATATGTACTCTTTTTTTGTTTTTCTGAGACAGGGTTTTTCTCTGTGTAACAGCCCTGGCAGTCCTGGAACTCCATCTGCAGACCAGGCTGACCTTAAATTCAGAGATCTGCCTGCCTCTGCCTCCAGAATGCTGGGACTAAAGGCGTGCGTTCGTGTGTGTGTGTGTGTGTGTGTGTGTGTGTGTGTGTGTGTGTGTGTGCAACCACACCCAGCTTTTTAGATTTATTTATTCATGTGTTTTACATATATGAGTGCTCTGCTTTCATTCAAAAAAGGGAATCAGATCCCAGTACAGATGGTGTGAGCCACCATGTGGCTGCTGGGAATCAAACTCAGGCCCTCTGGAAGAGCAGCCGAGTGCTGTAAACCATTGAGCCATGTCTCCAGCCCTACATATTTTCCTTAAACAAAACAGTCTGAAAGAGAAATCGTTTGTGGTGCTTTAAGTCAACAGAACAGGTTTTGTGCATAGCCCTAACAAGCTCACACACCTGCCTCCCCAGCAGGCAGGTTCCTCAATGGAGGTCACCTTTCCCCGAGTGCCCTACAATATGAAACATTTTACTTCTGCTACAGCTAATCGACCTTCAGGCAAAGAGCCGGAGGCTCCACAGACACAAAATAGCCGAGTAGGGAACCTGGATGTACCTACCCAGGTTTAATCCCTACAGAGCACTTATCCGGCTAAAGTCCCTCCTCATGCTATCCCAGTGCCCACTCCCCAAGCACCTGCAGGAAATTCTACAATCCTACTGATATGGCCTGGGATCATAAGGAAGCATGAGAGGCCAAAAGCCTTCACCCGGCAGGTCCCCAAAGCTTCCTCACAGCCTAATGGGAAGCAAATTTATAGAGACAGGTTGTACTAAAGAGATGGGCCAGCATCCTTGGCCTCTTGAAGAGATGGCCAGCCCTGCCCAGCCTCTCAGCACTCACCTCCACAATGCTCCGCAGGTCCTGCACATACATGCGTTCTGTTTCCACGATCTCTCGCACCACCCGGCCCAGATAGCTGAGCTTGTGATGGGCAGGACCTGTCCCTGCACGCCCGTTGAATGGGGAGAGAGGTCCCTTCATGTTCAGCCAGCCGCTGGAGTTGTTGTTGCTATTGGGAACATGCCGACCCCAAGGGGAGCCTCTCCCATTCTGGGCTGCAGCCTCAGAGCCAGTGGGCTCCTCCATGGCACTATGGCTGTCACGGGAGGAACCAGATGAAGAAGTGGTGGACATTAGGCTTGGCGGCCGCTCCTGGCTGCCATCTTGGTGGAGGGCAGTAGAGACGGGCATCCTGGCATCGCTGCCTGGAACTGTCACCTCGGGGAGATTCTGGAGCAAAACAGACAGATGGAGGGTCAAGCTCTGAGTTCCTGCAGGATTAGAAAGCAGAAGGGAGGTTGCCAGAGACAGGGAGGGGGTGGAATGGGAAGTCACTTTGAGTGGGTACAAAGTTCAGTGTAAGAAGATGAAAACGGTTTCAGAGCGGATAGTCATGTGGTAATGACACAAATGGACTCAATGTCACTGAACGACATTTACAAATGGTTAAGATAGTAAATTTTCACTTTTGCATATTTTACCACAACTTTATAAACAAGGCCACCAAGCTGGTCAGCAGGTAAAGGCTCCTGCTCCCACGCTGGCGAACCTGAGCTCCGTCTCTGAGACCCACATAGTAAAAAGAGAGAACTGACTCCTGCAAGCTGCCCTCTGACCTTCCCATGTGTGCCACGGCACATGCAGCCATCACCCAAATAAATAAGTGTAATAACAAAAACACAAAACTAAACCCGGGGGAAGCCTATTCCCTCAGACTGTGAACACAGACTGGTGAGGTCCCTTAAGTTCCGTGCCTTCTAGATGCCAGCAGCTCAGCCTCTCTGTTGTTCTCGGGGTGGAGACCATAAGACCTCACCAGGAGAGAGCAAGTTCTCAGGCCCTAGAAGAGTAGAGAGGCTACCTAAGCTAACACAACAGTCTAGGGTGCCTTCTGGAGACCTCAAAACCCAGGTCTATCTAAAAGGTGAGAATATAGCTCAGTTAGTAAAGTGCTTGCCTGGCATGCACAAGGCTGTAAGTTTTAGTACTGTATAAAACAGGCATGGGGCTGGAGAGATGGCTCAGCAGTTAAGAACACTGGCTGCTCTTCCAGAGGTCCTGAGTTCAATTCGAAGCAACCACATGGTGGCTCACAACCATCTGTAATGGGATCCAATGCCCTCTTCTGGTGTGTCTGAAGACATCGACAATGTATTCACATACATAAAATAAACAAATCTTTAAAAAACAAAACCAAAAACTGGCATGGCGGTACATACCTGTGATCCCAACCTGAGACTCAGAAGCCACCAGACCAGACCTGGCCCACAGGCAAGGACCTGAGTTGCACGAGGAGACCCATCTATAAATTGGCTCTTTTTTAAAAAAATGTATTTATGTGTTTACGTTTGTGCATGTATGTATATACCATATATGTACATGCGTGGTATATGTACGTATATGGTTCTCTCCTGCCATTAATTTCAAGTCATCACCAGGCTTAGCACCTTTCTACCCACTGAGCCATCTCACCAGCGCAGGCTCCTTATTTCTTACAACCAGCAGGCAATACTCTCAGAAGGACTGCAAAGTCTCCACCTGTACCTAAAACTTTCTCTCTACTCAAAGGGAGGAGACCGGATGACAAACTGATCTGACCGTACTCCTTACCCCACTCCCAGGTACCTGGTGTAGGCAGGCCCTTGACTCAGCCACAGCAGGAAATTCCCCTGGGCTGAGCCACAGCTCAGTGTCCTCTTAGCACAGCTGGGCAGAACAGCTCAGCAGGCAGGAAGCTGCACCCAGGTGGGGCAAACACAGCCACAGGTGGACTTTATTCGATGAGCAGATGGCACTTCTGCTTACAGCCCAGAGAGAGAGCACCTCACGCCTACCCATGGGACCAAAGCTGCCAGAATGTTCTCTTGGTTGCTTTTCCTCAGGGGGAGGAAGAGGGGAGAAGGGGGAGGGGGAAGGGAAGAAGGGGAAGGAGAGGAGAAGGAGGAGGGGCAGGGGAAGGAGGAGAAGGAAGAGGAGGAGAAGGAGGAGGAACTTTAGGCACTTTTCTCACCTCTACTCTCCTAAGTGTTCTTAACTCCAACCTGAGACTCAGAAGCTATCAGACCAGAGCTGGCCCACAGGCAAGGACCTGAGCTGAACAAGAGGACCCATCTATAAACAGCTGTCACTTCAGTCCATTTTCATGTGTCTTTACTCTTACCTAGAACCCAGGGTCTTTGGACCCCTGCCTTTAGTGGATGTCGCCTCTCTGCCTGGCATTCTCTCTCTGCACCTACTTCATGCTGCATTCACTCTTCCAGTCTCAAGGCCGTTCGTTCTCTGTCTTGAGGACGCTCCCCAGAAGCAGCGACCCTGAAGGCTTCCGCTATCCTGTATGCACTCTTGTTGCCTCGGGTCTCCTCTTCTACTACCTCACCTTGTGAAACTGAGATTAGCTTGAGACCCTCTGCCCTGGGCTACCGGTTACATGATCAGGGGTCATTAGGACCAGTCTAAATAAACTCTATTCTATGCCATACCTTTCCTTTGGCCGGTCCCTCAGGGGGAAGGGATGCCTCAGCATGGGCCCACAGAGGCACCCCCTTCCACCTCACCATACCACTCCTCTACCAAACATACCCCTGGCTTCCTTTTCTTTTTCTTTCTTTCTTTCTTTCTTCTTCTTCTTTTTTTTTTTTTTATAAAACACAACAGTCTATATAAGCCTATCACGTGACAGGTGAGAGCCCAGTGGCAGCTCTAGCATTGGTGCTGGTGTTTGCTTCTGCCTACAGCATAGGAGCTAATCTTAGGGGGAACACTCTGGAGAAGTGTACTGCTTCTACTACTGCTGCTCCCTCTGTCAATCCAAGAGCATTTCCGTTAACCAGCTCACCCTTTTCTAGGAAGGCGACTCTGTCCTTGACCTCCACCCAGATAGAAAACAACCAGGCAAAGGACTTAAGGCCTGAGACCTTTCTCAGATTAGCCCCGGGGTCAGGTCAGCCCCTGAGGGGAGGTTAAATGGAAAAGACCCAAGTCCCAAATGGATTTCACAGCCAGCCTTACAGTAAGAGTCACCACAGCCACACACTATCAGGGGGGTTGGTCTCTGAAAGGTACCTTCTGAGAGTCACTCTTTAGTTTCATACAGCTTTCCAAGCTCTCGAACCCAGCAGTCCTGTTGAAAGCAGGGTACCTACCTACCTGCAACCTCTGGAGCCAAAAACAAAACAGGGTGGCCACTTGTAAGTCTCACCTATCCCTGGTAATGCCTTGCGGTGGATGCTATTCTGAGTGTCCTTGTCCAGATGTACTGAGTATGGTACATGCCAGACTTGGGCACTTGGGACTCCAGTCCCTACACTCTCACAGTTGCTACCACACTAAAGGACTTCATAGCAGCAAAGCATTAGTCACGGTCCCCGGATGCCACTGCTTTGATTTAGGATAAGCTACAAGGACACATGTAAACTTGAAAGCCTGAGAACTATGTGACCATCCAAAGGACTGGGAAGGCTACTTCTGGATCTGTACCGTACGGCCAGCCTCTGAAGACTCACTCTAGCACTGGAACAAAACAGACTCTGAGACCATGGGTCTTAGGGAAGCAGTGAGCAGAGGATTCCCAGGGTCAGACTTAAAATTTCTCAGATGACATATTCAGACTTGCAGTGATCTGGGGTCCTACCAATGGTCACAAGGGTCTCCTGGAGAGAGAGGCCAAGAAAAGACAGTCCAAAGAACCCAAGTGGCAGTGAGCACGGTGGGGCAGGATTCATGAGGGACCGGTTAGGCTCGCCATGAGGTACTGTTGGAAGACATATCCTATGCAAGAAGCTGCCCCGAGTCACTGGCAGGTGCAGTGTAGACCCCTAAGCCAAATCTTACCCAAATGCTCCCTAAGGCAGAGCTACCTGTCCTTTCTATCTGATAAACAGCACCCACTGTGGAAGATTCACCATAAACCAGGACCAGAATTAACTTTAGTTTTTTGTTTGTTTGTTTGTTTGTTTGTTTGTTTTTGTTTTGTTTTAAGAGTTGCCCTGTGAAGCCCTGGCTGTCCTGGAACTTGCTGCTCTGTAGACCAAGCTGGCCCTGAACTCTGAGATTCCCTCCCCACCGTACCCCCACGCCTCATCTGCCTCCCAAATGCTGGAATTAAAGGCGTGAGCTGCCAGGCTCAAACTTTTAAGTCTTTTAAGACAAGGTCCACTGGGGAAAGAGAAGAAAAAGCAGCAGCCAAGACTCAATCCCACCCATCCCACCACGGTCACAGCTCCTGCAGACCAAGCACATCTTTCAGCTCTCATCAGCCAGCCAGTTATCAATCCACAAGCCAGCCTCATGGAGAACAGAATCTCAAGTCCTACCCTATGAAGCCCTCTTTGAGACGTTCCCCAAAGAATCCAGGGAAGAGAAACCCACCCATCCTTCCTGCTCTCCTTCCCTTCCTTCCCCTCCCTGTCCTTCTATATCTAAATTGAAATATATCTACTGCCTTCCTCCACCCACACCCATCTAAAGTATAAGACTCCATCCCCCAAGGACCTTCCCTGAGTCTCCCCAGGCAGGGAGGGGGCAGGCAGGCTGCAACAGGCCTCTTGGATTCCTAGCAGTAGACTAGAGCCAAGCCCACACCTTTCCCTTCCAACTGTGTCTCAATAGTGTGCCCTCAATTTGACCCAAAAGGGGATACCCCCAAATCCACAGAGGCTCTGTAGTGTCCTCGGGGCTCTTCCCACAGAGGAGCCCACAGAGCCTGTTGCTGATCCTGGGGAGACCCTTGAGAACTGTCTGCACTCCCTCCAACTGCCCCTCTCTGGAGGGTAAGCGGAGATGGCAGGAGAAGTGAGGAGCTTGGGATGAACCCCAAGTCTGGTAGGTGGGGAGGTTGGAGACTCCCTGTAAATATCTGGGTTCCAATCATTCTTTCACCTATTACCCTTTACCTTAAACAGGAAGCCCCACACACCACACCTACCTCAGCAGCACAAAGAAAAGGAGTGGGGGTAGGGGGCTTCAAAGGTAACTGATCCAAAGTCCATGGGTCCCTGTGGAGGGAAGAATTCATCCAGGCCCTTCACAAGCAGCAGTCCTTCCTCAGAGACAGTCCAGCCTCCATCCACTGGCCTTCTTGGCCTTCTATCCCTAACTCTGGAGATCAGAGCAGCCAAAGGACCTTTGACCTTCCCCAGAGCAATCCTCCGACTCTACTTTCAGAACCTCCCTAGAGAGGGTGCCAGGGGAAGCAACAGAGAACAGCTACAATGTTTCCACCGAAACAGACTGAGGATCAATGTGAACTTCCTTAGAGCTCGGCACCACACCCCCCCCACACACACACACACACACCAGACTTACTCCCTAAGTGTTCCCAGAAGCCCCTCTTATGCCAGTGTGTTCTTAAAGCTACACATACCCCTCGGAGGTTCTCGGGAGGGAGGGCTCTCCGGGGGTGTGGCTGTCACTAACCCCAGTGTGTTGCTCACAGACCCATTCCACCCATTCCATGCCTCCTAGAGATTCAAGGGCCCTGAGCCCCGAGACGATCCCTAGGGAGTGATTGTGTTCGGTGTGAGCAATGTGTTCTGGAGAGGCTGTGTGAACAGTGTGACCGGGGTTTCAGGGCCACCAAAGCCCAGCCCAGCTGGCTGGGACTCATTTTCTCTGGAGAATCCATTTTCCCACCACCCAGGAGCAGCAGGAGCCCTTGACTGAATGGAAGGCAGCAAGATCACAATTGCCCAGGATAGGACCGTGTCAGTGGGGTTCTCCCACCTGAATTCCAGAGGAAGACCAAGCCTACAGACTGTCTAAAAAACTCAGCTTGGCCTTCAAGGAGAAGGAAAGCCCCTGGCACCTCACTTCAGAGGGGGGACACCCTCCTACTTCCTACTGCTCCTTCCTCTCACAACCGAGACATATGTGTTCATCATGCTTGCTCTCACACTTGAAAGTCCCCATCCCTCCCTCTCTACACTCTCCCAATTGCCAATTTCAGAATCTACTTTACTTCAACCATTTATAAACCCTCCCATGCATACTCTATATTGTTGGCCAAATAGTGTCCCCCAGCCACCGAAGACATTTACATTCCGATCCTTGAGACCTCTGTCACCTTGTCTTCACAATGTGATATCACATAAAGCGGTGATTCTCAACCTTCCTAAAGATGTGCTTCACTAAACAACAGTTCCTCACGGGATGGTGGCCCCCCAACCATAACATTATTTTCGTTACTTCATAACTATAATTTTGCTACTGTTATGAATTGTAATATAAATATCTGATATGCAGGCTATCTAACATGTGACCTGGGAAAGGGCTGTTTGACCTGACATGTTGAAAACCACTGAAATAAAGAATATTGAGAAGTGGAAATTATCTTGGATTATGTGCCCAACTGACAATATCATAAAAGGTACTGAGCAGAAGCCAGAGTCAGAAGTCTACAGGATGAGGAGGGCAGAGTCAGACTGGGAGATGTTACCTTTACCACAGAGGAAGACCACAAGTCAAAGGGTATACAGCACCCTCTGAAAGCTATAAAGAGAAAGAAAAAGGAACACATAGTCCCATGAGGCCAGAATAAAGTTTGATCCCCGCTACCTTGAAGACTGGGGGGTAAGGGAAGTGAAGAGCTAGTTCAGTGGTTAAGAGTTAAGAGCACTTGCTCATACAGAGGAACCAGGTTCAGTTCCCAGCACCCTTGCGGTGACCTCAGACATACATACACTCAGGCAAACACTTATACACATTAAAAAAAAAAAATCTGAAAGTTTAATGCTTTTTAAAAAAATCATGTGTGTGTGTGAGAGAGAGAGAGAGAGAGAGAGAGAGAGAGACAGACAGACAGACAGACAGACAGACAGACAGACAGTGGAAGCAGGAAACTACTATAATGCTTCTCTCTGTTCTAATGATTCTGGGTATCACTTGACACATTGGTTCATGAGGTTGATACAAAAGTAAATGTTTCTTCAGGCCTAAGTCTGTAGAAACACAGCAGGCTGAGTCTGAACAGGGCAAGGCACCTGTAGGTGCTCAATAAACACCCACGGGAAGACCTGCAGTTCTAGAACACCTCTCACTACCTCCCATAGGCAGGGAAAATCTAAACAGTTGTTGAGATCATGACCTAACCTAGTTCCTCCTGGAAGTACTCACATTAGTCACTGCCAGTCCCATGAGCCCAGACGTCCCCAGCATCAGTGACTGATCATTCACCCCAGCACTCTCGTCATACTTGGCCCCACAGAGGCAGCCCTGCCATGCCACAGACTCAGTGATCAGTCATAAAAGGCTGGAGCAGAGGGCAGACAGCCAAGTCTAGACATGGGACTGCAGTGATAAGGTCTCCCTAGAAGTATTCCAAAGAAAGCAGCAGACCAAGGCGTTTCACATGGACAGAGGAGGGTGGTTACTTTTGCTCACAGCTGGTCTAAGTCTATATGGCTTCTGGCAAATCTTGTCACCAAGCAGAGAAAGATACAGAGTATCAGAAGAGGAAGCAGCCAAGGCCTTGGAAGCAGTAAAGGTTCTAGAAGGCTGTGCTAGGGGCAACTTCACACCTACTGAAGGGGCCTTTCCTCTATAGATTTAAAACTTATTATTGTTACTATTATTATTATTAATCATTGATTTTATGTGTATGGCTGCTTTGCCTCACCACTTGTGTGCCTGGCACCCATGGAGTCCAGAAGATGGCAGTGGATCCTCTGGAACTAGGGTTACAGATGGTTGCGAACTGCCATGTGGGTGCTGGGAACTGAACCCAAGTCACTGCTTTTAACTTCTGAGCTGTCTCTTTAGCCCCTCATCTCTAGGTTTAAAGGGGTTGGGGGTGAGGGGGTGCTGGGGATGTAACTAAGTGGTAGAGTACTTACCTAACGAGCACCAGGTCCTGTGTGTGTGTGTGTCTCTCTGTCTCTCTCTCTCTGTCTCTCTGTCTCTCTCTCTGTGTCTCTCTCTCTCTGTCTCTCTCTCTGTCTCTCTCTCTCTCTCTCTCTCTCTCTCTCTCTCTCTCTCTCTCTCTCTCTCTCATTCACAACCACTATTACTTATTAGCAAGCATCACGGTTAAGGCCCCAAGCCCCAGCCCTGAAAACTCCCCATGTGATTAGCCTGACCCACTGGAGAGCTGCTTGCTTTGAGGCCTATGGAGAGCTAGCTGCAAAAGGAGAAAAGGAACCGCAGCTATAGCATTTGTTACTGAGAGAGCTTCAAAGGCAGAGGAGAAGCACAGTGGGAGTCTATTATGGCCTGCAGAGCTCTCAGCAGAGAAGAGGGGACAACGAGGCTTTGCAACAAAAGTTAAAATGCACTACTTCTTACTAGAGGCTTGGAAGCAGGTGGATCTTTACTTTCCTGCCACTATATGTGCCCTTAAGCTTCAAGTTCTCCATCAGATAAGTGGTCACAATAACCTCACGAACTGTCTCCAAGACTGGAGGATACAAGGAACCTGTGCATCAATCGACATACAGGAAGCCAACCAAGAACCAGAGAGAGGATGCTTGCTCCGCAAGCACCTGGATGAAATATTCTTCTCACTTAGACCTAAATTTGTATTTACCCATATCTCAAATCATAACTCAGTAGCTAAAGGCTTTGCCACCGAGCCAGACTACAGTGAGTTCGATCCCTGGAACTAACGTGGTGAAGGAGAGAACCAGCTTCCTCAAGTTGTCCTCTGACCTCCTCATGATATAGCATTCACACACCCAGACAAAACACACACACAAACACACGGACAGACACATACACAAGCACACACATGCATACAATAAATAAATGTAAAACTATTAATAATAATAATAATAAATGGCTCAAGTCAAACTGGGTGGACCTAGTCCTAGCCCTTCCCACTAAACCAATGTGTATCCATCTTCTAGGGTCCCAACACAGTTCAGACCACGATCTCACAGTCTCACAAGAGAAGCTCAACTGAAACTCACACCAGAAAAAGCCCCGGGTCAGTAAGAGCCCCACTGTGAGCACCACAGGACACATTCCCCAGCATTCCATAGGGGAAGCAGAACTGCGGGGAGCCACAAGCCCAAGGGAAAAAACAGTCAAAGCACCGTGGGAGCAAAAGCACACATAAGTGAGCAACTAACGCCATCCTTCACTAGTCCTTGGGTTTTGAGACCAGCTTTAGCCAGTCAGAGCAGCAAGGAAGGACCCAGTGCTCCTAAGTCACAGGGAGATTCGAGCAGGAAAAGGCAGAAGAATATAAGAGCCCAGGACTGTAGCCGGCTGTAGTGGTTTTGATGAGAATGGCTCCCGCGGCCTCAGATAACTGAATGCTTGATTCCCAGTTGGTGGATTTGTTTAGAAAGAATTAAGAGGTGTGGCCTTGTTGTCAAAGGTGTGTCACTGGAGGTGGGCTTTGAGGGTTCAAAACCCACACCAGGCCCAGCCTTCCTTTCCCTTTCCTCCCTCCTCCCTCCCTCCCTGCCTCCAACTTATGAATCAGATGTAAGCTCTCAGCTACTCCTTCAGCTACAGCACCTTGTCTGCCTGCTTGCTTACTGCCACGCTCCCCGCCATATGGTCATGGACTCACCCTCTGAAAACATACGCAAGCTCCCAACTAAATGCTTTCGGCTGTGAGCTGCCTTGGTCATGGTGCTTCTTCACAGCAATAGAACAGGGACTAAGACGTCAGCATCCCTCTGAAGGGGCCTGTCTCCGCTCATCGGACACACCTCCATGCCGACTCTCACTCGGAGGTAACACTAGCTGCCATCCCTAAGCTGCGAGCTTGGGAATCCACTCACTCAACAAGCATTTATTCAGCGCCTACTTTGCACAAAGACACTGCGGCAGCCATGTGGGAGACATAACGGTGAATCACACACAGGCCGGACTCACAAGAGCTTCTTCTATTAGGAGAAGCAAGTGCATCAATGACAAACCAGGGTTAAGTGGCAGCATGGGCTGGGGGACACGGCTGGGGGAGTGCTTGCTAGCATGTTTCAGGCTGGGTTCAAGACTTTATACTGTGAAGACAGAACTCAAATATCCAGAGAGTGGAGTCAGGAGATGCACGGGAGCTCCGGAAGGCCTCCAGCTTAGCATGACGCTAGGCCCTGGGGACACTAAAATTGGTGACACAGTCTCTGTCTTTGAGGAGCTTGAACTCTAGACGAAAGGGCTGGTAGGCAGATTATCTATGTAACAATGCCTTGAGTACCAGCACTTAAGTCAATAATGAATCAACAGAGGAGAACAGAGGCGCAAGTATGCCTGGGACCTGCAAGCTTTGTAAAAGGAGGTGATATTTTTGTTGAGTCACAAATGAGGAGTAAGCCAGGTGAAGAAGAGACCTGAAGGGGTCAGCAAAGCTGGACTCCCTTTAAAAGAGAGTCCTGTGCAGCAGGAGCAGCAGGCCTGGGAAGTGGGGGCCTGGGGCCACCTGAATTGCTTTGTGGGAAAAGACAACCAGGGCAGGTCTGGAAGATCAAGCAATGGGGACAGGTGGAAACAGGCTCCAGAAGATGAGCCGGGAGAATGTGCCCTAAAAAGGCACCACTCGAGAATCAGACTGAAGCTCAGGTGTCCACAGGGCCAAGAAGGATTTGAAAAGAAGGTAGAAACCCAGGATCTGCAGACTTTCCACAGCAGATGTCTCATATAAAGGGAGTGGGGTGGGGGAAGCACCCCAGAGATCACTGGCTAGAAAGGAGTGAGACCTACTCCGACTCTCATGCAGAGGGAAGATGTGTGATCCAGAACTCAAGGTGACTCGAAGCAATGTGTAAATCGGGCGTTTCAGAAAAGCAGGAAGAACAACTGGGGTGTAGTCCAGTTGCTAAAGTGCCTGCCTGAAAGGAAAGTCTGGATTTGATACCTAGTACCACATAAAACAGACTGGAAGTTCAAAGCTATCCATCCTTAGCCACATAGGGAGTGTGTGTCCAGTCTGGGCTATATGTGACCTTTCTCAAAGCGGGTGGGGGTACAGTAAAAAGAGACTGTAAGAGCTATCACCCAAACAGCCTAATGCAATTCCTCACGACCTGAGGCTATAATCCAACAGAGACCATGGGTTCTAGTTTTAGCTGGAGGGGAATCTCCCTCTAGGAGTAGGGGCCCATAGCTCTCACCCTGGCTGGGGAAGGGTCCATATGAATTTTAACCTCAAAGGGGACCCCCCCCATCTTTAACTTCCTTTCCCACACATGTCAGAAGTAGGGGTGAGGCTGCCAGCATGGTATCTCCTCCAGTCTAGGCTCCTCCCTAATTCTAAGCAGGAGTCTCCAGGTACAGAAACAAACAAGAGAAGCAAGCTCCCTCCTGGACTGAGGTAGTTAAACACTAACTTCCTCCTCCGTGGCTTTTCCACAACCGATTCTGCCTGGGCTTCCACCAGGGCCTTAAAATCCTAGCCCAGAAGTTAGGGGAGTGGCTTCTCCAAGACAGACCTTAGGGATTTACACACAAGTGTAAATCCTCACAGACAGCCAGATCTTCAGACCCAGTACCTCACACTGCTGTGCAGCAGCTCTGAAAGCCACTCCACACACAACACCTGCTCCCATCCCCCAGTCCCTAACACCCTGGCTAAGAGCCTCAGCCAGACAGGCCTTAGGAAACTCATCCAACCAGTTTCCAGCAGAGAGAGGAAACGTCTCCCTCAGTTAGGAGCACACAAAGACCAGAATTTCGACAGTTCCCTTGCCTGTTACCAAACCCCAGAGGCTACACAGTACATAGGGCAAGACAGCTCCGGTGCAGTTCACTCCATGAAGAGGGAGGCCTTGATACAGAAGAGAAAGTAGAGAAGTCCGAGCAAGGATCTGCCCCTGGGTCCCTAGGCCTAGAGCCACACAAATAGCAGGTGCTGGCTCCTCCTGGCCTGACACCCATTAGGGTGCCCAGGACCCACGTCTCACCTCCCTGACTAATGGTGCCCCTTGATTTCATCTAAACAACCACCATCACCACCCCCTGTGGATTCTGGGAAAAGGACGCTTCGGGAAGAACTGATAGAGTATGTTTTCCCATCATGCATGTATGTATGTGGGTATGGGGGCAGTGTGATCACCCAGGACCTTCTCTAGCCACCCATCAGTGAATGTTGAGAGACCTCTGAAGTCCCCAAGCAAAGCACTCCAAAAGCCACAGGACTGTCTGCCAGTCACATGGCCAAACCTACTGGAAATAGCCTGGCAAGGTAAATAGAAGTCACTTTTCTACACTGAACCAGGTGTGATCCTTCATCTCTGAACCTCCAGGGGAGACTCTAAAGCCTTGTGCCACAAGCCTGTGGCTGCTCACGTTCCCCAGAGGTTGCCAGGTGAAGCTTAGAGTCCCAGAGTTCAGAGTCCCACCTGCACCCCACTCAGACACTCTTGGCTGGGTCCCCAAGGCTACCTACCGCTTTCCTCAAAAGGGCTCCCATCCCAACACAGAGAGCAGCCCTGGGAAGGTGGCCAGGGGCTGGGGAGCTGCATTCTCCCCGGAGTTCGGCAGCCCAGCAGTTAACAGGCTCGGGCTGGGCAAGCAACAAACTGCCACCAACAACCTCGGGAATTAAAGCGCCCGCTGCCTCCTGCTGAAACCTCTTCAATAAACGTCCTATTCAGAACCAGTTCCGCGTGTGGGTCATACTTGCTGCATTTCTCTCATTCCTGATTGCTGGGGGGCCTAACCATGAAAATGTAGCTTTCCAGAATGACTTAGCCAGGCCCTGATGGGTGAGGACCCAGATCACAGCCCCAGGAGGTAAGCACCTTGCAGCTGAGGGCCACAAATATCTCCAGAGATTAAGCACATGGGGTACTAAGTGCAGGAAGTCAAACACTGAAGACTCAAACAAAGCCAGATCAGTCAACAGCACAACAATACTCCATTTATGGGGCACCTTCCCCCACTCAGGCCCTTGAAGCCTGAGGCTATTAACCCTTCCATCCTCGAGGCTGCAAGTTGGAGGGTGGGACAGGTGGCAGCAGAATTATTCCTGCTTTTCTGGTCAGGAAAACTGAGGCACTAATGGTTCCCAAATAGCAACAAGGGTGTGCCAGGCACTGCTGACACATTCGCTATGTAATTTCACCACACTCCCCCACTCAAGGCCATGCAGCTAGGGAGGTGGGAAGGCAGGGTTTGCTGGAATCCAGGATTCCTGTGCAATTCATTCACAAGCAACACACGCCTCCCCCTCCTCACACACAGGACCCAGGAGACTAGATGGAGCCAGAGAGGAATCCACATTCCCTCATGGGACACCTCCTTTCTTCTGCTCTTTTTAAAAGTTAACATTTTGCTGGTGAAAAGTTCCCACACAGTGTGACAACCTCAGAAAGAGACCCAAGCAGAGTCATCTGGGAACCCATATCTCACCCATAGATGCTTCCAGAAAGAAATCACTTAAGAGACCAGCAGAAGACAGCAGGGGGCAAACACACAGTGGTGTTCTGCCCACACACTCCAGGGTTGCCGGGTAGTATTCTGCACACAGCACTGAGTGAGGCGTAAGAATCTCAAACTGCTTCTGTGAGTGTACCGTCCATACACCCCAGTTACAACCTCAGATGGCAAGTCCAGGGCTTCCAGACGTTTGTCCCTTAATGCTCTCCAGGTCCTGTCAGTTGTGCTGACAGCCAGAAGAAGGCTGATGTAAATGAGTGTGTAGGTGATGTGGACACAGATGATACTTTGTGGGTGACTGTGTTGAGAGGAAAGAAGTGTCCTCCTGGCAGAGACACTGATGTAGACTTGGGAATGGGGGGACAGGGGTGCAGCTCACCTGTCCGCTGCCTGGTCGTAGCTGATACTGCAGAACCAAAACTGAAGTAACTTCCCAGTAGCTGAATGCTGACCTAGCATGTGTGAGGCCCAGGAACCAATCCGTGTCCCCCACCCCCACGCCCCCTTGCACACCACCCAGGAATGGCAGAGGACCACTCATGTTTGATCTCAATGCAAATCATAGGCTAGGTGCTGGGAACATAGCAACCAGCATGAATGAGACTGTGCTTCTTCTCGATGAACTTAGGTGACAGCAGGGAAGATGGCCACATCAGTAAATAGACAGTATATTTCAGGATAGTGCTGGTGCCATGCAGAAGAAGAAAAGAGGGAAGACGGCGTGGCTGGGGGACAGGATCTTCATTAAGTAGAAGGGAGCAGGGTTGAGATGTTGGGGAGGTGAGACATACACAATAAAAAGCAGCCACACAGGCAAAGCCTTCCAACCTTCTCTGCCCCACCTCAACCACCCACTTCCACTCACGGCAAGCCCGGACCTACACATCGCAAGTAAGTACAGATCTACATAATGTCTTGCTTTGAAGCACCCAGCTCTCTCTACACCCCACTGAAGAGAAAAGGCTCAATGCAAAAATTGCAAGCGGCTAGCAAAATGGCTCATGCATTTTTCTGCAAAACCTGTTGACCCGAACTTCTCTCTGGGACCCACATAGTTCCAGAAGAACCAACTCCTGGTGGTGGTACTCTTCAGACTTCCACATGCAGGCTACAGCTTGGGCATACCCCCTTCCCCCGACACATCTTTTAAAAATAATAAGATCTGTTCCTATATAATAATAATATAATAATAATGATGATGATGATGAAGAAATCTGAAAACATAATTAAGAAGACATCCCAGAGTAATGAGATGACTCAGCAGGTAAATCACTTGCTGCTGTTCACACCTGAGCATCTGAGTTTAGTCCCCTGTGCTCTCCAGTGGAAGGAGTGAACTTCAGGTTGTCCTCTGACCTCAGGTACCCCAATAAATAAATAAATAAATAAATAAATAAATAAATAAATATTTTTTTTCAGATTTATTCACATATGTACTTTATGTATATGGTGCTGTATGTACACCAGAAATGGGCACTGGATCCCACAGAACTACAGTCATAGTGTGAGCCACCATGTAGGTGTGGGAATTGACCTCAGGACCTCTGGAAAAGCAGCCAGGGCTCTTAACCCCTAAGCCAACTTTTCAGCACCATAAATAAATGTTTTTTGTTTTTTGTTTTTTTTTTTTTAAAGGCAAGCAAGAAAGGCTAGGTGTGGATGCACACCTTTGGAAAATCTCTGTGAGTTCAATGCCATCCTGGTCTACATAGTAAGTTCCAGGACAGCCTGAGCTATGTGGAGAAATCCTGTCTCAAAAATAAATAAATAATAAAAATACAAAAGAAAAAAGGCACAAGAAACTAAAATCCTGTTAGAGGAAATTAAGGACCATCAAATGAACAGCCAGTCAGTCACAGTCTATCCGTACTGAATGTGTAACACTGTTGTTAAAAATAGCAATTCTCTGTTTTGGCAATCCAATCTATAGAATCAGCTCTCCCTGCCACTCTCCCTGTCCCTGGAAAGCACCCGCATCAGGACTGCACTGTGCTGGCTCCCATAGAGCGTAGATCCGAGAGCACAGACATAAAACTTCACATTTACAGTCAGTGTAAGTACAGTCATATAAGATAGTTCAGTTTTATTGGTGGGGTCAGGTCACTGAGAAGCAGAGGCAGGTGAGTCTCTAGGGACTCACAGGCCAGCTAGATCAGTGTGCACAGCAGTGACTAAGGGACCCTTTCTCAAGCAAGGTCAAAGATAAGGAGTCACACACTCACCTCTGACCTCCACACACTCACACACAAGAACATGCATGCAGCACACACAACAGGCATATACAGACACACACAGAGATACACATACGTATTTAACACAAAGATTTTTTTTTTTAAATTAAACACAGGATTGCCATATGACCCAACAATCCTATTCTTACGTAAATCATTAATATATGTCCACGCCAAGATGTTTATACATTACATAATCTAAAATGTTCACAGCAGCAACAATATTCACTTTTAAAACGTATTTACTTACTGGCAATGCTGGGGGGTGGGGAGAGCATCAAACCTTGTGCATCTAAACAAGTATTTTACCACTGAGCTACTGCCCCAGCCAACATAACAGCATGACTTAACACTACACAGCTCAAACAGAAATGTCCATCAGCTGGTGGACAAATGAGCAGACTGCAATATAGCCACACAATGCCAAAGTATTCAGCAATGAACAATGACTTGCTTTCTACAACACGGAACACCTTAGGAGACACTGGTGAACCGGAAGCCAGAGGTTGAGTGCAGAAAGGAAGCCAATCAGAAAGACAGATGGTACATAAATCCATTCAGACATGTCCAGAACACTAGGTAACACTAGGGAAACAGGAAGTACTTCAGTGGCTACCTGGAGCGCAGAGCTGGTAAAATGGGAAAGGACTGCTAATGGGAAAGGCTTTTCTAAGGGCGGGGGTGGGGGGAATAATAAAAATGTTATAAAATTAGTTACACATGGCTACACAACTCTGCAACTGTAAATATAAGCCAGTGAGTGACACACTGTGCATGGGTGACTTTTAATTTATATATAAAATAAACATCAATGAAACAAAAGAATAAGGAAAGAAAAACATTAAAGACAAGCCAGTAGGGAAGTATAGACCACTCAATGGGGGGATGGGGGAGAACTGGCTAATGTTCTGGAAAAAAAAATTAAATCACCTCCGTCTTACAAGGTTAGCCATGGGTACATGCACGGGTCCTGAAGCAGTCTGTGACCATGCCTGCGACCCAGAGTGAGGCTCCCGCATCAGTACGTCTGCTAAAGCTCTTCCATGTACTGCCAGGGCCAAAATCCAGCAACCAGAAAGCCCATTCCAGGTAAGTTTAAAATGGAAATACAGTGGGAAGTGGGGCACAGACGGAACATTTTACTTCTATAAGAAACGGGAGGAACAGCACAAAAACTCAGCATTCTGGATCACTAGACACCAAGACCACACAGCTCAGCATAGGCGCGGAGCCCAGAAACTAAACAAAGTAGCAAATTCCGGTGGGGTGTTGAGATGGCAGTTCCTCCCTGTCATTAGCTGGTGAGAAAGATGCCTGGGAAGCAGTCTTGTTCTGAGAGGTAAGCAACCCCTGGGGTACCTGACAACCAGTTTTCACTGAACTGAATTAAGTGAGGAGTCATCCCAACTCTACTGTAACCCAAACCTGGGCCCCGGCCCCACCAGGACACCAGGGAGAACAGTCCACGCTTGCAGTTCTGGGAGCCGACCAGGAGCACATGCTCTGGAGTCATTAGGAAGTTCAAATCCTGAATAAGGGTGTGGCTGAGGTGGGGAGCTTTCACAGCAGGCAGAAGACCCTGGGCTCAGTTCCAGTCCCACCCTAAAAAAAATTTTTTTTAAGGGTAAGGGAAGTTCAAATTTTATCTTTGTTAAGTGTCAGCACAGAGGCACTGGGCGATTTACCAGACCTTGAAAGGTCTTGGGGAGATATGTGAGCTCACTAGCCGATGGTCAACACCTCTTAGGATGCCAGCCAATCTGACTGGGAATCTTTAACATTACGTTCTACACTTCCTTGCTCCCCTAAACCCAGTGAAGAGAGCATAATTTAGCCTGTTCTGCATGAGTCAGGGTCACGGCTGCTGGCCAGGCATCCATCATGCCACCAATGATCCAGGTGGAAGGAAGGCGTGGCAGGCCATTCCCTGCAAACAAATGACCCCGGGTCCTTCCGCTAGTACTGGCTTTTCCGGGTGTTTCTGTTTCAGCCTGTTTTCCTTGCCAACTTACTGCTCCAGGATTATTCTCCCTTTTTACTCAGGCTTCCTCACTTACCGCTACCCATCTACCATGGGCTCGGCTGTAAGACACAGGTTATACGGAGATCTAGTTAAGCAGGCTCTCAGGGGGCTGCTGTGGATATTTCATAAGCATCTCAGCCCCTGGCTCTATGCCCTTCGTGGTGATGTACAGATGAGTAATATTTTAGGGAGGCCGCCAAGCAGCTGGGAGTGGTGTTATAGGATGTCACGGGACATATATTCAAATCTATAAGCACACCCCAGTGTCCTCTTTTGGCCCCATTTGCATGGTGGTAAACTCTGTAGCGGCCTCAAATATGGATCCCAGGAACTCCAGATCCCTTACACTTTGCAAGCTGCAAGAATACCAGGCTGCCTGCATTACCACCTCGCCTGTGCAGGTACAAAGTAGAATCTTATATCCTGGTCATTTACTTTAGAAGACAAGAATAGGTCATTTGTAAACCAGGCATGGTAGCTTACATCTGCGATCCCAGCACTTAGTGGCTATGGCGAGAAGACTGTGAGTTCAAGGCCAGACTGGAGACCATAGAAACACAAACAAGAAGGAACATGAAAACTCCACTCCTGAGGTTTGTCACACAGTAGCGTGACCCTTATTTGAGAAGTACTTATTATGATCCTACCATTCAGCAGGCACTGGGGATGTAGCAATGACCTACATAAAAACTACAGGGACACTAGTTCCTCTTTCTCTACAATAAAGATTTGTCATCTGTTGCTCAAGTCTGTGGTACACACAACACACACACACAGAGAGAGAGAGAGAGAGAGAGAGAGAGAGAGAGAGAGAGAGAGAGACTGTCTCTATAGCCTTGAAAGTAGAAGCTATGAGCTTTTAAAAAAAAAAAAAAAAAAAAAAAAAAAAAAGCTTTATTTTTGTCCTGTGTTTGAGTGTTCTACCTTCATGTGTGCCTGTGCATCACATGCGTGCAGTGCCTGTAGAGGCCAGAAGAGGGCGTCAGATCCCATGGAACTGGAGTTATGTACAGTTGTGAGCCACCAAGTAGGACTCAAACCCCAATCCTCTGGAAGAACAGTCAGTGCTCTTAACCACTGAGCCATCCCTCCAGCCCCTATCTTTTTAAATTTATTTAATTGTATGCTTTATGTACCTTGCTGTGAGGGTGCCAGATCCCCTCGAACTAGAGTTACAGACAGTTGTAAACTGCCATGTGGGTGCTGGGAATTGAACCTGGGTCCTCTAGAAGAGCAGTCAGTGCTCTTAACCACTGAGCCATCTCTCCAGCCCTTAGCTCTTAAAAACAAAACAAGCCAGCGTGGCTATGCAGAAACATTCCATTAAAAAAAAAAAAAAAAAAAAAAAAAAGCTAGGAGAGCCAGAGTTGTAACTCAGCCAGTAGAATGTTTCCTTAGCATACATGAAGCCAAGCATTCAATCCCCAACCCTGCATAAACCAACCAACCACTGTGGTGAGCGCCTACAACCCACACTCTGGAAATGGCGAAGGACCTGAGGCTCAAGGTCATATGTAGAGGTCACCTGTTAGCCTGGGATAAAAACAACAAAATCAATTTTAAAATGTGAATTTTTTACGAGGTCCTAGAGCCCAGTTCATCTGCAAAGATAAAGAAACCACAGGATATCCTCCTGGGTTCAATAGTAAAAAAATAAAAAAAAATAAAAAATAAAAAATAAATCAGATAGTTGTATCAGTGGGTAAAGGTACCTGCCACCACACCTGATAACTTCAGTTCAACTCCTGGGTCCTACAGGGTAGAAGTAAGCTGTTCTGTGAAAACACACGCATACACACATACATGTGCAATGGGTACATACACACACCAAATACATACAAAAAATAAATTTTTAAAAAATCTTACATTCCTCTCTCCCATCTCAACTCAGACTCTAGCAATAATTAGAGAAATTCCTAGGAGTCTCACTATGTCTCTAAAAGGCCTACATGCACCTGGCACCTTCTAGAACCTTGTTCAGCCTATGCTCAGCTCTTGAGGCTGCTCAGCACATTGAATGGAGTCCCCCCCTAACCCTTGACATTAAATACAAGGCTCCTCTCCAAGTACCAGCCCAAAAGCACTATCAAGATATTGGTATCCGCTGGGCGGTGGTGGCACACACCTTTAATCCCAGCACTTGGGAGGCAGAGGCAGGCAGATTTCTGAGTTCGAGGCCAGCCTGATCTACAGAGTGAGTTCCAGGACAGCCAGGACACAGAGAAACCCTGTCTCGAAAAACCAAAAAACCAAAACCAAACAAACAAAAAAACCCAAAAAGATATTGGTATCCTTTGAATCTGTTTTCTCAGACAGCAACAGCCCACTCAGTGTAGACTCCACCTGTGCATCTTCCCAGTCCCAGTGCGGGTGAGCCCACCATGCTGGGATTCCTCCTGGGTGGAGCCTCTGCACCAGCCCTTCATGCCCTGTCGATCACACTTTGTAGTATCCCCAGTTCTGAATGAGAACAATAAATAAAGCCCCCATTCCTGCCCTCAGAGAGCTTCTAAATGAACCAACGCCAACAGAGACAAACATGGTGGCACAAATCTCAGCGCTTGGGAGGTAAAGGCAAGTCAGTCACTGCAAGTGTAAGGTATAAATGGTCTGAAAAAAACTGAGCTCTTTGTCCAGCCAGACCCTGTTTCAAAGGAGGGAAAAGAAGTCAACAAATCTCAGATCCAATTAACAAGATACACTGGTCCCCAAATGGCTGACATCAGAAGAGCAGCTAGCAACTCTAGACCAGCCTCTTGCTGATCAAGGGCCCAGTTTTCTTCCTCTTGACTTCTGAATACCAACGTCACAAGCATGTTCAAGGGTACACAGGGCCCTCACCCTAACTTCCTCTGAGGCCTGATCCTATCTGGCTATATACCAACTGACAGTCTCCAAAAGTTCCTTCATCACAGGGTGGGCCTGCCTGCCCTGCCTGTGCATGTCCGCCTGCAGAGGCCTTGTGGGAGTGGCCTGGCTGATGACCGCTTCCCTAGGCCTGGCCTCCACTGCACATTTTTCACTTCCTGCGCAGGAGGGCCCCCAGGAAACCACTGACCACAAACTTTGACAACAGCATTTTAGATTAAACTGCTCTGGAGGAGGCTGATAGTTCCAGCAGAGATGGGAAGAGACAGACCCCATCACACGGATTGGGCGGAGACAGCCTGATTTGCGTGCACCTGACCCTGAGCTCTCAGAGTGGCTCTAAGTATCCATAATCCAGCCAGTTGCAATTCTGAGTAGAGATTTTTTTTAAGCCCAGGAAAGAGAAGCTGGACCAGACAACATAGCAACACTCTACTAATTTCTGCACCAACAAAACGGCTCAGTGGTAACCACCAAGCCTGACGGACTACAAGTTTGATCCTCAGAGACCCCCATGGTAGAAGGACGCCCATGAGTTGACCGCTACATTTTTAATTCATTCTGGTCCCTGGTTAATGAGCCCTTATGAGGCTGAGTCTTTGCAGGGTACCTCGGAACCTCTATCAGACTCTCCCTGAACAGCCTGCTCACCAGGTACCTCTCCCCTCACTCCCTTATCCCTTATTCTCAATATTCTCATCCCCACCCCCATCTAGTAAAACAAACCCACATGGAGGACGAAGTTGAAGAGGGGTGGACAGCCTTCAGAACTGTAAGGCCAAGCAAAGAGGCTAGACACAAAGGTGTGATTCACCAACTGACCGGAAGCAGGGGGAATTCCAAAGCCAGGCAGGCCAGGGCTGCCCTAGGTCACCCTGTCTATCTGAGGGACAATGGCCGGCACACATCTGGGAGTCCTACATTCCCAACCTGCTACAATCCAGAGTAGCATAGAGAGGCTCACTCACTAGAAGCCTTCTAAGGCCCTCCTTTCAAATTCCCTGCTACTTCCCAACACTTCAAATGCTTCTCATCCAGAGTCCTGACAGGAAATCCCCGCTGCCTCCTCTGTAGAATTCGGTCGGAGAACTAGTTCGGTGCACACAGCTCCGTAGGGCTGGCTAAGCACTGTAGATGTGTTATCTCTTTGTTCACTCTCACAAGGCCACGTGTGGTAGGCTGGATGACTAACGCCACTTTACAGGTGAGAAACAGACATAAAGGAGTTTAGTCAACAAATGGCTGCAGGGCTAGGAAGTTGTCAAGTTGAGATTTAAACCTAGGTCTGTGCAACTCCAAACCCTGCTCCCAAATGTTGCATCGGGATGCTGACCCAGGTTTCAAGGGATAGACATCCAGAGCTCAAAGAATCTCACAACCAACTCCAAAGTCCCTTCCTTAGGGGACCGGTGCCACCTCCTCCCTTCCTCAGCAATTCACATTGACCTTCCCTGGCATATCTTCCTGATAACTTTAAACATGCTTTCAATGACCCGTCTTGTTTTCTGTCTACTTCCCCCAGTAAAATTCCACTCCACCAGGTCAACAATTGCTAGAAACAGTATTTCAGTCATTAACGTGTCCCCCCACATACCCTGTTTTCATACATAGAAGATGCTAGATAAAGATGGATGAACAAATAAAATAGATCTAAGATGCATGGATGTAGGAAGGAGGAGAGATGAGAACAGAGACAGTGTACTGGGTAATATGATGTGTACCCAGGATGAGCCTGCCAGGTCTGTCGGACCCCAGGGACTCCAGAAGAGCTTTCCTATTGTCAGTAGTAATGCCAAACACTGTCCTGAGGGCTTCTAGAAACTGGGGAAGGAGGGTAATGAGTAGGGCGAGCTACAGCACATGAACAAAGGCCTGTGGACATGCAGCTGGCCGGAGAGGCGGGACAGGGCAATGGCCTGGGCCACAGAACAGCCCGGGATGGCTGAAGTCAGCCCTCGGTGCAGCTGCAAAGACAACACCTCCCATCAGCACAGTCCTCTCCACCCACAACACAACAGAGAACAGCTTCACAATTAACCCTTCAGGGCCAGTCTCGGCTTGTGGCAACCTCCAATCTCAGGACCAGAGCCTGTACAGGGTGGGTGGGAGTGGCAGGCCTCACATCTGGGACCCACACCTTCCTCCCCTTCAGGTCTGGTCATCTCTCAGGCCATGGCCTTTGGCCTGTTCTAGTGTAAACATAGTGACCCTGAGATAGCAGTGGGTTTGGTAAAGCCAGTGTTTACTCTGGGACTAAGATATTACAAGCCAGAGAGTAAACTGTCACAATTGGCTCCTGGTGTCCACCATCTCCTGTGTCAAACATGGGGTGTATCTAGCAAACACTTAAGGGCCCCTTGTAACCACTACACTGCTTTTTTTTTTTTTTTTTTTGGTAGGAGTTTATAAAATACTTCTCATATAGCCCCCCCCCCTTTATTGTTACCACA
Organism: Arvicanthis niloticus; assembly: GCF_011762505.2. Lineage (NCBI taxonomy): Eukaryota > Metazoa > Chordata > Mammalia > Rodentia > Muridae > Arvicanthis > Arvicanthis niloticus. The sequence goes on from NC_133430.1 coordinate 39,601,238, forward strand.
TCCCCTATAAAGAAAATCAGGTACTCTGTATGGAAACTGAGTCAGAAAAGATAAGTGAGTTGGGGAAAGGGGAAGATCTGGCTTTAGGCCAATCATGTAGGAAAAAAGCCTTAGACCTGATCAATCTTTGATGTGAGGCAATCGGGCCAGCATCAAACCTCTAGCAAAAATAATCCTGTGGGACTCTCAGGCCAGTGGTCTTCCCACTCTCCTAGCCGGACCACCATGTCTGATAAAAGTCAACAGAAAAGCCCCAAGGCCGCTCTACAACACTGACCGCAATCAGCCCAGACTAAGGCGAGGGGTGAAAGTGGTCCCTACTTCGTTCCTGATTCCCAGCACCTTGTGGGCAAGTCCAGAAAGGGAGGCCAGCAGAGGCAAGCAGACATGTTAGTAATACGTCTACAAATGAGAGATGGGGTCTGTGAGCCATCCGGTGAGCCCAAACCCATAAGGAGTAACAGTAGCACCAGAAGTTGACTTTCTGGTATTTAGTCCCTGGGTTTTACGCTAAGCGTCTATGGTGCAAGATTCCAGTTTAGCAGAGGGAGTGGAAAGGAACTCTTGGTAAGGCCGGGCACAGGGCGCATCTTTTCCTTGTCCTCTTAGGCTGCCATGATACTCCGCACTAATTATTTCTGAAAGGTTGTGGCTGGAATGCATTCTTCAACAGGCACAGCTGGGAGACTGGGAACCCCAAGACTAGGGTTTTCTGTAAGGTGCTCTAGTGCTGGTCGGTTGCTGGGGGGGGGGGGGAGGGCTCGGCAACCTTAATAGCCCTTAATCTACCAAGAGTTTAGTGACTCTAGACAATACTCTAACCCAACTTGTAGCACCACCTCCCAATGCTACTTTTCTCCACCCTCCAACCATCACACCGCTTGTTCCGTTTTTTTTTTTTCCTTCTTTGTTTTCAAAAGTAGCTCCAGGATAAAACATTGCCACCGAAGAAACATCTTGAACGACTGAGGCTTGAAGCTTTCCAAATCGAAGGACTGAGAGAAGGGTGCAATAACCAAACCAGTTGAAGGAGGAGAGGGAGAGGCTATTAGGAGCAGCATCAAGGGGCTCTAGGTTTGCAGGTTCTGGGACACTTGGCTTCTGACACCCACTCTAATCCGCCTGGACAGGCAGCTGAGATCCCCAGAAGCACTGTGTGGCACCAACCCGGAACAGACTGAGTGTCTGCGCACTCCTGGGCTGGCGGGACCAAAGACGAGTCCTTCTAGAAGGGCCCACAGTCCCAGGCAAGCACTAGCCCACGGGCGCCAGTGCATACAAGGGGTGGCGGGAACGTCGAGAGCTGCCCAGATTTCAAACTCTGCAAAGCCTATGCTGCTTTGGTTTCCGGGGTGGGAACAAAAAGTGACTCCCCTTACGACCTCCCCGCGCTCCAACCTCTAAGTGCGTCCGAGGCAGCCCTGGGCCAGGTCCACATCCCACAGAGGGCTAGCCTGGGGCCCCCGCAGAGCGCCGCCACTCCGCCAATCGAGCATGGGCAAAGGGAGAGGGGCAAACCAGGGGACACTCACCAAGCGGTGGCCGCCCCTCCGGCTCGCGACGCGCGGGGCGCGCGGGGCTGCCCAGGTGGCGCCGCGAAGCGGGCTCAAGTTTGAAAGTCGCTCTCGGAAGCCGCAGAAGTCGCCGGCCGCTCCCGCCCACCGCTGGCTGCCTCGCGGTCCCAGCCTCCGCCCGCTACGAGCACCAGACTCCGGGGGACCCCCGAAATGCGCACGATTCCCCAGCACCCGGCAGGAAGTTGCGGCCGAACGGAGTCCAGGCTGCGGCGGGAGGGAGGGAGGGAGAGGAGGAGGGAGGGAGTCAGGGAGGGGCGGACCAGGAATGTTTCCAGTGGGTGGAGACAGCGCTCGCGGCTGCGATCCTGCAATTGGCGGCTATGGGGGGGCTGGGGGGGGTGCCCCGGAACCTTCACGGCGGAGCGAGCGAGCTGGGGCTCGGATTATTGGAAGCGGCCGCCGTGGCTAATGATTAACGCGCGTGGCCCGCCGTGTGGGTCCTACTGGCCGCCTCCCCTTGCCACCTGGAACTCGATCCCGAGGATCCCGAGACGCACGTGGTGGGGGTTACTCTAGGGTCACCGCCCTGATCTCACGCCAAGAGGGCAGCCAAAGCCTCCAGACTGGGTTCCGACTAGAGAGGACTCCGAGCCCAGCCACCTGGACTTTCCCAGGAGATACCCCGGTCTGGATGGCAAGGACGTTCTGGTCCTACTTGAGCAGGTCACCACGACCGCTGAGTCAGAAAGGCACGTCTCGAATTCCACACCGAAACTAGGTCTCGGTAGCCCTTTACAGTTGTAATATCTTACCTTCTGACGAAAAAGAGATAAGAAGCGCATAACTTGGGGCCGGGTGGGGCGCTCAGCGGGACTGTTAGTGAGAAAAACAGATTGAGGAACCTGAATGACAGCGGACCCCATTTTGAGTGTGATCTGGCTATCAACAAAAGGCATGCACTGGGAAATTGGGGTATGAGAGGTGTTGTAGCACAAGAATATAGAATACAGACAAGTTAGATTTTGAGCAAGAACATAAATCTTTTGTGTTTGGCTTGGGTGTTTGTTTGATTTTGTTTTTTGTTGGTTTTTTGTTTTTTGGGTTTTTTTGGAAGCAGGATTTCAATTAGCTGAGATTGGCGGAGGGTGACCTTGAGCGTAATGATTCTCCAGCCTCTGTCTCCCGAGTGTGGTTTACAGGTGTGCACCACCACGCCCTAATTATTGTTCTTAATTTTTTATTTGAGACATGCCCACACTTTGTAGCCCATGCTAGCCCAGAACTCTTGGGTGATCCTCCAGAGTGCTGGAATTAAAGGTGTGCGTTACTACACGTCATTAAGCATAAATCTTTCACAGGTAAAGATCTTAGGGGAGGTAGTGTTAGAAGCTATCCCAACACCCACCATGAAGAAGGGTAGGAGATTGGAACCCATTATGAGATCACAGAAGAAGTGGGACTCCTGGGTTAAACGCTGGCACCAGGTTCTTGGAATAGAAGTGGAGCATCGACCCCAGTAACGCAGCATTTAGACTGCCAGGTGTAGACAAGTGAAAATCCTAAATGGCTCATAAAATCCCCTCCTCCACCACTACCCTAAAAAAAAAAAAAAAAAAAAAAAAAATGCTCCAGGGAAAAGCAAGGACCTAGGGATTTACGGGGAGGGGCGGGGCAGAGCACGAGAGGAAATGGCTTTCAGGTGACTTTGAAACGGGATCCCTGGGAAGAGTAAAGATTAAAGTAGTCCTTGCTCCTGACTGCGTCTCTCCTGGAGGGCCAAAAAGTAAGGCCCTGAAGAGCGACAGGCTGGAGGACAGCACCGGTGAGAACCAAGATTACCGGGAAGGGGCGGGAGAAGATAAAACTACTGGGTGGGATGGGAAAGAGAAGTCCCACTCCTTCCCGCCTTGCACTTTCTGGGTTTCTTGTTTCTTCTCTAATCTGTTAAATCTTACCAGTCCTTTCCTACTGATTTAAACTCCCAACTTCCAAAGACGTCCCCCAACCCCCACTCCAAGATTTAACCTTTTGAATGCACACCTTGCTTTTTAGCCAGGAAAGGAAAAAAAAAATGTCGATGGTAGTAACGTTTAGGGAATGCCTACCAAGTGCGCTGCACTTTATAACCACTAAGGCAGGCATACACTTACTCCCATTTTGTAGGAAGTATACTGAGGCTCTGAAGAGGGAGAAGTCTGGCCAAGATCAATCACATCAAGGTGTAGTCTGAGGGGGCGACATTGGAGTGTTTGCCTTTGAGAGTTTTACAGGAACAATTGCGGTAACAGAAGGAGAAACTGAGGCTTGGTCCTTCAGCTGGTGGGTGGCAGAGCTGGGAGTCTCTCCCCACAGGGAAAACTGCATTTAGCCAGCCAGCTCTTTCTCCTTTTAGACACTTGTTAGAGTCCATCCTGAACTTGATTCTAAAGCCTAGCGTTGCTTCTAATTGCTTTAATTCATATGCCCGTTTCCTGAAAAGATTATAATCTTACTCTGCAGAACTTGTAGGAAGCACTCAGGAAGGCCGTGCCGAAGCTAGATGAAACAACCAAGGGGTTCAGGGAAAAATCAGTTTCCTGCTTCCAAACCCAGAGGGTCAGTGTCTGGACCAGGGTCTCCGAGCCGCAGCCCCTTCGAGCTTTGAGCCTTTCTACCTTCCCACCAGTTCTTGCTTCAGCGAGTGGCCTCACCCTGCTATTAAATCATTTATTATTATAATAACACCTTGAGTCTCAGTAATGCCTTTAATCTGAGGTCTCAGACTGTCTAACAAATACAAATTAATTCATCTTCACAGCCCCTCCACTTGGAAGGGAGAATGGAGGTGTTCTCCCTAGTTTATGGGTGAGAAAGCCAAACAACCAGAGTCAAGATGACTCATGGGGAACCAACGCAGGGTTTCTCTCATCCCTTCCCTTCTGAACGCCTGCTGCCAAGCCTTGCATGAAAGCTCAAATCCCAGACACCAAGGCCATTGAGTTTTCACAATAAAGAACATTTCCAAATTGTCATTTCAGCTCTCCATTGTGAACGTCAGGAAAGGGAGGGAGGTAAACACAGAGGATGGATCCCCTGGGGCTGTGTTCCCTGAGGAGGAGCCATGGCTTGCTGCTGCTGACAGAACATCCCCAAACACGGAAGAAATCCTTCTCAAAGGAGACCCTATTAACACTCTGAAATCTCTGCTCTTTCAGGGTTGCAAGTTGCTTTTTAGCAGAGCCTAGCATGGACAGGGTTCTGAGCTTGAATCCCCAGCACTACAGAAAATAAGCAAGAAAAAAAATGTGTCACATACAACAAAAGAAAAAAACAATAAACTTCACAGTATCAAACTTTTCTATATTAAAAGAGTGAAGGCCTAGGGGTTGCAAGCTCAGTGGTGACTTGCTTTGGTAACATGTATGAGGTTCTGTGACTAGGACTGAAAAAAAAATTGCCAGGCATGTTAGTCCTGGCGTCAGGGTCAGGACCATATAATGACCTTCAGCCTGGACTATAGAGTGTGACATTGTCTTAAGAAAGACAGGTGGGCTGGAGAGATGGCTTAGCCGTTAAGAGCATTGACTGCTCTTCCAGAGATCCTGAGTTCAATTTCCAGCAAGCATATGGTGGCTCACAACCATCCTTAATGGGATCCGATGCCCTCTTCTGTTGTGTCTGAAGACAGCTACAATGTACTCATATACATTAAATAAACCTTTTAAAAGAAAAGAAAAGAAAAGAAAGAAAGAAAAAAAAGGGCTGGAGAGATGGCTCAGGGGTTAGGGGTACTGACTTCTCTTCTAGAGGTCCTGGGTTCAGTTCCTGGCAACTCAACCATCTGTAATGAGATCTGATGTCCTCTTCTGGTGTGTCTGAAGACAGCTCAAATAAATAAAAATAAATCTTAAAAAAAAAAAAAAAAAAAAAAAAAGTTTGAAAAAAAGAAAAAAAGCCAGGCATGGTAATGTGTACAATCGTTTAATCTCAGCACTAGGGAGGCAGAAGCAGGCTGATCTCTTAAGGTCAAGGCCAGCCTGGTCTACATAGTGAGTTCCAGGATAGCCAGGACTATATAGTGAGACACTGGAGAGAGAGAGAAAGAGAGAGGCCGAGTGGTGGTGGCACATGCCTTTAATCCCAGCACTTGGGAGGCAGAGGCAGGCAGATTTCTGAGTTCGAGGCCAGCCTGGTCTACAGAGTGAGTTCCAGGACAGCCAGGGCTGCACAGAGAAACCCTGTCTCGAAAAACCAAAAAAAAAAAAAAAAAAAAAAAACCCAGAGAGAGAGACCCAAAAAATGGAAGAAATGTAACATACAAAAACCCTACAATTCAATAAAAAGACAAGTGGTTTTTAAATGTGTAAAGGATCTGAATAGACATCTCCCCAAAAGGCTACATAAATGGACACCAAGCAAACCTACAGCTTTATCCGAGGATATGCAAATAAAAGCTACAGTGAACACTGCTGCATCTGCCAGCACGCCTGTAACCAGCAGCATGTGACAGTGAGTGTTCCTAAGGGCTGGGAGAAACTGCAACCCTCACACAGCTGGTATGCCTGCTTTGTAGAATGGTCTGGCCATTCTTCAAATGGTCTGGCCATTCTTCATAGATTTGCTTTATGACCCACAATTCCAGTCCCAGGAATGTACCTAGGAGACATGAGAACACCTGTCCACACACAACTGTGAACATAAAGGCTCATTGCAGCATTATTCGTAGCAGACCCACAATAAAAACTCAAATAGCCATCAACTGCTGGCGGTAAAGAGACTGTTACGTAGAATACAACAGAATGAAGTCTCAATTCACAGGCAAGCTAGCTGGGCAGTGGTGGGGCACGCACGCCTTTAATCCCAGCACTTGGGAGGCAGAGGCAGGTGAATTTCTGAGTTCAAAGCCAGCCTGGTCTACAGAGTTCCAGGACAGCCAAGAGAGAACCCCCCCCCCCAAAAAAAAAAGAAAAAAAAAAAGAAAGAAAGAAAGAAAGAAAGCCTATTACTGAGAAACCAGTCACAAAGAACAGCATGTTGTAACTCCGTTTACACGAACTGTCCAGAATAGGGTTGGCAGAATGAGGAAGAGCTGCTAGCCAGCTCAGGACTCTTAAATATGGTGACAACTAGATATTCTTAACTGCTGAGTTGGGGTTTTGTGTTGGAAATTATACCCATGCTAAACATGGGTTCTCTCACTGAGTTCCACAATAGCCGAATTGTACATTTTAACTACAATTTAAACAGATGGGTCAGGCTGGGTTTTTTGGGGGAAGGGAGTATCTTGTTCTTATTATTTGTTTGTGCTGGAGCTTGAACCCATAGACTCATGCATACTAGGTAAATGTTCTTCTGAGCTATATGCCTGGCTCTTTTGTATTTTGAGACAGTCTTATGAAGTTGCCCAGGGCACTCATGAGCTTACTTTGTAGCTCTCAGACAAGCCATGGGGTAGTCATCCTCCTGCCTCAACTTCCTGAGTAGCTGCTATTACAGACCTATGCCACCAGGCCCAGCTCCGAGCTGCTCTGGAAATTCTGGGCTTAAATGATCCCCTGGCTTCCAGCCTCTTTTATGAGTAGCTGCCTCAGTCTGTGTATTAGTCAGGGTTCTCTAGAGTAACAATTTATGGAATGAGTCTCATAAAGAGAAAGGATTTATTAGAATGACTTACAGGCTGCGGTTCAGCTAACCCAATAATGGCTGCTGTAAACAGAAAGTCTAACTATCCAGTAGGTGCTCAGTCCACAGGCTGGATGTGTCAGCTGGAACTTTAGTATACACCAGAATCCCGAAGAAAGCGGCTCTGATGCCAGTGAAGACACTGACTTGCCAGAAAGAGTGACAGCAAGTGGAGAGAGAGCAGCCTCCTTCTCCCATGCCCTTGGATAGGCTTCCATCAGAAGGTGTGGCCCAGATTAGATGTAGATTAAAGGCATATCCTTTCCCAGGTCAAAAGACCAGGATTAAAGGCTTGTCTTCCTACCTCTCTTGGAGCCAGACTAAAAGAGGATCTTCTTACTTCAAATTGAGCAAAAGTCACTCACAGATGTGCCCTCCATTTTTGGATTTTGGTTATAACCAAGTTGTCAGCCATGGCTAGTTAACAGTTTTCCTAGTGAGGCCAAAAGCATGCACCACCACCTCCATCTGAATTGTGAGTTTTGAGCAGTAAAGTGAGGACCAGAGAAATGCCTCAGTGGTTAAGAGTGTTGGCTCCTCTTCCTAGGGGACCCAAATTTGATTCCAATTTTCACCCACATGGCAGTTCACAACCATCTGTAACTCCTGTTCGAAGGGATCTGATGTCGTCTTCTGCCTTCTGTGGTCACCAGACACGCATGTGGTGCACAAACATTCATGTAAGCACAAAACCCATACAGATAAAATAAATTGAGTCATACTTTAAAAAATACCATCAGGGTTTTTATTATTATTATTATTATTATTATTATTATTATTATTAAATGGATAAAATGTTATATGAGTTTGAGACCAGTTGGAGCTATAGAGAGAGACCCTTGCCTCAAACAAACCAAAATCTGTTACTGTATCAGCATCTTAAGATGCTCAGCAAGTGAGGGAAGGGCAGACTCAGCTCTGCATTTCAGCAGAGAATGCTATATGAAGCTATAGACACTGTAATTCCGTGCCTTAGAACACTCAATAATTCAAAGCTTTGTGGCCCCACGCTTCTCCCAAAACCACTAAGGAAGGTTTGTAATTAACTCCTAGAGATGGTTATGGCAGGGGGTAAGGATGGGATAAGGTGCCCCTCCTTGAAATTCTTTATTGATAGCTTCCTCTGTTCTTGGTGTCAGAAAACTGTGACATCAGAAAGAGGAAGAGGCTGTGGGGGAAGGGAGAAGATGAGTGCCCCATGCACGGCTCACTGCCACGGCACGGGCAGTCTGAACGAAACAAGCTGTTGTTTGACATTGCGTCTGCAACAGAAGCATTTGCCAATCACTTGCGGTTTTTCAAGAAGCAGGGAGCCTGTGTGAACCATTTCTGGAGATCTCTTATGCTCACCTTCCTTATCAGTAGACAAAAGGGCTAGTCAGTACTCACGACGCCCGAGACAGGGAGTCGGCACCCACACATTGGCCTTTGAAGCATTGGGTTTGCTTTCTACGCAGCTTAACTCTTCAGTCCATGACTTCTGGCCTGTGAGCTGCTATTCTGTCTGCAAGACAGGCTACTGCTTGTACACTGCTCCACACCAAAGTGAAAGACCATCTGGAGTAGACCTACTGGGTGAAATGATATTTTGAGTTGTTTGGACTTCTAGATTCTTTTGTACCAGAGGTTTTCAGGCATGGGGTTCATAAGAGTTGCTGGAATTTTTCTAATTCAGGGCTATATAGATCTTCATTCTTTTTGCTGTTTCATTGGTGTTTGATAGGATTCATTGTAACCAAGGCTGGCCTTGAACCCCTGATCCTCCCTCACCTGCCTTCTGAAAGCTGGGATTTTCAGCATGCATATCACACCCAGATTTAGCATGTATATTCTTGGGGTGTTTGTTTGATTGGTTCCTTTGGTTTGGTTTTTGAGACAAGGTCTCTGTGATGCTCTGGCTGCCCTGTATCTTGATAAACAGGTCAGGCTGACCTCAGAGTCATAGATCCACCTGCCTTTGTCTTCTGAATGCTGAGGTTAAGGTGTGTGCCACCATGCCTGACTCGATATGTGCATTCGATAGATAGATAGATAGATAGATAGATAGATAGGCCGGACGGTGGTGATGCATGCCTTTAATCCCAGCACTTGGGAGGCAGAGGCAGGCGGATTTCTGAGTTCAAGGCCAGCCTGGTCTACAGAGTGAGTTCCAGGACAGCCAGGGCTACACAGAGAAACCCTGTCTCGAAAAAACAAACAAACAAAATAGATAGATAGATAAATAGATAGATGGATAGATTTTTTAATTATGTATGTCTTTTCATAGGGGTATGTACATGTGAATGCAGGCACATGCAGAAGAGAGCACTGGGTACCCCTGGAGCTGGAGTTTCAGCTGCTGTGAGCTTCTTATCTTCTGCAAGAGTTCTTAACTACTGAGATCTCTCTAGCCTCATAAGAATTTTTATTATTTATTTCACACACAGACAATCCCCACATGCTCCAAAAGATAAGGAAAAGGGTCTCGCTTGTGAGGCATCCTGACTTGGGAGAAAGTCTGGCTGTTCTTAAATCAGACAAAGGAGTTCGCATTGACTCCCTTGCAATCCTCAATCTTCAACACCTTGGTGAACAGAAGGGCAGGGCAGGTTTTCCAGGGACTCTACCAGATCCTTCCAAAACAATGAACAAGGGCTTAATTAGTAGGTAATTGCCCAGCTGCTTGCAGAGGGAGGCAGTTCTCCCTGACTATAATCATGGCTATGTTTTGCTCATTGTATTGGCCTGTTGAGTTCTCAGCCCTGGCTACTCTGAGTTTCCTGAGATGACAGGGCAGCCAAACTGAAGTAGCTCATTCTGCATACCCTTCCCTTGGTTTCTGCACCACACCATACAGGAAACACACATTGGTTCTTTTTTTTTTTTTTTTTTTTTTTTTTTTTTGTTTGTTTTTGGTAGCCCTGGCTGTCCTGGAACTCACTCTGTAGACCAGGCTGGCCTCGAACTCAGAAATCCGCCTGCCTCTGCCTCCCGAGTGCTGGGATTAAAGGCGTGCGCCACCACCACCGCCCGGCACACACATTGGTTCTAAAGCACACTAGAGTAACTGTGGCCCAGCCCCGAGAGTCTCCTAAGTCATCAGCAACTCATCCAGGAAAGTGGGAAAGCTGGCACACAGGTGGGTGGCATAGCTGAGCGTTTCCATCAGCACAGTGACAGTGAGGAGACTCACAGGCCCGTCCTATCCTTGACGGCCAGGTGCTCCTACCAAAACCCATACTTTCTGCATGTGGGGCACTTTGTAGAATCATCTTGCCTTCATCAGCCTTGGTTACTCTCTTGTATGTAACCAAGTTGAGAGAGGCACAGCGGAGAACTTCTCCTGGTGTTCCTCTTGGTTCCTCCTGCTGACTTGAGCCAAGCTGACTGTCTCTGCTAACCCAACTCTACAGAACAGGACTGCTGGTATATCCATAAATTTGAGTGGATCCAGCTGCTGCTGCTGACCTGTGAACTGAACTGCTAATTTCCAGACAACGCAGATCAGACTTGCTCCAAAGAGCCATTTCTAAACAGGTCCACCTCCCTGTATCCTTTCTTCTCTACTACCTCTGGTGGGTGGTGGGCTACAAGGGAGGTTAAAACATTTAAGAACCATCATTAAAAATAAGGTTTGAAATAATTAAAATTACACTGTTTGGTTGTTTTTCTTTCTTAATTTCAGATTATAAATGCTGGGTTTCCAAGGCCAGACTTAATATCCCAATTTCCTTACTGCCATATCAAGTCAGAGATTGGAATAGCCCGAAGAGACCCTCTATTCAGTTCATCCGTGTGCAGAATCTTAAGACAGACATGGCTCTCCTGGGGAACTTTAGCTCATAGTTACATTATCTATGAAGCCATCCAGCCAGGCACTCACCAATCCATCAACTCACCCGTGGAAGTCACTTGTCAGCTGTCCTGGTTACTGGGACTTGTAGACTTAGTTTAAGACATGACTTTGTTCTAGGAGGAAAACAAGTAACCAAATCAAAAAATAAACTCCAAAACAAATAGAAAAGATTTGCAGGTCTGCATTTTCTGTGTGACCATTTATTATTATACCTGAAGAAAGGAAAGATATTCCACCCCCGCCCGACCGCCCGCCCACAGTGTGTTTGCCTTTCAAAGAACAAGGTATGTGCTTATCTCAAGGATCTCCACACCACTCAAAAGGCTTTTAAATTATTTTTAATAGCTTGAATGTTGTCAAATCCTGGGCATATTTAGGTTGGGGAGGATATTTGGGAAATGACTGAATGCCATTCAGTCTCATGTCTGGTGGGAGCAGCCCCAAGAGGGATTAATTCTATATTAGGGCTGGTAAGGAATCCAAGGGCTTTCTGACAGCACCCAACAATGGCAAAGCATGACTTTACTGCAGCCTGGTTCCGAATGCACACTTGCACTTCATATTGCCCGCACAGCACACACCACGCAAGGCTCACAGACTCCCGGATGCTATGGATTACAGTGTTTTACAATGTACATACAAAGCTTTCTGCTCTCATAGAAACATGAGAGTTTCACTATGAAAAACAAAGATTTTTACTTTGTTCTCACCCTCCTCCTTCATAGTATGTCTTTTTATTAAATTGGGTTAGAAAGTTTGATCATCAAAACTGCCTTTTGAGCACTAGACATGTAGATTTGTGATAAAGTACTTGCCTGGCATCTGTGAGGTCATGGGTTCAATTCCAAGCACCACAAAACAAAACAACCACAAAATTATTGTTTGATTTACAGACTTGAGTTTCATCTTTAAATATTATTAAACAGGGAGGGCTGGAATGGTGGCTCAGCAATGAAGAATACTGGCTGCTCCTTCAGAGGACCCAGGTTCAGTTCCCAGAACCCACATGGCAGCTGACAACCATCCATAACTCCAGGTTCTCAGGACTTGACTGCCTTCTTCTGACCTCCGAGGGCAGCTAGTACACACTGGGTGCACATGCATACATACAGGCAAAACCCTCATACACATAATATAAAAATAACAATACACATAATATAAAAATAAACAAAACTTTTGGGGGGAGGAGTTTCAAGATAGGGATGCTCTGTGTGGCCCAGGCTAGCCTGAATCTTGCTTTGTAGACTAGAGATCAAACTTGGAGATCAGCCTGCCTCTGCCTCCTGTGCACACCTATCTCATTAGATGATGAATTTTACATCACCTTTAATAAATACAAAAATGATATGTGTACCAAAGAATTGTTTCAAATTCAATTTCTCTATTGTTTGTCATCAGAAAATTATTTTTTTTAATTTGTGTTATATACCTATATACTGAGAGTCAAATAAAATTTCTTAGGTGAGCCGTCTACACATTTTTAAGAGTCCATGTCCTTGTTCATTAATAAAATATACTCTCGCCGGGCAGTGGTGGCGCACGCCTTTAATCCCAGCACTTGGGAGGCAGAGGCAGGCGGATTTCTGAGTTCGAGGCCAGCCTGGTCTACAGAGTGAGTTCAGGACATCCAGGGCTACACGGAGAAACCCTGTCTTGAAAAACAAAACAACAACAAAAAAAAATTTCTTAGGTGAAATGAAGTCACAAGTGGAAAAAAACCTGAGACACCTGATCTACAGAAGTGTTGACAGAGGCGCTATGAGGCCACTTTCCCCAGGGGAGAGACAGCTCTGAGCTCCAGAGAGCCAAGTCCAGCACCTTGCCCTCCCTATCTTCTTCCTCCTTCCCTTCCCTGTCATCATTCTCTGTTATGGGTTCTGGCAAGAGGCCATCAGATAGCTTGAACAGAGGAATGCAGTTGATTGTCATCGGGCATTTGAACAGCATGCTTGTCTCTCATCTAAGGAGAGCTAGAAGCAACTTGTCTCTAGTTGCTCCCACACTGTGACAGCCCAGCTATTTTCTACCCTAAAATCATGTCCCATAAATTTTCGTGATCCCCAGATAATCATTGAGGTTATGTGCCAGACATTACACTGGCCTTCTGTCAGAGTGTTGTGTGGCAAAACTTTTTTCTGGGGAGATGTAACAAACACATCTACTCACCCCAAGTAGGGATCTCATGACAGACTGAAGTACAGATGTCAGCAAAGTCCAGCTTGGTGAAACAATGAGTTTGCTTGAGGTTATTTTCAGGAGTAGAAATAGCTCAAATACAGCTGCATCACCAAAGCTCACTCCAGCATGGGTGACAGGCCACAAAAGCTAGGAGCCTGGAGCTCAACAGGTTGGTGAGTATCCTTTCCAAGTGGCTCTGGTCTAAACCTTTTCCAGGCAGTTCTGTTGGTTTCTGCTTCTTCCTGGAAGCTCTGCCAGCCTGAGTCTTCTTTGCAGCTTGGTTTGTTTATTCTGGGAAGAAGCTCATGAATCTAGTCAGTTTCAGGGAGTTCCTGAAGCTGTTCCTGCTTGAGGAGATTCCCTGTGGGGTGAAATGTTTCAATCTCAGAGGAAACTGTTACCCAAAACAGAAACAAAAAAATCATTAGGCTCTAGTTCTGAAATTGACCCTGTGAATTTTACTGTGAACAGCAAAGTTTTAGTTTCATTCTAGCTAGACATGGAAAGCAGATGTCTTTGATAATTGAAGTAGAGGGCAGAGGCCAGGGAACTCACCACATGCACGATTGGGCAAGCCTTTGGAGGCTAAAGGCTCTAACCAGAGGTTTTTGCTTTGTTTTGTTAGCTTTTTATAAATTATTTTATGTGTATGAAAGTTTTTCCTGTGTGTGTGTGTGTGTGTGTGTGTGTGTGTGTGTGTGTGTGTGTGCATGTGTGTACCTGATGATGCTTTGATAGGTCAAAAGAGAGAGTTAGATACCCTGGAACTAGAGCTACCAAAAACTGTGAGCCACCATGTCAGTGCTGATAATTCAATCAGATACTTCAGCAGAACAACAAGTATCCTTTACAACTGAGCCAACTCTCCAGCTCCTAACCAGAGCTTTTACAATGAGGGGAACTTTAGAAAGCTGAAGAGGGGGAAACATGATTAGAAACAGAAGATAGCATTAGTAAGGCAAACCTAAGATCAATATTAGTCTCTGGATTGTATATTTTCATCTGGCCATTCCTTACAAGTTGTGGTGGTCAGCTGTTTTCCGGCTGCTCACTTCTGCTTTTGATTCTCGATGAACGGAGAGCTCTGGCTGATTGGCTGATTGATAACGGTGGCAACTCTCAAGCACTTCAGACAGAAGTGCAGACGAAAAACATGGGGCACTGACAACAATGTTCTGTGGCTCTTTCCATGGCAATGGAGTATTCCGTTTCCACAACGTCCATTACATTAGCCACTGGTCACATGTGGCCTTTGAGCATTAAAACATTGGCTTAGTGGCACACGCCTGTGTTCCCAGCACTTAGAAAGCACATCTGGAACATCTCTGAGTTTGAGGCTAGCCAGGGCGACATAATGAGATTCTATCATCAAAAGAAACAAAACCCATGCCTGTAATCCCAGCATATGGGATAAGTCCACGGATGGGTATTCCTCCTTGGAGGCCCCCCTCCTATTCTTTTACTTAATAAATATACATTTGCTGAGCTTTAAAAGATAAAAAGAAAACATCAACAATCAGAACCAGTGATATAGAACTAAAATCAATCAATTTATTTTAATGACAGGGTCTCACATGTAGCCTGGCTGCCCTGGAACTTGCTATGTAGACCATGCTGGCCTTGAACTCATAGACCTCTACCTGCCCATGATTCTTGAATACTAGGATTAAAGGTGTGTGCCACCACAACCATCTAGAAAATTTTTAAAAGAAAATACAGGGTCTCTATATAGAAGCTGGTTCAGTAAGTCAAAATACTTCCTGTGCAAGCCTCTCAACCTGAGTTTAATCTCTGAAACCCATGTGAAAATTAGCTATACACAACATAGTAACACAACAAGAAAGACCCTATCTTAAGGACAGGATATCTTAAGAAGGAGAGAACCAAAGTAAGAGGAAAGAACCAAGCAGAACACACACACACAACTTTTAAATTAATAAATAATAATAATAAATTTTGTCTATATAGTCACTAGTTTGAGTCCATCCTGGGCTGCTGCTTCTTCTTCTTCTTTTTTTTTTTTTTTTTGGTTTTTTGAGACAGGGTTTCTCTGTGTAGCCCTGGCTGTCCTGGAACTCACTCTGTAGACCAGGCTGGCCTGGAACTCAGAAATCCACCTGCCTCTGCCTCCCAAGTGCTGGGATTAAAGTCGTGCGCCACCACCGCCCGGCCTGGACTTCTTATATAAGACCCTGTCTCCATAAAATTAAAACCCAACACATAGAGGAATGCACACACAAATCATGTGCGTGCGCATGTTCACATACAAATCACATGCACAAATGCATGCATGCATGCACAGAGAAATTTGGTTAGTACAACTAAGGAACTGCATTTGTTTTAAAATTTAATTAAAATTAATAGGTATCCACACATGGTTTCAGTATCCATGCACAGCGAGTGACGACAGAGTAGACTCTAATTCTCAGGAAACATCCTTCCTCCATTCACCTCCAGGCCTCAAAAGGAAAAAAAATCAGATAAATTGGAACACAACATCCTAATTGGTGGCTGATGACAGGAAAGGCAGATGGTGCAGACTGGGAAACGAGGACGACCCCTGGTGTTAACTTCCTTCCTAGAGACAGAAAGCAGCTGCCGAGCCCTGGCAACCGTCACCCAGGTCTGAGAGGCACTGCCTATGGAAAGGACTTTACCAAAAGTCATCTGAGGCTACCAGGTGGCCATGAAGCCACTGTCCAGTGAGGAAGGAAATAACCCCCACCCCTCCCAAAAGCCCCAGAGGGAACACAACTCTCCCCCACCATGAGTTTGGAGACCCCCGTATCCCATACTTGTCCCTTACTGTGGAAAGTATCTTATGCGGTGGTGGAGGACATCGGGTCACGTGCCCATTAAGACAAGTCACTGCCGGATGTCAGTTTTACAAGTGTTGACTGCATGCTTTCCAGGTCATTGGAGAAAAAGTGGAACTTATATAATTTCCTGTCCAAGAACAAGCTGTCACCTCACACAGTGGGAAACGATCCAGCTAGATAGCGGAGGCCCGGCTCTCAGCCTCCAGTCTTGAAAGGGACCTGTCTTGTTCCCGCACCCAGGGCTTAAGTAACTGGCTCCCGATAACTCAGGAGACCCAAGCGAGCCCTGCACATATGAACACCAAGGTACAGGCTCATGTTTTGTTTTCTTTATTTAAGTTTAAATTTTAATTTAAAACAAATTAATTTTTTTGAGGGTCAGGAATGCATGTCTTTAATCCCAACACTGAGGCAAAGTTCTGTGAGTCTGAGGCCAGTCTGGTCTACATAGTGAGTTCATAGGATAGACAGAACTAGATAGAGACCGTGTCTCAAAAACCACCAACAACAAAAGTTTGTTTTAATTTGAACTTAATTTTTTTTTTTTAATTTTAAAATATGAGCTCATGGGAAAAAGAAGTAGAATGATTATGCCCACGATAACCTTGAACTTCTGATCCTCCAGTCACATTACAGGTATGTGCCATGACACCTGGTTTAAACAATGCTTGGGCTTCCTGCTTAGCGGGCGGGCACTCTGCTGGTTAAGCTCCACCCCCAGCCCCTGAGTGCCGTTTTAGAATAGGTACAGAGCTTGCACCTCCTCACACATCGCTGCAGGATTCACCACAGCCGGGCGGGGAGACAATCCAAACACACATGGCTGTACGCGCAATGGGCTATCATTCCCGTTGAAACGAAGCAAATCCTGTGGGTGCAACATGGGAGAACGTTGGGGACATTATCCTAGATGAAATACTCCAGTCACAGAAGACAAATGTTGCAGGATCCCACCTGGATGAAGTACAGAAAGCAGCCAGACTCAGAGAAGCAGAAAGTAGGATGGTCTCCCAGAGTTGCTGGGAGGTAGACATGGGGCATTAGCCCTCCATGAGTTCAGAGTTTCCTTTTTTATATGATGAAAAACGTTCTAGAACTCTGTTGTGCCGTAATGGAAATAGTTAACACTACTGAACTGTACACAAGTTGTTTGTCTTATGTTTTCTTTGTTTTCTGAGACAGGGTTTCTCTGTGTAGCCCTGGCTGTCCTGGAACTTGCTCTGTAGACCAGGCTGGCCTTCAACTCAGAGATCTGCCTACCTCTGCCTCCCAAGTGCTGGGGTTAAAGGCGTGCGCCACCACGCCCAGCTATGTTATTTTTATCACAATGTAAAAATGTTAAACAAAACAAAAATGTTAAATAAAAAAATAAATGGAGCT
Source organism: Arvicanthis niloticus (assembly GCF_011762505.2). Lineage (NCBI taxonomy): Eukaryota > Metazoa > Chordata > Mammalia > Rodentia > Muridae > Arvicanthis > Arvicanthis niloticus. Next base: position 39,618,628 of record NC_133430.1, read on the forward strand.
TTTTACATTTCTATTATGGAAAATATGAAAAAGTATTTATTATACATCTTATGAAGGTAAAATGTGTCTAACTTAAACATGATATTATAGGAATTGAAAAGTGTAGCAGCAAGCAGCCCCTTGCCTTTCCCCAAGACAGCCAGGGTCACTGCTCTGAGTTTAGATGGCCATTGTCTGACTGCTAAGAACTGTGCGGCTAAGTAGCTACTTACCAGCTTCAGAGCCTAAGAACAATAAGGCTTCAGAGCCATCTTCCAACCTTCTCACCACTCTCTGGCTTTTATTTTATTTTATTTTATTTTTTGTTGTTGTTGTTTTGTAATAGAGTCTCTCTCTATTATATGGCTCTGGCTGCCCTGGAGCTCACTATGTAGACCAGGCTGGCCTCAAACTCACAGAGAGCCAACTGCCTCTGCCCCACAATTGTAGGATTCAAGACATGAGCCACCATGACTAGACCATATTTTATTTTTATTCTTTATATTTTCATTTGCTCTCCACTACTCTCTCTCATCCCCTTCCCACTTCCTCTGAATCCCTTGTTTTGTCAGCAAGTCCCCTCTTGTGCTGTTATGCCTCTGTGTGTGTTTCTATGTGTGACTCACTGAGTTTAGTTAGAATTATCTACATGAATACTATGGGAAGGGTTGTTGTTGGTTGGTTGGTGTGTTGGTGGTTGGTTGGTTTGAGATGGAGTTCTCATGTAACTCAGGCTAGCCTTTAACTTCTGATCCTCCTGTTTCCACTTTCCTAGTGCTAGGCGTGTACCACCAGGCCTGGTTTGTGTAGTGTTGAAGACAGACCCCAGAGCTTCATGTACGTTAAGCAAGTACTCTACCAACTGAGTAACATTTTTATTCTTCAATCTCTCTCTATTCAAAAGTGTATTTATTAAAATTTTTTACATGTGTGAGTGTTTTTGCCTGCCTATATGTCTGTGTACCCTGCGAGTATGTGGTACCTGCAGAAGTCAGAAGAAGGTGCCAGATCTCCTGCAACTAATGTTACAGACCTTTGTGAGCTACCTTGTGGATGCAGGAGCCAAACCCAGGTCCCCAGGAAGAACAGCAAGTGGTTTTACCCTCTGAGCCCTCTCTCCAGCCTCCAACCTTTTATTTTTAGTAATTATAATGTTCAGTTGTTTGATTGTCATTGTAAACAGCGTGCAGATACCACTTGAAGGTGGTTAACGGTCTCCTCACTTATAAAATGAGAGCGCTTACCTCCCTGCCCCAAGTGCTGAGATTACAAGCATGTACAGCCAAGCCCAGTTTATGCATTTCTGAGGATTCAACCCAGGATTTCTTGCATGCCAAGCAAACCCTCTACCAACAGAGGGACACCCCAAATCCTGCTAATTTTAGTCAGTTGGATATCTACATTTATATATCTACAGTTGATAACATTTCATTTAATCTATCTTATTGACAATACATGAATTTTCTTTTCTTTTTCTTTTTTTTTTTTTTCTTTCTTTTTTTTTTTTTTTTTTTTTAGTTTTTCGAGACAGGGTTTCTCTGTATAGCCTTGGCTGTCCTGGAACTCGCCAGGCGACAATAGATGAATTTTCTAAATTGAAAAGCATAGTGTTTACCTAATAGTGAATGACTCTGTCAATGTTGATCCCCTCTATGGATCCTGTGTCAGGACCTGTCCTTCTATCAGGTCTGGGGAGCAGCTGCCTCTACAGGTGCTTGATGAAGGTAAGGGATGGGTGTTTAATTTACCCAGATTCTTCATGGCGAAAAGAACAATAAAATCAAGGCTGAGATTATAGACAATTTCTTCCTAAACAAGATGAGATACTGCAGTGTGGGACGGTCCCTTGTGACCCACCCAAATAAAAGCTTGCATTTTTCTCTAATTAGCAGTTCCCTCCTTGGCTGCTAAGCAAACTCCACACACAAGTATTCCCGGGAGAGCCACCTGTCTTATCAGATCACTGTCTTCCTGCCTGTCAGGAAGGGTGAAGCACAGAATACCAGGAGCACCAGGCAGGTGGAGCCAGCAGGGACACCAAAGGGGAGCAGCTCTTCCCTGGTTTCCCAGCACACTAGACAGCCATGCTGGGAAGGGCAGAAGGCAGCAGTCAACCTTTCCTCCTGACTTTGCTTCCACTGCCATCCGAGCCAGCACGGCCATCCTGTCATTTGCAGAGTTGCAAAGCCTGAAGTGCCACTGTGTTTCCACATGTGCCACCAGTAGCTGCGTATCCTACAGGCCTCCACTTGCCCAGAGCCAGTGAGGGAGAGGGATGGATAGTCAAAAGAAAAGCAATGAGATCTTGGGAGTCAAGGAGTGTGCTCTCATCTGCTTCTAAATTCTGGGGTCAGCCTCAGCTAGGGAATGCTTGTACACCCTTACTTTTCAGTTTCTGTTTGATGCAAGTGTAAATGTTCTACTCTGTGTCTTTATGCTTGCAGGCTTTCTAAGGGTAGAACCTGCTCGCTGGTTTCCGCTCTACCCTCCCTGCCTGCACATGACAGGCCCCGTGTATCTGCTGACCAAATGAAGGACAGGAAAACACCCAGATAACAGCTTTGGGTTTGCAGATGCCTCTCTTTTCAGCAGGTCTGTAACTACTCCCTGTCCTTCCATCCAGACAGCCACACTTCACTGACTCCAACTGAAATGCTAAGTAGCCTGGGAACAGTTGTCTCTTTCCCACCAAAGCAAGAGTCTTTGGGTTGGCACTGGGCACTAGGACACCCCGATGCCCTCCAGTATGTGCAGTAGAGCCCATCAGACTTGTGGGTATCTGAGGGTATAGAAATTAAAAAACACGCTACAGACAGATGGCTCAGAGGTTAGGGGCACTGGCTGCTCTTCAGAGGTCCCAGGTTCAATTCCTAGCACCCACAGAGCAGCTCACAACGGTTTGCAACTTCAGGACCTGACACCCTCACAAAGACAAACATGAAGACAAAACACCAATACACATTGTCTTAGTTAGGATTTTACTGCTGTGAGCAGATGCCATGACCAAGGCAACTCTTTTTTTTGTTTGTTTGTTTGTTTGTTTGTTTTTTTGTTTTTGTTTTTCAAGACAGGGTTCTTCTGTGTAGCCCTGGCTGTCCTGGAACTCACTTTGTAGACCAGGCTGGCCTTAAACTCAGAAATCCGCCTGCCTCTGCCTCCCAAGTGCTGGGATTAAAGGCGTGTGCCACCACTGCCCGGCAAGGCAACTCTTATAAGGACAACATTTAATTGGGCCTGGCTTACAGGTTCAGAGGTTCAGGCTGTTATCATCAGAGTGGGAGCATGGCAGCATCCAGGCAAGCATGGTGCAAGAGGAACTGAGATCTTCATCTTCATCTTCATCTGAAGGCTGCTAGGAGAAGACTGATTTCCAGGCAGCTAGGATGAGGGTATTAAAGCCCACGCCCATAGTGACACACTTTCTCCAACCAGGATATACCTCCAAATAGTGCCACTCCATAGGCCAAGCATATTCAAACTACCACACATAAAATAAATAATTATATTTTAAAAAACGAAATTATAAAACGTGGCCAGACAGTGGTGGTGGCACATACCTTTAATCCCAGCACTCAGGAAGTCAGCCTGGTCTACTGTGTGTTCCAGGACAACCAGGATGGCATAGAGAGACCCTGTCTTGAAAACAAACAAAAAAGAAAAAAGAAAAAAAAGAAAAGAGAAAGAGAGAGAGAGAGAGAGAGAGAGAGAGAGAGAAAGGGAGGAAGGAAGGTAGGTAGGAAGGAATAAATATATTAAAACAAAGACTCAGAAACAGAAAAGCTGATACCAGATGGTGGGCTCTCCGAGCGTGGAAACAATATAAAGAAAACCAAGTTGCACATTTCAGTGTACCTAGCCAGTCTCTTCTGCAGACTCTTGAACTGTAGATGGTCCCTTCAGGCTTCTTATTAATTTTCTGAAGGGAATAAAATTTGATAACTTCCACGAATCATAGTCCTATTTTCAAAAGACCTTATGTGTGAATGTCTTCGCCTTGTTTTTGGTGGGCTAGTAGGCATGACAACCCAGGAACTGTTATATCCTATCTATATGGCTGGTGTCATTGTCTTACTAAAGGACTCTTAGTAGCTAGCAGTCACAATCTATGGAGTCTCTCCTACTGCCCATGTCATATCCTGGCCTCATGGTTTGGTTTGTCTTTGAATAAGGCTGAGAGACTGTAGATGTTCAGCCAAGTAAGCACAAGGGCAGGGGGGAAAACCAACCCATAAGTCAGCTTCAGTGGGCAGCAGGCCAAGTTAGCCCTGGATTATAGACTTGGCCCAAACATCTCTCAAATGATCAACATGTCTGCGTGCAGAGCCCAGCACAGTCTGTGTTGGAGGCAGCCTCGGCAATAATGATAACCGGCACACTGGGGTGTTATCCCAGGTGAGACAGCTAGAAATTTAAATATATGTTCCGTATATAAAAAACATAGGAGCTCTAAGATCTGTGATTTGTAAGTTAGATGGGTATAAATGAAACCAGGGAGCTTCTGCAGGGTGTCTGTCTGCGTCTGGTGACATTGCCTTGTCGTTGTCAACCACTTGCGTACCCATCTCAAACCCCGGTAGTTTGGGTTTGCCTTAGTCAAAAGGGTCTTCCACTCTGAAAACATTTGACTTTGTGATACAATGTTGTTTTTTATGACAAAGATGTTGAGAGGAAGGAAGATAGAAACATGTCATGCTTTTCTGTTTGCTTGTTTTTGTTTTTCCGAGACAAGGTTTCTCTGTGAAGCCCTGGCTATCCTGGAACACTCTCTGTAGACCAGGCTGGCCTCTAACTTATAGAGATCCACCTGCTTCTGCCTCCCTGAGTGCTGGGATTAAAGACACTTGCCACCACCACCACCACACAGCTACACATCATGCTTTTAACAGGCAGCACATTAAGGGTCTAGGGTCTGTCTTCTGTGCCCTTCCTTGGGTGGTCACTACCTTCATTGTTACATTTTATGATACTTATAGTATTAGTGGGCGAAATCACATTTACAGGGACTAATATCTATAAAAAATTTTCACTACAGCTTTGTTTGAAATATCAAAACATTTCAAAATAGAATAAATGTGTCATCTGAGAACTGGTTACATAAATGATGTATGTACTTCCACAAAGTGGAATTCAACATGGCAGAAAACAATGAGGAAGCCCTTTGGTCCCGATGATCTAGATTGTTTCTAAGAATCATGGACAACGAGGGGAAGACGAGGCACCGGACGGTTTATACAGTACATCGTCATCTATAGAACAGGGAAGAACAATAGCATACGTCCTGTGTGTGTGAAAATGTCTCCAATTAGAGGTACCAAAATTGCCAGGTGGTGTTGGCCCATGCCTTTAATCCCAGCACTCAGGAAGCAGAGTCAGGTGGATTTTTTTTTTTTTTTTTTTTTTTTTTTAGTTTAAGGCCAGCCTGGTTGCTGGGCAGTGGTGGTGCATGCCTATAATCCCAGCACTTGGGAGGCAGAGGCAGGTGCATTTCTAAGTTCGAGGCCAGCCTGGTCTACAGAGTAAGTTCCAGGACAGTCAGGGCTACAGAGAAACCCTGTCTCAAAAAAACAAAAAAACAACAACAAAAAAAAGGCCAGCCTGGTTTACAGAACACATTCCAGAGGGATACACAGAGAAATCCTGTCTTGAAAAACAAAGCAAAACAAAACAAAAGCAAGCAAACAAAAAGAAAGAAATCTAAGAATCTGAGCTGGGGAGGTGGCTTAGTAGGTAAACATACCTTCCATCAAGTCTGAAAGCCTGTGTTTGAGCCCTGGACCCACATGATGGGAGAAAACCATTTCCTACAAGTTGTCCTCTGACCTGTACATGTGTGCTGTGACACATGTATGCCTACACACAAACACACACACATACATACATACATAACATACACACAGACACATACTCATATACACACACACAGACACAGACACACACATATACATACATACATAACATACCCAAAACACAGACACACACATACATAAATACATACACATACATACATACATATATAACATACAGACAGACACATACTCATACATACACACACATACACAGACACACACATATACATACATACACATAACATACCCAAAACACAGACACACACATACACAAAATGCAGTAAGAAACTTAAAAGGGTAGTGACCACGGAGAGATAGTTCATGGTTAAGAGGACTAGTACTTGCTGCTCTTGCAAAGGACCTGGGTTCAATTTCCAGGACCCACATGGTGACCAACAAGTGTTTTTAACTCCAGTTGCAGGAGATCCAACACTCTGATGGCCTCCCCAGGCATCAGGCATGTACATGCTGCTCATAATACACTCAGGCCATAATGCCATGTACACTAAATGAATGAATAATAAATTAATGATAATAGTAAAAAGAAGCAGAGGAGGAGAAGGAGGAGGAGGAAGAAGGAGAGAAACACAAGAATGTGAGAGGGTGTTAGTGGCACAGGCACGCAGTTACAGTACTAGGATGGCTAAGGCAGAAACTGCAAGTGTTCAGACCCGGTGTTCGTATGCTTATGCTGAGTGTGTGTGCGCTACTAAAACAGTACATGTATTGTGATCAAGCTATGACATAAGCTCCCACTGCCAACGATGGAGCCACCCTAGTCTTCACATCTTTTCCACCAGAGTGGGCTGTGCCCTCCAGTCAATGGGGACGTGGGAAAGTGCATTGTGAGTGCGACCATGTTAAAGTACAGGCGCTACCGGGTTAGGCTGGAGTTACATCCCGCTACGCCATGATAAGTTGAAAATATCATAAAGTCAAAAGTCATCTAACTGGGGCTGGAGAGGTGGTTCAGTGGGTAAGAGAACTGACTGCTCTTCCAGAGGTCCTGAGTTCAATTCCCAGTAACCACATGGTGGCTCACAACCATCTGTAATGGGATCCGATGCCCTCTTCTACTATGTCTGAAGACAGCTACAGTGTACTCATATAAATAAATAAAGTAAAAAAAATGTTTTAAAGGCATCTAACATCCTAGTCTATGACCATCACCTAGCAGCATACAGCACAGGGTACTGATTGCTTCTCTTGGTGATCCTAGCTGACTGACTAGGTGCTGTGGCTCAGTGCCACCGCCCAACTTCACAAAAGAGACTACAGTTATTGCATGTACTTTAAAAAGTACATTGGTGGGTTGGAGAAGTGACTGAGCAGGTAAGAGCCCTCACTAGGCTCTTGCAGAGGACCTGGGTTCGGTTCCCAGCACCAACATGATGACTTACAACCACCTGCAACTCCAGTCCTAGAGGTTCCGACACAGTCTTCTAGCCTCTGAACACACATGGTATACAGGCATAATGCAAAACTCATAAAATAAAAACAGATGAACTCTTTTTAAGATTACTATCTGACAATTTCATACATGTATATATAATGCATTGTGGTCCTTCTCACCTTTATTACTGTCTCATTCCCCTCCCACTAAATCCCCTCTTCACCGCAAGCCCCGCCTACCCTTGGATCCTTTGTTGTGAGTCACTGGGTTCAGTCAGGATTGCTTGCATCAGCACAGGTAGGAGGTTACTAAGCAACTTACTAGTGGTTACATGGCTGAAGAAAATGACTTCCCTCCTCAGCAACCATTAACTGCCAGTAGCGCTTTAGGGAGGGTTAGGGCCTCATGAGTCCTTCTTCCATAATCTTTGATAGGATTGTGCATGCGCAGGTCTTGCACCCCCACCCATAGCCCCCTCACCCATAGCGGCAGTGAATGCATGAGCACCAAGACTCATTCCATCCCTGATTTTGTTTGTCTACCCCAACTTTCTTGATGTCCCCTGAACCTTGGAGAAAGGTGTCTTAATTACTTTTGTTTTTAAAATATTTTTGTTTTGTTTTATTTATTTATTTTTAATTTTGGGTGCTCTGTCTGCATGTACACCTGCCTGCCAGAAGAGGGCATCAGATCCTTTTGTAGATGGTCATGAGCCACCATGTGGTTGCTGGGAATTGAACTCAGGACCATTGGAAGAGTAGCCGGTGCTCTTAACTGTTGAGCTATCTCACCAGCCCTTAGTTACTTTTCTATTGCTGTGAAGAGACACCAGGACTGAGGCAACTTATAGAAAGAAGAGCCTATTTGGGGCTTACAGTTTCAGAGGGTTTAGATCCATGACCAGCATGGCAGGAAGCACGGTGCCAGGCAGGCAGGGATGATGTTGGAGCCGTCAGTCGCCAAGGGCTTGAGAGACAACCACGAAGGGGGGGGGGGGGGGGCTCAGAATGGCAGGAGTCTTTTGAAACCTCAAAATCCACCAACAGTGACACACTTCCTCCAAACAAAGTCGGACTTCCTAATCCTTTCTAAACAGTTCCATCAACTGGGGACCAAGTATCCAACCAAATGTATGTGTCTGTGGGGTCCGTTCTCCCTCAAACCACCATAGAGGGTTATATCAATGTTTTGCTTAGGGCTTGGCACTCAACAGTCTCCAATTCTTGGCAACTTGGCCAGTTGCAAGAATTTGCATTAACCATTACCCAGCACAAAGAGACATTTCTGTGGCCAACAGTGAGAACGGCACTGATCTTTCGGGTCTGATAAATATTTAGAAGGCAGACTAACATCACGTAGGTCCTCTCCCTACACAGAGCCTAGAACCTCCCAAGCCTTTTGACAGCTTTGCACTTACCACATTCCGAAGTTTTGATTTTATTGAAAGAACATCACTTTTGTACCATTGGAATGCTGGAAACCCCAAGTCTAACCATGAGAAGTCGGGGACCAGCTGGAACTGTTGTTCAGTGGTAAGCTGTTAGCTAGTTTGTGCAGGGCCCCTAGTTCCAAACCCAGCACTGAAAAAAAAAAAAAAAAAAAAAAAAAAAAAAAAAAAAAAAAAAAACCAAAACAAAGCAGAAAAACCCATGGACTGTCTATAAAGTACACGGAGCAATGGAACTTGTAGCCTTGCCAACAAACCATTTCTAAAGTTGTGCCCTGAGGCCTCGGAGGTCTGCCTGGAGGAAGCTAACCATTGTGATGAGGAGGCAGTATGACAGAGATGTATGGGAGCCTGTGTGAGTCATAGAAAGAAGGCTGGGCAGGCCTGGGGCGGAGCTACCTGGAGTATTGGAACTACCCAAGTAGAAGTTGGGTAAGTGACGGAGCAACTTACCCAACAAACGGAGCAGTATACCAGCAAACGTGGGAACCGTTTGCCCCTCACATGCTCAGAAGGGCCCACCCCATCCTGACTTTGATATTGACTTCTGCTGTTGAGTTTTGTAGACAGTAAACATCTATCGTTGTAAGCACCCCAGCTTTGGAGTCTAGGATAGCAGTGGAGACATTACAATACCGTGGTGAATATGCCTTCTGAATTTGACCCAGGCTCCACCATTTGGCCTTGCCATCAAGTTCCAGACCTATGGTTGTCAGCGAGGATACACTGAGCTGTGGGACTATTGGGAGTAGTTGGCTCTGTGCCAGCACATGCTACAGGCTTAATAACCCATGCCATGGTTCTTACTAAGAACAAAGCCATTTCCAGGGTCCTTATCAAAATTCCTGATGACCAAATTCCTCCAATTTACAAGTCAAAACAGGAGATGCCAGGATGGGGAAAGAAAAAAGAAAGGCCATACTGGGGAAGAGCCTGCTGGTATAGATACACTGGAGAGATGGCTCAGTGGTTAGGAGCAGCTCTGGAGGACATAAGTTCTCATCCATGCTGGGTGGGTGGCCACTACCATCAGCTTCAAGAGATCTGATGCCCTCTTCTGGCCTCCGTGGGCACTCAAACACATGTGATGTACACACACACACACTGAAATACACATTCACATAATAAGAATACATCTTTAAAGAAACAAAAAGACAAGGTCTAGAGAGACGGGGCTCAGTGGTTAAGAACACTTGCTGCTCTTGCAGAGAACCAGGCTTTGGTTCCCAGCATCCTTGTGGAAGCTAACAACCATCTGCCACTCCAGTTCTAGAGGAGCCAATGCCTTTTACTGGCCTCTGAAAGCATTCTAAACATGTGGCATACAGACAGACATACAGTCAAAACCACCCATATACATAAAATAGAAATAAATCTTTGAAAAACAAAAAGCCTGTAGAGAATAAGATGTGGCCTGGGCAAAAGAGCCTGCTCCTAGGAAGAGAGGGTAAGGAGACCAGTCTGAGAGGAAAGACCTGACAGGGAGCAGAGCCTAAGGAAAGGACACCCAGACTCTGAGCACACTCCCCCCACTCAACACTGTCCCTGCCAGGCCTCTGGCTATAACTCCTAGTTAGGGAGGCACCTCTAGGGGGGGATGCGCAGACCATAAACATCGCAGTCAGAGAGGCCGGAGTCACCAGACCTGCAATAATGCGCCTTTCTGCCTTGCTGGAGAGAGGGGGCATTGTGTCTGTCAGCTGTGTCCTGAGACTTGTGGTGAAGCTCGGCCTCTCAGAAAGGCTTGATTGTCTTGGGCAACCTCCACTGCCTGAGGCTTCCACCCAGTCCATTACAGCAAATTTACAAAGAGAGCCACTCTCGGGGAGCAGGGTCCCTAGAACCCTCAGCCTCAGCTGCCTTGAGAAGTCAAGGTAGCAAAGAGATGCAGGCTGAGGCGGATGCTTTGGGACATTAAAGCATCAAGTCAGAGCTGTGGAAACATTTCCCGTGCTGTGGAGAGACTCTCAAACCCCAAACCTACACCCAGAATGAAACTTGGTGGTCAGGAGCAGTGGTGTGGAGTCAGAGTGCTTGGGTTAAAGTCTCCCCCCCCCCCACCCTCGAGGCAGTTACTGCTGATGACTTAGGACAGAACTGAAGATAAGACATAGTTTCCACTGGACTGAAGACAAGGCGGGATGGAGACTGAGCACACTGGTATCCGATCTGGAGTCTGCATTGCTCCACACGTGGGAAGGAAAGCAAAGGATCCGTCTACTACAGCACTTCTCGACCTGTGGGTCACAGTCCCTTTGGGTGTTGCATGTCACATATCCTGCATATCAAACATTTACATTACATTATGATTCATAACAGTGGCAAAATTACAGTTATGAAGAAGCAATGAAAATAACTATATGGTTGGGGGGGTGTCACCACAACATGAGGAACTGTATTAAAAGGTCACAGCATTAGGAAGGGTCGTTATTAAAGGGAGCTGGTGCCTGTTTCCTTGTCTTCTGCCCATGAAGTTTTAGGAGGCAAGGAGGGAGACCTCTTTTCACAGAGCCCTCTGGTCTCCGGCAAGAATCTTCACCAGGAGATAATATTTAGTGCACTGCCTAAAACCATTCCAGGCAATGACTCTGCCATTTTTTTTTTCTCCTAGAAATTGTCCCTTTGTCACCTCTCTGTTGCTGAGAGAGGGTCATGAAGTGTACACAGGAGAGCCTCCTCTGCCTGCCTCTGCTTTGCCTCCCAGGGTTCTCTCTGAGCCTCTGCCTGGCCCAGTTCTCTGGAGATTCCCACTATCTCCTCTTCTCCAGGCATCTGGAAGAGCCAACACCCTCTTTGCAATCGCATCCACCAAAATGAGCTTCCAAACGCCCTGGGAAGCCAGGCACAGCCTCTCCCTCCTGCGGCTCCAGACCCTGCAGGAATTGGGAGGGAATGTGCTGGCTGGGCTCCTGCCCAGTCCTGAGCCAGGCTGGGCCAAGGGCCTCTTCTTATCCCTCCCCCACAGACACACAGGGCTTTATACTCAGATTATGCCATAGAAACTATGTGCTCTGTCTGGCCTATTCACATGGCCTCAGAAGAAAAAAATAACAGCGCCTTCTCCCTCTGTGAGACCCACAGTCCTAGCAGACCCTAGTTACCAAAGCGGGCCTCTTCTGTGAAACAGGTCCTTGTGAAAATCCCAGGAGAACCTTTCTGAGGGGTGCCTTAAATTGCTCCCCTCCTCCAGTCCCCCAGACATCTGCCTCTCTCTCCTCGGCAATTGGAGGGTCCAGGCACCAGGAGCATGCTGCCTTATATGGCAGTTTTCCTACGAGAAAGGTTGTATTTCCCCCTCCAGTGTTGTCTGCCTTTCACCATGCCCCTCCCCATGGATGGAGTCAGCAGAGAAGCCGGACCAGTAGATGCCACCACCACCACCCTCTATATGGCATTGTCTTATGTGGTCGCCACTAACTACAGGTGTCCACTTACATGTAATGTTAATAAACATTTAAATTAAAATGAAGTCCCAGATGAGCACAGCGGTGCATACTTACAGGTCCTGGTACTTGGGAGGCCAAGACGGGGAGAATCACTTAAGGAAAAGAATTCACCTTCAAGGAAGGGAGCATAGAGACTCTATCTAAATGTGTAAACCAATCTATGCTTTCATTAACTTCTTCAGTTTCATTAGCCAAATGTCAAGGTGGCTACTAATGACTACTGTACTGGACACCTCAAACACTACAGAATATTCTGTAGGTTAGCATTGCCCTGGACCAATACCCAGAATTCCCTGCAAATGATCATAATTCACTTGAACCTGTGATGGTGTCTGGCCTAGGCCTAAGTTCCTAAGGCTATATCCCATGGCTATAGGACACACACTCCTAGATCTCAGGGTGTAGAAGGGGTCTATGGGTGGATCTGGGACTTGTGACTTAGAGTCCATGGACGCCCTCAAGGTTCAGAACATCCTGGGGGCAGATGTAAAGGGAGGTGATGCAGTCTCCTGTGCTGTCCCGCCGCCTGGGCATTCTGTGGATACTAAACCACCAACTTCAATCCTTCTGTGAGAACAGCGCCTTCTCTCTCTGTGAGACCTTCCAGGGAGACTAAGAAAGAATGCTTCTTAAGAGAAGAAGAAAGAACATACTCTACTTATTACTCAACTGTTAATTGATTAATTAATTTGAGACAGAGCCTCACCTGGTAGGCCTAGCTATACTGAAATTCTCTATGTACACTAGACTGGCCTTGAATTTAAGGTAATCCTCCTGCCTCATCTTCCCAATTGCTGAAATTACAGGTGTGATCTTCCATGCCTGGCTCAAACTTTCAAGAATATTTTAATTATATCTATTTAGCTCTGTGTGTGTGTGTGTGTGTGTGTGTGTGTGTATGTATGTGTGAGTATGTGTATGTGTATGTATGTATGTATGTGTATAAGTGTGTGTGTATGAGTGTGTGTGTGAGTGTGTATATGTGTGTATGGGTATGTGTGAATATGTATGTGTGTATGTATTTGTGAGTGTGAGTATGTGTATAAGTGTGTGTGTATGAGTGTGCGTGTATATATGTATGCATGTATGCATGTGTGTGTACATGTGTGTATGTATGTATGTGTGTGTATGAGTGTGTGTGTATGAGTATGTGTGAGTGTGTGTATAAGTGTGTATGTGAGTATGTGTGTGTGTTGTACTGCAGGTTGTCCTCTGATCATACTAGCCCTGGAATAGGTGAGAGGTGGGAGGCAGAACAGGGCCCAAGTTTAGAAGAACAGCATTCTGCTGATAATAAATGGACTCAGATTCTGTGTTTCTTCAAAACCTCTGGCTCTACCTCTCTCACTCCACTTGCTCCTGGGCTAGATCTTGAGTGTGTGGCCAGAGGCAGTCAGAGGGCAGCCTGCAGGAATTGGTTCTGCCCTTCTCCCATGTGGGTCTTGAAAACTGAGCTCAGGTCATCGGGCTTAGTGGCAAGTGTGCTACCCACTGAGCCATCTCACCAGCCCCAGACTTTCAAATTTGTAAGCAATTTTTGTGAGACAAAATTTATACACTGTCTACTTCACCCACTTAAAGCATGTAAGTCTGTGGTTTTCCAAAATAGTCACAGAGTTGCATGGCATCACCGGTCAATCAAAGAGTGTTTTCATGACCTCAGGAAGAAACCTCACGCTCTTTCATCACCCCTAATGGCTGGACATTAATGTAGAGGCAGACAGAATATTCTGGGGTGTTGGCCTGCAAGTGTGAACATGAGCTTGTCTACCAGCCTCCCTCTGTGGTCATGAGACCAGGTGTGGTATCTGTGTCCCCACCCTGCCCACAGCAGGCACACAGCGGGTACTCGCTAGACATAGCTGGCTTTGATGTTGTAGAGGCTTTCCTTCTGACATGAGAGGAGACAGGCCATACTGGGCAGAATGAAGAGCATGGGAATCGCTGAGCCTAGAGGATATCGGGGCTGAAGTGGGTGGGGTAACGATGGTGCAAGCATACGCAGCAAGGAGACACATGGGGCCAAAGTTTCAAAAACTGAATTCTTGGCCGCAGGCTGTGGGGCAATGGTGAGGCATAGCACAGACACCCTCAAGTCAGCAAGGGAGTGGGCCTGAGAGAACGCTGGGTCTTGTATGTCTGGGATCCTGGGTTTGGAGCTGCCACTGGTGGGAGGTTTTGAAGAGACACAGGATCTGGATCTGCAGACTTTGCTGTTTCTCTGGTCGCTTTATCAACAGCAGAATTCTGGCTCCTGTTTTTCTAAACTCAGGGTCTGACCCCTGTTCTACCTCTGTCCTCCTACGTGCTCAGGGGCCCGGAGTCTCTCTGAGGAGGGGGAGGGGAAGAAAAGGGGTAAGGGAGAGTGTGTCATCGACAGACCGGGAGGGTGGCTGACATTGGCTTGCACAGCAGAGAGTCTAGCAAGTAAGCTGAGACTAATGAGCCTGAGAACTATTCCAACAGGTCCAAACAGGCCTGGGGAGGTTTCAGGAGCTGTGGCCCAGGCCGCAGTGCTTCATGAACAAAGCTCTTGGCATTGAGCCAGGCAGGAGACCATGCTGCCCTGAACCTTCCCCGGGCTGGGCTTGTATTTGATTGTTCCTGAGGCATTGATTAGTTGTTCCTGAGGCATTGATTAGTGAGATGGAAGATATGGAATGTATGACCCTACAAGGTCATACATCTTGCAAGAAGTGGAACAAGACTTAACCTGGTTCTGTGGATCCTGGGTTTGCACCATCTGTGGCCGTTGTTCTTATTCCTGTGTTGTTTATTCCATGGGGAGTATGGAGGTAACCTTGTTCCTGATGGGCAGAAAGTCTCACTGCCACGGTTCAGTCTTCACCTGTGCAACTCTAGGGCCCAGATTGTCTCTGTGACTCCACACGGCAGTTTCAGGAAGTAAATGGGAAGGGTTTAAGAAATCAAAATATCCTCTGAATCATAAATTATACGTTTTGTTCAAAACAGTGAGGCCATCCCTGTGACGGTGAGAGCAGGAGCAGGCTAGATAGATGGGCTGGGCCTCAAGCAAATCAGCAAGGAGCTGGTGGGGTCTGTATTCAAATGTGACATGGCAGCTTCGGGTGCCAGCTGCTTGCGCTGACCCTGTGTGTACATCATTAGAGTCACACAGGTAAGAGAAACAAGCAGTTTCACAAAAAGCCCATTGTGGACTTGTCCCATTTTCCAGCTTGAAACTAAGTTAAACCCAGGTGCTGAGCTAAATTTCTGCCTCTAGTGTCTTCTCACTGACCCCTGCGCACACCTGGCCAGCATGCCCCACTCCCTCTGACCTACCTGGCTCCCTCCTTGTGTTTAATGGCTCTGCAGAGCAGGGAAAGAAACTGGTGGCAGAGGACCAGGCCTACTTATGTCACCAGTTGTGATGTGAGGCTGACCAAGTGAATTTCTCCGTCCTAAAGAACACAATGAAACCAGCAGCGTCTAGGTCTCTTCTAACCCCTGGTGGTGCTCATCACCACGCAAGCATCAGACTGGCTGTGCTACCTTAGGAAAACTAAGGTTTCTACTGCCTACAGCCAGCTCCAAGTAGTTCTGGGGACCAGCACCCAACAGAGGCAAGTTGACACCATGCTGACCAGAGGTAGAGTTCTTGCTGAAGGGACTAGGAAGAAATCTCAGAGTGAACGCTGATGGACAGGAAAGTAAGACGGGATATCGTAGCCACTGAAAACAGCAAGGTGGTAAACTATTGTTTACCCCTTGGTATAAAAATGTCTATAGTGGGAACAGGAGCCAGAAATTCAGCCATGGAGAGAAAGCTCAATCAGAAACTCCAGCTGATTCTGCGGGATGTTGTAACCCCCCCCCAACTACACCCCCCCCCCATTGGATAATGTTATCTCTATTTACTCTCCATAAGGCTGGCTCTGCTGGATATTGTAAGTGCCCACTTCGGTGGTATTTAACTACCACTTGGTAGTCATACTTTTTATTTTTGTTTGTTGTACACTTAATAAACTCATTCCTTCCAAACCAGAAGTGTAAGTATCATAGCTCACTCTTTGCACAGTACAGAACAGTGCGCAAAGGCAGGGGTAAGGACCAGGATGCCATAGCCAGACATCTGTATGTCAGCCAAGGGAGTTGGAACAGAGACTCCAGTGTGGAATGCTAGGATGCAAGACAGTTCTCTGGAGACAGAAAGGCCCATCAGAAAATCCTTGAGTTCGAGGCCAGCCTGATCTACAGAGTGAGTTCCGGGACAACCAGGGCTACACAGAGAAACCCTGACTCAGAAAAACCAAACTAAGCACTGTGGAATTAGAAAATTATCTCTGCCACCCAGCTAAGAAAGACTGAGGTGTCAGCTAAGGAGAGAGAAGAGGCAATATAAGACTGGGGTGCATGGTGGTTTGAATAAGAATGGCCCCATAGGCTCATATATTTGAATGCTTAGTCACCAGGGAGTGGCTCCATTTGAAAGAATTAGAAGGATTGGGGGTGTGGCTTTAGGAAGTGTATCCCTGGGGGGTGGGTTTTACTAAGCCAAGAGTCTGTCTCTCATCTCTCTCTCTCTCTCTCTCCCTCCCTCCCTCCCTCCCTCCCTCCCTCCTTCCCTCTCTTCCCCCCTCCTTCCCTCTCTTCCCCCCTCCCTCCCTCCCTGCCTCCCTCCCTCCCTCCCTCCCTCCCTCCAGACCAAGCTGTAGCTTTCAGCTACTGTTCAGCGTCTGCCTGCATGTCTACTAAACCTCTGAAACTGCAAGCCAGCCCCCACTTAAATGCTTTCTCTTAGGATAGTTGCCTCGGTCACAGTATCTTCTCACAGTAATTAAACTGTGCCTAAGACATGGTGTAAGGAGAAATGACCATGGGCAGATAGACTGGAAGATGGAGACTACAGAGTCCAGGAAGAGTCTCAACTTCCTTTTTAGGTGGTATTTTATCTTGTTTTGAGACAGGTCTTATCATGTAGTTCAGGAGACTCCTGAACTTGCTGTACAGTTGGTGATCCTAAGTTTATAAACATGCACCCCCCCCCCCCACTCAGGGCATCCCAAGCTTTTAGCTTGGATGGTTTGGGTGAATTTGAAACATAGAGGAGGAACAGGCTTGGGGGACAGAAAGTGGGGTGAGATTTGTTAACTAAACGGATAAGACTTCCCCCAGGCTGGGAACCACATGCTATGATAAAACCTACTCGTTAACAGGCCAACTGAAGTACTGTCTTGGGAAGGGCTATCTCATTCCTCCCCCCACACACACACCGACCCCACTAGTGTTTTTGTTTGCTATTCTGTTTTGTTTTTTAAAGACAGGGTCTCTCTATTATGTAGTCCTGGCTGTCCTACAACTCACTTTGTAGACGAGGGTGGCCTCATCCTAGTCTCACCCACCCTTGGGTCCCAAGTGCAGGGATTAAAAGCATGCACCACCATTCCTTGTTATTACTCTTGGTAGGGGGAAGACTCTCCTTGGGGTTCATTCATCATCAGTCAGCTGTGTCTTCTCACTGTCCCAGCTATGATGCTGGGCAATAAGACAGAGGAAGACACCAGAAGGCAGATGATAAACAGACGTCCCAGGGGCTGGGAGGGAGCCTTGTAGAGATAAGACACGTGGTCAGCCTGTGTTAAAGCCAGGATTAGTGTGAGGAGAACAACAACCTCAGCGGTTGATAGCACTAAAGACAAAAGCTATCTGTGCCACACTCCTTCAATAGAGTCATGGAGCAGCCACTCACTCCCCGGTGGGTGAGTCTTTGTGTCCCTGGAGTGGCTACACGGAGTGAGGCAGTTAAATGGTGTGACCAGTCTGGGAGAGGAATATTAAAGTCTTTTAACCCCACCCAAGTTTCCCCCAGCTCAAGTGTGGTCTAGGAGAAAGCTGAAAGTCCCCAATTGTCCCCAGGAATGCAGAAGAGGATGTGAGCTAGGAACTGGGACCTGTCAGGAGCTCAAGCCAGAGGGGATGGAGAGTGAGCAAGACCTCAGCCAGGCTCAGTTCGCAGAGCTAACACCAGATGAAGGAGTCGTGTGAACCACCTGGCACCTCAGCCCTGACAGTGGATAAGGTGTAAGAAGGTCATTTCATGGATGCCACTCAGGTCTTGAGGAGAGCATAGGGGACTAGCACCCAAGCCTGCCATCTCCTCCACTGCCCAGATAAACCCAGGAAGGGCAGCCAGAGAGGAAAAACTGAGAGGAAGTAACAGTCCGGCAGAGGCAGAGGTTTAATTATCCACCCAGCAAAGCAGGACTCTTCAACCAATTTACAGTGAAGACACTGGTTCTCTGTTAATTGCCAAGTTTAAACTCTCCGAGTAAAGACCAGGTGTGTAGGGACACACCCTCACTTAGGAAGATTAAGAGTTCAAGGTCACCTTCACCTGTGCAGTGAGGTGGCGGTTGGCCTGGACTACATATGACCTTGTCTCAAAAAAAAAATCAAAAAAACAAAAACAAACAAACAAACAAAAAAAAAACAAAACCCAAAGTGTGTGTGGTTGTGTGTGTGTGTGTGGTTGTGAATGTGGTAAAAATATGTTTTACTCATGAATGAAATTCTCAAAGAATTAGTAAAGATACTATATTAGACAAATGTACTCACATCAACCCACTTACTGTTGACACAGAGCTTCACAGTTAAGTTTGCATCCATTCTCCAGACAAGAGCTTTCACTCTTCAAAACCAGCTTAGCTCCAGCCCTTGAAGTTTGGCAACTTCTATAGCTTTACTTTGAGTCGAGTTTATGAGCTATAATTTACATACAGTGAAACCCTTTCAAAGTGCAGGCTTGAAATGTGTTTTGACAAGTGTGTGCACTTGGATAGCCATCACCACAATTAACATCTGAAATAGTTCTATCACCCCAAGCGGCACCCCTTTTGGGTGGTTTGCATCCCCACAGCCAGCCAACCCAGAGGCCAGTGATCTGACTTCTGACTTGGTCACTTTGCTTTTTCCAGAATGAAATGTAAATGAAATCATGGACTATGAAGATCTTTATGCTAAAACTTTAAACACACGTCTTTAACTACCCGGCTTCCTCCTCTTTTTCCACTCAGCCTTTTCTGCCAATTGCTTTATTTGGACAAGTCCTGGAGCAGTGGCAACCTCCCCAAAGCCCTGCCTAGACCCATTTGTAAGATGACAGTCCCCATAGTCAGAGTATAGCTCTGTGGAGTTAACATTCAATCCTGCAGCTTCTCCTCCTCCTCCTCCTCTTCTTCCTCCTCCTCCTCCTCTTCTTCCTCCTCCTCTTCCTCCTCCTCCTCCTCTTCCTCCTCCTCTTCCTCCTCTTCCTCCTCTTCCTCCTCCTCCTCCTCCTCCTCCTTTTTCTTCTTTTGCTTTGAGACAAGGTCTCATGTAGCCTGCTGAGACAACAAAAATAAATACCATTCTCCTAACACTTGTTTGAGACTGGAGGACTGGAGACTGGATTTGGAGCCTCAGTTCCTACCAATATTTTCTCTTTAAAATGTTTTCTTTATGATGATGATGGTAATGGTGCTGGTGATGATGATGATTGTTAGCATTCTGTCTAAACTCCACCCCCACAGTTACCTGGCAACAGCCAGGTAAGCCTGACCCATTATAAAAGGGCTGCTTGCCTCCTTCTCCCTCTCTTGATCTCTTGCCTCTTGCTTCTCCTTGTTCCCTCGCCCCTTCCTCCTTCCCTTCCCTCTCTCTCCATGTGGTCATGGCCGGCCTCTACTTTTCTCTCTCTCTCTCTCTCTCTCTCTCTCTCTCTCTCTCTCTCTCTCTCTCTCTCTCTCTCTCTCTCTCTCTCTCTCTGCCTCTACTACCCTCTTAACTCCCCTCCCCATGCCCTGAATAAACTCTGTTCTATACTACATCGGTGTGTGGCTGGTCCCTCAGGAGGAAGGGATGCCTTACCATGGGCCCGCTGAGACACCTCCTTCCCCCATACCTCTCCACACACCCACAGAACACATTCTATATCTCTTTATCTTTTTGTAAACACATTGACAATGTTTTGGTTATTTTGGGTTTTTGAGACAGGGTTTCTCTGTATAACCTTTGGCTGTCCTGGAACCTGCATGTAGACCTCAATAGAGATACTCCTGCCTCTGTCTCCTGAGCTCTGTGATTAAAGGCAAGCACTGCCACCATTCCACTTTCCTTTTTTATTTTTTTGAGACAAGATCTCACTTGGTCACTGTGTAGCTCTGCTAGCCCAGAACTACTATGTACATCAGGTTGGCCTCGAATTCAGAGATCTGTCTACCTTTGCCTCCCAAAGACTGGGATCAAAGGCGTGCACCACCACACCACACCAGGCCCTAGATCATAGACCCTAGATCATACTGTTTTTATTTTGTACATACTTTATTAATTTTGTGGGGGTGCGGCACACACATGCCAATGAGCCCAGGTTTGTTAGGCTTGACAGCAGGAGCCTTTACCCTCTGAGTCATCTCGTTGGCTCCGAGGTCATATTTCAACCTAAAGAGAAGGCACAATACTATCTGCTTTTCTGGTTGCCTCTGGGCATTTGTTTTCTTATGAAAGTTTGGAGAACTCTGAAGGATCAGTCCCAAAGAATCGACGAGTGGCTCGCTTCTGCCCCCTAGAGGCCATGGAGAAAGAAACCGGGGAGCTAACTACGTGCACAGAAATCCTTACAGAAACAATAATTTAAAACCCTCAATCTAAAGAGGCCATCATTTAGTTCTGGAAAGGGAGTCAGGCTGGAAGCAGGTTATCCAGACCAAAATTAAGAGCCCCACATCAGGGTAGACCAATAACCAGACAGGGAGCGCTCATCCCACTTCCCACCCCCATCCCCTTACTCCTCATCTCACCTCTACCCCCACCTCGAGGTGGGTTTCTCTGTGAAGCCCTGGCTGTCCTGGAAGTCATTCTGTAGAGCAGGTTGGCCTCAAACTTAGAGATTCCCGCCTGCCCCTGCCTCTTGAACCACCACCCAGCCGGAAGCACTCATCTTAACACAAATCCCAGATTGATTTCTTTATTTTTAAGTTAGTTTTACTTCGTGTGTTCGAGGGCTATGCAGGTGCACATGAATATACAGGTGCCCAGAGAGGTCAGAAGCCGGCGTTGGATTCCTGGAACCGGAGCTAAGGACGGTTTAAGTTACAGTGTAGGTGCTGGGAAATGAGTCTGAGTCCTCTGCAA
Source organism: Arvicanthis niloticus (assembly GCF_011762505.2). Classification (NCBI taxonomy): domain Eukaryota; kingdom Metazoa; phylum Chordata; class Mammalia; order Rodentia; family Muridae; genus Arvicanthis; species Arvicanthis niloticus. Next base: position 39,639,868 of record NC_133430.1, read on the forward strand.
GAACAATGGGTTCTTTTAACCCCTGGAGCTATCTCTCCATCTCTCCAGGCTCTCCGCTCCCCAACACCTTTACACCCGGGCAAGCCTGGGAAATAAACACACATCATTCATACATCTTACCAGAACACCTCTTGTCTACACGGTGACTGTAGCCTGTGGTGAACTTAGCTGAGCTGAGTCTCAGGCCTTGCTCCAAGGAGGATGAGCCAGTTAAATTATCTCTTTTGAGATACTCGGCATATCTATTGAGAAAAGAATCCTTTTGTAAAATGTGGTGGGAGTCAGGATGCCACCTCGTGCTTGCCAGCATGATTTCACTTGTTCTGTTGGACCTCAGTTTCCTTGGCTGTTATAGCAGAATGTAGCTCACTAAGCTTCCTTCCTGCTCTCTGTCGGCAAAGCCTTCCTACCTTCAGAGGCCTCAGGGAAACTTGTCTTTGTGCCCTGCCTAGGATGCTGGTCTCCATACCTGTTCAGATTTACCTCTTCCTAAACAGTTCCTGAAGACCCCAGCAGCTGCTGGAACCTTCCCTGATGCTGGTATTCCCAGCCATGCTGTAGGTTCCTTCTTTTTGCTGCTATCTGGGTTGGATCATGGATTTTCATTTCACAAGGGAGTCCCGGGGAGAAAGTAGAGTTGACTGAAAAAGAAAAATGTCTGGAAACCCAGAAATCTTGAGATCTGAAGTCCATCAGACCAGGCTTTAAACCCTGACTCTGCTACTTAATAAACATGTGATTTAGAACAAGTTACCCATTCCAGGCGTGGCTTCCTCATCTACAAAACAGGCATAAGAAAAATGTCTAAATGCTGTGGGGAAAGGGACACCCACATTGTGCTTGCAGACAAGGCGGTGGTTTACTTTTTCTCCCCAGACCTCTGGATTTTTTTGTCTGTAATAACCAGAGGATGTGGTCACACACTCCTAAGCATCCTTTCTGCTTGGAATTCAAATGTGGATCTGTAGATCCTAGTCGCCTCCTACCCCCAGCAATTGGGAGACTGTAGCAGAGGAGTTTGAAGTCATCCTGGGTTACATAATGAGAACCTCTCTCAAATCATCACACCCACTCACACTCATTCACACACTCACACAGACACACACATAAACACAAACACACACACAAGCACTCACAGAGACACACATAAACCCACACAAACACTCATACACATACATACACACAAGGACTCAAACACACACAAACACACACACTTATACACAAAAACACACATACAAAGAACATACACATAAACACTCTTACATACAAACACTCACAAATCTTATACAGACACAAATACACAAGCACTCATATAGACACATAGACAGACACGCACACAACACATATACAACACACACATACACACACACACACACAGACTCATATAGACCATATATAAACACACAGACACTCACACAACACACACACACACAGACTCATATGGACACCAGAGAACAGTTTTTCTTTCCACTGTGTGGGTTCAGGAATGGAACTCAGGTCATCAGGCTTGGTGGCAGGTGCCTTTATTCTCTAATCCACCTAGAAGGACCCTGTCTGGATTTTTCTCATTATTTCTCTGCTTCTCAGAAAGGGTCCACGCCAAAGATCTGTCCTCTCCACCTTGCCTCAGAACGGAACATCCAAAAATGTCATTTCTTCAACCAACAAAACAAAGCCCTCTGAACATGTCCACATGGGAGCGTCTGCCCCCAGTTTTACAGCCATTCGTAGAGGCCTGGAACTGTACGCAGCCATTTTGTTGGGGGAGCTTGATTGCTTTAGAGCAGAGATCACCAGCAAGTTTCCTTTCACCTCTTAGGTAAACATGTCGCCAACAAAGTAAATGACAATCCCAACTGGAACTTTTAACACGCGCATACACTTCTCTCTCTCTCTCACACACACACACACACATATACACATACACTCACATATACATATACACTATGAGCTTCCTCACACATGGCACATACAGTCACACACACACACACACACACACACACACACACACACACACACACACACTCACTTGCCTATTGGTTAAAATGATGTATTTGGCCTGAAGTCAAGTAAGGGCTTTTTGTTAGTTTGAAGTCATTTTCAGGAGTGGGGGTGGTGGTGGCCATTTCTGCCTCTGACTTCCTTTCTGAAGGTCAATAAAACTGTCAGTGATGGACCAAATCCGGGGGATGCTGGCAGCACTTACAGCATCACCAATAAAGTACAGCCACACCCTTTTCTCACACCAGGTGCCAACACTGCAACCATCAGAGGAAAACTTTTCTCATGAACCTGAGCTAGCAGGAAAATCCAGAAAGGCTGGGAGTGGATCCAGACCTCTGATTTGCTATCTTTTCCAGAGATGAGTCACTCCCTCATCCAGCATATACAAACATAAGTCAGCGGGGTTTTTTTTCTCCCTTAACTAGGAGACAATTCGGATAACATAAATTCATCATTTTAACGTTTACAAGTCAGTGTTTTGAATATGTCAGTCTGCGGGCTACACCACTACACTCACGTTCTTAAGCCCTTCCATCGTCCTGGAGGCTAGTACCCACCAGCTCCTATCACCTCCCGTCTCTCCCTGGTACCTTCCTCCCCTACTCTCTGGCAATCAGGACTCTTCTTTCTGTCGTTATCGTGTTGATATTTGGGAAGTTGTATGAAACTGCAATCATAAAATATGTGCTTGTTTGCGCCTGGCTTATTTTATTTAGCGCAGTGTTTCAAAAGTTTGTTCATGTTTGTGGTATCTGACAGCACCACCTTATTTCTTATTTCCAAAAACTATCCCGCTGTATACACACACCACATTTTATTTATCCATTCATCAGTTGATAGACGTTTGGGTCGCTTCTACTTGTTAGCTTTTATGGGTTCTGCTGAGATGAATATGCGTGCATGAATGTTTGAGTGGGTGTGGTTTTGATTCTCTTGGACATTGTCTTAGTCACTGTTCTGTTGTTGTAAAGAGACACCACGAGCAAGGCAACTCTTATAAAAGAAGACATCTAACTGGGGACTTTCTTACAGTTTTAGAGGATTAGTCTGTGGTCATCACGGGGGAAAAGCAGACAAACATGGTGTTGGGGCAGTAGCTGAGAGCTTTACATCCTGATCTATAGGCAACAGGCAGAAAAAGAGAGAGAGACTGGGCCTGGCATGGACTTTTGAAACTTCAAAGCTCACTCTGATTGACACATCTCCTCTAACAAGGCCACGCCTCCTAATCCTTTCCAAACAGTTCTACCAACTGGGCATCAAACATTTAAATATATGAACCTATAGGGGCTGTTCTCATTCAAACCAACACAGACATACACCATGAGAAGGACTTGTGGGCCACATGGTATCTCTATAGTTAACTAAGAACCTGCCAAGCTGTTTTCATCTCTGTCCCTGCTGCTGTGTTAGGAGGCTACAACAAAACCATGGGCCAGACAGGCCTGGTCACCACCTGCCAGAGTCTAGAATTCAGCATGGGCGTGGGGCATAAAATAGACAACTGCAGAAGTAAGTGTTAGTGCACTTGCAGAGATGCCAGGATGGGGAAGCATAGGCTGCATTGAGACTGTCCTGTAAGAAGTCTGTTCTGAGGGCACGGTGATGTCCTAGTTTGCTTTCTGTTGTTGTGATAAAAATCATGAAGAAAAAGAACTTGGGGAAGAGAGGGTTTGTTTCATCTTTCAGCTTACAATCCACTGGAAGGGAAGTCAGGGCAGAAGCTCAAGGCAGGAACCCAGAGACAGGAACTGAAGCAGAGGTCACAGGGGAACAGTGCTCACTCATTGGTTTGCTCTGCATGCTATCTTATACAACCCAGGACCGCTGCCCAGAAGCAATAATGCCACATCAATCACTAATCAAGAACATGCCCTCCGGGCAGTGGTGGCGCTTGCCTTTAATCCCAGAACTTGGGAGGCAGAGGCAGGCGGATTTCTGAGTTCAAGGCCAGCCTGGTCTACAGAGTGAGTTCCAGGACAGCCAGGACTACACAGAGAAACCCTGTCTTGAAAAACCAACCAACCAACCAACCAAACAAAGAACATGCCCCACAGGCTTGTCTCCCACCAATCTGATAGATAGAACATGAAACATTGATTTGGCCTTAGAAGGTTAAAGTTGCTTTTTTTTTTTTTTTTAAGACAGGCTCTCTGGAACTCACTATGTAGACCAGGCTAGCCCCAAACTCACAGAGATCCACCTGCCTCTGCCTCCTGAGTGCTAGGATGAAAGACATGTACCATTATACTTGGCAGGGTGAATTTACTTTTTTTTTTGCACGTAAAGTTTCTAATTTAAAGTTGGTCTTTAAGAGGGCCAACTACTATGGCACAATGAAAAAAGGAAATAGTATGTGGGCTCTTGCTCCTTTCCCTAGTCTTCACCCTTGATGTGAGAAATGTCCGACAAGCTGAGGGGCCGATCACATAGATGACAGCAGGTGTAGAACAGGATCTTTGATCGATTGCTCCTGGCTGATGTACGATGCCTGGGTTGCAGGTTCTGAGTTCGCATAAGGTTTCTGGGTCGCGGGTTAGGAGTTCCTCCGAGGTTTCTGGGAAGGTAGGACTCCTTTTTCACCACACTCAGCAGTTCCTCCAGATCAGCTGTAGCCTGGAGCTTTTGCCTCCCCGCTGTAGTGTCATTGGCTGGCTCCTTTCATGCTCCCCACATCTCTTTTCTCCACGGGAGTCTTCAGAACCTTCGCTAGTTACCTTCGCCGCAGTAGCTCACAGTGGAAGCATTTCAGAAATTCACAGGGACCTTTTGCTATTACCACCCGACACTCTTGCTCTCGGGCTCAGCCAAGAGGGGGTTGGTTTGGGCTTTGGATGGGAGAGACAAGACAGCTGAGTCTTCTTGCAACAGTTAGGAAAGAATTGCAAGCATCGTCCTATGGTACTTGTGTATCTAGCTATGATGTTCTGAGCCTTAAAAGCAAACTCCACACTTTGTTTCTTGCCCAGCTCTGGTAGGAATGCAGCCATCATGGAAGCAGAGAGCACTGATTTCTTCTTATGAAGAAGTTAGAGTCGTCGGTTTGGAGTCCCCCTCCTCTGCCCCTTCAACACCCAGGACTCTCAGTAGTCTGGACCCACAGCGCTCACATTTGAAGTGACCTTGGGTATAGTCACAGGACCTCCGGTTGTTCTCCTCTACCCTCTGTGTAGCCCTGTTGCCTGTGTCCTGGACTAGTCACTGCCTGACCCTACCTGCCCTTGGGGGTTGGAGGTGAGGTGGCACAGAGTCAGCAACACAGACTCCAGGAGCAGGTGAGAAATGCCATAGCAAGCTCATCTGAGCACTGCCGCAAGCTCTTTTAGTACTGTCCACCCGTGCCCCATTGGTCCCAAGAAAGCATCTCTTCTAAACATAAGTTCCTGATTGGCTGGTATTGTCTTAGCCAGCACTCCTTGGTCTCTCAGGCAGTCCTCAATTAGGTCCTCCTGCAGGAGATGGTTTTGTGCAGCCCCACAATTCCTGCTACATAGCCTGACCCAGAACTCCTATTGAAAGACTTAACATTGTGCATCTCTGCGAGTTCAAGTCCAGCCTAGTCTACAGAACAAGTTCCAAACAGGCAGAGCTATATGAGAAACCTTATCTCAGAAAACAAACAAACAAATTTCATTATAAACATTTTCTCACACTACAGCTGAGCATGAGTGGCAGATTGAACTCCCCAGAGACGCTGTGACACAGTTATACTGTTCACCATGTATCACTCATCACATGATACTGCCATTCCTGCTGTGAGAGAAGACATCCATACCCTCTCCCCCAGATGCTGAGTGGACCTTTATAATTGCCTCTGCTAATAGAAATCGGCACAGTTATGATCTACAGCTGCTGTGAAACCATGTGAGACAGTTTATGGATGGCCCACAACAATGCTCCCACAAGAGGTGCTCCCATGAGAGATGCACCCACAAGAGGTTCTCCCACGAGAGGTGCTCCCACAAGAGGGCCCTTTATATGTAATATCTCACAGAACTCTTTTTTTCAAAGATTTATTTATTTTATGTATGTGAGTACATTGTTTCTGTCTTCAGACACACTGAAGAAGATAGATAGATAGATAGATAGATAGACAGACAGATTTATTCTATTTATGTGAGTACACTGTAGTTAACTTCAAACACACAAGAAGAGGGCACCAGATCCCATTACAGATGGTTGTGAGCCACCATGTGGTTGCTGGGAATTGAACTCAGGACCTCTGGAAGAACAGTCAGTGTTCTTAACCACTGAGCCATCTCTCCAGCCCATCACGGAACACTTAAAACATCCTCTGAAGCAGGTGCAGGATGGACTCCACCACGCAGATAAAGAAGCAGCTTTGGGCTTCAGTGCTGGTTCAGTGGGTGTCAAAGCCCCTTTCCCTGCTTACCTCAGTCTTAACCCACACCCAAAGGCAGAGTGGTCTTTTGGACACTAATATTTGTCTGTGACTTCCCAGATGTCACTCAGCCTCAGCACAACTACCACGGCGTGACAATGACACCGGTTCAAAGATACCCTCTAATCCGTAAACTGCATGTGTCATGTGTCACTGTTCAAATAGTCCCCGACACTCCAACTGGGATCCCAGGCTGTATCCTGAGTCTAGCTGTAGTTAGTTGCCATTGGTCTTTTTTGTTAGAACAGCCCCTAAGGCCTTTTTCATCTTTCACAACCTTGACATTCAGCCGAGCACAAGGATGTGCCCCGGTGTGAGTTCATCTGATAGCTTCCTCATGGGTTTTTGTATTTTTGGCAGGGAAGCTACAGAAGCTATGGCCAGTCTTGTGGATGTGTCACTCTCTGAGGCTTGTATCTATTCGGCTGTTAGATGCTGGGAGACTTTTAACCAAGGACTTGGGGTTGTATATTGAAAAAGAAAACACCAACTTCTGGGAATTCTGTCCGTCAACAAATCCTTTAAGATTATGGATAGTGGTCCAGTTCAACAGAGGACAGTGTAAGGGGGAGCCACTACCAACCTAAAGGCCGCGTGTGTAGCCTTCTCCCAGGAGTGGTTTGGAGTGGTTGGAAGGAATTCTTCAGTAAGCCACTCAGACAGGAGGGGAGACCTCACACAGCTTTCTCAAGCAGAGGAGAGAGCAAGGAGCTGGATGTGGGTAAGAAGGGTGAAGCTGACAGGGCACAGAAACAAGTCGAAGGGAAGCTCAGAGGGAGAAAGCAGAGGCAACCACAGGGGCAGGAAGATGACAAGTTCCAGGCCAGCCTGCAACTCTGACTCAAAACAAAGCTACACAAAAGCAACATTTTAACAGGACCACAAACCTGAGCAGCTCACAATTCTTTTTTTTTTTTTTTTTTCTTTTAAGTTGTGAGAGAGCTGGGTGTGGGTGTGGTTAATCCCCGCACTCAGGAAACAGAAGCAGACAGATCTCTGTGAGTTCCAGGTCAAACTAGTCTAAAGAGGGACTTCCCAGACCAGGTCAGGGCTACAGAGAGAAATACTGTCCCAAAAACCCAATGATGATGATGATGATGATGATGATGATGATAATAATATAAATAAAGGTACAAGATTGTTATACTGATGGAAACCAAAATGCTATTGAAAGAAATTAAAGAACATCAAATGAACAGATATCATAGTCTACCCATACTGAGCACTGAACGCTGTTAAAAAATGGCAATTTTTTTTGGCAACTCCTGGCAATTGTATCTGCAGACTTAGGTCTCCCTCTCCCTGCCCGCCCTCTGCCTCAAAAGCACAGTTATCAAGACTGCACTCCAGAGGCAGAGGCAGGTGGATCTATCTATGTGTGTCCGAGGGCAGTCTGGTCGACAGAGTGAGTTTCATGTCAACCAGGGCTACACAGAAAGACCCTATCTCAAAAAAAAAAAAAAAAAAAAAAAAAAAACCAAAAACAAAACAACAACAACAACTACAACAACACCCAAAAAACCAACTAGCTAAACAAACAAAACAAAATCCCCAAAACCAACAAACAAAAAAGTTATTGTGGTAAAATACTATAAGTAGTGGTGGATATCTGAAATCCCAGCTCTCAGAATGAGCTGCAAGGCTCAACAAGAGTTCCTAGCCAGCTTTGGGCTGTCTCAGATAAATAAACAAATACATAAAATTGTGGTTAAAAACAATATAGCCCAGCACTTATTATTTCAGTCATTCATAGGTGCACAATTCATGGTCATTTATCTCCAACCATGCTTTGTAATCATTATGTTCACGTATACCTAAAACCCTTGATTATTCCCCAGCAAAGGTTCCATACCAGAGGACCCCCACATCTGTCTCCAGTGTCTGTTGGCCCCTCTTCATCCTGCTTTCTGCTGCTCTGAGATGATAACTTGAAACGGCTTGCCTCACCACACCCTTAGTCAAGAGCAGAGAAATGGCGTGCTGTTTCTTGTGATCAACCCATCTCTATATTCCCATGGTCCAGGGCCCAAATCCAGGGACTGCTGGTGCCCAGAACAGGATTCTCTTAGGTCTAACCATGGAAATATAATTCCTGGTAGCCCTCCAGATGCCTTGGGGGGGGGGGAAGGGGGGGATATGCTCTCTGCTTTGGGGGTTCTATTTGTTTTGTTTTTACTTTAAATATTTTATTTCTATTTATGTGTCTGTGTGTGTCTGTGTGAATGTAGGCCGCGTGTGTACAGCGGCAGCGGCAGGCTGCTAAGTTCCTTCTTATTCTTCCTTCACGCCATCCACAGGACAATTCCTCTGCTTGGGGCCTCTCCAGACAGAACACTCCACACAGGCCTCACAACACAGGAACCGAGTGGCTGCTCCATCCTGACCTCAGTCCCAGGCAGCTTTAGGTGCTCCTAGGACAACCTCAGTTTCCAGAAGAGAAGAGTAAGACTCTAAGCGGTTGAATGTCCTGCAGGGAGACGCGGCTGTGTACATAGCAGTCTGAAATTCAACCCCCCAGTCCCCACACCAGCGCTATTCTTCCTGGGTACTACACCCCTTATTTCCAAAACATGTCTCCCTTTGCCTCAGCTCCTGCAGACTTTGTTTGGGAAACACACTGGCTGCGTAAAGACATTTTTTTCCTCGTTCTTTTGAAAGTGTTTTAGAGTTACTCTGCGTTATGCTCCTGTAGGCTGACAATACTATTTCGTGATATTGAACAAGCGGGGAAGGCATCCGCCGTGGTGGGGAAACATGTCACAAGCCCCGCTGCTGGAGCTGTGTGGCTTATTTTAGAAAGTTTTCCATCAGCTGCTTCCTCAGAGAGAAGTGTTGCTTCCTGGATCCCCTGGATAATTTTTAAATTTCTGTTTAAGGGCTACTATCCAGATGAATCTACGTGATTCCAGCATAGCCAGGCTTAGGGGGTGGAAGGGCTGGGGGGTGGGGGTGGGGGAAAGTACAGTATTAGCAGCCTATAAAGGAGCCTGCTTCACAAATATTTACCCAGCTCCCAGGTCATAATAGCCTGGGACAGATCTGCAGTCTGCTGCAGCTGGCCATCTGTTGCGATGTTAACATGAATATAGCTGCTTGCTTTTTTGTTTGTTTTGTTTTTCCAGATTGGGTTTCTCTTTATAGCCATGGCTATTCTAGAACTCACTTTGTAGACCAGGCTGGGCTCGAACTCACAGAGATCTGTCTGCCTCTGCCTCCCCAGGGGTGGGACTAAAGGCATATGTCACCACTGCCCAGCTGCCTTTTTTTTTTTCCTACCATATTTTGCCTTTTCCTAAGTCAGCTCCTTCAAAGACACAGCCACTCCCCAGCCCACCCCACCCAAGCGCCTGTGAGTCTGGTGCACACAAATGGACCATCTCTAGAAGCAGCCTAGCAGATCCTGGCAGAATACTTTATTATTATTATCAGTATTGAAAATGTTATAGTTATTTATTGATTGATGATGTACATATGTGTGCGGGCACATGTATGAGATGGTACGTGTGTGGAGATCAAAGGTCACCTTGCAAGAATTGGTTCTCTTCTAACATGTGGGTCTGAGAATTGAATTTAGGTCTTCTGGTTTAAAGCAAGTTTAGTTTAGTTAGTGTTTATGTATGTATGTGTTCACCATAGTCTGTGTGTGTATGAGTGTGTTTGTGTGTCTATACTCACCAGGGTATTGGATGTGCATATGTGTACATATGTGTGCACACACCATGGTGTGTGTGTCTGTGGGCTTACTATGGTGTGTCTGTGTGTATGCATATGTATGTGTATGTGTTCACCATGGCTGATGTGTGTGTATGTGTGTTATACCATGATGTGTGTGTCTGTGTGTCCATGTGCTCACCATGGTGTATGTGTGTGTGTTTATGCATGCATATGTGTGCGCATGTGCTCACTATGGTTGCTGCTGCTGGTGTGTGCGTGTGTGTGTGTGTGTGTGTGTGTGTGTGTGTGTGTGTGTGAACAGCCATCAGGCTCAGCCTCAAGCACTTTTACCCACTGAGCCACGAGGATCCACTTTCTGGCTCGGGTCAAAGGATCTGGCAAGTTATACTGGCTGTGGTGGGAGGCTTACTTGTTGCTACATCAGGACTGTCTGAGTCTCTTCCCAGTGCGTAAAAGGCTTACCTCAGCAGGTGATCCCAGATATCATGGAGGAGGTCACAATGAGGGTGACAGCCTTGGAGCTTCACAGGCTGTCTAACTTAGGGTTTTACTGCTGTGAGCAGACACCATGATCAAGGCAACTCTTATAAAAGACAACATTTAATTGGGTCTGGCTTACAGGTTCATCATCCAGAGTCATCAAAGTGGGAGCATGGCAGCATCCAGGCAGTCATGGAACAGGAGTAGCTGATAGTTCTATCTACATCCTCATCTGAAGACCGCTAGGAGAAGACTGGCTTCCAATTATCTAAGAGAAGGGTCTCAAAACCCACACCCATAGTGACAGGCTTCCTCCAACTAGGCCACGCCTATTCAAATGAGGCCACACCTCCAATAGTAACACTCCCTGGGCTAAGCATATTCAAATCGCCACACCTCCACCCCTTGGCTCCCGTAGACTTGTTCAAACAGGAGTCTGTGGGGGCCATGCCTAGCCATAGAATAATGCAAAATACATTTAGTTCAACTTCAAAAATCCCATAGACTATCACAGTCTGAATGTTAAAAACCCAAAGTTCAAAGTCTCTTCTGAGATTCATGCAATCTCTTAACTGTAATTCCCCTATAAAATTGAAATAAAAAAACAGATCACATACCTCCGACATGACAGAATGTACATTACCATTCCAAAATGACATAGTGAGGAAACCCTGGACAAAAGCATGACTGAAAGCCAGCTGGGCAAACTCCAAACCCTGCATCTCCATGTCTGATGTCCAACTCCTTTCTGCTTTATTCATTGCAGCATAATTCTCCTGGGCTGGTTGGTTCTTCTCCTTGTTAGCAGCTTTCCTGAGCAGGTATCCCATGGCTCTGGCATCTCTAACAGCTTGGGGTCTCCAAGGCAACTTCAACTTGTAAATCTTGTAAAAAAAAATGTCTGGGATCCACACATGATCTTCTGGGCTCCTCCGAAGGGCTTGGGTCTCTCCTCCAGCACTCTAGGCTCTGGTTGACTCCACTCCTCTGCTGCTGCTGTTCTTGGTGATCATCCCATGGTAGTGGCATCTCCAATTCACTGGAGTCTTCCACTGCAACTAGGCTTCACCGCTACTCTCTCATAGGCTCTCTTCATGGTGCCAAGCCTCAACATCTTTGCATGACCTCTTTAGTCCTGGGTTGTCAACTGCAGATGAGGTGGCACCTTCACCAATGGCCTTTCCTGGCCTCCCACAGTGCCAAGCCTCAGCTGTTCTCCATGACCCTTTCATGCCTTCAAAACCAGTACCATCTGGTGATTCTTATATATTACAAAGTCCAGCTGCAGCATGAGGTACAACCTTGGCTATCTCTGGAACACAGCTTCTCTGTGCTCTCAGAAAACACTTCTCAGAAGATTTCACCTCAGTGATGCTGGTCTCTTCTGACTCACCACTACCATCTTAGCTCCAGCTAATGAGCATCATCAAGCATCATCAATTGTCCCAGTAGTTTCCTTCTACTCTTGATTTTAAAGCCAGAGCCACATGGCTGAAGCTGCCGAGTTGTGCTCTTACTGGGGCTGGAACATGGCCCCCTTGTTCTATTACATCATCACTAGCTTTCTGTTTTCCAATGGCTTCCTTTACTGCCTAAGCTTGGCTGTCCTGGAACTTGTTCTGTAGGTTGACCTTGAACTCAGAGATCGACATGGCTCTGTCTCCTGAATGCTGGATCTAAGCTTTTCTCTACTTGGAACTTGCTCTGTAGCAAGCTAGCCTTGAACTCAGGAATCTGCTTGCCTCTGTCTCCTAGAATTAAAGATGTGTCCTAACTACCATGCCTGGCCCTAAGCTTTTCATGATCATGATTCCTCAAGATCTGGATCACAAGTGTCCCATCTATTTCTGGATTGTAGTTCATTCCAGATTAAAAGCCCAGACTATTCCTTGTTCAATGGCAAATGCATAAACAATAAACTCAGCTGGGTGGGATCCTGCCCCCAAATCCTCACTCCCTTAATCTACTTCTTTCCTTGAACACAGGATTCAGCTCCATTTCACCTCCTGGTGCCCCTTTATTACTTGAACCATACATTTTGTATTTTTTTCTTTTTAAGCTTGCTATATCTTCATCAAAACACTCTTCATGAGACCAAACTACAGCACAGAGTTTAAATTGGGTTGTTCTGCAACCTTCTTTGTCAACTCAATTAATCTGAGTCTCTTCACCTTAGCCTCAGGCAGACTCTTCAGACAAGGGCAAAAAGCAGCCACATCCTTCTCCAAAATATCACAAAAACAGTCTCTAGGCTGGGGTTTCTTTTGAGAGAGAGAGAGAGAGAGAGAGAGAAGAAAGAGAGAGAGGTTTATAAAAAGATAAAGAGGGAATATGTTCTATGGGCATGTGGAGATGTGGAGAGGTATGGGGGAAGGGGATGTGTCAACGGGCCCATGCCAAGGCATCCTTTCCTCCTGAGGGACCAGCCACCGACAGTATAGTATAGAATAGAGTTTATTTGGGGCATGGGGAGGGGAGTTAAGAGGGTAGTAGAGGCAGAGAAAGGCAGAGAAAGGCAGAGAAAGAGAGAGAGAGAGAGAGAGAGAGAGAGAGAGAGAGAGAGAGAGAGAGAGAGAGAGAAGTAGAGGCTGGCCACGAGCATGTGGAGGGGGGAAGGGAAGAAAATGGGAAGGAGAGAGCAAGAGAGGAGCAAGAGAGAAGCAAGAGGCAAGAGATCAAGAGAGGGAGGGGGCAAGCAGCCCCTTTTATAGTGGGTCAGGCCTACCTGGCTATTGCCAGGTAACTGTGGGGGTGGAGTTTAGACAGAATGCTGAGAGAGAGAGAGAGAGAGAGAGAGAAAAAACGAGAACACAGGCAAGCAGTCACATCCCAAACCTGGCACATCCGGCCCCTGTGGCAAGTGATGATGTAAGCCATTGCTAAGTCCCTGGAGGCACCTAGTGGAATCTGTAAGCAACAAGTTTGTCACCATTTTTCAGCCTTGAGGGTGCTGTGCAAAAGCAGATATAGATAACATGTACATGAGTGGGCGTGGCTGTATTCCAATAAAGCTTTATTTATAAATCAGGAAACAGGCTGCATTTGGCCCATGGAGTGAGTTATGGCTTGCCAGTTTCAGCACTACTGAAAAAATAAAACAAACCGGGAGAGGCGAGGAGGAGAACAACCGACAAAGTATCGGTAGCCATTGAAAAGCTGGGGGACGGGTCTGCGGTGGTTCGTGTCACGCTTCTCTCTGTTTCCCTCACATCCTTGACTTCTGCACGCATATGCTTTCATTTCAAGCCGGCATTTAATCAGAATAAACCTCCCAGAAGCTGAGGAACGCAGCAGACCTCCGCAGTCTTGTTGAGGTCTTAGTATTTCCCAGGAGGCTCACGGACGCATTTCCTTTCGGAGTCTTACACCCTGGTAAACAGTTTTCCAAAAATGGAGATTCCAATGCTCAGGGATGGAGCTCACCACCCTCAGGGAAGCTGTGTTGTTTTCTTCTTTCTCAGTGGGAAATCGGAATGTCCCGGGGTGGACGAGAAATTCACCAGAAGCTCTGTGAAACTCTGGGAACTCAGGAAGTTGGAATCTAGTCAGAACATCTGGGAGTTTAAAGAAAAAAAAATAATAAAGTTAAGCTATTCATCAGACTCCATAAATTTTCTCAAAAGCAGATACTGTAATTACACAGAGACAGACAATGGGCTGTGTTGTCAGCAGAAAGAAATCACACGCATCTCAGTGAAACTGCACGGAGCCCTTACCTAATTTTGGATCATGGGTGGCAGATCTTTTATTTTAAGAAAGGAATCAGCTGGGTGGTGGTGGCGCACACCTTTAATCCCAGCACTTGGGAGGCAGAGGCAGGCGGATTTCTGAGTTCGAGGCCAGCCTGGTCTACAGAGTGAGTTCCAGGACAGCCAGGGCTACACAGAGAAACCCTGTCTCGAAAAACCAAAAACCAAAAAAAAAAAAAAAAAGAGAGAAAGGAATCAGTCTCCCTCACTCCCCACAAGGGTTTTCACAGTGCCCTTGGAAGCAGGTCTTCATTACGTGGTCCCCTGCAGGATCTGCCCCATGCCTCTGTGCCTACTTGGTAGACTCTCACTCCCTAAACTGTATAAACCCTACTCACTGCTTAACTCCAGCCTCAGCTAGGAAGCCTCAGAAGTTTTGTTATTTGTTTTGTTTTTGTTTGTTTGTTTTTGCATACTCTGACATTAACTGCTGTTACCATGTAACTGTATGGCCCTGTCTCTGTGCAGGAAAGACCACCCCAGTGGCTGGAGAGATGGCTCAGTTGTCAAAAGGACTGGCTGCTCTATCAGAGGACCTGGGCTCAATTCCCAGCACCCACATGGCATCTTAGAACCATCTGTTAACTCCAGTTCTAGGGGACCTGATGCGCTCTTCTGGCCTCCAAGGTCACCAAGCACACATCACATGTGCCACACAGACAGACACACAAACACACAAAGTGAAATGGATGGAAAAACACAAGATGTTACTTCAATTTTTAAAAAAGACTGTTCCCAATTTTCCATGGCTTGGCATATTAGAGACTGTTTTCATTCATATTGTAACACAGAGCAGGTGAACATGCCGCGTGCACACGAGGCTCCTGCTCATTCCCTTATGGTTCCACTCTTATGGAGTCTGTTGTTTTACTGCTTTTACATGTTATTTATTATTATTATTAGTGTGTGTGTGTGTGCATGTATGCAATGTGCATGTATGCGTGTGTATGCCACAGCACACGTATGAAGGTTAGAGGACTTTGGGCATGGATTGTTTGGTTTTTCGAGACAGGGTTTCTCTGTGTAGCCCTGGCTGTCCTGGAACTCACTCTGTAGACCAGGCTGGCCTCGAACTCAGAAATCTGCCTGCCTCTGCCTCCCAAGTGCTGGGATTAAAGGCGTGCGCCACCACCGCCCGGCTGCCACCACTGCCTGGCTACGTCTGTCTTATGTTAACTATTCTGACACAACTGTGTTCTTACTTCCTGTAGCTTTCCTTTTCTATCTCTTAAAGCTATCTTGGATTAACAGAAGTTTTACATTTTAATGAACTATGTCATTATTTTCAATCTTTAATGGCTAGGAATTTTTGTGTAGTGGCTCTTCCAAGATCATAAAGATGGATTGTGTTATCTTTAGAAGTCTTATTCTTTTACCTTTTACTCTTAGGTCTGTGATTGATCTGGGCATGGATTTTGCATTAGGAGTGATAGAGGGAACGAGAGAATACTCAGAAGATCAGTATCGGGTGTTGAAAAGACCATGTTTCTTCCCAGTGAGTGACATAAGGCCTGGGCTTTAAGTCAGGAGACTACCTACCTGTGGGTCTATCTAGGGACATCTTATTTATCTATGTTTTCACTGACATCACATATTTTCAATTATGGTAGTATAAAAACTGGTAATTTAGTTGGGTGTGGTAGCACACACATAATGTTAGCATTTCTCCTAGGCTCCACCCAACAGTTACCTAGCAACAGCCAAGTAAGAGCCTGGCTTGCTATAAAAGGACTGTTTGGCCTTTCTCATATGCTCTCTGACCCTCTCCTTCTCTCTGGCCTCTCTCTCTCCCTCCTCTCCCTTTCTCTCTCCCTGTGTTTCTAGACCTGCCTTTTCCCTTCTTTCTGTCCCTCTCTGTCCCCTCTCTTTCTCTGCCTCTACTCCCTTCTCAATCCCCCTGAAAAAGAGAGAGAGAGAGAGAGAGAGAGAGAGAGAGAGAGAGAGAGAGAGAGTTTTATAGCAAGCCAGGCTCCTCCCTGGCTGTTGCTAGGTAACTGTTGGGCGGAGCCTAGAAGAAATGCTAACACATACAATCCTAGCATTCTTGAGAGAGTCTGGGGCAAGAGGATTAAAGTTAGGGGCCAGCCTGGGCTATATAGTAAGATTCCTCTCAGTCATACAGGGATCCAGGGATGGTATCACACCAGGAGTAAAAGGATGGACAGCACAAATAACACTCAGTGGGTTGTTTTCTAAAAAGGACCTGAAGATAGAGGGGTGGGGAGACAGGAAATGGATCTGGGAGAGTTAAGGGAGGAATTGGGGTAAGTGATCAAAATGCAGTGTGAAATTCTCAAAGAATTAATAAAAATATCCCTTAAAAAGGGATCTGTAGCTTCCGTGCCATCTCACAACACTGCAAAGAGTAGTAAAGCTCACCAGGTCTGGAAGCCGTGCCCTTCCTCCAATCCGCTTTAATCTGAAAAGACTGCATTAAAAGTCAAACTGAGAGGCAGGTGGATTTATGAGTTCAAGGCCAGCCTGGTCTACAAAGTGAGTTCCAGGACAGCCAGGGCTATACAGAGAAACCCTGTCTAAAAAAAAAAAAAAAAAAAAAAAAAAAAGGAAAAGAAAAGAAATAGGAAAAAAAGAAAGAAAAAGAAAGAAAAAGAAAGTCAGACTGATGAACTGTGGTGCCATCTGTATAGTCGACTATTACTCTGGGGGTTGGGGGGAAGAGATGAGTTGTAAAGACAGTAGGTGTGATGGCTCATGCTGAGGCAGGAGCATGATGAGTAGGAGGCCAGCCTAGGCTCAATACCAAAACCCAATTTAAAAACAATAGATAGGTGGTTAAGGGTGTTTGAGAAATGAATCAGAGCACAAAGCATTTCAGGCAAGGAACGTTCCTGTTGTTTGGTTTTGTTGTTGCTTTTTTTTCTGTTTGTTTGTTTGTTTTGTTTTGGTTTTTTTTTGTTTGTTTGTTTATTTTGGTTTTTTATGTTGTTACATTGGTTGTTTTGACAGAGTCTCCTGTAGCTCAGGCTGGCCTCAAACTTGATATGTAGCCAAGGCTGTCCTTGAACTCCTGACCCTCTGCCTCTACCTCCCAAGTGCTGAGATTATAGGTGTGCACCATCACACCAGGCTCCAAACTATTCTATATGGTATTGTGATGGTGGTCACCTGTGCTGTAAATTTGTCAAATCCCATATGCCATCAATGTAGCCAGCAGATAGCTCAGTGGGTTAAGGCACTTGCCACCAAGCCTGATGACCTGAGTCCCTGGAACCCATGTGGAGGAAGGAGAGAACAAACTCCTAGAAGTTGTCCTCTGATCCCTCTGATCTCCAAACTGGAGTTGTGGCTCGTGCACGTGGGCACACACATGCACACACACACACACACACACACACACACACACACACACATAATAAATAAATAATCCAACATAAACTATGAACATTAGTGAGGTTGTATGTCTGAGGTTCATTAATGGTAATTAATGCACATACCTCTCTGGTAGAGATTGCAAGGGAGAAACTGCATGCTGGGCCAGGGGCTCATGGGAATTCTCTGTGTTATCTACTCCATTTTACTATAAATCTAAAACTGCTATTTAAAAATGAAGTCAGTACCCTGCACCCACTGCTCAGGGAACATTCTGGAAGAGGAGGGAGAAAGACTGCCAGAGCCCGAGGATGGGGTGTTTCTGTGAGTCTGTGCCTCCTGCAAGTGCCAGAGGAACTCCACCCATGAACTCTCAGCAACATGGCTGCCTAAACATGCTTTGAACAAGGAGGACACCGATGGACACGCTATGGAAGTGGGGGCGCTCACAATGGTTTAACCTAAACAAAGAACTACAGACAACCAAAGGAATGCTGAAAACTGGAGAAACTGTCTTCCTCAGGGTTGAGCACACCAGGCTCTTCACACCAGTCAGCCCTGAAAACAGACACATACAGTAACAGTATCATACAATAATAGTCAACAGAGGCGCACCTTGTATTTATATATTTAAGAACACACACATTGTGGGGTAGTGGTGGCTCACGTCTTTAATCCCAGCACTTGGGAGGCAGAGGCAGGCAGATTTCTGAGTTCGCGGCCAGCCTGGTCTACAGAGTGAGTTCCAGGACAGCCAGGGCTATACAGAGAAACCCTGTCTCAAAAAACAAACAAACAAACAAACAAAAAACCACACACACACACACACACACACGCACACGCACACGCACATGCACACGCACATATACCAGCACCATCAGGACCACCACACCAGCATCACCATGAACAACAGCAAACTAAGGAAAAAGTGACAACTGATTTGAAAGAGAACAAGAGAGTAAATGGGCAGGGTTGGAAGGAAGAATAGGAAGGGGGAAATGATGTAGCTGTATTATAAACTCACCAGTTGTGGTGACACACATATATAAGACCAACAAATGACCTAAAACCAGGCGAACTCCGACTCCCAGAAGTCGACAATAGAGTCGTACTACCAATAGAACTTCCAGTTCACATGTTAGTCTCATCCGAAGATGGACTTCACTCATGAGCAGTCAAGAGAGCCTGCCTGTTGCTCTTACAGTGGCCTTGAGTACCTTTCCCAACACCCACACAGTGCTTATAACTCAGAGGATCCAACACCTTCTTCTGATCTTCTTGGCCACCTACATACATGCAAGTGCACATAAAATATGAAGCTACTATACACATAAATAAAAAAAAAATCAATAAATCTTTTAAAAAAAGAAACCACTGCAACCAACAAGACAATATTAGATTCAATAAGCAAGATGTCTTCCTAGACTTCTCCTTGATGGCTGTAGGACATGGGACAAGCCTTAACTTAGTAGTAACATCTACTCCGTATTTTTATAAGGACTGAAAACTCGTGGCTGCTTTGATAAGTTTGATAAGTTGCTGCTTTTACTCAAGCCTGATAACATATTAATCCATTCTGTCTCCAAATAAGCCCCTTTGTTCTCTTTGACAGGGGGCCCAGTAGGATTTGCTGAAGGAGACAGAGGCAGGAGGATCAGGAGTTTGAGGCCAGCCTGAGCTACTCAAGCTGGAGAGATGGCTCAGCAGTTAAGAGCACTGACTGCTCTTCCAGAGGTCCTGAGTTTAATTCCCAGCAACCACATGGTGGTTCACAACCATCTGTAATGAGATCTAATGAGATCTAATGAACTCTTCTGGTGTGTGTCTGAAGACAGCTACAGTGTACTTGTATAAATAAAGATAAATAAATAATTTTTTTTTTTTTCGAGACAGGGTTTCTCTGTGTAGCCCTGGCTGTCCTGGAACTCACTCTGTAGACCAGGTTGGCCTCGAACTCAGAAATCTGCCTACCTCTGCCTCCCAGGTGCTGGGATTAAAGGTGTGCACCACCACTGCCCGGCAATAAATGATATTTTTTAAAAAAAAAAATCTCAAAATGTAAAAGTTAAAATTATTAAAAAATAAAAATCAGATTGCTTGCATATTTTTAATAATTAAAGTCAACAACAACAATAATGATGATGATGATGATGATGATGATAAAATTAGTCACTTTGGATAGTTGTCTGGTCTCTAGATCATTAAAAACATATATACTATCACCTTAGAATTATGCCCTGAAATTCCATCCATGACAGACATGAAACTCACCCAGGTTATGCTTGTGTTTCTATGAGTTTTAGTTTCACATGGGCATGCAAGATACAGCGCATGCTCTGGTGGTCATGCTCTTTACTGAAGCCACTTCTTGTTTCATTGTAACCCCCAAAGCCAATGTCACATAGACCTAGACAATGTCACAATCCATCAGACCCTGCCACCACCACCGGCCTCATGTTTTTAAAGATACAGTTTACATCTTTTGCTCTTGTAATGTTTCTGTCTAGATTTTATTTCATTTCTGCTACCAAACACCAGTGATCTACTCTCTATATTGAACTAATTTTCTTATAAAGCAGAGGCCAAAAAGAACCATGGTTCAGTCACTGAACTTAGATGACCCACCTCCAGTACAGCTGAGCTCTGATTGGCTGAATTTGAGGGCGATCCTCAGCCTGTCAATAACATCCAATTATGAGCATACAGAATACTGCCAGCTGCTTGGTAATGATCAGACTACTCCTGCTTTCTGTTTTCCACAGACCTTGATTATATTTGGATAGATGCCTGCAGTGTTTGCTTCAATGGCTCCCAGAGTCAGAATATTCCAAAATGAAGTATCTTTTCAGCCACCATCTGAAAACACCTGTTCCCACTATGAGTTCTGTGTAAATTGTGCATCTGCAGACAAAGGAGAAAGCTTCATGTGAATGTTCTCATGCCAAGGCCAGATGTTAGGGAGCCAGCTTGCACCTGGGGCAGAATAGTCCATTGTCTGACCCTCACGGGAGGACGGAGTGAGTGCCTTCCAGAGCACACTTCAGGCCTCAGGTCATGCAGCATGTTCCCACCTCGAGTCCAGCATGGAGAGGGGGCAGAGGAAGTGGAGGGGTTCCCTGGAAAACTTCCTCCTTCCTTTGCCCCAGCCTCCCCCATCTCCAGCCTCCTCTTCTCTTCACTCCCGGAATCTTCTTGGCAGATGTTTGAGGAGCTGAGCTTGCTAACAAAAGTTTCTCTCTCTGTTGCCAAGCCTGACCACCTGAGAGTAATCATGGGGACCCACATGGTTGTAGGAGAGAACTAACTCCCTAGGCCTCCCCACTTCCCCACCCTCACAATCTGGGTTAGCAATCTAGTTCCTGTTTCTGTTTCTCTCTCTCTCTCTCTCTCTCTCTCTCTCTCTCTCTCTCTCTCTCTCTCTCTCTGAGTCACATATGAGCTTTAATCAGTACCCTAAAGCAAAGATTCTTAGACCAGAAATGAAAGTGTTGAAGGCAAACTGGCCTCCAAGGGTCCAAGAAAAAAAGCCTGAGGCCATTTCTCTTCCTCTGCCCACCTTTGGGGCTGTATCAGGCCCACACATTCTGGATGGAATTTTTAGTGCGTGCCCCAGGGTGTGAGGTTATTTTGTTTTGTTTGTTTGTTTTCTGGAAACCAAGGGTGGTGGAGCATGGTTATTCTAGAATAACAGGAATGTAAGAATGTAACAGAAAATTCCCATTGTGTGTACCTCACTTAGGACTGGGCCCCCTGTCAAAGAGAACAAAGGGGCTTATTTGGAGACGGAATGGATCAATATGTTATCGTGCTTGAATAAAAGCAGCAACTTATCAAACTTATCAAAGCAGCCACGAGTTTTCAGTCCTTATAAAAATACGGAGTAGATGTTACTACTAAGTTAAGGCTTGTCCCATGTCCTACAGCCATCAAGGAGAAGTCTAGGAAGACATCTTGCTTATTGAATCTAATATTGTCTTGTTGGTTGCAGTGGTTTCTTTTTTAAAAAAGATTTATTGATTTTTTTTTTTTTACGTGTGTGTATAGTAGCTTCATATTTTATGTGCACTTGCATGTATGTAGGTGGCCAAGAAGATCAGAAGAAGGTGTTGGATCCTCTGAGTTATAAGCACTGTGTGGGTGTTGGGAAAGATACTCAAGGCCACTGTAAGAGCAACAGGCAGGCTCTCTTGACTGCTCATGAGTGAAGTCCATCTTCGGATGAGACTAACATGCGAACTGGAAGTTCTATTGGTAGTACGACTCTATTGTCGACTTCTGGGAGTCGGAGTTCGCCTGGTTTTAGGTCATTTTGGAATTATATATGAATCAAAACATAGGTCTTCATAATCAGTATATTCATAGCTTCAGTATCATTGATGTCCTATGGTTTTTACTTGTTAATACAGGGTTATTAATTTCATCTATCATATATAAAATTCTCAGGGAGGGAAAGGTAATTACAATAAGAATTATGGCTGGTAGAATGGTTCAAGTCTTGCTAAGTAGGCTTGGCTGAACTTGACCTTGTGATCCTTCTGCCTCCTGCATGAGGAGATTTTAAGTATGTGCTGTCATGTCCAGCTGTGGTCTTCATTTGTCTGGAGACAATATAACTGTAAGAAAAAAAATGGATTATCTCAGGAAGCAAGTGTTACATTTTTCATTTAAAACAGTAATCTCCAAGGTTGAAATTTACTCCTAGCTGAATTTGTGTACATTTTGGTTTGTTGAATAACTTCTCCCGGAAGCCACTATACCTTGGGTCTTGTGTGCCTCTCCTCTCACTCCGGGGGGGGGGGGGCTGGCCGGGGCGGGCAGAGGGGGAAGATTGGTTTGGGGGGGGGGGGGGACACAGAGTATGCTGATGCTGATGATATAAAGATGCCCAGCAGGTGGCAGTGTTTCCCACAGCAGCAGCAGAGCCCATAGAGCAATCTGCACAGATGCCTAGAGATGAGAAGACAAAATTTGTGGGAGTAGAAGACCACAGCACCTGCCTGCATTTTTCCTGTGTGCTGGGGATTGAACCCATGGCCTTGTGTCTACTAGGTAAGTGCTCTACCACTGAGATACACCTCTAGACCTCAGTTTTAAAATGTTGTCTATTTACACATTTTATTTTTATAATTAATTAATTAATTAATTAATTAGAAACAGGGATGCATGCTCACCACAGCTAAACCCAGGTTTAGACTGAACTTTTTTGTGTGTTCCCAGCATGCAGAACTCAGCCTTTTGCTTTGTTTTGCCAGTGGCTCCTGGCTCCTCCTGCAGGTTTGTCACCTACTGACAAGGACACACCAGCCCGAGCTGAAGTTCCAAGTAGGGTAGAGAATGGCAAGCATTAACAGGCTGATGTTCCAGTGAGAACAGCTAACAAGCTCTGCACTTACTGCAGCGGGGCAGGGCGTCTGCTCTCAAGCCTGGCAGAAAGGCACAGCCCATTGGGTTTGGTTGCCACAGGACGGGTATACATTGGACTGGTGTCTTTTCTTTCTATTTAAATTAGGGTGCTCTGCGGGTCTCCACCCATTTCAGGAACAGGTTTCTGTGCTTTAGGGTAAGGGACAAGCCATTGAGAACAACTAGGTCATTGCTCTATTTCAGCTTATAGATTCCTCTATAAAAAAATTTGTAAGTAGTGGTGGGAAGAGGTCATCAAAGTGGGGTGTAACGTAACACAAAAGGGTGGAGGGAGGAAACTAATACAACTTCTATATTTTCATCTCATCCTTTAAGGAGTCTATTTGTGGGCATATATTTTATGTGACATACACTGTTGATATACTAAGTATACACACACACACATATTTTATGTGACATACACTGTTGATATACTAAGTATATACACACACACATATATATCACTTTGAAACTATGTATTAATATATACATGTATCATCACCATGCACACATACATATGATGTGTGATCATAGATATTGTATGTCTACAGTTGACAGTCTGTATATCTGTGAATCTGTGAATACATTCAGGATAAAGAGCATTCATACAGACCAAATGACCAGAGGGACCAGTGACACAAGAACAGCATAGCAGGTGAGCCACCTCACTAGAGTGAGTGCATGGTAGAACCAGGAGACAGTTAGGGATAAGACTACCTGAGACTCTGTGCACACAGCCTGTGGGTTTTTCACTTTCTGAGGACCCAGCACTTTCTGTCCAGATCTGCCAGATAATCTGTCATGGCTTAAATCATGCTCCTTCCTCTATTGTTTTCATATGCTAATTTTCCAACTCCTGGGACCATAGACTGTTGCTCTTATTTGGAAGTAGGGGTGTTAACAGATATCATTAATTAAGATGACGTCATACTAACATGAACCTTGCTCCAGTCTGATCTGTGTCCTTACAAAAGGGTAGGGATGTGTCTCAGTTGGTAGCGTAACATGCATGAAGCCCTGAGGTTGATCCTCAACACCAAATAAATTAGTTGTGGCAGTCTCTGTAGTGTCTGCAACTGGGATGGGGAAGAGAGGTGATCAGGAGTTCAAGACCATCCTCAGTCAAAGAGCAAGTTCAAAGTCAGGCAGCATTCCTCAGGGGAGGGGACAAGGCAGACAGACAGAACGAAAAGACAGTGCAGGCAGAAGGCTGTCTACAAGCCAAGGAGCGCAACCTGGAACAGAACCCATCCTTCCAGTCCTACTGACAACTTGAACTCAGCTTTCTAGCCTTTAGAACCATGAAAAAACTACTGTTTGAAGCCGCTCGCGTTGTTGTGCTTTGTTATAGCAACACTAACACCCTATACATTATCTTTGCTAAGAAAGCTGTGAGGATGGGAGAAGTCCGAGGACTGGGGCGTGTACTTAAAGGTGTTTAAATTCACTGGTACTTCAGTGAATTCACTGAAATTCACTGAAACTTCAGGTTTCCAACATAGATCGCAGACCAGTGGCTTCCAAGAAAACTCAAGTCTACAGCACCAGTTTAGAATTACTGGGACATCCAACCTCATGAACTGGGCAGCCAGCAGATTCTTAGTCTCCCCCATGTTAGACAATGAGGTGATACCTGGAAAACCTGCCATGTCTTCTCGCGGTGGACGCGGGACAGTAAAGGAACAGCTGCCTACTTCGATGCCTTCATTATGTTTTATTGCTATGGGGTGACAGCATTGAAGAGGAAACCTCTGAGCTGGCTTTCCCCTAAAAACCCTTAGGACTGTCAAATGCATTAGAGGGACTCTTTCAGTTCTGCTCTGGGCAGCAAGAAAATAGGGGACCTCAAAAGGCTCAGACTTCCAGTACTTGCAACACATCTGTGAGTATTCCTTTCTCACAGATAGCAGGTGTTCAGGACCCGAGTGCAGCCCAGGTCCCAGGGCAACTATTGCTGTTATACTAACACCTATAAGAATAGTAGGTGACCCCACGTCTGCAAGATTAGCCAGGGTGTTTCCAGACCACAGCAGTTACACTATGTGCTGTGGACGGTTCGAGGCCCCGAGGCTGGCCTGAGCTTGTCTCCAACCTTCCCATTTGCCAACAATGGCTTGGGCAGGGTTTGGCTTCCTCCAGCCTCCAGCCTCCAGCCTCTCATCAGCACTGGAGAGAAACAAGAGTGTCCAAAGGTGAATGGCAGGAGGGGGAGGAGCATGGAGAGCGGTGGGGGAGGGGATAGTGAGAACAAAGTATAAAGACTTATGTATGAAGATGCCATGATGAGTCCCGAGACTTACATGTTGACTTAAGGAGTTAAATGAGCAGACACTCGTGTGTGTGTGTGTGTGTGTGTATGTTGTGGTGTGTGTATGTGTGTGTGTATGAGTGGTGTGTGTATGTGGTGTGTGTGTGTGTGGTGTGTATGTATGGTTCATAGTTGCAGTGCTTACTGATATAATAAACAGACAGGTAGTAATTCCACCCACTATGAAGAAGTTGAGATAGACTAGGTAGGGCTAGGGATATGGCTTAGTCAGTGGAGTACTTGCCTAATATACACAAATCCCTGGGTTCCGTTCCATAGCCCTGCATGAAGACTGGGCATGGTGATAAGTGCTTGTAACCCCAGCCCCCAGAAGACAGAAGCAAGAGGATCAGGAGTTCGAGACCATCCTCAGACACATAGTAAATCTGAGGCTAACCTTGACTAACTTTGAGACCCTGTCTCAAACAAACAAATAAACAAATGTGGGTCACATGGGTGATGACATATCTAAATCCTTGCCTATTAGAGCAGAGCACGAAAAACTAAGTGTATTATTTAAAAATGCCGACAACAGAACAAAGAAGTTAGCCTTAAAAATCCAGGTGTGGTGACACGCGCCTTTACCCCAGCACTCGGAAGCAGAGGTGTGGGTGGATCTCAGAGAGTTCAAGGCCCATCTGGTCTATGTAGTGAGTTACAGGACAGTTGGAGTAGCAAGACCCTGTCACAAAAAAAAACAATCAAAGCCAACAATGATAAAAAAAAATTAACCTTAAAGGGCTTGGCGGTGGGGTGGGGCCAGATACGTCTGACTTTCCGTGTTTGGCTTTCCAAACTTTTTACTTTAAAATTCTTTTCTTTTATATTTTATGTGTATGGATGTTTTGCCTGGATGCATGTCCGGGTACCGTATGAATTCCAGAAGAGAGCTTCAGATTCCCAGAAACTGGAGTTGCAGAGCGTTGTGAGCTGCAACGTGGATGTTAAAGATTGAATCCAGGTCTTCTGGAAGAACAGTAAATGTTCTTAACCTCCGAGCCATCTCTCCAAGCCCACTGATTTATTTTTAAAAGGAAATATAATTATGGTCACCTGCACAAGATCAAGTCATTACAAGAGCAACCTGTGTCCCAGCCAACAGCGCGAATTGGACTCAGTGTGTATGGGGTGCAGAAAGTGGGGGAAAGGGAGCCTGTTAGGAGGTATGGGGGACAGGAGGAGCATAGAGCCAGTTGTGGGTGGGTCTGATCAAAGCACATTGTATACCTGTATGAAACTGTCAAAGAGTAAAACCAAGGTTAGCGAAGAGAGCTTGAGAAGAAGCAAGCTGTGCATCCTATGGCTTGGTTTCTAATCCGCCTCCCCCCCTCGCAGTTGTTGATTTCAATCTGTTCTCTTCTCTGAAGTTGCGTTTATACGCCTCCCTTTGGGAACGCTGGAAACAGTTTGTATTTATAGCCCCTTGTCTCTAGGATTCTGTAACTCCTTTAGGCCATCTGTGTCTCTCGATTTTTACTATGCTGGTAAATCATTCCCAATAAAGCCTTTCTTTTCTTGAAAAAAAAAAGTAAAGAAAGAGGAAGGGTTGATTCAGAGCTGGAAGGGAGCAGTTTAATCCCCAGCCTCAGGAAGGAGCTGTGCTCAGCGGGGCCTGGCCCTGGCCTCACAGCCTCTCATAGCCTCACAGGCTGTCTCTGGCAGGCCAGCTTCCCTCTCCAGACACCTACACAGCTGGAGACCCTGGTCCAATCTCTTTAAGTTCTCAAATCTGGCATGGGCTTCAGGGGACCTACAAACCCCAAGAGTTACATATGTAACTATTTACTTTTCCGGGAAAAGGGCTTGGGTCATTTTCAGACTTTGGCTCTCCACAGCCCCAGAACTGAAATGGCCTGGCTCTTTGTAGGTCTCCAATACTCCTAACAAGACAAATTTAAATGGCTTTTGTACCTAGGGACCCAGTAAAACTGTGCTGTGCCTGTCACCTTGTCAAGCTTCTAAGTGTACTGTGATGGTAGGAACCCCAACTCTGGAGCAGACTGCCTTGACTGTCTCCTAGCAGTGGGACAGCATTTAACCTCTTTCTGCTCTTGCTTCCTGGTTATAAAGTGGGACAGATGAAAGTACCTGTCCTGTCAAACAAGCTCATATAGGGAAGTGCTTAGAACAGTTTGGCACTGGGACAGCGTCACGTGGTCTCTGATCCTTCACTGTGGGGCACGATGTATCTTAATGCTTACCTGGTGTTTTCTATGTTGGGGAGATATACCTGAAGTCAGTGTAGCATCTCAGAGGCTCCTATATGCACAGGTGACACTGCAGTGACACCGCGGGACAGCAGAATCTTCTAGTGGCTCTGTGTGTGTATGTGTGTGTGTACATCTGCATGTGTGTGTGTGCATCTGCATGTGTGTGTATGCTCATCTCTGTGTGTGTGTGTGTGTGTGTGTGCGCGCATGTATGTGTGTGCTCATCTCTCTGGGTGTATGTGTGTGTACCCATCTGTGTGTGTGTGTGTGTGTGTGTGTGTGTGTGTGTGTGTGTTGTACCTCCTTCTTCACCCAGGTCAAGATCCTAGGCAGGCCTGGGCCACAAGCTTAGGGAAAACATCAAAGAGAGCTGGAGAGAGGAGACAAAAGCTGGCTCAGGTTCAGCAGTGACTCAGAGCAGACACGCAAGATCAAATGCAAACAGGAGACTCGGGGTTGCCCAGAGACTAAAGCTTACATATGCCCTTCGTATTATTTTCCTTCCGTGTACAGATTGTGTGTGTGTGTGTGTGTGTAAGAGAATAGAATCTGAGCTAAGCCCCAGCCTCATCCCAGGACATTATAAGTTTAGTTGTTTTTCTTTCCATCCTTGTTACAGTTTTTCATGTGTCTCAATATAAGTCCCTCTCAACATTTGTTTTGCAAATACTTTCATTTCTATTGGTTATCTTCAAATTTTATCCATTTTTAAGTATGTCGAATGATTATATGTTTATGTATATGTTATGTGGGTCTCATGTGCCATGGCTCATGTATGAGGTCAAAGGACAACTTTCGAGAGTGGGTTCTCTCCTTCCATCGTGTGAGTCCTAGGGATCGAACTCAGTTCATCAGGCTTGGCTGCAGACACTTTTATTTCTGAGCTGTCTTGCCAGGACTTTCCCCTTAAAGACAGCAGTGATACACTTTAAAACACACACACACACACACACACACACACACACACACACACACACACACACACAGAGTTGTTATTTTGTTACTTTATTATTTGTTTGGTTTCAAGATGGTCTTGCTCTATAGCTCTGGCTGGCTTAGAACTCACTGTGTAGACTAGGCTAGCTTCAAAAGTTATTTGGATAAGTCCCATTTATTATTTATTTTTCATTTGTTTTTGGTTGCTTGTGCTTCAGGGTCTTATCATAGGAATCACTACTACAAAAACCAAAATCGCAAGGATTTATGACTGTTTATAATTTATGACTGTTTATTATAAATTTCAGATCTTGTATTTAGATCAACAGCATATGTGTGGTAGTTAGTTTTAATTGTCATTTTGACAGACTCTAAAATCACCTGGCACATGGGCTTGTGGGCATGTCTGTGGGGTAATATATTGATTTCACTATTGAGGTAGGACTACCCGCCCACTGTGGGTGGCACCATTCCCTCAGCAGAGGATCCTGTACTGCCTAAGAATGGAGAAGGCAAGCTGACACCAGCATGCATTCAGTGCTCTTTTCTCCTGGCTGCTGACATAACCTGATGCTTCAGGTTCCTGCTGCCTTGAATTTCCGGACATGGTCATCTGTGCCTCAAGCTGGAAGCTAAAATAAACCTTTTCTAGCTTCAGTTGCTCATTCGAAAGTATTTAACCGGAACAATAGAAAGACACCACGATGACGCTTCAGTTCTGCTGTATCGTGTGAAGTAGCAATCCAAGCTCTCTTTTTTGTATGTTGGTATCCAGTTACTTCTATGCTTGATGGTTGCATGGACTCCCTCAGAGTCATGCAATACCTGTCATGACAGTCTTCTTCTGACCATAACGTGAATGTTTATTTAGACCCTTCCACAGCATTCTACTGATGGAGGCTTTCTTCATACACCTTCTGATGGTGGCACCCTGTACTAGGTGCACCATACTGTTAGGCCTGTGCCCCTGTGAAGGCAGGGACCTGTCTGTAGCCTCAGGGAAGCACAACTATCCCTTGTCTGAGTTAGGGTTTTTATTGCTGTCAAGAGACACCATGATCACGGTAACTCTTATAAAGGAAAATGTTTAATTGGAACTGGCTTACAATTCAGAGGTTTAGTCTGTTATCATCATGCCAGGAAGCATGGCGTGGTGGCACGCAGGCAGACATGGTGCTGTAGAGTTCTACATCTTAATCCATGAGCAACAGGAAGAATAGCCAGTGTGAGCATCTGAGACCTCAAAGCCTGCCCCCAGTGACACACTTCCTCCAACAATGCCACACTTCCTCCAACAAGGCCACACCTCCTAATAGTGCATTCCCTATAATCCTATGAGGGCCATTTTTATTCAAACCACCACATTCCTCTATAAATTTCCTTTTTGTATGGTTCTTTCAGACCAGTTTATTACATGGTAGCCCAGGCTGGCCTGGAACTCACTATTATAACTGTAGCCCAGGCTGGCCTGGAAGTCATAATCTTCCAGGAACCCACCCTAAGCCTGACTCACATATTAAAAAACTGTGACAAAATATAAATAGCATTACTTATTCATGGTGGAGAACCATGAACTCTACTTCCCAAACTTTCTGTCATCCACCAAAACAAACAAACAAACAAACAAACAAACAAAAACTTAGTAGCAATGACTTCCCATTGTCTTCTGGCTTCTGCCTCCAGTAACCTCGTATCTCTTCTGTTTCTGAAACTTTGTGAGCTATGAGACAGGTCACATAAGTGAGTTCACAGCACATGGTTCATTTTGTGATTGGCATCTTCTCCTGCTGAGGCCAGACAAGTTGGACCATTTCAAGGAACGGGATCAGCAGGCAGGCAACAGACTCAGGGACAGCCCTGCTCCAGCTGTTGGGATACCAGCACGAAGACCACACTGCTCATATGCAACATATATGCAGGGACTTAGGTCCAGCCCATGCTTGCTCTTTGATTGGTGATTCAGGTTCTGGGAACTCCCAAGAGTCCATGCTAGTTGACTCTCTTGGTCTTTCTGTGGAGTCCCTGTCTTCTTCGGGTTCCTCAGACTCTTCCACAAGATTCCCCAAGCTTCATCTAATATTTAGCTGTGGGTCTCTGCATCTCTTTCCATTGGCTGCTGGGTGGTGCCTCTCAGAGGACAGTTAGGCTAGGTTCCTGTCTGCAAGCTTAACAGAGTAGCATTTTATAGTGTCAGTTTTTGCCCATGGGATGGGTCTCAATTTGAGGCAGTCATGGGTTGGCCATTCCCTCCATCTCTGCTCTTTGTCCCTGTACATCTTGTAGGCAGGACACATTTTGGGTCGAAGATTTTGTGGGTGAATTACTCTCTTTATCCCTCCACTGGGAGTCCTGCCTGGCTATAGGAGGTGGCCACTTCTGGATCCATATCCCCCATTACTAAGAGTCTCAGCTAGAGTCACCCCCATATATCCCCTTGGGGCTTTCACCCATCCCAGGTCTCTGGCATGTTGCAGAGATTGCCCCTCTCTCTCCCTCTCACTTTCCCTCCTCTCCCCTGCTCTCACTCCATCTGATCCCCATCCCTGCACTGTTCTCCTCCCCTTCTCCCGCCCCGTTCAGTTATCTCAGGTATTTGTTACAGTGCTGGGAACCAGCGGTGTGACTCACACAGCCTTGACTCACTCTGTCCAGCTGCCTACCCTTTCAGACAAACAGAGATCTCTTTGTCTGACCTCACACCAGTTCTGCTAATCAGCCCTTGTTTCTGTGGTCCCTCCTACCAGGAACCGTCCATACTGACTGGCCTTGGGCATTCAGTGGTTTGTCTCAGACCTCTGCCCACCCCACCTTAACCTCAGTATTCAGCCAGTCTTAACTCCAGTGCCTGTTTGTGCACGCCTGGGGTCACTTAGGGGAAGTGGTGAGATTTAAGGGTCTCTTTACCTGTTAACTCCAGTGCCTGTTTGTGCATGCCTGGGGTCACTTGGGGGAAGTGGTGAGATTTAAGGGTCTCTTTACCTGTGGAATCAAGAACTGCTCTTGATGCGTTACAGCCTAACAGGATTGCTTTCCTCGGTTAAATGAGCTGAAGAGGAGAGTCTAGAACTCTGAAGGAGGAGCGCCCGGAAGTGCTCAGAGCCCCCCCCCTCCGAAAGCTCAGAGCGCCGGAAGTGCTCAGAGCTCCCAGAAAGCTCAGAGTGCCGGAAGTGCTCAGAGCGCCCCTACCTTTAGGAGACATTGAGAAAGCGGGAACCTCAATTGAGAAAATGCCCCATCAGGTTGGCTAACCTGAGAAACAAGGAGACACTGATGGGCAGTGAAAGGGGGGACGGCTCAACAGCTCCCTTCATTCCTTTCCCCCTCAGCCCCTCAGTCCACAGTGACCCTGAGTTCCCGAGTATTCGACAAATTTAATTTACCACAGGCTCCCTCCTGGAATGAGTGCTGTCCTGTTCTGTACGGGCCACATGGGTCTGGGCTGAGGCCATATTACAAGTGGAGTCCAGGGCTCTCCCTGGGAGCAGAGAGCAGCCTCTATCCTGTGAACTCTCATGGCTTCTTGGCACCTTCATCAGCAGGCAGTAGCCCTTTGCTTGCTTGCCAGCTAATGGACCAATGACGGTGGACATTGAATGGATCACCTGATTCATTTTCCTGATAAGGCAGGGTGGAGCTTGAGCACTGGGGAGGGGCCCATGCTCACTCTGTTCTTTGCAGATGTGCTATTTCAGTAAAGCGGAGGCTGAGTTGGAGCTAGGAGGAATACAGAAATTACAGGGAAGGCCGTACTTTTCTAGGCCTAGGCTCCAAAGCAAGGGCAGAACACCCAGCCTTACATCCATCTCCAGATCAAGCAATGACACAGATGAGGCCAGCAAGAGCTGTAATTAGGGGCTGAGGTGAGCTGACAGAGGCCTCCACAGGCCTAGGGAAACCTCATCAGAGGAAGTTAGTCTCAAGAATAAAGGCTTCTGGGTTTGTTTTGGAAGAAGAGACTTGGGATTATATCCTGGCTCCTACAACAAGAGACCTGGCATTGGATTGGACCATCGAAATATTAAAACTGTAATTGCATGTTGTGGGCAGGGCAGGTTTGGTTTTCCGTGGCCACATCCTGTGCTGGGTGGCAGTGCTACACAAAGCAGCGAGGCCAAATGTTCTCAGCTCTGTCTCCTGAGTAGGCATGTTAGAAACCAGGAGGCAGGGCCCAAAAACACAAAGCAAGTCACACTGCTGCCCACAAGCCGTTGGGGCAAGCTTTACCCAGAAAGACCACTTTTAATGGACAGGGAGTCAAGCCATGGAAACTGTGCTGGTGGTAGGGTCAGTCTGTGGAAAGCAATCTCCAGGATGAAGAGGGCAGGAGGTGGGGACAGGTGAGGAGGCACCTAGGTGGACCAGGCCGGAAACACCGAGGCTGACTAACTACACTGTCTCTCTCCAGGCCTGTGCAGGCACATCAAACCGTTTCTGATCACTGAAGTGTTGGGCTCCTGGGCCAGTCCTTTCCTGTGGCCTTGGCACTGCAGCCTGTTGAGAGAGATGGCTCCCTCCCTATGAAATCAGCTGAATAAAATGGAAGAACACAGCAACACGTAGATCTATGGAAAGAGAGAGGAGTCAAAGGGGGAGAAGCTGTGGTCACCATGGTTTCAGAAGGTAGGAAAGAAGATGGCTTCTGTGGAGTGTGTCTTCCCAGCAATGTCACCAAGGAGTGGAGCCCGGGGTCCATATCTGTTTCTGACCTTGTGACTGGAGACTGAGAAATGGTCTTCACCAAGTTCTTTTGAGGTCTGGGGCCCCAACACCCTACGCCAGAGGTCCCTTTCTCGTCACCATCCTGAAAATTCGTATCTTCAGTACCTTATATACAGGAAGTGCTTAGTGATCCCTGTGGTACATGTACAAAATATGTTTATGTCATTTAAACACCATTAAACCCACTTACTGTGAGGTGTTTCTGAGAACATTCGGGTTTGGCGTGGACTTCCACACTGCCTTGGGAAAGAGAGACTCCAGTCGGCTGGAAAATAGCCTGTCTGTCCCGTCTCTATGTGGATGTGTGTCACTAAGACCTTTATAAAGATTGAGAAAATATATTTAAACAACTTAAATCCTTGTGGAAACAATTATATTAAGATTGTCTTTGCTAACATAATATTTCTTCATGGGGAAGAATGGCCAAATTTTTATTTTTTATTCTTTTAGACTTTTAAAGTAGATTCTTGCTTGTCATAGAGGCTGGCTTCAAACTGTCAACCCTGTACTGGGAATACTGGTGAATACTACCACATATGGTTTAAAATCATTTTAAAAGAACTGGAGTGATGATTCCGCAGCTAAGAGTGCTTGCTGCTCTTCCGGTTCAGTTCCCAGCACTCTGTTACCATATGTAACCCCAGCTGCAAGGGCGTTGGCACCCTCTGCTGGGCTCCTCAGGTACCTGTACATGCATGGGATACATATACAGACAAAAATAAACTTTAATTAATTAACAATTAACTAATTTGTTAATTTGTGAATTAATTAATTTTGACTTTTCAAGACAGGGTTTCTCTGTGTAATGGACCTAGCTGTCCTGGAACTCACTTTGTAGACCAGGCTACCTCTGCCTCCCAAGCGTTGGGATTAAAAGTATGTGCCACGACAGCCACTTCAAAAAAAGCTCTTGTAATCGTACAAGCTAACTGCTTTTCAGTTAATATTGCTTCTAATATATTTTTTCCTCTGCTTGACTCTTTATTTTGAAATCAAGGTCTCAGCTGGGCATGGTGGCCCATACTTTTAATCTCAGAACTTGAGAGGCAGAGGCAGGTGGATGTCTGTGAGGTCTAGGCCAACCTGGTCTACAAAGTTCCAGGACAGCCAGGATTGTTACACAAAAAAAATCCCTGTCTCAAACAAACAAACAAACGATGGTCTCATGGTATAGTACTACTGTGTGGTATGTCTACTCTCTTTCTCAGGGGATGGGATACACATATAACACTGTGTGTTTGTGAAGGTCAGAAGACAACTTTGTGGAGCATGTCTGTGTACTATGTTTATGCAGTGCCCTTGGAAACCAGAAGAGGGCATGAGATCACCTGGAACTGGAGAATGTTTACAAGCCTGGGAATTGAACTTGGGTTCTTTGGAATTGTAGTTACTAGTTCTTAGCTACTGAGCCATCTCTCCAACTAAAGCAATTCTTGTGGGTGAACATTTACATTGTTTGTAGTTTTCTTTATAACTAATAATGTAAAAACATCTCCCAGAATCACTGGGTCATTTCCTTAGAATAAACTGCCCAAGAAAGCTTGGCATAGGAACAATACAGGAACAATACAGATAAAGAAAAAAAATCTAAATTTTGTGACCTTTAGAAAAAACATCATTAACATTTTGCGTTAGATCTTTCTACCCAGTTAGTTAAGTAGCCGTCTACACATTTTTAGAGTCCATGTCCTTGTTCATTAATAAAGTATACTCTGTGTGTGTGTGTGTGTGTGTGTGTGTGTGTGTACATGCTGGGGTGCATGTTTGGAGGTTAGAGTACAACTTCAGAAATTGGTTTCTTCCTTCCACCCTGTGAGTCTCGGCTACCAACTCAGGTTGTCAGGCGAGGTGGGAGGGTGCTTTTATCCACTGAGTGATTTGCTGGCTGGAGTATGGACTATGGATACAACTAAATTTGTGTTTAGACGTTGACTTTACTAGTAGCTTGCTGTAGCCTTTGTCAGTCTTTATACAATTCACTTTCTTTATTCATAAACTTGAATGTGCATTACTTCTTTTTGGAGTACTATGGAGCCACATTAAACACATTTGAAGAACCTAGGGGATATAGCTCAGTTGGTAGGGTACAGGAAGTTCTAGGTTCATTCTCCAAACACAGGCATGGTGGAACAGGCTACAAGCTGCTCTCCAAGCTGTTGTACAAAAACCAGCACTTAGGAGGAACAGAAATTCAGGTCATCCTTGGATACACAGTGAGTTTGAAGTCAGCCTGAGTTAAATGAAATGATGCTTCAAAAATAAAATAAAATAAAATAAAATAAAATAAAATAAAATAAAGGATGAGGCTATGATAGTTAAGAACACTGGCTGTTCTTCCAGAGGACCCATGTTTGACTCTGAACAAGGTATGCATGAGATACACAGACACATATGTAGACAAAATACATACATGTATATGTATATGTATATATGCTGGGTGGTAGTGGTACATGCCGTTAATCCCAGCACTTGGGAGGCAGGTGAATCTCTGTGAATTTAAGGCCTGCCTGATTTACAGAGCAAGGTCCAGGACAGCTGGGCTACACAGAAAAACAGATTTATAGCTAGCTCAGTGGGTAGAGGTACTTGTGTGTAGGCTTCATGACCCAAGTTCAATTCTCAGATCCTACAAGATGGCTGTAGAGAACCAAGTCCTGACATTTGTCTCTTGACTATTCCCACCCCACCTCCTAGTTTCCTGCTGAGAGACTACATTTCCCAGCTTTCCTTGTGGAATCTAACACCCAGTATAGGCCAGGAACCTAGTCCAGGCTTACTTAATATTACTTGCATTTGTTTTGCCTATTGAGTTTCTTCCTTCCTTTTGGTGTTTTTTTGTTTGTGTGTTTGTTTTGTTTTGTTGGGTTTTTTTGTTTTGTTTTTTGTTTGTTTTTGAGACAGGGTTTCTCTGTGTAACAGCCCTAGCTGTTCTAGAACTCTTTTTGTAGACCAGGCTGGTGGTGAACTCAGAGATCCTCCTGCCTCTGCCCCTCTGTCTGTGCCTATGATGGCATGCACCATCATACCCGGAATGTGTTGATTTCTATACAGCTCTTTTAAGAAGAGATTTGAGGAGTATGTAGGAGACCGAGCTCCTCCATTAACTTCCTGTTCCTTCCTTCCTGAGTCCCAGGCAGACATCGCTGATCACAAAGGTGTATCTAGACTCTTTCTCTCCCTCCCTCTCTCCTTTCCTCCTTCTTCCCTCCTTCCCCTCATCCCTCCCTCACATATCTCCTTCCCTTCCTCCTCCCTCCTTCTCTCCCTCCCTCTACCCTCCTTCTCTCCCTCCCTCTACCCTCCTTCTCTCCCTCCCTCCACCTCCTTCTCTCCCTCCCTCCTTCACATCTCTCCTTCCCTTCTTCCCTCTCTCCCTTTCACCTCCTTCCCCTCTCCCTTTCACCTCCCTCTCTCCCTCCTTCCCTTCCTCTCTTTCCTTCCCTCCCTCTCTTTTTCTTTCCCTCTCTCTTCCCTCCCTTCCCCTCCCTCCACCCCCATATTCTTCCCTTTCCTTTTGGCTTGCTTTCGCTTCATCCCCTCCCCCCTCCTTTCCTTCTTGTATGCATGTACACATATATGTACATGTGCGTGGAAGCCAGAGCTCAACGCCATGTTGTTCTCCAATGGCTTCTCTACCTTATTGTTTATAGTAGTGAAAAACAGGAGGAGGCTTACTCAGTTCAGCCACATTGGGAAGAGGAACTAAGAGATCTAGCAACTCCCCCAAGCCCATTTTGGGTATCCTGACTTGATGGTAGGGTTTATACATTAATTTAGTTTTATATTTATTTTCATTTATTTATTTTGAGTTAGGTCTCACTGTGTAGCCTTGCCTGGCCCGGAACTCAGTTTTCAGACAGGCTGGGTTGGAATTCCTTGAGCTCTGCCTGCCTTTGCCTCATGAGTGCTTGGATGACACACCCCATCGTGGGGAGGTTTAAGCTGAAAACAGAAGATATGTATAAGTAAGCTGTGCCCCCAAGTGTGATCCTCTGCCCACCACTGTCTCAGCTCCAAGTCTCTCGGGTAATGTCAGTGTCTCCTGCAAGGTCAGCTGACAACTTCTAAGTCTTTGTAGCTCCTCTGCAAGCCCCAGGATTCCACCATTTCCTTTCCCAGTAAGAGATTGCTGAGGAAATACTAGTTTGGAGGGACCCATTCTTTCGGCGGTCTGACAGACAGATAAGGGAGCACCTTCTCTTTAGAGCACCGCCATTCCTGCCAGACAGGCTGGGTACACGGCCCAGATCTTTATTTATAGCACCTCAGCTCGAGGTGAAATATGGCTGTATCTGAGACATAGTATAAACAGAACGCACGCAGGGAGGAGACAAGGCTCGATCACATTCAGTGTCAGGCTAGGGTGCGCAAGAACCAGTTCTGCGCGGCTTTTAGTTCCGCTGGGAAGGGTTGGCGCAAGCAGTTCTATCTCTACAGATACTGATCAAGATCTCAGATGTTCAGTCCTAAGACTGGGTGTTTTGTTCACCCTCTGAAGACCCCGCCATTCCTGTGTGTAGCTGGGTGAAGTTCTTTATTTCTGAGGCTGCTGCTTTGCCCTTCTTTCAAACAATATTGTCCCCAAGCCTCCTTATGAGTTCTGTCCCCCAATTCTTACAAGACCAAGGACCTACAACAGGAGTGGGTTGTGGTAGTGCATGCCTTAATCCCAACACTGCAGACAGAGGCATCTTTGTGAGTTGGAGGCCAGCCTGGTCTATATAGAGAGTTCTAGGTTAGCTAGAGGTACATAATAAAGAGACCCTATCTTAAAATAGAAAAAAAAAACATAATAAAGGAGAGGGGGTGGAGAAAAAGAAGCCATAAAAGAGAACACTGATCTCCAGCAAATGCTTCAATGTTAAAATGCATTATTTCATAACACAACATAATGTATTCCCTCTCGTCCCAGGCCTCTTCCTTATTTTGTGGGACGGGCTCTCCCTGGAACTCACTGATTCACTGGCCAGCAAGCCCCAGGCATCCTCTTGTCTCTGCCTCCCCACCCTTGAGATGATAGGTGTGTACTACAGTGTTTGGATTTCACATGGGTGTTGGGGTGTGGGCTGGAGCTCAGGTCTCCGTCCTGTACAGCAAGGACTTACAGATGGAGCTGCCTCCCCAGCCCTGTTTTGCTTTTAAACAAATAATCTTCCCATTTTTGTTAGTCAGTTGGAGATTGGTTACAACAGGCAAACCAATCTCTGAGGGATAACAAGCCTTTTTCTTTTGTAACCACATCTGTTATCTGAATTGGCACACATCCCGCTTACTCTAATAACTCTTAATTTTACTTTGCCAAAACCGTCTTGAAATGTGTTGCAAAGGAAAACCAAATTATCAGTCAATGGAGGTTATCTTCGGCATTTGTGAAACCAGACACCAAAAGAGGAGACTGAAGGTTGGGGAGTGGGCCAGAGATCAGGGCACTGAATTCTCACTCTAGAGCTGGACACAGCATGTGACAAGGCTGTGGTGTCTTGTGACAGGTACCAGCTATTCCTCCTGGGACCTTGGGTATCATTTAGCTATGGAGGGACAAAAGACAATCTGTCTTTTGCTGGGAACAAAAGCCTTGACCTTGTATCATGAGCGAGGACTGATTCTTCATTCAGCTGCCTCTCCCTAGCCCAGCTTTGTAGGGAAAAAAAGACTTCCTATTAGTGATGCTCCTCTCTCTCTCTCTCTCTCTCTCTCTCTCTCTCTCTCTCTCTCTCCCCCTCTCCCTCTTTCTCCACCTCCAGAGACTCATGGTGCCTAGGAATCTCCATAAGCTCTGTCCCCTCAGGACCTCAGCCACTGGGCTGGGGCAGACCTTGTCAGTGGTGCCGCCATGGCCTTCCTGTAACTCAGAGAGGCTGATTTGTAAAGAGCTCTCTCTTCATTTAGAGAAACATCTAATAAACATACCACCTGGATGGAAACTACACGTGCAGAGTAAAGGTGGTCCCTGTCCACTGTCCCCCTGGATCATTAGGGACACTCCTCAGTTGTTCCGGATTTCAGCTGTCTTCCTAGCTTTTCATGGAAAACTAAGTCACTACTTTTAGGTTTGGAACACCTTGAGTTTTCCCAGACAAGAATTTGGAACATAAACCAGGGCTAGTGTCTCCTTCCATGATTTGGGGTGACACCTCTAGAACCTCTAGAACTAGGACTTAAGGAAGGAGTTTCCCTCTGTCGTGTTTGTCACAAAAGGGATGTCCTGCTCTAACATTGCCCTTCAGAAAATGGTCTTGAGGGGCTGAAGAGATGATAGCTCAGTGGGTAAGACCTCTTCCAGTGCCGGGCGGTGGTGGCTCACGCCTTTAATCCCAGCACTTGGGAGGCAGAGGCAGGCGGATTTCTGAGTTTGAGGCCAGCCTGGTCTACAGAGTGAGATCCAGGACAGCCAGGGCTACACAGAGAAACCCTGTCTCGAAAAACAAAACAAAACAAAACAAAACAAAACAAAACAAAAAAAACACACACCAAAAAAACCCAAACCAACAAAACAAAACAAAACAAAACAAAAACAAAAACAAAAAAAAAAAGACCTCTTCCAGAGGTCCTGAGTCCCAGCAACCACATGGTGGCTCACAACCATCTGGAATGGGATCCGATGCCCTCTTCTGGCGTGCAGGTGTACATGCAGATAGAGCATAAAGTAAATAAATAAATCTTTTAAAAAAAATGTAAGTTCACAAAAAGAAAAGAAAAAAATGGGCTTGCCACACATGTAAACAAATACACACGGATTCCTACTGGATCTCTTTGCAAGACTTCCGGTAATGGCAATAAAAATCCTTCTAACAGGAACAGAAGGATGACTCATGGGACAAAGCGCTTGCCGTA
The DNA here is from genome assembly GCF_011762505.2 of Arvicanthis niloticus. Lineage (NCBI taxonomy): Eukaryota > Metazoa > Chordata > Mammalia > Rodentia > Muridae > Arvicanthis > Arvicanthis niloticus. The sequence goes on from NC_133430.1 coordinate 39,679,918, forward strand.
CAAGCATGAGGACCTGAGTTCAGAGACCCCAGCATGTATGTAAAAGCTGGATGTGAAAGAACACGCCTGTAACACGCCTGTCACAGAGCCCGTTTCCACAGGGGGCAGCTCAGATTCAGGAAGAACCACGCTAAAAGAATAAAGTTCCAGGCCTGGAGAGATGGCCCAGCGGTCAACAACACTGCTGCTTTTGCAGAGGACCCAGGTTCAGTTCTCAGCATCCACAGTGCTTCACAACTCTTGGGATCCAATGTCTTTTCAGACCTCAGCAGGCCACAGGCATACGAGTCTACATATACACAAACAGGCTCTTTCCAAGTCTGGAGGCCCGCTGCCATCAGCTCCTCCGATAAGTTGCCCCGTCTCTCTGAGCGCTCCCTCTTCTCTGTGGTGTCACATGCTGCACTCCAGACCTGCAGCATCCAGTCCCTGGACCTGAGAGAAACTCACTCCCAGCCTTCCTCCGCTTTGCCTCAATGCTCTCTTCTCCCCATACTTTCTTTAAGGCTCACTGAAGTATCCAGCCTTCAGTTGACTGTCGGCAAAAATCATCAATCAGCAAAGCCCTAGGTCTTAGTTAAGGTTTTACTGCTATGAACAAACACCATGACCAAGGCAGTTCTTACAAGGACAACATTTAATTGGGGCTGGCTTACAGGTTCAGAGGTTCAGTCCATTATCATCAAGGCAGGAACACGGCAGCATCCAGGCAGGCATGGTGCAGGAGGGGTTGAGAGTTCTACATCTTCATCTGAAGGCTGCTAGCAGAATGCTGACTTCCAGGAAGCTATGATGAAAGTCTTAAAGCCCACACCCACAATGATACACCTACTCCAAGAGGACCACACCTTCTAATTGTGCCATTCCCTGGGCCAAGCATATACAAACCATTATACCCTATGCTTGCATAGTGATTGTAACAGGGTAATCTAGTGTCTATTGTAGGGTAACCAAATGAACAGCTTTTGGTTCTTCTCTTTCTGTTAGTTAGGCTGTAGGGTTTGTAATTGCAAAACAAAAGAAAAACAAACAAACCAAAAAAACCAAACCAAAACAAAAACAAAAAAACAAATGTTATCTTTCTAAGCATCTCCCACAGGGGCTCAGTGATGGATGGTTGAACTGAATGCAATTGATTTTAATTGAATTACACTGGCTTCAGAATAACATAGAATTCTGATATGAATACAATCCACAATATGTTATGAAGATTATTTGTTAGTACCACTTGAATATCAAAGCACTAACAAACATATTCTTTTATGAACCACTTCCAGGTTTAAAATCCATGGCATAGTGATTGTTGAGAATGATGCCTATAATTCCAAATTCAAGACCAGCCCTGTGTCCTGTCCAGCAGAGCATTAAACAGGGGTCCAGGGAGGTCACCTGAAAGAGAAAGTGGGGGAAAACAGGCCAGCGCAAAGAATGTCGATCTGTCTATAGTCTGATCAAATTGCAATTTTTACTTTTTCACACTGGGGTTATATACACAAAAAAAGGCAGGATGTGGGGAAGGGGATGACACAAGAGCGTAGGTGTTCAGGGGGAGTACAGATATCTTCCAGAACAGTGTCAGCTGGGTGAAGGTGCAGGGGACAGTTCACTCTGACTCTGCCTATGATTCACTTGTCCTTATCTAAGTTGGTACTATCTACCAAGGTCACCTATCTACAGGGTCTATGATGACCCAGGCTGGCAAATTTCCACCAAAGCTGCTTGTTTACAGTAGCTTCTAGCCATCTGTTTCAATGTTTTTTCACAGAGACCCAAGACTTTGTGTTAGCAGGCATTTATGTCAGGCCTATGGCTGATTCTAGGTCTTCAGTGTATAAGCAGGGCTGCCCCTGACAACCCTGAACTACATAGTGAGTTCTAAACCAATCAATGTGTTGCAATTTTATCTCAAAATCAAAATAAAAGAACTGGAATGTGGTTCAATAGGAAAGCACATGCCCAGTGTGCACTGGTCTTGAGTTAAATCTCCAGCCATTGTGAATCCTGCAAAAGAAACCATATAGTTAAATATCTGTGCCACATGCAGGAAGCTGGGTTCAAGGGTCATAGTTTTGTGACATATAAACATGGAAGATGGATGGGTGAGATGGTTCGATCATGAAGGTACTTGCCCCTAAGCCTGATGACCCCAGAACTCACATAGCAGACAGAGAGAACCAATTTCTGTTCCTTGCCCTTTGATCTCCAAAAGCATACCCTGGCATGTTCACACCTCCCTATACACAAACATGTTCCGAGCCCCTTTTCAAGTCCCCTTCGCCTGCGAAAGAGACACGTGAGGCAGTGTTCGGGTGGTTACCACAACGAGGCTTTATTCTTGTATCAGCAGAAGCGGAAAGACCCAATGCCCGGGAAAGGCACTGCTATATGTACCCTAGAGTGGCGTGTTCACTTCTGATTGGCTGTTCACTCATCACTCCATATTACGCCCTGGTGATGGGCAGTGACTTTGGCATGCTTTTGCCTTTTGCACCTGCACAGTTAGTTGTTTACTTGTGGGAGCACAGGATGCCCGCGCCATCTTGTAATGGCGAATGTTGTCACACTCACTGTGGCTTCTAACACAAACACAGTAATAATAATATATGAATTCTTTGTTTTGTTTTGTTTTTTGAGACAGGGTTTCTCTATGTAGTCCTGGTTGTCCTGGAACTCACACTGTAGACCAGGATGGCCTCGAACTCAGAAATCCGCCTGCCTCTGCCTCCCAAGTGCTGGGATTAAAGGCATGTGCCACCACTGCCCAGCTATAAATGAACATTTTTAAGTGATAAAATAAGGCAGTTTAGAAATTGTAACTCAATACTATGTCAGTACTATGTCTAACAGAGACACCATGAGAACTTGAACTTAACCTTAAGTTTAAGATGTCTTTTAAATGTCAATAGACTTCAGGATTCCTCTAGAGACCTTGCCCACAGGTCTACCATCATTTGTGATCATAAGACTACATGGGTGGGGTGTGGTGGTGCCTGCCTTTAATTATGGTGCTTGCCTTTAATCTCAGCACTGCAGAGGCAGGCTCAAGGACAGCCTGGTTTACAGTGAGTACCACCGGACAGCCAAAGCTACATAGAGAGACCATGTCTCAAACAAACAAACAAACAAAACATACAATTGTCAGAATTTTGCATACACCAACCTCAGCACAAACTATGAACAGACACTATTGATCTCCCCATTGAGCTGATGAGAAAACAGAGGCAACTTTGATGTAAAGAAGCCTACCTCAGGCCTCAGATGTGGTCAAATTGGTTCTGAACTCAAACAAACAACAGTATCCATGCATGATGGTCCCCCAGAGGCTGTATAGGGAGGTGCCAGGACTCAAATCTGCCCCTCTTACAAGCCTATCTTTGTATCCTAGGGAATCCAAATTCTCCCATATTTTGCCCTTGTTTCCGCTTGTATCTTCCAATAGACTTCCAAAATGGCTCAGCATGTGACTATTGACCATGAATACCTGGGGGCATATATGCCTTTTCAGTTTAAATAGTTCCAATTAGCTTGAAATGCCTCCAAGAGACCATCGCTTCCTGTATCTTAACCCATCCATTTTTTTTTCCAGGACATACTTTTTTTTTGAATAGTTTTTCTATATTGCAAAGCTTCAAAGTGGATAGGAGTGTCCTCCAGTTAGGCCCTGAGGTTGCCATATAGGGGAAAGGGAGTCAGGAATTTTACTTGTCATTTCCTCATTAACATTCCAGCATCAGCCTGTTGGGGAGCTACATGCCTGAGATCTCAGCATGTGGAAGGCCAGGCTGGCTCATAAACTTAAGGCCAAGTTGGGGTACATAACATGACCCTATTCAAAGAGAGATACCTCATCGCACTCTTATCTGCTTGTAGTGTTTCCTGTCTCCTTTTTTTTAATTTTAATTTTATGTGCATGAGCGTTTTGCTCTCACATATGTCTATGCACCACATGCATGCCACTGTCCTCATAAATCAGAAGAGGATATCAGATCTCCTAGAACGGGAACTACAGAAGGTTGTGAAATGTCATGTGAGCCCTGGAAATCCAATCCAATTCAACAAGTGCCCTTACCTGCTGAGCCATCCTCTCTCCAGCCCCTGCTGGTTTTAGCTTTCGCCAGCATCTTGGTTCTGTACATGGGGCAATGTCATCACCCAAAGCTCTGAGAAACCCACTCTTGCTTGTGTGTGTATGTATCTTGTCTCATGGTGTCCATGACACTGCGAAGGGTCCTGGTGAGGTTACTCCTCGCTGTCTGGATGTTAGCAACTCCTAATTTGGTATCACTCACTGAATGCAAAATTCTCAGACTCAACCTACCATCCAGGTCACTGAAGAAAGTATTTATACAAACCTCTTTCCCCATAAATATACTTTCCAGGCTTCCAGATAGCCTAGGAGGCGGGGAGATCCGTTCACATTCTTTCTAAGAACTGCCGCTAGTTATCTGAAGTGTTTGCTTCTCGGGAAGAAAACAGTCTCGATTTGTTTCCAAACCTGAAGAAATAGTGATGTTTGGCCACAGTGCAGCTCCTGGAAGATAACCAATGCTGAATTTATTCTAAATACAGGAGACAGCAGTGTTCTTCGGAAGCTAAGGCTCAGCCTGGTGATGTGGAAGCTTCCGAGCCGTCTCTGCACCTCATTCCTGTCCACAGACAAGCTCTGCTTTACAGAGGGATAAGCAGGGAACAACTGCAATCTGGTAACCAGCCAGGACCACTATGAACTCAAGAACTGGATGTTTTAAACACGAGTTTCTGTAATGCTTTGTTTATATCCTGTTTCCAAGAAAAGTAAAGACAGACCTTTGGGAGGGGGTGAGACGGGGGATGGGGGACTTCTGAACTGTGATGACACTATTGAGGGGGAAGGGCAGAATATTATTATTGAAATTTTTCTCAAATTGTGTTTTCACTGATTATGGTTAAAGCCATGTAGCACAGTACAGAAGCAGTCGCTCTAGAAATACTAAGTCTAAATATGCTAACGCATAAAGAACTCCTATGAGCTATGGAGAAGTCTGGGAAGTTTCCACTTGACATCAGTTTGTTATGTGTGTAAAAATTCATGTGTGTGTGTGTGTGTGTGTGTGTTATTTAGGGTTTCTATTGCTGTGACAAAACACCATCACCAAAAGCAACTTGGGGGCAGGGAGTTTATTTCCCTCACAATTTTATATAACAGTTCACCATCAAAAGCAATGAGGGCAGAAACACAGACAGGGCAGGAGCCTGGAGGCAGGAGCTGATGAAGAAGTCATGGAACAATGATGCTTACTGGCCTGCTCCCCATGGCTGGCTCAGCCTGCTTTCTTATAGAACCCAGGACCACCAGGCCAGGGATGGCACCACCCAGAGTGGCCTGGGCCCTCCCGGATTGATCACTAATTGAGAAAATTTCTTACTACCAGAACTCATGGTGGCATTTTCCCAATTGAAGCTCCTTCCTCTCTGATGTCTCTAGCTAGTGTCAGATTGACATAAAACTTGTCAGTACAGCAGTATTTACCACAATAACCAGAGAGAGAGAGAGAGAGAGAGAGAGAGAGAGAGAGAGAGATGCCTGTCTTAGATTAAAAACATTTTTTTTTAAATCAGAGAGATAGAAAAGGTGTAGACATTACAAGTCTAAAAACATGGGAAATAAAAACCCACTGATTGGAGCTATGGAGACAGCTCAGTTGGTAGAGTAGTTAGTATGAAAGCATGCTAATTGGATCCCGGAACCCATGGTTTGAAAAACAAAAGCTGGGCCTGGTGGTACCCACTTGTAATCCTAGCATCAGGGAGGCAGACACAGCAGGTCACTGGAGCTTTAGGTCCGCAAGAGAATCTGTCTCTAGAAAAACAAAGCCCATGTGGTAACACCCGACTTTGGCAGTACCCGCTCGGATGATTAAATATTAACTTTATTTCTGTGTTTCCTAGGCAGAAATGAGAGAAGCTGACACTGCAGGTTATATATTTTCATTCTCTGATGAAACAAGCACATTAATTTTTAAGAAAGACATTCTTTCTGCTGGCTGTCAGTTCTGAGAACGAAGTGGACTTAGTCTCACAATGTAACCACGGGGTGCAAGGTGAGTTCCACAAAACTGAGCATTGAGAGGCTGGGGTGGGGGTCAGTTTAATGTTTGGTGATCTGTGACTTGACTATTTTGCATTCCCACCTCCCCCAAAATTTAAAAAGACACAGCTTTCAGACCTGGTCTAACACCTAGGTAAGGTAGAAGATTACCCAGGAAGGACGGCTTTAGGGAAATAAAGAAGAGTCAAATGCAGCTATCTTTCCTATGTGTGGCATTAGAGTCCAGCATGGTGGAAAGTTTTACTATATGGGCTCTAATGTTGAAAATTCAGGGGGCAGTGAGATGGCTCAGTGGGCAAAGGCATTTGCAACCAAGCCTGGGCATTGGGACCCACATGGTGGAAAGAGAGAATCAATTCCTGCAAGTTGTCTCCTGACCACCAAACAGGCACTGTGGCACACATGTCACATACGCTGAAAGAATAAATAAAATTTGAAAATGTAGAACTTGTTCAGGTGATGTACAGAGAGGGCCATCTGGGCATCCAGGAACATCACGGAGAATGTGAGAAAGACTATGAGAGCCCATGCCTTCCCGTGCAGGGTTACCCTCAACCTGTGCTATTCCTCCCAGGCAGTCTCAGAAACGTCATGGGCTCCCCACAGACAAGTCATGTGCATCAAAATACTAACATGAGGGCCGGAGAGATGGCTCAGAGGTTAAGGGCACTTTCTGCCCTTACAAGAGATCCAGGATTCCCAGCATCCCACATGGTGGCTCACAACCAACTGTAACTCTACTTCTAGGGGATCTGACACCCTCCTCTGGCCTCTGGCCTCTGTCTGTCAAGCACATAGTGCACAGACATACATGCTAGCAAAACACCCGTACACATTCAATTTTGTAAAGTACAGATATGTTCTGGTAGATTCTATTTCTGAAAAGGCAAACACCAAAACAAACCAATAGCAGAGCTCCCAGCAACATAATGTGCCCATGGCTGGCCTGAGCTATGTAAAATTCTATCTCAAGAAACCTAAAAAACAAACAAACCCCAACTAACCAACAATCAAGAAACCGGTCCAACAAAGATGGACTCTCTTGACCCCACACCATCTCTTAGCAAATGCATCATCCCCCAAGCCCACTGCTTGGAGCATATCAAGACTTCTTCTGATCAGTCTTGGTCTCCACTTACCGGTATCAGAGGGGCTCCACTCCTGCAAGCCTGCACAGTTGACTGCATGATCGCACATCTGATGGTCACTTTCTGTGGCCATCTTACCTTGCTCAATTTCAGCTACCCACTCTCTGGATCACAGTACATTTTTGTCTTCTGTGAGCCCCTGCTCTTGGTGCCCCTCCTACTTCACTGGCCACTGGTGTGCTTGCATTGTGAGGTTTGATTTGCATTGTGGGGGCAGGAAAGGATCTAGCACCTTTTCCTCCCCCACATCTGCCTCTCCTGATGTGTAGTGAGCCCTGCATCTGGGTCCTTCGTCTTCTGTCTGCATTCTCCCCTTAGCTAGTCACAGCCAGTCCTGGGACCAGTTGCTTCCAAGACTCTATTTCCAGCTCTAGAGAATGTGGCACTGGTGCAAAATCCAACTAATCCAACTCCCTTCTCCTCCACCACTCTAAATGTCCCAGTTCAAAAGAGAACTCAAGGTGTCCCCTCCTCAGCCTGTTTCTCATCCATTCTCCCCTATTTGGAGACACAGAATCCCCAATTGCTCAAACCAGGAAATGTAATGATCCTTCCTTGTATTTGTTATCCCAGCAGCCAGCCAGTCATCTGTAAGTTTTATCAACACTACTTTATCCAGAACCCATTACTGGCTTTGTCTCCTGGGAACCTTGCAGCTTCTATATGCCCCCACCGTCCATTCCCTGTTCTCCTCCCACATCCCACATAATGGCCAGAGAAATTCTTTTTTTTTTTTTTAAGATTTATTTATTTTATTTATATGAGTACATTTTTCAAAATGGCAATATTCTAGAGGAGATTTTTTTTTAATTTTGCAAAATGATAACATTGTAATGGGACCATTCCTTTCTAATTATTACTTATAGTGGTTCTCTAAAAAGAAAAATTTTCCATCATCAACTATTTGGGTTGCCCTGAGATACAGTTTGAAAAGGAAATTACTGCCTACTGTTTTGAGGTTCGTTGGGTTTCAAAGAGGCAAATCACAGGGAAAGAGGCAAATCTCAGATGAACAGCTGTGTTCCTCAGGAAGCGAGTCATCCAGGCTCTGGTGCAGGGGGAGTAGTTCTCCAATGGAAACATTGACCTTCCTCTCCTCTGTCCGTATCTGCATGGATTGGATAGTCAGCAGCCCACTGCTAAGTCCTTAGCCTCTACCTCAGGATTCTGCCTTCCCCACAGGCTCTCCTGTTCTGTTTCCGCAGCTCTGGTTTTATCCAGCTCTTCCACACGTGACTCACTTTTAATTTCCTCATGGACCCATCAAGGCACAGAGTACTGCTAGGTTATTAAAAAGTGATTGCGTATAATCCAAGGGGATGAACTTTATCCTAACCATCCTCCAAAGCACACTATAGTATCTATATGTATCTACAGTATCTATCTAAGTGTCTTGATGGAGTATCACAGTAGAAAAGGCAGGGCACGGGAGTATGAGGCAGCTGGTTGGTCAGAAAACTCAAAGAGAATTTTAGCTTTTTAGCGCTCTTCTCTCTCTTTTATCTTTATTTATTTTACATGTACGACTATTTTGACTGTATGCATGCCTTTGCACCATGTGTTTGCCTGGTTCCTGTGGGGGCCAGAAGAGGGAGTTGGAGTCCCTGGAACTGAAGTTACAGGTACCTGTGAGCTGCCCCACGGGTGCTGAGCCATCTCCCTACCCCCTCTTTTTATCGATTCTGGGACCCCAGCCTAGGGGATAGTACCACCCACCCTCAGGACTGGTCTTTCGTTCTCAGTCATACCTTTCTGGAAGCACCTTACAGACTTACCCAGAGGTTTTTCTACAGTGATTCTAGACCTGGTTGACAGTGATGGTGAGCTGTCCCACCCCTTTGAGGTTGTTTCATATTTCCTTAATTCAGTGGATCAATCCTTTTGTCACATTCTGCCTTTTGTCCTGGAACACCGCCACTTCCTAAATAATTTTCTGAATTCTGCATATGTTAAGATTCACTCCTTATACTGGAACGTTTTGTGGGTTTTGATCAATGGAGATGCACACACATGTGCTCATGGTCATGGGGCCACACAGAATAATTTTGCTACCCTGAAAACATCATGTTTTACCACCCAGCTTTCTCCAACTTAAATCCTTGGAACCATTTGTTTGTTTGGTTTGGTTTTTTCTGATGTGTTTGTTTTTTTTCTTTCTGTTTTTGCTTTGCCCTGGATATTATATACTTAGAATCATCTACAGATTTTTTGACTCCACAATATCTATTTAGTGTTCATTTTGTATTTTTGTTTGTTTTTCAAGACAGGGTTTCTATGTGTAATAGCCCTGGCTGTCCTGGAACTCTGTAGACCAGGTTGGCCTCAAATGTACACTAAAGGAGTGCACCACTACACCCAGCCATCTGTATCTTGTATAGTTTGACAGATCACTCTTCTATGAACAAATAATACTTTATTGTATAGTTAGACCACAACTTATCAACTGGCCTATTAAATGCTTCTTGGTTGTTTTGGCTACTGATGACTATGAAATAAAATTATTTAAATATACTTTTGTGTAGATGGGTATGTGTATCTTTAAATTACTTTAATTTTACTGTTGGTGTGTGTGTACGTGTGTGTGTGATGGTTATGTGTGTGTGAAGACAATGTATATGTGCTACAGCATGCATGTGGGGTCAGAAGACAACTTCCTCTCCTCTCACCTTGTTGCCCTGTGAGAGGTTTAAAGACCAGCTGGCTAGTGTACTGGGTGAGGCTCCTGTGTCTGCTTCCATCTTCTGCAGGAGTGCTGCAATTAGAGACGCATCTTATTCATCTAGGCCTCTTTATATGAGTTCCAGGGATGGAACAAACATCCATCTAAGGCTGTAGCTATGTAAGTTACAAAAACAGTGTCCCCCTCTGGAATTACATAATATATACTGTATAATATATAACGGTCTGAAGAATGACGGTGTTGTCCTCTGGCCCGTGCATGCACAGGCACACAAGTGCTGAATACACTTGCACACACAAGTGCACTCACACACACAAACACGAAGAACCAGTACGAGTAGAAGATGTGCTTTTTAAGAGCTTTCTTAACTCTTTATTAATCAAATTGTTAACTTTTAACAGAACTTGATTTAAAAACTCTTCAACGGGTTAAACAGCTATTTTATGTTAATAAATATCAATCCTACAAGTGCTATGGAGAAGTAGTTACTTCAAATATAGAGACCTAGGTACCAACTGGAACCAACTAGATTATTTAGTGCTTTGCGAAGTGAGTTTTGACATGACCAAATTCAGTGTGTCCTGAATCCTTGTGTTATTCCTCTCTATTATGGAAGAACTTCTTCCACTTGGTTTTCCGTTTTCTTCTGATTCAAGGGGGAGGAGGGTATGCGGGTTGAACAGATTTCGAGGCTCCCCCAAGATGCCAACTCTGTAAAGAGAGTCACTGCTGTAGTTAATACAGTAAGTGGTAAGGCCAAAGACTGTGCTTCATGGCTGTGGTCATAACTGTGAATATCAGTCTGTAATAGTGCATGCATGCACATGCACATGTGTGCGTGTGTGCATACACACACACACACACACCACCACCACCACCACCACCACTGGGGTTTCACACATCAGTCCATAGCAGGATTCCATTCTGGCTCTACTCACATCTCCCCAAGATGAATTCTTATAACAGACCCTGAGCCCTAAAGAGTCTGTCCCTCACTCCTTCAGGCTATAACTATCTGGAGTCTAGCACAACTTCTAGGGATTTGTCTTGTTTTGTTTTCTAGTCCAGATGGGCCTAGGAGAGATGCTCTGGTCAGTGAGATAGGGGTTGGCGTGGGAACAGATGCTTCCTTCTGCCCAGTAGAGGAACCACAGTGCCTAAGCCCCTGGCTGCCCCAAGCCTGCGAGCAGGACCAGCCGCTAGACTCCCATGATTCTCCTTGGGCTGCTTACACTGGCATGGCCACAGACTCCAGAGTTGTTGTGTCCTTCTCCACCCGGGGTTGGAGTTTGATGCCTGCCACATACTTTTTCTCAACGATATGTTGAGCTTTTTCTCGGAGAGATGGCAGCAGCGTAGACAAAACTGGAGAGCGCATGTCCATGGCCTTCTTAATTGCTGGACGTTTTGCCATCATTCTCCTGTGGGAGATAGGGGGGACAGTCATATCCCATCATCCTGTTTCTTACAAATATTCTTGAGCTGAGGAAAGGCCCAGTGGTCATAGTTGAGCCAGATGTCGTGGTGCAGGCTGTAATGCCAGCTGTTTCAGAGGGGAAGGCACACAGATTACAAGTCTGGGCCAGCCTGAACTACAGAGAGACTTCTTTCTCAAGAACATAGAGAAAATAAACGAGAGGGCATGCCTGAATTGTACCAACGTCATGCGCTTCTTCTCTCCTCCCGATTCTTCATCCTCACGCTTCCTTCGAGGAATGTTGAACATATTGGTTCGAAAAAGCCTGCCTACCTCTTCCTCAATCTCTGTCAAGTACTGACGTCGGAAGACAATCCAGGCTATGCACGTACAGAAGGTATAGAAGGACTAAAAGAGAAAAAAGAAAAATCACAAGACCCAGAAATGGTATGAAAAACTCTCAGCGTCCCACAATGTCATTACATAGGCACGCGCCAAGGTAATGCGGCTGGTCCATGTCCCTGGCAGCTGCACGGAGTGATACATGTCATCATATTTGTGGGTGGGAAATCAGGCCAGAATTCTAAGGTGTAGCAAACAACATCTAATCATCCTTTTTAAAAATAGATATTTGCTTTTTTTTTTTTTTTTTCATCTGTCAAGTGGCTACTGGTTATTGCTCTGTGCTGCCTTCATTGCAAATGAAAAGTCCCCCAAACAACTGGCTTACCTCAAAGAATTTCCAGTCTTTCTGTGTGTCTGATATTTTCTCCCTGAAATATAACAAATCACAACTATAGGTTCATTGTCTCCAAAATATAGGATTCTAACTGGTGGCCCTACTATAATTTAGATCTGGAAGGTCTACCGAGGCCATAGGCACCTTCGCCAGCTGGTGGCATTATCAGGAGGCAGTGGAAACTTCAGGTGATGAGGCCCAGTGGGAGGAAGTGGGTCACTGGGGATGTGCCAGGCAAGGTGGCTGTCTGTTGACTCCCCTCCGTCTACTTCCCAGCTACCCATGTAAGTAGCTTTCTACCAGCATGCCCTCCCTTCATGACGCTCCTCCTAACCACAGGCCCAGAAGATGCTGAGACTTTTATATTGTTATTGTATTTCATCCTTTTTCTCTCCACATGGGGGAGTCAACATTGTGATTTCTATGGTACACTGAGGTAGCTGAGGTTGAGGCTGAAGTCCAGTTTTCATTCTGTATTCCCATGGTGCTAGGCAGCCACCTGGAATTGCTCCACTGATGGTGCCCTGCTACCCCACACACTCCTCCAAGATGGCTTTGTTTGCACTTTATACTTGGAACCACCCTTTCTGCTGGACGGTCACTGAGTATGTGTTAAGTATATCAGGTAAGTGTGTGTGTCTGTGTTGTTTGTTTGTTTTTATTTTTATTTTATTTTTTTGAAAGATTTATTTATTTATATATATGACTACACAGTCGCTGTCTTCAGACACCAGAAGAGGGTATTGGATCCCATTACAGATGGTTGTGAGCCACCATGTGGTTGCTGGGAATTGAATTCAGGACCTCTGGAAGAGCAGTCAGTGCTCTTAACCACCTAGCCATCTCTCCAGCCTGCTTGTTTGTTTTTAAAGAGAGAGGGAGAGAGGGAGAGGGAGAGGGAGAGGGAGAGGGAGAGGGAGAGGGAGAGGGAGAGGGAGAGGGAGAGGGAGAGGGAGAGGGAGAGGGAGAGGGAGAGGGAGAGAGAGAGAGAGAGAGAGAAAGAGAGGAAAATGGGCAGAGAGTAGGGAAAGTCTGTAGCAGTTAGAGGAGGGGAAAGCATGATTAAAATATATTTTATAAATATTTTTCAATAAAAACTTTAACTACTAAAAAAGAAAACCCAGACAGCTGTAGAGTTCTGTTTAAAACAGAAACACTGATCAATACAATTCAATATGAATTTCTCAAATGGATTAAGATACTAGAAAAAAATCCATAGCCAAACAAAAAAGTGCTGTAATACAGAAAAACTCAGTAATAAATAGTGTTGGAAAAATGGAATTCTGTTAAACAAGAAGTATCTTAGATTCACAGTTCATCTGATTATATAATATTTATATGCATATATATAATATATATATATGTATGACACATTTCAAGTAGATCAAACTGTAGCATTTTTGATGTGATTTTCTTTTTTAACTAAGAAAGAAGGGTAGGTAATTTAACCCAGGAGGAACCTGTACGATTATCAGACAGCATTGGGGACTAGTCGAACAAACATTAGTGAAAATGTAGACTATCTTACTAATGTGTGCAAGTGGAAGAAAACCAGTGGAGCAGAACACGTGACCAGTGCGTGTCACGGGACACAGAAAATCTACGCAGATTCCCCTTTGGTCCTTGGTAAAGGTCAAAACTAAATAAGCAGTTAGATAAAACACCTTGAAGCGCTACGTCTGTATCTATATTTATCTAGAGCTCTCTCTCTGTCTCTCTCTGTCTTTCTCTCTCTGTCTCTCTCTGTCTCTCTCTCTCTCTGTCTCTCTCTCTCTCTCTCTCTCTCTCTCTCTCTATATATATATATATATATATATATATATATATATATATATATATATATATATAAACTTTCGTAACTATTTTTCATAAACCCCAAGGTAACAAAAAAAGCTTAGAATGAATGGGAATAGATTTCTTAACCATCATAAACTAAGGTTCCTGGCCCCATATGTGGGAAGGCCGGAGAGGGCTCTGTCTTCTTCTGCTTTTGTTTTTTTCTTTCTTTCTTTCTTTCTTTCTTTCTTTCTTTCTTTCTTTCTTTCTGTCTCTTTCTTTCTTTCTTTCTTTCTTTCTTTCTTTCTTTCTTTCTTTCTCTCTCTTCCTTCCTGTCTTTCTTTCTTTCTTTCTTTCTTTCTTTCTTTCTTTCTTTCTTTCTTTCTTTCTTTCTGTCTCTCTTTCTTTCTTTCAATAAGTACATAACTGTGTTGCCCAGGAAGATCTTCAGGTGATCCCCCGCCTCAGCCTTTTAGGTGCTTCCTACTGTAGGCAAGCATTGCCAACACACCCATGTGTGCCATTAGCCTGGCAATATATAACATGAGCATTTTTAAAGGTTTGCACTTTCTGGTTAAACATGTTCTGGGTGATAAGCCATAAGGAAATAGCCCAAATGTAATGTGGATAAAGACATTCAATACAAAAATATTGAAAGACAAAACTAACAAACAACAACAAAATAAACCTCAGACCACACAAACGTTCACAAAAGGAATGGTGGGTTGAATGGGCTAGCACGCACAACAGAATCCCCATAGCTATTGAGAATGTGTACCAAGAATATATGTGGATAAAATATACATGTAAAGAATAGTAAAGTATGGAGGATAGAATGATTTCTCACACACAACCGCATATATACGGCTACTATTGAGACTGTACAAGAAAAAGTAAAAGCAAGCACACAGGAAATGTAGATGCATGCAACAGTATCCAGGACAACCGAGTCATTGACAAACCTGCATCTGAACACGAGGGATGTCTCATACTTACTTGCTCTTCTCCTAGCTCAAGGTGTGGCCCTTGGGCTGATGTTGCAGAGTTAGCCGCCAAAGCTCCCCATCCTGTAAGCCTCTTTTAAGTTTTTGCTACAGTATGTTGACCTGAGGTAAAAATGTCCCACAGACAGTGCTGTCTCGCTGGTGGTCCTCATAGCTGCGGTTGACGCAAGAGAAGCAGATACTGCACCCCACACCCTCATCCCACTCTCCACAACCCTGGCCATCACTTGGCCGCCTGCTGCGACAGCCATGCAGCCCGGGTCCTCAGGCTGAACAAGATTCCAGAAAGAGCAAGTGCTGTCATCCAAAACGTGGTACTGTTTTTAAAATGCCAGCTGAGACTCTGGAATTTTCCATACTTACTTGGCTCTTTCAAAGCAGTTACCAGTAGCGCTTGGGACACATTCTCACCTGAGCCCCATTAAAGGAAATACTGTCTCAAGGGTACCAGAGGTCAAATGGAAAGGTGCTAGAGATGGGCCGGCCTAAGGGCAGCAGATGCGCATGCGTACTTTCCACAGTTCATGTGATGCTTATCCGCCATGCCCACGCCCAGGACGAGGATGCAGTACTTCTGCGCCAGATACTTCTGTGCATCTTCTAACTTGCTCATAACCAGCTCTATCTCTTTCTTCTCTACCAGGCCTCTGGGGGTAGGGAGACACAAGGTAGGATTAATTCTGGTCAAGTCTATATTAACGAGCAAGAAGTCAGAAGTACAGGGTACTCGGAAAGAAATAGTAGTGGGTCAACAAATTTCACTCACCAGTTTGACTTGCTTGAGTTTTGGGCACAGGGAAAACCCTCAAAATCTCCCTTTCGCGTTTTTAAAAAGATATACTTATTTTTATTTTATTTGCATGGGTGTTTTGCCTGCACGTATGTTAAGTGCACTGTGCAGGTGCCTGGTGCCCACAGAAGCAGAAGAGGGTACTGGACCTGACCCCTGGACCTCTAGAAAAGCAGCCGGTACTCTTATCTCCTGAGCCACCTCTGCGACCCCTCAAAGCCATTTAACGGCTGTCACCCATTGGAGTCGGCATCACAAGTTTAGGGTGAATGATACTTGTATAGATCCCTTAAACTCTATGTTCTTTATGTATCCTCAACTATATTCACGTTGAGTCCTAATTCCTATAGAACACTCCAGTGACAAGTTATTTGCGCTAGCTGCTGGGCTTTCTGGTTGCTCTTTCATTTCTGAAGATTCCTAAAGCACAGTGGAGACTCTTTGCCGCCTCAGCTTTCCCAAGGCCCTGGCGCTGCTATTAAGTTGAGGGGTTCTGTGTCTGAATGTAGTTCTGAGCTCAGCTCCATTTGGTAGGAACTGTTTGCTGGTCACTCACTTCTCTGTGGATTTTGGCATCAAGTGTGTGAAAGCACAGCCCAGCTCTGATTGAATTGCAAATGAACGTTGTGAAAGAAGCTTCATCTTAGGTTACAGCAGGTCTCCAGCCTAATTTAAGTGTTTACAGTACAGCCCAGTAGAACACAGTACTGTTGACAATGGAATGCGCTCTCATCACTGCCCCTTCTGAAGCTACACCAACTATATGAAGACATAGCACGGTGGTAGCACACACTTTTGATCCCAGCACTTGGGGAGCAGAAGGGGGTGGATCTCTGTGAGTTTGAGGCTAATCTCTGCTATAGACTGACTTCTAGGATGCCAGGCTACACACACACACACACACACACACACACACACACACACACACACCTGTATGAAGACATGTCTGAACAGAGAGGGATGAGTTTAAGGATTCCTGGCTTCACCAAAAATGAAAATTGCAACACTGACAATTTTGTTGAAAGTGAAATATCACACACACTGCTGCTAAAATAATTGGCATAATTCTATGAAAAAAAAAAAAAACATTTGAAAAGGAATTTAAAGAGACATTGAAGTGATTATAAGTTTTGGTCTCATAAGATCCCTCTTAGAAATTTATTCGTTAAAAAGCATTATCCAGGATTTCTGAGTTCGAGGCCAGCCTGGTCTACAGAGTGAGTTCCAGGACAGCCAGGGCTATACAGAGAAACCTTGTCTCGAAAAACAAAAAACAAAAAAAACAAAAAACAAAAAAAAACCAAAAAAACAAAAAAACAAAAAACAAAGAAAAGCATTATCCAAAGCCGGACAAAGAAATTTTATGAATGAAAATATACAATTCTAAAAACAAAACAAAACAAAAAGATATTCAGTTCTGAAAATCTGAGCTAGTCATAGTAGCACATGCCCACAATCCCAGGACTTGACAGGGTGAGGTAGGAGGATCAGGAATTCAAGATCAACTTCAGAGATATATTGATTTTAAGGCCGTCCTTGTCTAAATAAGACCACCTCAAAAACACCCAATTCAGTACAGAATAATAATAATTATTATAAATATATAATAATGCATAACAAGATTAATATATAAAATAAGTTACTATTATTATTGAGACAGAGTGCCTCACTATGTAGTCCAGGCTGGCCTGGAACTTACTATGTAGATGAAGCTGGCCTCAAACTCATAAATATCCACCTTCCAATGTTTCCCAAGTCCTGGGATCAAAGGCATGCACCAGCTAGCCTACAAATATTATTTATCTATCAAAGAAACAGGCAACATTCAAACTCCACAAACACAAGAGGCGTGAAAGGAAAGCGCTCATACAGTCAGTTACGATTTAAGGGCTTGGCATTTACTGACTTTGGGTGACGGAAATCAATTCTTTTTCTCTGTGCAAAGACCCCAACACAGTCTATATTTAACTCTGTTATATATAACTGACTTCTAGACACTTGAAAAACGAAAGGTTGTCATAATTCTCAGAACCCATAATTGAAGACTTGGGCTGGCTTGTTTTCCTATTCTGCTGTGTTCTGGTTAGTTTTCAGTGCATTTAAAAACTATTGGGAAACTTTTCTTCTCTGTTACTTATAAACTAATATATAAAAGAAATGTCTTTGCTAGATTAGTAATAAGCCTCAGAGTTAGCAGAAAACAGCCGAAGAGCCATACAAACCCACTGATTCCAGTTTGGGACTCAGAGGGCTCCTCAGGCCTTGTAAGCTGCAGTCGGCTTCAGCTTTGGATGCTGCCATAGAAACGCTTCATGTTCCAGCTGCCCTTCTGGGAAATGCCACCCTGAAGTAACACTCATGTTGCGTTATCTCGTGGTGGCATCACAGGGACAGCAGTGTCAGAAGTATTTACCTGGTCCCTTACAAAACTGCTATCCAGGGACATCTATCAGATCACAAAATGTTCCTCCAACTGCTTGATCAGATACAGGGGTTTTATATTTTAAAAACATTCTGTAGCAGCAAATTAATGGCTCTACCCAGCATTCCTAACAGCTAAACCACTGAGCTGATTCCACACGCACGGGAGAACAGCCTGGGCACTTGGAAAGTTCCACAGCTTGTGAAAGGTCACCAAGCCTAAGAGGCATTGTTGTGTTCTGGGCTCCAAGTTCCCAGAGTTTGGCCCTGGAGTTTGTCTTTCGGCTACCACTGCCTAACAGTGCAGTTAAGTTTTTCCCCAGCTAAATCTACCTACAAAAACAAAACACAAAAATAAAAAACTAACAACAACTTAGCTTTTTGCTATCAGATGTTTACTTTTAGCATAAATTTTGTAAGCATAAAAAAAAAAACATAAGAGAAAGAGGAGGAGAGAGAGGGGGAGAGGGAGAGTGAGAGAGAGAGAGAGAGAGAGAGAGAGAGAGAGAGAGAGAGAGAGAGAGAGCGCTGAATGGTTCTGTGTTGAAGTCACCAGCTATATGTGCCTGCTGAGTAATTTGTCTGAATTGAGACCATTAGAGATACCAGATTCAGACTGGAAAGATGGCTCAGCAATTACGAGCTCTGGTTGCTCTTCTGGGGGAGCCTGGCTCAATTCCCAGTACCCACATTACAGCTCACAACTGTCTCTAACTCTAGTTCCAGAGGATCGGACACCCAAACATAGATACACACGCAAGCCAAACACTGATGTACATGAAATTAGAGAGAAATTGGAGAGGGGGAGGGGAAGGGGGAGAGGAAGAGAGTGAGAGAGAGAGACAGAGACAGAGAGACACACAGAGAGAGACAGAGAGAGAGATAGGGAGAGGTAGAGGGAGAGAGAGGGAGGAAGGTGTAGAGGGAAGAAGGAGAGGGAGAGGGAGAGGGAGAGGGAGAGGGAGAGGGAGAGGGAGAGGGAGAGGGAGAGGGAGAGGGAGAGGGAGAGGGAGAGGGAGACGGAGACGGAGAGGGAGAGGGAGAGGGAGAGGGAGAGGTAGAGGGAGAGGGAGAGGGAGAGGGAGAGGGAGAGGGAGAGGGAGAGGGAGAGGGAGAGGAAGCAGATTCTAAAGACTACAGAAATAAAGTAAACTACCCCAGTACTAACATCCTAGGGCTGGGGAGATGGTTCAGTAGGTAAAGTGGTTGCCGCTCAGGCTAAGGATCCAAGCTTGGATCTCCCGCATCTATGTGTAAACTTGGCATGGTGGCAAGCATCTGTGACCTCAGCTCTGAGGGGACATGAGACAGACAAATCCCTGGGGCACTTGGCCAGCCAGTCTAGCTGAGAACCAGCAAGCACCAAATACAGTGAGAGGCCCTGTCTCAAACACGGTGGAACTGATAGAGGAGGACCCTGATACATACCTCAGGCCTCCACATGTACATGCACTGAGTCAGCATACTACCCCGCCCCTACATGCATATACATGCATACACCACATGCATATGCATGCATATACTACACACATTCACACACATACATGCAAATGCATGCACACACATATGCACAAAGAAAGAATACAATTTTAAAAAGGAATTATTTTAAAATACTAATATCCTAGTGTTGACTACATATTATCATCAGAATATTTTTTAGTCAATAGGTTGGATAAAATAATTATTTAAATTAACTTTAGATATATTGTTTTGTATCTTTAAAAATAAAAAAATTTAAAATTTCTTATTATCAAAAATATTAAATAATATTAAAAATAAAAATTTCTAATAATGTGTCTTAAGGATATAAAAAGAGATACAGTATTAGAAATTTTGGGCCCAGTGGTGGTGGTGCAGGCCTTTAGTCCCAGGACTTGGGAGGCAGAGGCAGGTAGATCTCTGGGTTTGAGACCAGCCTTGTGTACAGAGCAAGTTGCAGGACAGCCAGGGCTACACAGAGAAACCCTGTATTGAAAAACCAATAATGATGATGATGACAATGACGATATAGAGAATTTTACATTGCAAACATGGCTTTCATCATATCTCATCCTTGAACGGCATTGATCTATGTTTGCTGGAATGTTTCGTTATGAGAATTTCTGTGTGAACTGCTCGGTGAGCCTTGAAACAAAGCATATTGTCCTGTATGAAATGTTTCCTAGACCAGAAAGACTTACAAGATGCTACCCTCCACTCAGCCTAGGTAAGGCTGCCTGCCAGTAATAAAACTTAAAGCATGTTATGAAATTGTACTTACACCATGTAGCTCTGGGGTTTCTTTTCCATTGAGAGTCTCTCCAGGTAATAAGACAGATAGTACAACAGGGCCATGAGGAAGCTGTCAAGATTCTTATTCCTACAAGGATATTGAATAGACCTGAATTCACTTATGAAACAAAAGTCCCCGCAAAAGGGGAAAGATGCGCACTGTCTCACCAGCTGTACCTCATAAACGATGTGAAGGAGCAGATTCGCTGCATCTCAGTATCCTGGAGGGAAAGCAATGCAACAACTGAAAGAGAGAAGGAGACAGTTAAACAGAGATGAGGAGACACATGAGAGGCTGGAGGCTGCATCGAGGAGTGGGAGGAAAAAAGTGGCTCACACTTGACATCATCCAGCGTGACGTTGCCCTGCTGACCTCGTTTTTCCAAAGTCTTAGCCGACTTTTCATCCCTTGAGGCAAATCTTTTATCTGTCAACCTGTTTGAAAATAGAATAATCTCAAGTGATTTTTTAAAAAAAAAGTATTTGTATATAATTTGCAGGAGTGTGCATTACATTCGTGCAGTGCTCAGTGAGGCCAGAGGAGGGTGTTGAATCCCCCAAGGACAGTTACAGCCACCTGTGAGCTCTGGGAGTCAAATCTGTGTCCTCTGGAAGGGCAGCCAGTGCTCTTAACCTCTGAGCCACTGCTCTGTCCCTCAGAATATTTTAAAAGATTTAGCTGTATCTAATATATCCTGAGCTGCACAAGGAATTGACTTGTAAAGTGATGGGGAGTTGAGTATCATGCACAGTTCCATTTAATGTAATTATTATTTCAAAATGCACTTTATTGAACATTATCTATTATGCTGGAAGTAGAAGCATGCAGACTGACATAAAATGTAAACTCAAATAGATCATTTTTGTTTGTTTTGTTTTCTTAAGACAGGGTCTCTCGGTGTTATCCTGGCTATCTTGGAATTCACTCTATAGACCAGGCTGGCCTCCAGCTCAGAGATCCACCTGCCTCTGCCACGTGAGTGTTGAGAGTAAATTCACATGCTACCATTGCCCAGCTTTCAAATGGATCGTTTATATCACTTAATGTTTTGAGGATGTGATTCAGTTTGCTTAGAATGCATGAGGTCCTGGATTAAATTCCAGTACTGCAGATGGATGGATGGATGGGTAGATGGATGGATTGGTGGGTAGGTGGGTGGATGGATGGGTGGATGGATGGATTGGTGGGTAGGTGGGTGGATGGATGGGTGGGTGGATGGATTGGTGGGTGGGTGGATGGGTAAGTGGGTGGATGAATTGGGGGGTGGATGGATGGATTGGTGGGTAGGTGAGTGGATGGATGGGTGGGTGGGTGGAAGGAATTCTGGTGTTACTGCTATTTTCAGATTTTAAAAAAGCTGTAATGACTTTGAAATGCACTAGTAGCCATGTTATCAAGGGAATGAATGTCTAGGGGCTGTTTGTAAATCCGGTTGTAATTGAGATCCTGCCTGTGTTTCCTTTGACGGGTTATTTTCATGATAACCTAGGAAAATGGGACTGGTATTTCTTTGTGTTTGTAAAAACAAGCGAGTCCACTGAGAAATGCCGTGGTCAAAGTGAAGCCACCTGTCTGAAGCTCCGCCGTCCATCTCAGCAAAGTGAACCGCCTTCCCTTTCTTGCCTTTCTCCTTCAGTTCTATTGCAGGTGTGAAACTGCAACGAAAAGGTATGGTTAGGGACTTACCTTTTACCAGGGGATGGCAGATGCTACTGGGGACAGAGCTCATGCAGTCTGAAAATTGGCACATATTAGCCGTGTTCAACCCAGGGCGTGTTTTACACATGGAACAACTATCAAGAGGAAGGGTCACACCTCCGACTCACACTCAGCTTCTGGAATATCACCATTCATAAAACATTTCTGTCTGAACCTCTTGTAGTAAAGTTACAAAGAGCAAGCTCATAAATGCAGACTTCCTATGTTTATTGAGTCCTGTGACAGGCTACGTATTTTTAGGCACCATCTCATCTCTCATTTTTTTTTATTACTGCCATCATTTTCACACCAGGGAACTGGTCAAGCCAGAACAGGCTCCAAGGCCTCGAGGCACAGAGCTGTGTACTTAGTCACTAGGCGGCTCTGCCTCCCAAGCAACCATCACAGTTTAGCTACCCTGGGGTGTGTGTGTGTGTGTGTGTGTGTGTGTGTGTGTGTGTGTGTTTTCTTAAAGAGAAAGCATTAAAAAAAAAATTTCATTCAATGTGACCATGTTGGGAAGGGCAATGAGATCCAGGGCAGGGAAATTAAAATTTGAATAGAGGGCCAGGGATGTGCCCTTCTAAAGCAGTCCCAGTGAGGTGTGGTCTCTATTGTCCCCATAGTCTGGGCTTCAGTCTCCTGCTGTAAGGTATTCAAACAAGTTGCTAGGACTCAGTGAAATCTCTTCTCTGTTGACAAGTTCCCTCAACCACACAATACAGTAGCTATATGGGAGTAGTAAGTCTAACAGACCATAATGAACAAATATAAACTGAGGCCCTACTATGTGCTAGCTATTTCTATGGACAGGAGATGTGTCTGGAGTAGAGCCAACACCTAGACTGTCTAGAATGCCATGTCAAACACAACAATTTGGTGGCTTACTGGAGGCTACAACTTACTTTTCTAACCCAAGCAAGTAGTTTCACCTCTGCCCAACGTTGTGTCTTACTATTAAGTTTAGGCATGCATGTAGTAACACAGGCATTTTTTCCCACATTTGATCATTCTCTAGAAATGAAGAGACCAGGCTTATCTCATTATCTCTTTCCCAGATCCCACAAGGAGTTTTTTTTTTTTTTTTTTTTTTTTTTTTTTTTGAGAAATACTACCCTATGGGAATAATAAAGTTAGTTTGGTACTTTCTTCTAGGAGGTTAGCCGACCTCCTGGCAATAGCCATGTTGTAATTAAAAAGTTAGCTCTTAAAGGCTGGAGAGATGACTCAGTGATTAAGAGCACTGACTGTTCTTGCAGAGGACCCAGGTTCTATTCCCAGCACCCACGTGGTGGCTCACAACCATTTGTAAGTACAGTTCCGGGAGATCTGATGCCCTCTTTTGGTCTCTGTGGGCATTAGGTACATATGAAGTGCACATACAAACAGGCAAAACACCCATACACACACACACACACACACACACACACACACACACACACACACACAAATAATAAAATAACTTTTTAAAAAGTCTTCTTACAGCCAGGCTGTAGTGGTGCACACCTTTAATCTCAGAACTCAGGAGGCAGAGGCAGGTGGGATCTCTGAGTTCGAGACTAGCCTGGTCTATAGAGTGAGTTCTAAGATAGCCAGGGCTACACAGAGAAATGTTTTGTCTTGAAAAGCAAAAAATAATAAAAATAAGGGTTCTTTCAATAATAGCCTTAAAGGTATGCTTCCTCTCAAGAACCATGTAAGGAATATTTCCTGAAAACTTTTAATGTGTGCACTAACAAAGGGAAACATTGGGCAATTGTAATGTTTGACCCTTATTTGAATTCTCATCAGAACAAACATAAAATATGTCAGACACTAGGAGCCAGCTGAATGTTAACTGAATATTTTATATTAAGGCTTATATTTAGGCATGCAAATAGTATTTTGGTTTTTCTAGGTTTTTATAGTTTGAAGTACATGCTGAAATTTATTGATCAAATTATATGACATTGGGGTTTGCATCTCTCTCTCTCACACACACACACACAAAGCTTGAGGAGTAAGGGGGATGGCATGTAGGGTTATCACCTCTGTCTGTCTTCATGGGGTGGGGGACTACTCTTTAGATTGGCATCACTTACATTGTACATATAAGTCCCAAGTATATAGTCTGATGACGTTTTTAACATGTATATACCCGAGTGACTACCACCACGACATGTGAGCCATTCCCAGCACCTCAGAAAGCTCCCTGCACCCTCTCTCACGACTACTAATTAGCTCCTATAAAGGGAACTTTTGATCCTCATCATTACAGCGTTTTGTTTTCTTAAAAAAAAAAATTACTAAACTATAATTTTTGTGGTTAAAATTTCTTGGCCATTATTATTTCTCATGATCTACATTTATTTTTTCAATAAATTTTTACTTTGATAATTTTTTACTTTTATTTACTTATTTTTATCATTTATTTATTTTGTGTGTGTGTGTGGTAAGTGTACGCATTTGCGCGACATCCGTCGCACAGGTGTTAAGTCAGAGGACAACTTGTGGGAGTCAGTTCTCGCCTTCCGCCTAGATTTAAGGTAAGGTCTCATCATATATCTGCCGCTTCATCGTCTACTTCAGGCAAGCCTGCCCCTGCTGGGATTACAGATGTGCACCACCACAGCACACTGTTCCATGTGGGTTCTGAACCCAGGACCTCTGGAAGATCAGTCAGTGCTCTTAACCGCTGAGCCATCTCTCGAGCCCGTTTCTTTTCTTTTTAATTGACATAGTTTAACGTGTGTGTGGAATGCCCATCACAGCAGGCACTTACCATGATTTTTGTGATGAAATCATTCATACACCTGTCTAGAATGATGGAACAAACCATTATTTTAACCTATATCTTGTTGGAGGGTGGGTATTTTATTTTTATTTTGAGACAAAGTCTCATGTAGCCCAGGTTGGCTTTGAACTCTAGCTCAGGCTGCCCTTGAAACTCATCATGGAGTCAAAGCTGGCCTTGAATTCTTCATTTACCTGCTTTGAAGTCCTAAGTGCTGAGATTACAGACATTTACAAACTATAACCTTCATTCTTTTTGTTGTTTGGTTGTTTGTTCTTTGATAGGTCTGACTCAATAGGAAACATAGGAATTGTTAATATTGAACTTAACAATTGTCTTGCCTCTATCTCCCCAGAGCTGGATCTACAGACATCTACCTTATGCCCGGTCATAAGTGCCGGAGACTGAACCCAGGGATTTACAAATAAGAGGCAAGCACTCTACCAACTGAACCACATCCCAGTGCCACATCTTACACTAGAAGCCGTAACAGTGCACACTCTCTACAGTTAGGGTCAGTCCAATCCACCCATAAAATTTAGAACAATTGATAACAAGCTAATAAAAACTTGGACTTACCTGGCCTCCATGGGCAGGCACCCCACACTCATATGCATAATTAAAAGTAAAACTGAAAACATTTAGCTTATTAATATATTTCATGACAATGAAAGTATATTGAACTTTTACCTTTAAACTTATTAGTAATCTTAACTATAAAATACTATGAGATTAACACTAAAACTCAGTTTGAAAAGTACTGTCTTTATATAGAAATTCAGTCCACAGAGCCGGGCACTGGTTGCACATGCTTTTGATCCCAGCACTGGAGGCAGAGGCAGGCAGATCTCTGTGAGTTGCAGGCCAGCCTGGTCCACAGAGTTAGTTCCAAGACAGCCAGGGCCACACAGAGAAACCTTGTTTCCAAAAAACCAAAAACCAAACCAAAGAAACAAACAAACCCCCCCACACACACACAAAAAAAAAACACAAAAGGGGAGGAGGAGGAAGAGGAAGAAGAAGGGGAGGAGGAAGAGGAGGAGGAAGAGGAGGAAGAGAAGGTCAGTCCACAGAAAGCACATACGGAAAGCATAGTCACATTAGTCTTAATGGCAGTTAAGATTTGCCCTCCTGTGGCTACCCTGTCTAGCCCCCTAGCTTTTCTGATCCAGCTCATACTCACTGTGTGTGATGTCACAGGAGCTACTGGACAGGGTTTCCCTGACATCTCAGAAGAAAAAGACAAACCTAAATGACTGCTTTGGAAATAGCAAGCTACTCAGAGATGCTGAGAGAAACAGTCTATAAAGTACAAATGTTTGCTGGGATGTAACTTAGTGCTAAGATGCTGGCCTGATGTGAACTAGGCCCTGGGCTCAAGACCCCGGGCTTAGTATGGTAAGACAAAAATAAAGCAGAAACTTTTAATTTTGACTCTAATGTGAAGTCTTGGAATTATCTGACAATACATCGAATACATTTATATGCGCAAAACTTAAGTACAAACTACATGCTCTTTAACCAACTCTTTTCTGGACCTTCAGCTTCACCTGCCCAACAGCTTACGAGACATTTTTATATGAGCCTGCATCTTAAACACATCATTATTTCCATAACACCCAGCCCAGGCCCAAACCACTGGCACCATGAGGATAAGGAGTGGGGGTGGGGGCACAAGCAAGTGTGGGTTGGGGGTGTAGCTGAGGCATAGAGTGCCCACGGCAAACGCCTGAGGTGCCGAGTTCAATCCCCAACACAACAAAAAACATGTATCTTGAAATACACAATTGTTTGGTACGTATCTGTGCTGCCCTGCCCAGCTTAGATGCTCGCAGTCAGCATCCCAAAAGAAGATTAAAACTAGGGTTTTTTTTTTTTCTCCCTTAAGCTAATCATTTTAATCTTACAAGATTTACTAGAAACTGCAGAAGGTGTAATGTCATCTCGTTAATTTGAAGTGTAATTCTATAACTTAAAGGGCAATTTTACAGAGTAGTTAAGAACATGGCCTCTGAGCAAAGCAGATCTCTGTTTTAAACCATCTCAGTCGCCCGCGAGTTCTGCACATGGGACCTGCCATCTAACCCCCCCCCCCCTTAAGTTCCTTAGCGCTTTGAAAATCTCAGTTCCTTAACTGTGAACTGTTTGGATGCT
This sequence comes from Arvicanthis niloticus, assembly GCF_011762505.2. NCBI lineage: Eukaryota > Metazoa > Chordata > Mammalia > Rodentia > Muridae > Arvicanthis > Arvicanthis niloticus. Next base: position 39,706,878 of record NC_133430.1, read on the forward strand.
TCAGAGGGTCGCTTAAATGATCAGTAAAACAGCTAGGGCATAGAAGTCGGCTCACCAGACGTTATCAGAAATCAGAGTCTTTCAGGCTGTTCAGCAAAATCGTTATCTTCAGATAGTGAGATTTCATTTTATTTTTTTAAGACTCTTCTGTATGGCTTAGTACCCCCCTGCCTGCAGCACGTGTAATTGTCATAAAAATGTTTTTTTTTTTAAATAAAATAAAAAGTTGTATTAAACTTTACCTTCTAAATTCCAGAGTTTTTGTTTCGTCTTTCCAGTACCACATTCCTAATCGTAATCCACATTGCTGTAAAATGAAATGATTGCATCACATAACTAAAAGTCACTTTACAACCCACATGTCCCCACAAATCTTGAAGGATTCCTGCTACTCTCTCCTTAATCCTATCGAATTAATCACACAGAAGATGTCCTTGAGTTTCTGATCCTCCTGTGCTTCCCTCTCTGTTGGTGGGACTGCAGACATTCCATGGTACCCTTGGTTTATGATATTCTGGGAATCAGGACCCAAAACAGGGATGGGTGCATGCACTCAACCTCCTAAGTGACACCCCAGCCTATTTCATTTTATGCGTATGGGTATTTTGCTTCTTGTATATGTATCTGTACACCGTGTGTGTGTGTGTGTGTGTGTGTGTGTGTGTGTGTGTGTGTGTGTGTGTGTGTGTGATGCTTGGAAGAGGCCAGAAGAGGGTGTCAGCCGGGAGTCGGAGTTGGCAATGGTCATGAGCCGATTTGTGGGTGCTGGGAATTGAACCTGACACCTTCAGAAGAGTAGCCAGTGCTCTTATTCATTGAGCCATGTCTCCATTGTTTTGTGGTTCCCCCACCCCTTGGTTTTATCCTTTTGTTTTCAAATGTGGTTTCAAAGGGAAGAAAGGATGAAGGAGAGAAAGTGGTACAGCAGGCAAGGGGAAGGTGGGAAGGGAGAGGGAGGAAGGAAATTTAGCTCAAGGTTAGTCACAGACACTCAGAAGATGCCATACAGCAATCTTTAGTCTAGATTTAAGTTAGGCTCCCATTAAAAAAGAAAGGAAAGAAGGAAGAAAGGAAGGACGGACAGATGGACAGAAGGAGGGGAGGAAGGAAGGACAGCTGTCTCAGACGTTGTCCCTACCTCCAGGGACAGAATTTCACAGGGTAGCAGTGCGCAAACCACCAGCCCTTGCTCTCTCCCTGGGTCCAACCCAGAGCCCAGCTTCTCCTGTAGTCGGACTACCTATCTCACAACCACATTCAGAAAGGAGTGGACTTTCATAATGATCTACATATCCGTGTGGGAAGCCAGACAGAATTCAATTCCCACAACACACCTCTTTACTTTTGCGTTTGGGGACAAGTGTGCTCAACTGTTCTTGAAAACTGCAGGTACCAGACGAAGGTGTCGACCCGCCTGCGGAGGAGCCCGAGCGCAGAGAACAGGACCAGGACGCCAAATGCCGTCCTGGCCTCCCTATAGAGTCCCGCTGGGCTCCCACGATGCCTGCTACACCGCCCGCCACGCCGAGGGCGGGTCCCGGCCAACACTGCCCTCTGGTCACCCGGCCCCGGAGGAGCGTGCGGCCGGGCTGCACTTACGTCCAGCCGGGTGGAGGATTGCCCGACAAACTGCTTCCTCCTGGAGTAAAACTCTGGGACGGAGAACATGGCCTCACCCTTGACCATCACACCCGCGTCACCTGGGATACCGCCACGCCGCCACCGGCTGGCGCCGGAGGGGCGGGGCTTCCGCCGGACGGGGGACCCTAAGCCCTCTGCGTGTCCCAACCTCTGTTGCGCTCGCGGCCTGCCCGGACTTGACGCTTCCTGCAATACCGCTCCCCCATACCCCCTCCCCCATCAACCCCTCATGCTGTGCTTTAATTGGAGTAATTAGGCACAATCCTATGGGAAAGAAAGACCTGTTCCAAACTGCCTTGGCTAGCACAATGAAGCTGAAACACAGCGGACCCTAGCTTGATTTGGAGAGTTCGATTAATGGAAGAGATTATGGGCACGGAAATAAAAATTTGGGGGGCAGTTCTGCTTAACTAGTGGAACCTAGTTTTAACCTACTTCCACATCTCCAGGACGGTGGTGGTGCATGCCTTTGAATCCCAACATTAGAGAGGCAGAAGTAGATATCTTTGAGTTTGAGGTCAGCCTGGTCTACAGACCGAGTTCCAGTACAGCCAGGGCTACAAAGAGAAACCTTATCTTGAAAAACAAAAACAAAGCAAAACAAAACAAAACAAAATAAGCTCAGAGCGCTTTCTTATAGAGCCCAGACCACCATCCCAGGAATGACCCCATCCACAATGGCTGTGCTCTCCCCGCCCCTCCCCCAATCATTAATAAGAAAATGCCCAACACTGGCTTGTCTATAGCCAGATCTCATGGAGGCATTTTCTCAGTGGAGGTTTCCTTCTCTCTGATGACTACAGGGTGTGTCGAGTTGACCTAAAACTAGGCTCTAAACTGGAAGCTGTGACAACTTGCTCAGTGTTGACAGGTATTCAAACGAACTTATGCTCACACAGGTCACGAACCTTGTGCTTTCTCTTCGCAATTGAACCAACAGGCAGATTTGGGTTATTTCCCTCCCTCTCCCATCCCCCTCCAATGTAAGCAATGCTAGAGAAAGAGAAGACAGGGAATACCTGATGAGTCTGCTTTTATATCCCCACAGCTGAATAGGGGTGAGACGCATGGTAATATCCAAATATATATGCCCATAAACTTTATGATGATGGCAACGTGCATGTCACTGCATGCTCTAGTCTCCCAGTCTTCCAGTCACTGGCTATGGCGGTCTAAAACTGTAATCAGTACATCATTGTCCTATTCCCGAGATTAGAGAATAGCTGATGAGGTTGTAGCTGTTGATCAGGTTAGTTCAAATGCATGGGAACTTCCAGTGTTAAGTTTGAGGATAAGGGCAAAGCCTACTTACTAATTGAAAGGGGAAAAAGAAGACAGCATCCTAGATGGCCAGGAATTATTTAACAGCCAGTATCTCCAACTTGGAGTGGAGTGAACCAGGAGAAAATGAGATACAATTTCAGAAAAGACTAAGACCAAAGAATCTAGTTTTTCCACAATCAGTAGAGAATGTGAAAATAAACCCAGATGCATTCAAGGTTAACAGAAAATCAAGGGTTTTAGAGACCTCAACCGTCTCTAACCTTGGTCTAAATTAAGGTGAAAGGAAGTTCCTGAAAGATTAAAACAGCATTTAAAATTAACATGAAAAGCCAGGCATGGTGGTGAAGGCTTGTAATTCCAGTACTCTAGAGGAGAGGCGGAGGGCAGCCTGGGGCCCCCATGCCGGAAGTGAGAGCTGACTGCAGACTGCCATCTCCTGACACCTATATGCATAGGGGAAGTGCAGGGCTACACAACAAAGACAATATGAACGTAACGAGCTTTTTTAAAGTTTATACTGCTATAAAATAGAAATATTCCGTTAAGTATCCTGTGGAAGGAAGAGCTTTTGTTTTATAGACACCAAGGAGAAGGGCCTGAAAAGATGGCTAAGCAGGTAAGGAAGGACCTGGGTTTCTCTCCCACCACCCACATGGTGGCTTTTAACCTGTCTGTAACTCTAGTTTCAGAGATCCAACCTCTTCTGATGTTGGTGAGCAGGAGGTATACATATGGTAAACATACATATGTACATACAGAACACTTGTAATACATAAAATCATTGTTTTAATTAAAAAAGCAACTAAGGAGCATATAACACAAAGTTTCTGGTCTCAGGTTTTCAGATCCAACAGTAAGTAACTGGGTATTAGCATATACTTGTGCTGGGCATGGTGACGTATGCCTTTAGTCCCAGAACTCAGGAGGCAGAGGCAGGCAGATCTCTGGGAATTCCAGTCCAACCTGGTCCACACATTGAGTTCCAGGACAGCCAGGGCTGCCCTCCGCCTCTCCTCTAGAGTACTGGAATTACAAGCCTTCACCACCATGCCTGGCTTTTCATGTTAATTTTAAATGCTGTTTTAATGTAGAGACACTGTTTATTTAGTGAAAAAGTCATAGAATTTCACAGTGTTGTAACTCGGCTCATGAAAGAAAAGAACAGTGCTTGAGGCAATCATGGTGGTGCATATCTGTAATTCCAACCCCTGGGAATTCAAAAACTGCCTGGGCTACATAGCAAGTTAGACTCTTAAAAACAGACCTTTTTTTTTTGTTTGTTTTTTGTTTTTTGTTTTTTGTTTTGTTTTGTTTTTCAAGACAGGGTTTCTCTGTGTAGCCCTGGCTGTCCTGGAACTCACTCTGTAGACCAGGCTGGCCTCGAACTCAGAAATCGGCCTGCCTCTGCCTCCCAAGTGCTGGGATTAAAGGTGTGCGCCACCACCACCCGGCAAAACAGAACATTTGTGATGCCAAGTATTGAATAAACATTTTTTAAAGATTTATTTAATTACGTATATGAGTACACCATTGTGCTCTTCAGAGATACCAGAAGAGGACATCAGATCCCATTATAGATGGTTGTGAGCCACCATGTGATTGCTGGGAATTGAACTCAAGACCTCTGGAAGAGCAGTCAGTGCTCTTAACTGCTGAGCCATCTCTCCAGCCTGAGTAAACATTCTTGACTGCTTACTCCTAATCTTCTCTGCACTGAATACTTACGGCATCTTGATTTGTTATAAAAAAAGAGACATTTTAAAATTAAGTATTGCTCCACTAAGCCAGAAGTGAATATGCTCTAAAATATTTACATTCCGAGAGTCATACCAAAAATGAATCTGGATTCTTTTAAAGACCTGTAAGTTTTACTCAAGAATGAACTACTTTTGTGTATCATTTCTTCTCCCCTCCCCCCTTCCCTTCTCCCTCTTGTTCTAGGCCTCTGCTAGCTCATTGTGAGCCACCATACTGGGAATTGAACTCATAACCTCCGGAAGAGCAGACAGTGCTCTGTAACCGCTGAGCCATCTCACCAGCCCCTGTATATCATTTCTAGTTAAGAACATTTACTCATGCCTATTTATGCATTAAACATACAGAAGCAATTGAACATTCCCACTCTGATTTAAGATTCATTCTTATTCTGTGTGCGTGAGTGTGTGTGTGTGTGTCATGAATGCAAGGGCCCGCAGAGGTCAGAGGAGTTCGATTCCCCTGGAGCTGGAGTCACAGGCCATAGTCATCCACCGGATGTGGGTGCTGAGAATGGAACTCAGATCCCCAGGAAGGGCAGTATGTGCTTTTAACTACTGAGCCATCTCTCCGGTCCCCTCTACTCAAAGTCTTTATTTTCCTTTGGTATTTCTAGGCAGGATTTCCCTGTGCAACCCTGTCTGCCCTGCGACTCACTCTGTACATCAGATTGGCATCAAACTCACAGAGATCCACCTGCCTCTGCTTCCTGCTGGGATTAATGGTGTAAGCCACCACCTTTGCCCTGGTTCCTAACCCTAACATATTCCCTTAGCAATGGTTTTGTGACCTTTGTGTGTTTAAATGACATCTTCCATTCATTTATGTGTGTAGGTACATGCGTGTATGTGTAAGCAGGTGGTGTACCAAGGACGACTTGATTGTCCTCTCCTATGATGTGGAGCCTGAGGATGGAAGTAAGGGAGTCAAGGTTGGTTTGTTTTTAACTTACAGACTCCAAAGGCAAGGGGAATATGCTTTACCACACAACTTCTACAACCGACAATTTCAAGTAGGAATGTCGTATGTACCTACCCATTTAACTTCATAAAAGATCTTTTTATTTTATCCAGATATTCTGATTGTACTCCTGTTTAAGATATAAGATTGAGCTGAACAGTGGTGGCATGTGTCTTTAATCTCAGCAGGTGGATCTGAGTTTGAGGACAGCCTGGTCTACAGAGCAAGTTCCAGGACATCTAGGGCTACACAGAAAAACCTATCTGGAAAAACAAAACAAAAGAAAACCCAAAACAACAACAAAAAGAATAAGACTGATAATAATGGGGCTGGCTAACCGGGGTGGGGTGGGAGGAGGCTGAGAATATAGCTCAGAATGCTTGCCTAGTGAGCTGATTCGGTGGGTAGAAGTGCTGACTGAGAAGCCAGAGTTCAACCCCTAGGACTCATGTGGTAGAAGGAGAGCCCCCATCTCACAAGTTATCCTCTGATTCCACATGTGCACTGGGGCAAACACACATCAGCAACAACTCAGATTAAAACAGAGCAGGCTGGAAAAACGGCTCAGTGGTTAAGAGCTCTTGTTGCTCTGACAGAGGATCCAGGTTCACACAACTGTCTGTAACTCTAGTTCCTGGAGATCTGATGCTCTCTTCTAGCTCAGTGGGTACCAGGCACACACATGGTGTGCATATATATTTTTTCATATAATATTTATATTTTTCATATATATATGAAAATACCCATACTCATAAAAAATTTAAATATAAAAAAATTAGATTCTCAAAAATTATTCTCATTAAACCTTTTCTGAATATTGAATGGGTGATACATTAAGTATCATGTAAGCAACGTTAATATCTCCTAAGATACGTACAAGTTTTTTTGGGGGGGGGTTGTTTTTTGTTTTTTTGAGACAGGGTTTCTCTGTGTAGCCCTGGCTGTCCTGGAACTCACTCTGTAAACCAGGCTGGCCTCAAACTCAGAAATCCGCCTGCCTCTGCCTCCCAAGTGCTGGGATCAAAGGCGTGTGCCACCACTGCCCGGCTGATATGTGCAAGTTTTAATCTCTTTCCATTATACAAACAAAATAGAAATTTAGAGTGAGATTCTTTCAAAATGTCACAGATCTCAATTACTGTAAACATATTTTAATAGATTGCCTCAATTTATCACCTTAAAACAGAGACCTTCAGATACAAATGTGCCTGCTTTATTTATATTGCCTTTTTGAATTCCTTAGCTTCTACTTGGAAACTTATACTGCATTTGCTTTAGTCACTCCAGCTACTATTTGGAAGTTCAAATGATGTTAATTATTCCTCAGCCTGTAATTTAACCCCCTAAGAGCAAGCATTGTTTCCACTGTTATTTGACCAGGGTTGGCCTAACTCCTGGTGAGGAGTTCCCAGGTCGAGTTACTGGTTTCAGTTAGCTCTTGGAAACAGTGGCTATTTTAGTGGCTTTATCTTAGTAATATTCAAATCTAGATACACTTGAGAAGATAAAATTAAAAATTTAAAAAGCCCCCACAAAAAGGCTAGTTTTACAAATTACTTTTTTCAAATAACAGGAAATGAGGTGGGTAATGCATCGGGGTTGGTGCGACAGCAAGAGGTCAGAGGTCAGACCACAGTAGTCCTGGTCATTGAGACTTTAGAAACCAATCTCTTCTAAAGCGAGGCCTGAGATGAATCATACCAACGTGCACTCCTGGAAAGGCCTTACCCTTTGGAGTTGGAGCAGGGATATTTTCATCAGAGGCCGGGAATTCTGAGTGTTCAGCTAGCATGAACACGGTGCCAAGTTCAATAGCGGCCATGGGTTCCCACTCCTCAGGATTGGAAAACAAAAACCAAACCAACCAAACCACACTGCACTAATAAAGAACTAAGGAAAGAGTAATACAATCGCTATTATCCTGGTAAAACTCATGTAAAAAGTCACTTTAAAGCCTTTAATCCCAGCACTTGGAAGGCAGAGGTAGGTGAATCTCTTAGTTTGTAATTAGAGGCCAGCCTTGTCTACAGGAGTCCCAGGATAGCTAGGGCTGTCTCAAAAAAAAAAAAAAAAAAACCCAAACAAACAAACAAACAAACAAAAAACAAACAAACAAAACAACAACAACTTTAGGCCAGGGGTATTGCCATGAAGCTGTGCTGTCAGCTCAAGGTCATCCTAACTACACAGATTAACAACCTGTGTAGCTCCAGGCTAGCTTGGGCTAATTAACACACTGTCTCAACAAACAATAAAATCCTCCTAAATCTATTAGTATCAAAGTACTTCACCAAATGTTTACTGGATGGCCTGCGTGGTCTTGTTTCACTCCATCCTTAAACACTCACTGCTGGGAGCTTTCACTAGGGTTACACCAGCATAGATTAGTCTGCCTTCACATTTCCAAAGTATAATCTTTGAAAATGTAAGTATTCTGAAGCAATTTTACAACTGTCCACTTATCTTCCTTCCCCATCTAAGTGAGGCTTGTTAAGAAGGGTCTATCTGTTACCTAAGGGTCAGCTATAATGTGACAGTTATTTCCAAACCCAATATCCTTGCCTTCTAGTTTTTAAATTAATGCATACTATTTTTCTAAAAATAAATCTGTGACTAACAAGGAAGGATCCACAATAAGTTGGAAATATAGCTTCTAAAACTCACTAGTATTTTAAAAATAATGAAGCAAATTTTTATGTTAGGAAGATTTTAAAATGTCTATGTGCTGTTAAAACTATACATTTTCAAATCAACTACTAAATTTCCCCCAAATTCCTCTTAAATGAACTTTTAAATGTAATTTCATTAAAAACAAACAAAAACAAACAAACAAAACAAGCTGGGCAATGGTGATGCACACTTAATCCCAGCACTCAGGAGGCAGAGGCATGCTCTGAATTCAAGGGCCAGCCTGGTCTACAGAGCAAGTTCTAGGATAGACAGGGCTACATAGAAACTCTGTCTCAAAAAAAAAAAAAAACCAAACCAAACCATGCCCCCCAAAAAACAAAACAACAACAACAAAAATAACCTAAAAATCAAATGGCTCAGCAGGGAAAGGCCCTTGTTACCAACCCAAAAACCTGAGTTCAATCCTGGGGACACACAGTGTAGAGAACTACTCATACAACTTGTCCACCCCCAAATAAATGTGACTTAAAAAAAGAACTGTAGTAGTGACTTGAGACAGGTATTGTAAAAGCTCTAAGATCTTCAAAGAGAAAAGGAACCACTTCCCAAGTAATTACAACTCCCACTCGGGTTCTTACAGAATTTGCCATACGCTCACGCACTTGAGCTATTTTATAGGAAATGAAAACAAGCTTGACCAGACTGGGACGAAGTATTACATCACTCTTAAGCTTGCCTGCTGGCTCTTGTTTCAGGAACCTGTAGATCACAGAGCCCACGTTTCTATGCCCCTTTGGCTATTGAGAAAAGATGCTGTCGTTTTTGTTACTCTGGAGAAAAACTATTTGGTACAGGACTCTGGAGTCTGGCTTGTACTTTCCCACACCATTCAGGTAGCTTTGCTTTTGTCTTAAACTTGACTACTAAAGCCAGGGCTTAGGAGTTTGGATTCACTTGAGAAAAAAAAAAAAACCATCAGGTTTCTATATATTAAAGGGGTTACCAAGGTTCTTCACCCCTTAAATTGTTGGTGGTTTGAGGCAGGAGCTTCATCTGAGAATTAGAGAAAATCGGATTAGATAAATTTCACAGCACACGAACTTCTTAGAGATCAATGTGAGCAAAACATGGGAAGAAGAAATTGAAAACGCCAGACAGCAATTTTGAGATCAATTTCAGCTTTACTTTAAATGTGCATTTGTGTGTTTACAGAATATACCTGTCTTTAATATTACTGCAATGTTTACTTTCATCTCAAAGTAGTACATAAAAATAAACCATTCGAGCTTCTCTGTATCTCAGTGTAACCAGGCTTCCAGGACAGGCGTGCAAACATCAGGTTTCTCATTTCAGGCAAATCTCCACGTACATACTAAGCTTAACAACAACAAAACCTGCTCAAATCAGCAATCGCTCTAAAATGCATTAAAGAGAAACCGCATTTTTCCCCCAAATCAAACTTTAGAACTAACCTTTTATAACTAAACTAAGTTGTCGCACCTTTCCTTTCATATATATGCACCAGGCTAAAGACTTCCCAACAACAGATCTTACTTGGCACAAGGACATTTCAAAGAAACCAAAACAAAAGGGAGAAAAAGAAAAAAAGAAAGGAAAAGAGGTTTACGCGGACTCCAGCGCAAGCCTAGTCCACTTCCTCGATGGTGGGTCCTCCAGAGGAGCCGCCGCCGCCGCCTGGACCGCCTTGGTAAAGTTTGCTGATGATGGGGTTGCACACTCTCTCCAGCTCTTTCTGCTTGTGTTCGTACTCATCTTTCTCTGCCATTTGGTTTCGGTCAAGCCAGTTGATCACTTCCTGACACTTGTCGAGGATCTTGCTTTTGTCCTGCTCGCTCATCTTGCCCCTCAGTTTCTCGTCTTCCACGGTCTGCTTGATGTTGTAGGTATAGGACTCAACCGCGTTTTTGGCTGCCACGCGGTCGCGATTAGCTTCATCTTCCGATTTGTACCGCTCTGCCTCCTGCACCATCCGGTCAATGTCGTCTTTGCTCAGACGACCCTTGTCGTTGGTGATGGTGATTTTATTTTCTTTACCGGTGCTCTTGTCGGCAGCAGTGACGTTAAGAATACCGTTGGCATCGATGTCAAAGGTGACCTCGATCTGGGGGACCCCACGGGGTGCTGGGGGGATCCCAGTCAGGTCGAACTTGCCCAAGAGGTTATTGTCCTTGGTCATGGCCCGTTCGCCTTCGTATACTTGCACCAGCACACTGCTCTGGTTGTCTGAGTAGGTAGTGAAGGTCTGCGTCTGCTTGGTGGGGATCGTGGTGTTTCTCTTGATGAGTGGGGTCATGACACCGCCAGCTGTTTCGATGCCAAGCGACAATGGAGTCACGTCGAGTAGCAGCAGATCCTGCACGTTCTCCGACTTGTCACCAATGAGGATCGCCGCCTGCACAGCGGCGCCGTAAGCCACCGCCTCATCGGGATTGATGCTCTTGTTCAGCTCCTTGCCGTTGAAGAAATCCTGCAGGAGCTTCTGGATCTTAGGGATGCGGGTGGAGCCGCCCACCAGCACGATCTCCTGGATCTGGCCCTTGTCTAGCTTGGCATCGCGCAGCGCCTTTTCCACCGGCTCCAGGGTCCCTCGGAAGAGATCGGCGTTGAGCTCCTCGAAGCGGGCGCGGGTGATGGACGTGTAGAAATCCACGCCCTCGTAGAGCGAGTCGATCTCGATGCTGGCCTGCGTGGACGAGCTCAGGGTGCGCTTAGCGCGCTCGCAGGCGGTGCGCAGCCGGCGCACGGCGCGCTTGTTGGGCCCAATGTCCTTCTTGTGTTTGCGCTTGAACTCCTCCGCCAGGTGGCTGACCATACGGTTGTCGAAGTCTTCGCCACCCAGGTGGGTGTCGCCGGCCGTGGACTTCACCTCAAAGATGCCATCCTCGATGGTCAGGATGGACACATCGAAGGTGCCCCCGCCCAGGTCAAAGATCAGCACGTTCTTCTCGCCTCCCGCGCAGCCCTTCTTATCCAGACCGTAGGCGATGGCCGCTGCCGTGGGCTCGTTGATGATGCGCAGCACATTGAGGCCGGTGATGGTGCCCGCATCCTTGGTGGCTTGGCGCTGCGAGTCGTTGAAATAGGCAGGAACAGTGATGACCGCGCTCTGCACCTTGCCCCCCAGGTAGGCTTCGGCGATCTCCTTCATCTTCGTGAGGACCATGGAAGAAATCTCCTCGGGGAAGAAGGTCTTCATCTCCCCTTTATATTCCACCTGCACTTTGGGCTTCCCACCTTCGCTCACCACTCTGAACGGCCAGTGCTTCATATCGGACTGCACGGTGGCGTCTTCGAACTTCCGTCCGATCAGCCGCTTGGCGTCGAAGATGGTGTTTGTGGGGTTCATGGCCACTTGGTTCTTGGCGGCGTCGCCGATGAGGCGCTCGGTGTCGGTGAAGGCCACGTAGCTGGGGGTGGTGCGGTTACCCTGGTCGTTGGCGATGATCTCCACCTTGCCATGTTGGAAGACCCCGACGCACGAGTAAGTGGTGCCCAGGTCGATGCCGATAGCCGGGCCACGGGCGGACATCCTGACTGAAAGACAGGCAAAGCGACGTTAGGACGAAAGAGTCAGAAGAGGCAAGACCGCACCCGAGCCAACGGTCGCTTCACACGACTCCCCTCGAGCGCGACTGGCGTCTCCCGGATCCCTCTGCTGGGCGCCTCGTTCTTATAGTCGTCCCCCTGCCTTCTGGAAACTCCCAGAGCCAATCGGTCCCCGGGCCCGCCCGCTCCAACCCGTCCAGCGCTCCCACAGGCTTGCCTGGTCGGAGTGACCAGCCGGTGGTCCAACAGATAACTAGTTGGGTGAGGAGCGGGACTCCAGCCCCGGGCAGAGCGACCAAGGGGCGGCCGTTATGCAAATGAAGCCCCGCCCAGCGCCTCCAGCCGCTTGGGGGCGTTAAGCTCGCGCCAGTGGAGCCAGTGTGAAAGCCCCCTTTCCCGCTCCCTTTGCCCTTTCTAAAGCGTGATTCGTTGACATCTTTCAGATTGGCGGGGCAGATGCCCAATGAGCAGCGCAGAACCCGAAGCGTGCGGCAGGGAGGCGTGGGGCGGGGCGCGGGGCGGGGCGCGGGGCGGGGCGCGCCGAGGCAGCAGGGAAGGGGCGCTGGCCTCCGGAAGGGTTTCAGCGCGGTTTGGTGTCCGGTGCCACCAGTGACTTGGCCCCCGGGGCCCGAATTCTTTCTGGGGCGGTTGCACCGAATAAAGAACGGCTGGGATCGGCTCTCGTCTTCCCCGCCCTTGCTGTTCCTGCAGCGGGGACCCGGGCTGGGTGCGGGGCGGTTCCAGGGCGGGGACTGTGAAGTTGGGCGGGTGCGAGCATCCCCTCCCCCCTCCGCGTCTTGGCGAGTGCGCGGCCAGGGAAGGGTGCGCGGTGCTTACCCGGGAGGCAGGTGGCTTCCCGCGCAGCGCGAGAGGCCACGGCCCGCGAGCCGCCTCCTTGCTCGGACCCGCTGTCCAGCCTCCGCCTAAGCTTCTCCCTCCGCTTTCCTCGTTTATTTTCTTTCAAGCGTCCTAATGGGCGGTTTTGACTTGTTGGCGGCACTGCGTAATAAGCCAGTGTCACCCTCTGACTCCCGTCCCCGCACACGTGATCCTGTTTAGGAACTAGTCATTTTGAGCGGAGTTCGGTTGAATGCGATTCTCTTTCCTACGGAGAATAGGTTGGCAGCACAGACTTGTGAGAGGAGATAGATGAAAAAGAGTAAACATCTTTGGCACTTGTTTAGCCGGAATATGAGAATAATTCTGGAAAGTACTCTCTGGCACCAGAGGGTGGGCAGAAGCTGGTTTCTGTAAAAGGACTCCCGGGAGGAAAACGGAGAGCTGTAATGTGAAGCCACCGCTTCGCCTTACGGGATGGGAAACTGAGGACAGTCGTCGCCGTAAAACTTTGACAGGTGCCTAATATGAAAAGAAAAAAGGAAACGATCCTCCCTTAGGCCATTGTGCGATAAAAGAGTAAACTTAAATGGAGAGAAATCCGGTGAGAACACAGGGCAGGCGGGGGCACACTGAGCCTAAGGGGAAAATGTCAGAGCATCCCTGAGGAGGTGACATGCCTAACTCCTCCAGAGGAGTGTAAGAAAAGCGTTCTTCATCCAGGTTGAGATGGTGGAGTGTGGACAGCCACGAGGGCAGAAGAGGTCAGAACTGAAGACTGGAGTCAGGAGACGTTCCCCAGATTTTTGTGCTGTTGGGATTTTTTTGTTTGTTTTTGTCTTTGAAGCGCCAGGAAAGAACTACTCCTTTGAAACTGGCTACTGAGTTGTGTGAGGCAGTAATGGAGACGAATTTTTGTATGAGAAACACGAAAGTTTCCTTTGTGTAAAAGGTAATGTTGACAGAATTCTATACAACTTTTAAAAGAGTTTTTGATTTTTAAAATTGTGTGTTTGTGTGTGTGCAGTGTGGTGCAGAGGCCAGAATTAGAGACCCTAGAACTGGAGTGACATATAGTCCTGAGCCACAGGTGCTGGGAATTGAACCCAGTCCTCTGGTGGAGCAGTAAGTACGCTTATCCTCTGAGCCATCTCTCTCCAGTTCAGAGTTCTATAAAACTTAATCAGGAAAGTTTTAAAGATTCTTTCTACTCCTATATGTAATTTACAGTTTCAAAAACACGGTTGCCATTGGCACCACAAGTCTCTATTTTCCATGAAAGAAATTGAAGAAAAACTTGAAATAGGAAAGGATTAAAGAAAATATCAGACCATGTATGACAGTCTGTGTTTATATACCCAGTACTCTTCAACGAGGAGGGAGAGAGGAGTAAAGAGTACTAACTGCTCGTGCAGGGCCCCGGGTTCTGTTCCCAACATACACATGGTGGTTCACCACCACCATTAACTCCAGTTCTAGGGAATGTCACCGTTTTCTGACATCCTTGGGCTCTTGCACTTAAGTGCGCATAAACTCATAAAGGCAAACACATACATGAACAAAAGTAAACCTAAGGCAAGATGGTACACATCCATGTAGACAAAACACCTTTATTATAGTGTTATTATTATAAATGATATATTTTTAAATGAATCTTTAAATAAGAAAGGTATAATGGGCTGGAGAGATGTCTCAGCAGTTAAGAAGCTTGAGGCTTGCTCTTGTAGAAGACCTAGGTTCAGATCTCAGCATCCACATGGGGGCTAACACAACAGCTGAACCTCCAGGTCTAAAGGATCCAACGCCCTCTTCTGGCCTCCGAGGGCACTGCACATAACTCAGGCTCTCCATACACTTTAAGCAAAACAAGACTGAGAGCTGTCAGGCCCGGAACCCTTTCCTACAGAGACCCTTCGAGCTTCAGAAGGAGCCGTTCATTTCTGAAGTAACTCTGCCCTATTGATGCAGTCATCGCAGAAAAAACTTGCAGTCTTCCACCACACTCATCTTTAATAGTTTTCTGAGATGACAGCAGCAGTTATACCTGTGTTTGTATTACCTCTATTTTTCTCCTTTCACTTTTCACCTGGTAAAATTACATTTTCACACTGTATATGATATCAAGAGCCTTCCCCATAAAGGTACAGTAATAGCACTTTTATGTGACACTTCTTCAGTCATAGAATATTAGCACATACTAATCTTGTCAATATCTTTTACATTTCTTGTGTTTGTATTATGTTTTAAAACAGGCTTTTTTTTTTTCTTTTTGATAATTATAATCCAGAATTCATTAAAAACTTAGTTCAGGTGGGTGTGGTGGCACGTACCTAATCTCAGCACTCAGGACCAAGAGGCAGGAAGATTACTGCATAGTGAGTTCCAGGCCAGTATGAGCTATAGATTGAAACAGGAAACCCAAGTAAGTAAAAAGTTAAAATCACAGTCCATTATAAATTATTAAATCACTGGGCAGTGGTGGCGCATGCCTTTAATCCCAGCACTTGGGAGGCAGAGGCAGACGGATTTCTGAGTTCGAGGCCAGCCTGGTCTACAGAGTGAGTTCCAGGACAGCCAGGACTACACAGAGAAACCCTGTCTCGAAAAACTAATAAATAAATAAAGTGTTTTTTTTTTTTTTTTTTTTTTTTTTACCAGATAATATTGTGTTATCAGTGGTGCAGCAAAACAGGCAAACCCTCCCAAGACTGCCCACTACTGCTGTCATTCTGGAGGACTACGGGGCAGTGTTTTTGTTTTCACTTTGAAGAGACCATCTCCTTTATCCGATGTTAATTTGTGTGGGGTTCTTCCTAAAGAGAGAATAGAAAAAGCCTATGCTATTATTTATGGTGGTAATAGTAAATTGGAAATGGCTTAAATATCTAACACAAAAAGCAATTACATATATGCCACACACACATGAATTATGTGTGTGTATGTATATGTGTTTACAGAATTTTTGTGCATATATATACATATATATATATATATATATATATATATATATATATTTTTTTTTTTTTTTTAAATAGGATCTTTTTCTTTCATTTTTCCCCTGGCTGTCTCAGAACTCACTATAGAGACCAGGCTGGCCTTGAACTCACAGAGATCTGTTTGCCTCCCAAGTGCTGGGATTAAAGGCATATGCTACCATGCTGAGCTAGTCACAAGATTTTTAAAACTAATGCTAAACTAGCATTAACATTTGGGAACATTTACCACCACATCTCTCTTTTTTTTTTTTTTTTTTTTTAAGATTTGTTTTGTATGTGTGTCTGTGTCTCTGTATGGTAAGTATATGCCTACAGAGGCCAAAGAGGGCATTGGATCACCTGAAGCTGGGGTTACAGGTAGTCGTGAGCTGATGGAGGTGGATGCTGGAAACCGAGCTCAGAGCCTCTGGAAATGGAAAGTCTGCAAGTGTTCTTAATTGCTGAGCCATCTCTCCAGCCCTGTTTACAATACACAGGAAATTGCCCTTGATATAATTAAGTGAAAATGAAGATACTCAACTTCTGTATGCTTTTTTATTATTATTGCTATCATGCATACAACCGAATGCATGCCCATTCACTTGCATGAGTCTGTAAACTTAAACTGTCTTCCCTATCACTCTCCCCCCACTCCTTTTGGACAGGTTGTCTTGCTGAACCTGAGGCTTTTGGTTGGTTGTGTCTGGAAGCCAGCAAGCCCCAGCAATTATCCGGTTCCCATACACACACGGAGCTGGAGTTACGGATGTGTGGGGTGCATCCATCCTGTTATGTGTGCACTGGGATCTCACTGGGAACTCTGGGACTCTTTTTTTTTTGTGTTGTTGTTGTTGTTTTGAGACAGTTTTTTTCTGCACAGTCCTGGCTGTCCTGGAACTAGCTCTGTAGACCAGGCTGGCCTCAAACTTAAGAGATCTGCCCGCCGGGTGGTGGTGGCGCACGCCTTTAATCCCAGCACTTGGGAGGCAGAGGCAGGTGGATTTCTGAGTTCGAGGCCAGCCTGGTCTACAGAGTGAGTTCCAGGACAGCCAGGGCTACACAGAGAAACTGTCTCAAAAAACTGAAAAAAAAAAAAAAAAAATAGAGATCTGCCCTCCTCTGCCTCCCAAGTGCTGGGATTAAAGGCCTGCATCATCACAGCCCAGCAAACTCTGATAATGTTGATTATGCAGCAACTGTCCTTTTTTTAAAAAAATGTTTATTTTTTTATGTATGTGAGTGCACTGTAGCTGTGTTTAGACACACCAGAAGAGGGCATCAGATTCCATTATAGATGGTTGTGAGCCACCATGTGGTATGCAGGACCTCTGGGAGAACAGTCAGAGCTCTTAACCGCTGAACCATCTCTCCAGCCCTGTAGCAACTGTTCTTAAACAATGAACTATTTTACCATCTCCAACTTTTGTATCTATTAGTAGAATAATTCTGTGTATATGAGAACTATACCAGAGTTTAGATAGCAGGATTATTAGTAATTTTATTTTTATTATATTTTTAGATTTTTTTTTTTTTTTTTTTTTTTTGAGATAGGGTCATACATAGCCCAGGCTAACCTCAAAGTCACTATGTGGCTGAAGATTACCTCAAACTCCTGATTCTCTTGCCTTACCCTCCCAAGTGCTAAGATTATAAACGTGTGCCAACATGCCCAGTTTATTCATCTAAGGATTAAACTCAGGGCTTCACGCATACTAGGCAAGCTGTCAACTGAGCTACCTCCCCAGCCTCTATAATTGAGTTTTAAAATGGCATCTAACATTCGACTGAAACAAAATTCATCAGTCCCATTATTTACACACAACTAGTACTGACTTCCAACAGGTTAAACCTCTCTTTATCAGATCATACATAGACTTTTCAAAATACTTCCTAATCCAAAGACTAAATTTTCACAGATTTGTCAAAGAATCAAGAGCTTTAACATACTGTAAACACTCTTCAATTAATCCCTAGTATCCAGAAAAGTATCTAGAACACAGTAGGAATTCCTAGCCTGGTGGGTTTTGATTTTTGGCTTGGTGATGGTGATTGAGCCCAAGATTTCATGTACACAAAGCCTGTAATGCCCCTTATCTCTGGGCTATAGTCCCAGTCCATTCATTGTTTATTACACATTACCCAAGGTGCAGTATTTCAATCTGAAAACAACTTCACCTTTCCTCTGGGTAAGAAAAAAATCCCCTTACATGTTTCTGTATCAAATGACATTGCAGAGGCAAACAGTTGAGACAGGTTCCTATCTGAAAACATCTGTGCTGGAGATCTCAAGCTCACACGAGGCCTAAAATGAAGTGTTCGTTAGTGTACCAGAGGCCTGAGATGATGTGTGGTTAGTGTACCAGAGGCCTGAGATGATGTGTTTAGTGTACCAGAGGCCTGAGATGATGTGTTAGTGGACCAGAGGCCTGAGATGATGTGTGGTTAGTGGACCAGAGGCCTGAGATGATGTGTGGTTAGTGGACCCGCTGGTAGTAGAGGACAGGGTTAAATTGCCCTGGAACTTTTAATCCCATCCAAGCACAAGCTTTCTTAGGGCTGGAATTGTTTTGAGGAGGCTTTAAGAGAAAAAAGAGAGAGAGAGCAACAGCTTGTAATTTGAGGATTGGAATTCAACTTTGAACAGATTGGAATTCAACTAATATTTATATTCAAGGTCTCTAATAAACAGTGCCATTTTATGAATCTTTGAAATGCCTCCACCCCTTTTTGTGACAGGGTCTTGCTACATGAGACAGGTTAGCCTTGATCTTCCTGTCATGTCCTTTGTTGGTTTTTCCTCATGCATATTTACTGTATGTGAATACATATACATACACACGTCCTTGTGTTTATAGAGGTCAGAGGACATCTTGAGATTGCTGGTGTTCACATGGTTCTGGAGATCAAACTAAGGTCTTCAAGTTTGGTGGCAAGTGCTGTAACCTGGTGAGTTACTCTAGCAGCCCTACAGCCCTGGTCTTACAATAATTCTCCAATTCCTTGGCCCTACAGGAGGGAAAAAAAATCACTACTTGTTTTCTTTTGACTCTTATTTTTGTCTTATTTGGTATAGTGATTTAACCTGTAATTCCAGAAGTCTGAAGGCAGAGGCAGAAAGATCACCACCAGTTTAGGGCAGCCTGGGCTACAAAGTGAGACCCTGTCTGAAAAAAACAAAACAAAACAAAACAAAACAAACAGTAAAACAAAGCTTAGTGTTAAGTTACAACTATAGTTAACTGAAGATACACAGGAAGATGGGCAGGGAGACTCCATGTCCCATGTGGACAGCTAAAAACCTGGACCCAGAAGAGATGGTTTCCGAGACAGAGGTGACCAGAAGCTGCAGGAAATTTGCTTTCTTCATCTTGGGCTACCCTGACTCACAGTCCTTGGGGAACAGCCTGAAACAATCTGGCAAAGTAAGACTGCCCTGTCAACGGGACAGGCAGGCCAAATACTCTATTATTGTCAGCACGTAAAAGATTCTTTACCTGAAAATAAGGAAAGCAAATTATACCGGATAAGTTATTTCTTTGAATAATAAAATGTTTGCTATTTTGAGGAAGGAAGTCAAAGAAAGAGCTAATAGTTTTATCAGATTTTTATACATCATTATTTTGTCTCAGGGATAAACCCAATTAATTTATTTCCAGGTTTTCTGTCAAGCAATATTTTCCAATCATTCTTCTGTATCAGAAACAAACAAAAAACAGGATTCAGCAATAAATTTTAGCTAATTCTCTTTGGGCCACACATGACCACCGCTGGTGACATCACAGTGACACTAGAGGACAGGAGGGCCTGGTAACTTATCCAACTAATTATGTTTTAAAAGAATCAGGTTGCAAAACAATGCAATACAAATAAAGTAATGTACAGACAGTTTAAGTTCTGAATGTAGAGGAGGAACTTTTATTAGGTAAAAGCAACGGATTTTAAAATGTAACAAAAATAACTGTATGTAATCCAAAAATTCCATTTAAAACAACATACAGAAAATAATCACATTGTAATATGCACTTATGCCACTTATAATTATTATAATTCATTACAGTGTGGTCAGTACAGTCAAAATCCAAACCATTCTCTTTAGTAAATCTAGTGTGATAAAAATGTAATCAAAAATTGTTTGTTGAATCGTTTCTATTTTGATATGGTT
Organism: Arvicanthis niloticus; assembly: GCF_011762505.2. NCBI lineage: Eukaryota > Metazoa > Chordata > Mammalia > Rodentia > Muridae > Arvicanthis > Arvicanthis niloticus. The sequence goes on from NC_133430.1 coordinate 39,726,690, forward strand.
TAATTACTGGGAAGTTTTTCTGTTTTCTATGTATTTTAGGAAGCCTGCAGTTCTGTATGCTTCCTTATGTTCTCTAAAGAGATTAACCCTGGTGGGTGTTTAAACACCTGTCTAGCCTTTTGTCTTAAAGCAGTCATATGCTTGGAAAATGTTTTGTCTGTTTGTGATAGGGTCTCAGACAGCCCAGGTTGGCTTGGAATTCACTCTGTAGCCCAGGCTGGCTCTGAACTTTTCTTGACCATCCCACCTCCCAGGACCTAGGACTACAGGGAAATGTCACCATGCCTGGCCTCTGGCTTTGCTCTTTGGGGAAATTCTCTTCTTTCCTCTCTCTTCTTCTCTATCCCTATTATGGGCTATCCTGGTGGACTCTTTCTCTGATTTTTCAGCCAAAGTTTTTAGAATAGTTTCAAGTTCTTATTACATCAGAGTTAAGATTTTCTTCTATTTTTAATAAAAAAAAAATTTAAAGACAAGATCTCATTATATAGCTTTGGCTATCCTGGAACTCAGTATGTCGATCAGGCTGGCCATGAACTTACAGAGATCAGCCTGCCTCCGCCTCCCAATTACTGGGACTAAAGGTGTGTGCCACTACATTTTTCATTTCCTAAGACAGGTTTCTTTGGGTAATTTATTAAAATATTTGAAGAATTTTGCATGAAAACAAAGTAAGCATTTAAACATTTGATATTACACACACACAAAAGCAAAGCAATAAGTAATTAGTCACATAATTAACAGAAAGTAAAAGAAAGTATATTCACAATAAGGAAATAATATGGTCCTAAGATTCCTATGGTTAAGGAGTGTATGTGTAGTCACAGCCAGACTCAACTCTCACTAAATCCTCTCTTCAGGAAGGGATTTCTATAAACATGTTACTATTTCATTTAGTACTTAGTTTTATGTCGAGACCTGAAGAAGAGCATTGTACTACACACTAGTTCTGACTAACAGTTCACACTAACAGAAATTTATTCTACACTATGGGATTGTCGTGGTAAATTCAGAAGAAAATAACGTATGATTTGTGAAAATCTACCACTACTGAATAATAATGCTCCTCTGTTCTTCAAGAGTCTTAGAAAGAAGCTTTGCTGTAACGTTCAGAAGGGTGTGTGACTGGTACCCAGTGAGAAGGGAAGACTAGTGTTACGTCTGCATAATAGCTACATTATCTTGCTAAAGAACTGGCCTGGAGTCTTCTTTCTCGGTAGCCATCTCTTTTTACTTACACTCTACAGATATTTTTAGTATTCCTTTAAATTGCTTAACTATATTTCATAATACATAAACTATAATTCTGGTTATTTTTAGAATGACGTATTTATGGAAATACATACTCATCTCCCTTTATAATGTATGTAAGTAGTCTAGCAAGCCCTATTATTCTAGATCCACGAAGATACATGACATAAAGTTTCATTTTAGTGTACCTTTAATCATTGATATCACATGACTTTTACAGTCACTTTTTTTTTTTTTTTAGCAGATTTCCCATAAGTACTGGGAGAGTCACTGTGAATCAGTTTTGTTACAACAAAGTGATTCCAAAGTGATCTTTATTGAGGTTTTCTTGGATCTTTGCAACCGGAACTTTGGGGATGATGACGTTTGTCAGGGAGACAGAATGGATGGTGCCACGTCAGATCTGATTTCCTGGGTCTGCACTTAAAGATTATCTGTTGAAGAATGATTCTTCCCCATGTCCTCTCCAAATTCAGATCTGTCACTTCTCCAGAGGCTTAGAAGGCCCTACTGCACCACTGCCACACAGAAAAAGACAAAACTCAAGAAAAATAGTATCACAAGTCAACTGCTCTACAAGACGACATCATGCTTAGGTCATAGTATTTTAGCTTTGGCACAGAGTAGGAACCAGAGAATGGCTCCCAGAACTCAAAAGTTACTTCTCAAATGTAATGTACTGTACCTTTCAAGTATAAGGTATTATTACTGAAATAATTCTTCAAACACAGGCACCTTTTCTTTTTATTATTCATATGACTTAAATAAAAGACGGCTGGGTATGTCAGTCTGTGACCCATGGGACATCACAAGTGAGAGCAAAGGAAGTACTTCCCTTCAAACAGGACAGTTTACAATGTGTTCCCTATAGACAGACATCTGACTGACATACAGATGTGATACATTGTAACGTCCATGGTTTTAGTCTACAGCCATCACATAAACACTACTCTCTTCAAATAGTAGTTGTATACTCTGCAAATGAAAACCAAGTAAAAACGTGGCCAGGATTAGTCCTAGGTCTGTAACTCTCCTAACCTGTCCCCTTGGTATTGGGTAGAGTAATATTTTTGCAGGGATTTTTTGCCTTAATATTAATATCCTTTTAAAAAGTCCCTTAAAATGTTTTCCTGACATCAGGGAACATAAACATTTGAAGGTAAAAGTGATTTTCATAATCAGTGTGTTTAAGTTTGTTTCACCAGAAACAGTATTATGGCTGTGCATACATGCTTGTGATACTGGCACTTGGGAGGTAGAGGCAGGAAGATCAGAAGTTCAAGGCCACGCTGGGCTACCTGGGACCCTGTCTTCAAAACAAAACCCCAGCTCTATCTATTCACTTGATAGAGTGAGTAACCAGGAATAAACTGTTGGTTTAAGGAGAAAACACAACATTCTTTTAGTATGGTTTAAAGGCTGTATGTTTAACTCTAGTCCCCTTTCAAATAGGTCATTATAGACTATTAAACAAGAGAGAAAGGGGCAGGGTGTTTCTCTGTGTAGCACTGGCTGTTCTGGAACTCACTCTATAGAACAGGCTGGCCTTGAACTCAGTGGTCTGCACATGCCACCATGCCCAGCCCTTTTTTTAAAAAAAAAAATGTAAAATTTCTTACACGAAATTATTACTATTCTTGGCTCTGAGAGGTCTTTTGTCACCGTCCTTGGTGCCAGCCTTTCCTATGCTTTTATACTTAGCTTGATGACCAGCACATTGACACATTCGAATGAAACATGGACTGAGTTGTGATCTCCGCATCACCTTTCAGTTATAATGGCCTCCTGCCTTCCAGGGATCTGTGTGGGCTTTGATACAGAGAATATCATTTATTAATTTGCCTCAGTGATTTGGTTCTCCTGAATATAAGGAAGTTAAAGATTCAAACTCAATGCTAACTTCAAATACTTCTGTGTATGTATGTACATATGAATGTTGGTAACAAGTTGGTTCAAAATTAGTATGGACTTAGAAGTTGTTACTGTTCTTTGGTTAATTTCTATTTACTGTCACTGACAGACAAACATGAAAACCCTTCTCTTTTTGCCCTTAGAAAGCAAAGTTTCATGTTTTTATTGAGATCATACCCTTACCAAGTAATATGTCCTAGACTTTGACAGAAGGCAGTGAAGAGCAGGCCACCATAAATGTCTCTATTGGTATCATCCACAGAACCTTCTCCACTCTACTGTTTTACTTTTTAAAAAAAAAAGATTTATATTGTTCTCCTTAAAGCATTACTTAACTCTTTTTGTTTTAAGTGCTGTTAGACTGGGGTGGTTAAGAGCTGTCACTTCATGGGGTCATCTATCACTTATTTTTGTAATAAGACCACCTTTGAGCTTGCCTGGAAATCTATACATACTTTCATAAATGGGATTATACATTTTAAGACTAGCCAACTTTTGTTTTTAGCAAAGCAACAGCACTATACCAGTGGGGGAGGGGAATTTGTTTGCTGCCAAAGGAAAAGTGAGTTTCCACATCTATGAAGGCGAAAAGAGGAAACTGTTTATTCTTTATCTTGCTCTTTTCTTGGGAGATTTGCTCAAGTAATCTTTCTTCAACTCATTAACTCCATAACCAATGAGGAAACAGAGGCTTGTGGAGACATTAACATGCAAAGAGTAGAGAAAGGGAAGCCCTAGACAGGTATGTGAAATCTGAACCCAAGCCAACTTTTCAACTGATTATTGGGCCCCCAAAGAACTAACCATCCTGGCAAATATTTTAAGTTTAAATGAAGCAAAATCAAAAACATTCCTCAGCATGTCACATTTATGTTAAAACAGCTCACTTAATGATTCATTAAAATAAAATTTGGCTTTCTACTCTCAGACTCTCCCTCATACTGTTCGTGAGGTCCTACTAGTACCAGCCACCTTACCAGGCACCACTGATGACAGATGACCAAGGAGCACAGCCTCACACGATCTTTATGTGTGTCCTGTGCTGAAAGGCACTTCCTTTTAGATGGAATTAAACTTCATGGTTACAGACAAGCATATAGCCTAAGTCAAAGATTAAGGTTCAAACCCCACTCTAATATATATAGTTTGTGTGCTTTAGGAGAAAGTTTGTCTCTGGTCCTTAGTTCCCCATCTGGAAAGTTAGTATACTTACCTCAAAGGGGATGAGGCTTAATTATGCATGCAAAACGCCTGAGTATAGAGTATTGACACAATGGATGTTGGGATTACAGAGAGCCTATGGCTTTCCTAATCCGGGATGTAAACTTCATATTCTTAACAGCAAGGATGGTGTCCCAGGAAAGCACTGAGCCACAGCTAATTTACAGAAGACAGGATGCTACAAACATTCTCCCCTTACCTACCGCTACTCTGCAATCCTAGTTAGTGGTAGAGAATTTTCCAATTTTATCATTGGAAAGCACTTGGGAAAGTGTTGGGAAAGAGGAGGGTGAACACATTTGAGGAACTGATCAAAACAGATCAATAGGATGGGGGTGGGGGCTGAATTAATTTCTTTCTTTCTTTCCTTTCTTCAGTTTCTGTGTAGCTTGGGCTGTCCTCAGAGAACTGTCTTATCTTTTTAAAAACAGTTTGTAACAGGTTATCATATAGTCCATTAAGAAATGGTCCTGGTGCCGGGCGGTGGTGGCGCACGCCTTTAATCCCAGCACTTGGGAGGCAGAGGCAGGCGGATTTCTGAGTTCGAGGCCAGCCTGGTCTACCGAGTGAGTTCCAGGACAGCCAAGGCTATACAGAGAAACCCTGTCTCGAAAAAAACAAAAACAAAAACAAAAAAAAAAGAAAAAGAAATGGTCCTGGTTTAACTTCCCAAATGCTGTGTTTATAAGTATGTACCATCATATCCAGCTCTTAAGTTATGATAAACCCAGTTCAAATCAGGTATGTCAAATCTTAAACTTTTCAGCTATATGTATATGTACATGTTCAGGTCTTTTTCTTTTGGTATTGATTTTATTGTTAACGATAGGTTTTACTTTTAAATATTAAACCATTACACTGGTTCTTAGGAAGATTTTTCAGAGATCTGGAGGATACAGAGCTTTCCTAGTGATATAAAATAATGCTTAACCAGTGAGAAAGTTACCACCACTCACCACCAGCAGGCTTTGGGGGCACATCCTTGGCATGCTCATAGGCACCATCCCATTGGGTATTTCAGTCACAGTTGGATTAGTCTAGTCAAATGATTTGAAAGCCTATACCTTCTCCTACAACTTCTATATGTTGGTGTATGCTCAAATTTACAGGTTTTGTTTGTTTGGTTGGTTTTGGTTTTCCGAGACAGAGTTTCTCTGTGTAACCCTGGCTCCTTCCTGAGTGCTGGAATTAAAGTGGTGCATTACTAAACTTGGCGTATGCTCCTATGTTTGCTTCAAGCCGAATGATGGATTTTCAAGACCATTATTGTCCTGTCTTAACAAGCTGTATTCATTAGTATCTTTAATTTTTCTGAGACGGGGGTCTTACTATGTAAAGACCATAGCCCTGAACTCAAGTGGTAACCTTGAACCCAGCCTAGCCTCTCTGCATGCTGATATTACAAGCATAAACTATTACACTCAGTTTAAATGTTTTTTTTTTTTTTTACCAGCACTCCTCTCTAGAATCCTTTCTTCTAATTAATTCTTTGCTCCGAGTCAAATTGTTCATTGCTTTATATTAATTAAACACTTGCTAGATACCACGTTACCCATGAGGGTCATTTCTCTTGAGATTTTTCACTTAAAAAATATGGGAAATTAGCTGGGTGTGGTGGTGCATTACTGTAATCCCAGCACTCCCAATGGAGGGCTAAAAGAATGGAGACCTCCATCTCAAAGTTTCTTGAGCTATAAAAAAGCAAGACCCTGCCTCAAGAAAGAAGACCCTGAATGCTTCAGCGCTCTTCTTTACAGAGCATGGGAGGCTGAGGCACAGACCAGCATGGTTTTGGGTTAGGAGTCACAAGCCAAGGGAAAAAGAAGGGAAAGGGGGAGAGGTTGAATCCAAGTCTTTTGCTGCCTTGTTTCTACTTAAGTTCTGAGCTCCAGTCTTTAGGAAAAAATTTATCTATCCACGTTGTAGTATCGACCTTGTTTGAGATGGATTATTTCTTTAGGATTTTTTGCTGTTTCCAAAAGGGAAACTCCAGCACATAGCTCAGGAGAGAATGGCTGCCTAGTATATCCAGGCTCTGGGTTTGATCTGGACCACCAGGGAAAAAGATCCAATTAGACTGTTCCTTGTTTACTGAAACTCCAGAAATGGGCCATCAAAATGGAAAGTGTCACTAATAGAGGGAAAAGATGCTATGCTTCTCTGGTTTCTCTCTTCCTCTCCAGGTCAGAAAATCTGGATCCTAAATGTGTATGAGGCATCAAAGCCAGAAGTAGCAGGCAAATTCCATCCCAGCCTTGACAACCCAAAAGGAGAGGCAATATGCAAAGGAGGTGGAGATTTTCTGGACCCTCCCAGGAAGGAAGGTGAGAGGGATCTGAGGAGAGGAAGCAGTGGCTGTTTTTCATTCACCTTAATTTTATACTTTAAATAACTTTACCTAGGCCCTGTCTTGTTAAAGAAAATTGTACACGCTGCTTAGAGAAACTTGTGCTACCCTGTGGCTTAATTCCCCAAAACCATGCATACTATGTTAGTAATGAAACAGAAATCATCATCAAACATACCTTTTTGAAACAAGTGTCATAGCTGGGTAAAGCTAGATTATGTTTATACATTGGCTTGCAAATTTGTTGTTAGCACACACTAAGACACTAAATTAAGTCTCTCTAGTGAAAAAGAGGATTCCTCTCTCAAAGTGGGGAAATGACTGTAACTGTGGGAAAATCTTTTCAACAGAAATTCTGACAGGAAAAGTGACCACAAGAAAATTGGGTCCCCTCAGACATCATATAATTTGAACATTTCATTTGAGTTTGTCTCCTCTCCCTTTACACTACTTTTTGATGTCTGGCTTTTTTAGAGAACATTTATCAGGTTCTTACTAGTAATCTAAACATACTATTTTCATTTTCAGTTTTAAGTATTTGTTAAGCCATCATATCCAAAACATTTTAAAATGACTTTTCCCAGCTTTTTCTGTTAACTATGTACCCTGTGGAGGTGGGGGTGGGGGGCAAGACAAAGCCCAAACAAAGCCAGCTCAAGAGCTCATTTGTGTTTTGTGCTTCTCCTGGTGGTCATGCTTTAACTCTGTCCTGGGTCTGCGCATCCCATTTGTCTCACTAACACTTCAACACGTGCCCGCAGATCTCTGTGCTCACCCTGGACTTTCCACTCACCCTGCACTAGCCAACATGTCTCTCTGTTCTCTTGGCAACTTGTGCTTTTATGCAAATAGGATGTGAAAATATGATTTGCATATCTTAAAAATATCACGAGAGCAAAGAGCAATGCTTTTAAACTGTGGTCCACAATCAAAGTCATACTTTTAAATATAGATGTTAACTAAAAATCCCTTTCAGTATTAAGAAGGGTGTTCCAAGTAATTCACATTAAAAGGCATTCTATTCGATAGATGTGTTTATTGGTGGGTTATTTTGCCAGTGTTTTAGTTCACACGTAACTGATATAGACCCTGTCAACAACTAACAATATGATCACTTTACCTGAAAAGTAGAAGCTGTCCCCATTTATAAGCTGTGATTATTTTATAGTCCTCAAATCTTGTATCTTTTACAGAAAATGATATAGAAAGCATAGAAATAAACTGTAATTTGCCACAACACATTTTCTCCAAATCTTAGTGTAAAACACAACACACTTTTGTGCACTCTACTTTTATAGAACAACCAGATTTATAATTGATTTCTTTATTTTATTAGATTTATCAATATACATGGCAGCTTTTTCAAATCTCAGTTCCAAAGTAATTTTAAAAATGAAAAATCATTTTTCTTTAGATGTCATATTCCTAAAGAGCTATTAAAGTCTATTTATAAACAAAATAATTGATAAACTAACACACTTTAGAAATCAGAATATTTTTAAATTAAAATATTTTAATGAATACAAGATGTCTTTTTTTTAATTAACTATCATAGTTAAATTCATTATCACAAAACAAAATGGCTTATCCCCACTAATTTCTCGTGAGGGAAAGTCATTGGGATTTACACTTAATATAAGTTTTAAATGTGATTATTAAATGATAACATTTTATCAATTATAGGAAATGTTCATTTATAGGCGTCTCCTTAGGTCTATCAATCTCAGGCCAAGACTGAGCCCATGTCAACCTGAAAGGTTAGATTCAGTGCACCTCACTTGCCTAATAAGTTTGTCAATTTAAGAATATAGATTTCATTTGTAAGGGAGAATAGTAGCCACCCCACTATACAACTGACAAAAAGCCCCCCCAAAAAACAAAAAACCACCAACAAAAAAACCCCAAAAATCCAAAAAGCAAAAAACAAAGTTAAAAATGAATAGGACAGTTTTAAATAATTATTTTAAAATTCCTTAAAAATTTAAGCAGGAATGGTCAGTAATCTTGGGTTTAAAATTTCATAGGATACCCTTAAAATGAAAGTACACAGAAATAGCAAAGTCATTACCTTATCGATTAAAAAACAAAAAACAAAAACAAAAACTAGATTTAATAGTCACTGAAGGGGTAAGGGCCACTTACAGTCTACATCAAAGTCATTTAATGGTAAGAAAACTAGCAACAAAGAATGCGCTCAAAAACAACAAAAATGATAAACATTTAATGCCTAAAATATACTTAAGGGCCTAAACAAAAATGGTCAAAGTAAAAGGGCCTTGAAAATTTCCCCAACACTTGTTATAAAATCAGTTCTAAATAGCTCATATCCTTTTTGCTTTGGTGTTCTGCCTAGCGACTAAACAGCTGTACAGTAGAAACCCATCAGGTTCTTTTCAAATGCTTGGCATTATAGTGTGATCTCATATCCTTCCTCAAATTAAACTTTGCTCCACATATTCCACACGTATACAGGTGAACATCCATATGCTGCTCCAATTGCTCAGTGTTTGGGAATATCTGAAAGCAGACCTGGCATATCGTCTCACCACCAGACAAATGAGAGATCATATGCCGGACATGGTCATGTTTTCGGAAGTTTCCTTGATCACAAATGGAACAGACATACCTGGCCATGCCTTTGTGCATATCATTGTGCAGACGCAACTGGCGCTCTCTTAAAAACTGCTTCCCACATGTCTGACAAACAAACTGCTTTTCTTTAGTATGAACAGTATAGTGCTCTCTCAAATGACAGCGCTGATAGAATCCTTTTCCACACAGATTACAAAAATGTTTTCGTCTGTGATCTCTTTCATTTTCTTCCATGATGGTACCCTTAAACATATCTTGGTCTAGGCAGCTAGACATATGTTCCACTACTAAATTTTCAGTTTCAAAACGCTGGCCACAATTAGGACATCGAAAAGGACAGGCAGAATGTTTAAACAACTGCTTCTTCTGGAGACTGTTTATCTGGTAATGATTGTCTCTGAAATCATCTAGCATGTCAACAAACATGTCTCTTATCTCAGCCTGCTCATCAGGGTTCTCTTCCATGTCCATTTTCTCATCAGCGTTCCCTAGCCCATTCATTGTCAGATCCTGAGGTTCTCCACACCTCTGAGCGTGTTCCTGAAGCTGTCTGCCCTTGACAAGTATCTGTCCACATTTACCACACGCACAGATATTTTCGATGTGCTTGGCTAAGTAATGAGATGACAGGTCCTCCTCAGTTATTGTGAGTCCACACAACTCACAAGATGCGTTCTCTGCGTCCTCCTGGATTGGACTGGTGTTGTTCGGGGGTCTCATGTTCTCTAAAGCACCTCTTTCATCCACACTGATGGACATCCGAGGTTTCAGGGTTTTCCTGCCACTTTTTTTAATGCCGACATCTTCCTCAACATAGTATCTATAAAACGGCTCTTCGGGTTCATCTTCTAACTCATCATTGTCAGTGGACTCGTTGCAGTCTTTCTCAGTGACTTTAATAATGTTAAAGTCTTTCATGTCATCTGCAGGGACATCTTCTGGTTCCATCTTGATGACAATTCGTTTTGTCTCAGCAGCTCTACTTTTTTCCTCACCAGCTATTCCAGACTCCACGGTGCTTTTTCTGCTTCCAGTGGTTGACGCTGAATCATCAGGCGCCTGGCTGGCGTCTTCTCTGTATTTGTCTGTCTGTGCAGAAAATGGTTTAGAAGAATCCTTTTCACCAAGCTCAGCTTTGATGTTACTATCTTTTCCATCTCTAATATCTAGTATTCGGTGGTAAGCTCTTGTCGTGTTTTGGTATGAGTGTCTGTTGGTACAGGTCAACACATGTTCGTCTAGTAACTTTTCACAGCTGAAGCCAAACCCACAACTATCACAGGTAAAACTCCGACCAAAGCGTCGTGACACACGTTCTTTTGGAGTCGTTAATTTGGACACAGAACTTTTTTTACACACATCAAACAGTGGCTCAGGAAAATTAGCCAACTGTAAAGATTCTTCATCAGGCTCTCTGTTATGTGGCGTATTCACCGTTGAACTGGGCTCCGCACACCACCTGTTGGCTTCACTGCCATTTCTAGCTACCGTGTCTTCATACATTCTCACCCCAAAAATCATCTTGCTGTTCTGTTTGCTGGAAGCAGAAGACGAACATTTTGAACTAGAACAGTCTGCGTCCTGTATATCTTCTAAGCAGTCAGGAACATTGTACAGCTGGAGGTAGTTCATGGCCACTTTGAACTGCTCAAAACTGGAAGGAGCGGTCATAATCTTTCCTAAATACATGAACTGCAAAATGAGATCAAAACACTCAGCGCTTATTTTCATGTTGCTGAGGTTCAGTTGTGCAGTACTATGCTGATGGTTCATGAAAAACATCCTAAAGTAGGAGCTACAGGCAGCTAGGACCGCTTTGTGTGCTTGGAAGTAAATGTCGTCAATAGCAATACAGCAGTCACAGAGAAAGCCCCACTCTCTCTGGTTGTTCAGCTGCTGCAGGACATAGCTGCTGTGACTGGGCTTTGCCATCTTCTATTGGTTAGACCTATGTAAAATAGAAACATAACAGTCAGGAAGGCACTGAACAAAGGACGCTTCAGCATGATTCTTGACTTGTATACTTTTGCTATTACAACCAAGCATGGTTTTCTACACTAATGAAGCAAAAGCTGGTAAATTTTTTTTAGGTTTGAAGATGAAAATCCTTAGTCATTTATTCAGTTTTCTCATCTTGAACAAAAGGAATCAGAAGCAAAATCCTTTAATGTTTTTAAAATTAAAAACAAATCCAAACCCAAGATCTCTCTCTCTCAGTTGGTGGAGTGTTTTTCTTAGAAAGCATGAGGGCCAGGCTCTGACGTGTCTGGTGTGCTGGGGCAGTCTTTAGTTTTAGTCCCTTAACAGCTGCACTCGGGAGGCAGAGCCAGGCAGGTCTCTATAAATTCCAGCCCAGCCTGGTCTATAGTGTAAGTTTCTTTCTTTCTTTTTTTTTTTTTTTTTTTTTTTTTTTTTTTTTTTTTGGTTTTTCGAGACAGGGTTTCTCTGTATAGCCCTAGCTGTCCTGGAACTCACTCTGTAGACCAGGCTGGCCTCGAACTCAGAAATCCGCCTGCCTCTGCCTCCCAAGTGCTGGGATTAAAGGCGTGTGCCACCACCGCCCGGCTATAGTGTAAGTTTCAGGCCAACCAACGTTACTCAGTGAGACCTTGTATCCACACAAATGAGGAAGCATAAGGACTACCCAGAAACCATACATTTAAAAAAGCTGGGCACGGAGACCTGCTGCAAGTGGCTAGCCTATTTGGGAAATTCCAAGCCAACGAGAAACCCTGTCTCATAAAACAAGGTAGACAGCACCTGAGGAACAGCACCTGAGGAACAACACCTGGCCTCCATATGTGCACGCTCCCGCAAACGAACGAAAGAACGAACGAACACACACACAAACACACGAACACACACACACACGCTCCTCTATAAAAAAATGAACATATAAAATGAATACAAAAATTGTTTTCATCCTAGAGGGAAAACATAGAGACCAGACAGTAATTCAAAAGACACAAACAACAAAAGTAAATAAAACAGCAATTTAACATAAAAATTAATTTGAGAGATGAGCATTAAAAGCCTTTTGAATGATTTGATAGCAAGGAACTGCTGCTTGTTTTAAAAGTGCAATATGAGCCTTTTTTTTTTAAAACTGTACTAAAAGTCTTCCCTTTTCAAATTGATTTTGAGTTTTTATTTTATGTGTATATGTATACGCACCATATACATGCAGGGGCCTATGGAGGTCAGAGAGGGCATTAGATTCCTTGGAACTGGAGTTACAGGTAGATGAAATTGCTGAGAACCCATCCAGGGTCATCTGCAAGAGCAGTAAGCCTTTAACAGCCAAGCCATCTCTCCAGCCCCTACTGTGAGTCCCCCCACCCCCATCCCAGAACCTGGAACTCACTCTAGGTAGCTCAGGCTAACCTCAGACTCAGAATCCTTCTACTTCAGCCTCCTGAATGCTGGATTACATGTGTGAACCACCACATGGAGTTAAGATAAGAAAGTCCTTACAGATGAAGTCACATATTTGAAGTAAACCTCAAAACAAATGAGGGAATGAAGGCTATGGATAATATAAGACTGGCTGCGTTAACTACTGAAACAAGGCCATAGATTTTCGTTTCATATTGAAACTTTTCACAGGGAACAGTTTATTAGGGCTCGAGAATGGCTTAGTGGTCAAGAACATTTTCTCTTCTTACAGAGGACCCAGGTTTGCTCCCCAATACCTACATGCAGCTAACAACCATCTGTAACTCCAGTTCCAGGGGAGTCAATGCCTTTTCGGGTCTCCATAGGCAGTGCACACATATGGTGCACAAACATAAATACAGACGAAATACTAACACACATAAACTAAAATAAAAAATCTTTTAAAAATAAATAAAAAGTTATATTAAAGAACCTGCTGGGCTTGGTGAGGTAAGTCCCAGCACTTGGGTGGATCTCTGTGAGTTCCAGGACAGCCAGGGAAATACAGTGAGGCCCTGTCTCAAAAACCAGAAAACAAACTTTAGTAGGTTATATAGAAATTACACCAATAGTTTGTAGTCGGAATAAAGCTTTTATTATTTATCATGTAGTTGAGAGGAAAAGAAGCAATGGGTATCTGGGAAGACAGTATCTATCTAGTTTTATATTGTAAATTTTCTCATTTGGTTAAAAAAAATTGCTTAGTGGCTGGAGAAGTAGCTCAACCGTTAAAGAGCACTGGCTACTCTCAGAGGAGTTCTCAGCACCCACACAGAAGCTCGTACCTGTGTGTTCTAACTCTAGTTCCTGGGCTTCTGACACCCTCACATAGACAGAAATGCAGGCAAAACACCAGTGCACATAAAAAACAAAACAACAACAAAAACCAAAACAAAAACTTGCATACTTAGAATGGTGAGTACTTATATGCCAGGAATATATTTTACTTTTATGGTAGTTTAACTCAAATAGTATCATGTTATGTCGACCTTTCTCTAACTTTTCAACATTGATGGACGGTGTTGTGTAATTATTAATATAGTGACTCAATTGTGGGCAAGAAGGAGAAATTTTTTTAAATCCTAAAGGTTTTATTATATTACAAAGCAAAAATAAAATCCAACTTAAAGGTGGACATAACATATACCCATAATCAAAGGCTGAGACAGGAGGATTGAGTTCAAGGCCAGCCTAGATTACACAGAGTTCCAGGCTAATCAGGTGCACATAGTTGGGCCCTGTTTTTTATTTTGTGTATATGTGTTTTAAAGAGGTATAAAAAACCAAAAATTTTCTAAATTTTAGTCTCAGATTTTAATATGTACCCATAAAACTTAAAAATATCAAACCCAATGGGCTGGGGAGATGGCTCAGTGGTTTAAGAGCACTGGCTGCTCTTCCAGAGGTCCTGAGTTCAATTCCCAGCAACCACATGGTGGCTCGCAACCATCTGTAATGGGACCTGATGTCCTCTTCTGGTGTGTCTGAAGACAGCTACAGTGTACTCATATACATAAAATTAATTAATTAGTTTAAAAAACAAACAAACCCAACAACCATAACAAGTTGTTCAGTGAAATAAAATATTCATTCTCTTATTTATGTTTTCCTCTTTTGAGACAATATCTCTCTACTCAGCCCTGTCTGTTCTGGAACTTGCTAAGTATACCAAGCTGGCCTTGAACTCACAGATACTCCTACCTTGATACCGCCCCCCTCCCCAGAGTGCTGGGATTAAAGTTGTGAGCTGCCAAAATACAGCTCTAAAACCTTTCTATCTCTGCTTTTATCCTTCCTCTCGATAACTACAGATCACATACCATGTTGTTCATGCTTCCCTGCTATATACTGGCCCATACTGTCCGCCTTCCTAGTTCCTTCCCTACCTAAATGTTGACAGAGTTCCCTAGGAAGAGATGGGGCCTGTGAAATGGAGAAGCCATTGTGTCTCAGAAGCCAAATCAAGTGTTTCAAAAAGGTAATAAAGACAAAAGCTGTACATGTTCAAAGACATCATTTATGTTATTCATAAGAGTTAATTACACAGGCTGGTGAGATGGCTCAGCAGTTAAGAGCACTGACTATTCTTCTGGAGGTCATGAGTTCAAATCCCAGCAACCACAGCTCACAACCATCCGTAATGAGATCTGATGCCCTCTTATGGGTGTCTGAAGACAGCTACAGTGTTCCTACATATAATAAATAAAAACCTTTGGGACAGAGCGAGAGGGGCTGGAGGGAGAGGGAGAAGGGAAGGGGGGAATAAAAAAGCCTTAAAACATTTTAAAATAAAATATATTGATAAATGAAGGTACAGAAACAAATTATGTTACAACTAGAATTATATAAACAAATCTACACAGTAATACAACCTAATGCAAAGGTAAGAAAGTATACAACTCTGACCCAAGCCCATCTTAAGAAAGGTGAGATTTTGAGGTCACTAGCTATTCCACTGTAGGATTCACAGAAACATTTAATAAAAATAAAGAGAAACAAGCAAAAAGGATCAAAAGCTCTGAATGAGTTTCTAGTAGTAACGGTTATTGGAACTTAGTGGTGCCCACACAGAACAGATGAAACTGAGTGGGGCAAACGGTGTGGGGGGCTGTCCTGCTTTCCCATTGTACAACCTGCCTACAATCATTTGCCCCAGCAGTAAGGTGGGAATAGTAACAATGACTCCAATAACAAACACAAAGAATCACACAACTCATGTGGAAACGCAGTTGGCCATGTAGTAATTAATGGAAACAATACCATCTGCAGTTGCAATGGTGGCACTGCTTATCTGAGCACCAGGAGGTAAATCTAACTGGGTAAATTTCCTTCCAAGTAAAAGAAATGACAGCGTCAAAATCCCAAGACCCCTTCTTAGCTAAATGAAAAATGCTGATTTGGCCACTAACAGAAATGAATACAAACATAGAAAGGCAACTACATACATGTGAAGCTATACACTTTTCAACTAGTTAAAATTCACATACTCTGCATTAACCCAAACAAGCACTATTCCAATCAGCACAGCCTCTAAAGCACTTTGATGAACATTTCTTTATTCAATAAATCAGAAATTGTATACACTGAAACCAGCAAGGGCACAGGTATCCTAAAGCCCAAGAACACGTGGAGAAGTTTTCTTCCCTAGATTATGGATTTCACACAGCATGTAACCAGAAGTGCCTGCTCTAAAGAAGGCAGCAACCGTGCTGGAGAACAAGAAGAGAGTCCAATGGCAGGTGTAAACCCTGTGTGTCACATTCCTTCAATTCTAGCGCTTGGGAAGCAGAGACAGGAGTGTCCCTCAGTTTCTGGCCAGCCTAGTCTGTAGGGCGTTCCAGGACAGCAAGCTCCCTCCTCCACTCCCACAAAGAAACTGTATTAAGCATTTATTTTTTATTAAACAATTTCACTCAAATTTCAAAAAGTTTGCGTTTTAATTTTTTTATTTATAACTTATAAAAATGTTAGGACTAGGGAGATGCTCAGTGGTTAAGAGCACTTGTTGCTCTTACAGAGGACCTGGGTTCAATTCCTAGCACTCACATGGTGACTCACAACTGTCTGTAACTCCAGGTCTAGGGGATCCCATGCCCTCTTCAGACCTCAGCAGGCAACAGGCACACAGGTGCTATACAAACATACACAGAGGGAAAACACACACACACACACACACACACACACACACACACACACACACACAAATAAAATAAACAGATCCAAAGAAACATTCCTGAGCGTGACTTTAATCCCATTACTGGGAGGCAGTGGAGACTTATGAGTTCCAGACAAAGGCCTGGTTCACATGGTAAGTTCCAGGCCAGTTGAGGGCTACACAGTGAGACCCTGTGTTGTTTGTCAAACAAACAACAAAAAGAGTCACCAAAATTCAGTGAGTTTTATACTATGTAGCTTATCAAGAAGCTTTTTATTTTTATTTTTTAAAGAAATTATTCTATGTATACGAGTACACTGTCTTGTCTTCTGACACACCAGAAGAGGGCATCAGATCCCATTACAGATGGTTGTGAGCCACCATGTGATTGCTGGGAATTGAACTCAGGACCTCTGGAAGAGCAGTCAGTGCTCTTAACTGCTGAGCCATCTCTCCAGCCATCACGAAGTCTATTTACATATAGAGAGAGTCCTTATATTTTACCTGCTCTGACTTTTGTGATTAAAATCTGTTGCTGAATTTGGTTGTGTTCCCAGCTATCACTGGAAGAACATGTTTATCACAGCTGGCAGTTGGGCCGGGACACAAAGTCAAACCCTCAACTTACATTCAAAGGTCTGATACCCAGGTCAGTGCCAGCATTAAGGAGGCAGAGATCCAGGACATCTTACACTAAAGTTGAGAATTACTTTGAAAATGTTTACCAAATTAAAAAATTTACATGTCAAAATGGTCAAGAAACACATCAACTGTATTAAGTAATTCAGACAGTCATAAACCTATAGAGAATAGATCTTAATCTAAGTCCAAGAGTCTTCTCTCATAAAAATCAAACATCTAGGACTACTACACATTGTATCAGGACATAGTTAACTGAGGTAAACTAGGTACTAGGACTATAGGCAAGTATTCCTATGCACCTCCGATGGTACTAAAACTTCCTTGGTACTACCTAGTATGGTCTTCTGCAAAGACCATCAACTAAGGACTGGGTAGGTGTCCTGAATTCAGGTACTATTGTGTAAGTGCAGAGCCTCATCTGAACGACAGCTGTGACGTGGCTGTACCTGTCTTTACTGACATGTTCCCTAAGGATATGATGAGAGCTTTATTTATTTATTTATTTATTTATTTATTTATTTATTTATTTAGGTTTTTCGAGACAGGGTTTCTCTGTGTAGCCCTGGCTGTCCTGGAACTCACTCTGTAGACCAGGCTAGCCTTGAACTCAGAAATCCGCCTGCCTCTGCCTCCCAAGTGCTGGGATTAAAGACGTGCGCCACCACCGCCCGGCATGATGAGAGCTAAAAAAAAAAAAAAAAAGACAGGGCCTCATATATCCCAAGCTGTCTTTAAACTCTATTTGTAAAAGAGGATGACTTTGAACTTCTGATCATACTTCTGTCTCTTAAGCTCTAGAATTACAGCTCTGCACCACCATGCCTGGTTTACTAAGTGCCTGTGACAGAACCTATGACTTCCAGCACACTGGGTAAGCACATTTGTCAACAAGCTATACCCCTAGGCTTGTAGAAGCTATTTTTAGTAAATTTCTCACTGACATACTAAAATTTGAGGAATAATTTTCTCTGTGGATAAAGCTCCTGAATTAGGTTAATTAATAGGTTTTGCCTGATTATATGATAAGGGTGTGTAAATATGTACATGAAGTAGTGGGGGCATTGCACCTTTAATCCCAGCAGTTTCACACCACAGGGCTACATGGTGATAGAAAAGAGAGACGCTTGTGGGAATAACCAGTTGTAAAGATTCCTCAAGATAAAAGGTTTTTACTCTGAGCCACTTAAGTGACAAACACAAAAATTATTCACTATTTAAACCAGGCGTTCTGGCTAGCTATTAAATTCAGTGCTTAGTACAGGAAGTTCTGAATTTATAATTGGATA
This sequence comes from Arvicanthis niloticus, assembly GCF_011762505.2. Classification (NCBI taxonomy): domain Eukaryota; kingdom Metazoa; phylum Chordata; class Mammalia; order Rodentia; family Muridae; genus Arvicanthis; species Arvicanthis niloticus. The sequence goes on from NC_133430.1 coordinate 39,745,030, forward strand.
ATGTTCCAAAACTTATTTTTAAGTTATTTGGAACCTGAAACACACATTCCCATAGAAACAATGCTATAAATGGTGGCTCAATTTTGTGCTCACACCCAAAAGTCTGTTAAAGTCACCATGTGCCCTGCATCAGCCTTAACAATGCTGGAGTATGCTATGCCATTAGCACTCCCCGATCTAAGGAGCAGTATGGTACAGTAATGCCCACTATACTAAACCCTCAAGGACAGGGACAATGCTAAAAGACCTTACTGTTCTTGTGCTCAGCAGTCTTCCTACATGGCTGGCACTTAGCACATGTTTGTTAAGTGAGAGGAAAAAGAAAAAAAGTCCTGGAAACAGGCACTCCTAGATATGGGTACCAGTTATACCCGCTCGGTAACTCCCAGGAACCTTTCCACCCCTTGAATCCTTCTACAAAGCATGACAGTCATATTCAGCCAAGGACTCCTGCATTAACTAGCAACATCAGTGGTTTTGGCAATTTAATTTTTAAAAGTTAATATCATCATACTGAACACAATTTATAAAATTTCATGCAAAATCAAGCTCAATTTACTACTTTGCAGAGCAAGCAAACCCAGGCTTTAAGACAGTGACTGTCGGCCTTCCTAACGCTGCGGCTCTTTAATATGGCTTCTCAAGGGGGGTGATGCCCAACTATAAAGTTATTTCTGTTGCTACTGTTACGAATCGTAATGTAAATATCTGATTTGCAGGATATCTGTGACCCCTGTGAAAGAGTCGTGTGACCTCCCAAAGAGGTCCCAACCCACAGGTTGAGAAGCACTGCTCTAAGAGGTTAAACAACATACTCAGTCACATCTAGTTTCTGTCAGACCTGGGTTGTCATCCTCCTACTCTAGGCTCCTCCTGTTACCAACAGTGCCTCTGCACCACCTGACTTCTCACCAGTAGGCCTTGCTGAATGCAGAAACTGTTTGCACTTACTCAAAACTCAGACTGCTGCTCTTCAGCTTGTCCGTTTCTGTTCCCCAGTCAAGCCAACAGCTGTCACTTCTAAAAGCCATGCTGATCTGCTGTCTGCCATTTTACTCTGATAGGCCATGAAACAATTTACTCCTTTGAGGCCCTTTGTTATGTACTACATAGAAGGTGACCAAATTGTCTTTTGGCTTTATGACAGGTCAATGGATAATAAATGTTACCAACTAACAGGAATGAGCCACTTCTGTAGTTCTGGATCCCATGTCTAGAAATCGAATTCACCCACACAGAAGGCAGCGGGAAGAAAATGGAGTTTTGAACTCTGCTTTCTCTCTGGTGTAAGAGGAAAGGTATTTTACATAGCCATTTTTACCCTCTATACTAGAGGCAGTATAGCCATCTTCTGAACACTAGAGGGCAGTGTAGGTGCCTCTGACCTAAAAGCAGCTGCACCACCAAATTAGTCCCCCAGCACGTGGCATTTGTATTGTTAAGAGTTTATTTTGTAGTACTTTTACTTATTCTGTGAACTCACACTGCGTGCAGCAGTTGTTAACAACTTGAAGGCAGGCCTCTAGAACGTAAGTATGCAGTATAAGCTGGCAGGGAGCTCCTCACTTTGACTATTTGCTTCCTTCTCTCAGCAGAGCAAGTCAAATGAAGAATATGGTTTCTAGTTCTGCTAGTTGTAACCAAAACTGAGAAACCTTTTTTTCTTTTTGGAGGAAGGGTCTCCCTATGTATATCAGGTTGGCCTCTAGAGATCAGCCTGCCTCTGCCTCCAAGTGCTAGAATCAAAAAGCGTGTTAAAGGCAGGCACCTCTTTTCTGGGAGGCAAAAGCCTGGCTCAGGGAGCCACAGAGAGACAAGAGCTGGGTTATCTAACCTGGAGGTCCTATGTTCCTTGAGATGAAGGTGTTGTATCAAGCATCATTACAACTCCAGTTGTTGCCTGACATTTAATTGATATTTAATGAGGTTTTTCAAGGAATAAATATTGAACTGGGCAAGTTTTATTCCACTCATCAGTTTTTGCTTCTGGCTGTCACTGAAACTTTTATATAGTTGTTGTCAGTTTATAGAGCCTCTTTCATTGGTGAACAAATTCTTACAACACCCCGAGGCAGGCTTTTAGTTCTTTTGTGAATGAAGAAAACATGTGCAGTAACTAACTACCCATCTTGTAAACAGAAGCTGGGGTTAAAACCCTAACTCTTGATTCAAAATGCAGAGTTTCAGTTTCTGTAATGCAGACACCACTTTCTGGGTATGATGATTCAGTAATGCGCCCCTCTGGAACGTTCGAAGCCTCCCACAATCACTGTTTCCATCACTGTACAAGCTCCCAGCATTCTTGCTGTCTTCTCTTGCAGTCAGGCAGAACGCACCCCCTCCCCATCTCCTTTTCCATCTGCTGACCACCATGCCCACCTCTACTGCTGGCAACTTCAAGTGGAAGGAGCTCTTCAGTTAGCTCTTAAAAGGACGACATGCACCTCACACAGGAAACTAACAGAAAATATAGTTAGCAATTTTTTTTTTTTTTTGGTGACAGAGTTTCACTATGTAGCTGGCTGGAACTATGTATTCTAAGCTGTCCTTGAACCCACAGAAACCCACTTGCTTCTACTCCTCCCCCCTTTTTTTTTTAAATGATCTATTTATTTTATATATATGAGTACACCATTACTCTCTTCAGACACACCAGAAGAGGGCATCAGACCTCATTACAGATGGTTGTGAGCCACCATGTGATTGCTAGGAATTGAACCCAGGACCTCTGGAACAGCAGTCAGTGCTCTTAACCGCTAAGCCACCTCTCCAGCCCTTGCCTCTACTTTCTAAGTGCTGGGATTTTAAAAAAAATGCACCTACACACACTGCTATTTTTTTATTTTTAATACTCATTGTATTTTGCAGTGCTGGGGGGCTGAACCTAGGGCCTCAGGCCTGATAGGCAAGTACTCTCCTACTATACCTCCAAGCCTTCAAATATGATTTTGAGAACAATTTATATTTACATAGTAGTGTTTTTAAAAAGCACACCCCCTGCCGCGCCCCCCCCCACCTTAAAAGCAGTTGGTGACACATGCCTTCGATTCCAGCACTTGGGAGGCAGAGACAGATGGATCTCTGTGAGTTCCAGGACAGCCAATGCTACACAGAGAGACCCCCATCTCAAAAAAGCAGCATGTCCTCAACACCTTCAAGTAACTACCGTAATTAAATCTGTATCTGCTATTTTGGAGCTTTACTAGGAAATTCACTTCGAAGCTCACCCTTGATAAGTAGCTGTGTAATGACTACACAAGACAAAATATCAGTATACTTAGAAATCTACCATACATATGTAAGATGCCAAATGTGGGTGGAATTCAGTCTTTGCACTTCCCCATCCCCCACTGCCAGTCCTTCCCACACCATAACTTAAAACAACTCTCACTAATGCCCTCCAGTCCTCTAATTTCCTCTCTACCAAGTTTCTCCTGCAGTTGTATGCTGACCGTGAGGAACCCACCCCACCACACAAAGACACAGGGATATCCTGACAGTGAGTGGTCTTTGCTGCAAGTGTACCTACTCATTCCCAATGATAAGCTAAGAAGTTCTCTGCACTCAAGGGTTTTTTTTTAAATGAGTATACCCTGCATAAATCAATCAGATAAGACATTGCAATACTTGCTAAAGGTGAGAAGAAGCCCACCAAGATGAACTGAATGAGGACTAACCTAAAACAGCATTAAACATAAAAATACTTTCACATGTTACTAAGTTATAGAATATGGCATCAGCTCAATGCAAGCCACCCTTAAACCTGGGAATTCTCAGCAATCTGAGTTATGAGAAGAAAGCATGAGCCTGTGAACCGGAAGAAGCCAGGGGAGACACACACAGCAAGATGCTCCAGTGCTGCCTTCATGTTTTTAAACAAGGAATTGATTGTTCACAGTGATTATCTCTGGGGAGTGGGAATCAGGATGACTCTCAGTTTTGCTTATGTACTTCAGTATAGTCTGAACTTTTATCATTGAAAAGTTATTTCCACTTTGAGAAAAATCAGTCATAAGTAACTTAATTAGGCTCACATTAAAGCATATGAATAGCAAAGCATTTTCATTATTTTATCGCCAGAGACACCACAAGAAACTATCAAAAAATACTACAAAGACCTAAGAGAACTTCAAGCAGATGTTTTACATATTTAACCCTCCCAAGACAACAGACTGCAGTCTAAAAATATTTTTTTTCTGCATTCTAATACAAAATTTCCCCCCCTCTTTTAGGCAAAGTCTGAGTCCTGTCTAGAGAATAACAGGCCTTTAAAAAAAAAAAAAGAAGAAGGCAGCAACATTTTTTCCTGAATGGTGTTGCAAGGAACACTGGACACTTTGAAAAGGTCCCCAGATGTACCAGAAACTGACAAAAGTGGAGGAATGAGGAAGCAGAAGGTGCAAACATTTGGCAGCTACTAAGAAATAAAAACACAGGGTCATTAGCAGGCCTTTAATCCTAGCACTGTGGATGCAGTGACAGGCACATCTCTTAAGAGTTTGAGGCCAGCCTGGTCTAGTTCTAATCCAGGGCTACATAGTGAGACCCCGCTTCACAAAAAACGAAAAACCCACAAGGTCAGAAGCCTGGAGTGGTGGTGCAGGCCCGTTAACCTACAACTAGGTGAGAGGCTGAAGCAGGAGGACCAAAAGCTAAGGCTGGCCATAGACCTAACAGTGAGAATCTAGCTTTAAAAAACAAAACAAAAACAACAAAAATAAAACAGCAGTCATGAGGCCAGCCTGATCTACAGTGTGAGCTCCAGGACAGCCAGGGCTACACTGAGAAATACTTGTCTCCAAACATCAAAAACCAACTCACAAAGTCAGAAAGCTATGCTCGTGCCCTGGTTAAAATAGGTTCTCTTTCCTGACAAAGATGCAGCTGCAGTGGCAAATCAGCAGGCATATGTTAGGAACTGGAAGAACACAGCCAGCTGGAAAGACTGCTCAACCAGGTTTCACTCAGCATCATGAACACTGAGGCTTTGGGTTTTTTAATTTTAATTTCTAATTATGTGTATGTGGGGGGAGGGGTGTGGGCATGAGTACAGTTGTCCAAAAGTCCAGAAGAGAGTACAGAGTTCCCTAGAAATAACGTTACAGGTAGTTGTGAGCCGCCTGGTATGGGTGCTGGGAGTCAAACTTAGCTCCTGTGGAAGAAAAGCAAGCACCTTTAACCACTGAGCCGTCTCTCCAGCCCTGAGCTTTGTTTTTTGAAAAAAGGGTCTTGCTATGTACGCCAGGTCCAGGTTAGCCTCAAACTCCCGACCCAACATCTTAAAGTACTGGGATTACAGGCGTGCAGAACTACACCCTGTAAAACTTGGCTGTCATCGGAGAGATCCTGGTGTTAAAATGAGTGCAAGTGGCTATAACACAACACGGCACTGCAGAATTTCTAAGTATTAACCCCTGGAAAGGCATTTCACCTCGAGTCTACTTCAGGTCCGTCTATTTAAGAGGAAGAAACCTCATATAGTTACCAATGCCACTTAGTATTACTGAGACTTTAGGAGATAACAACAGCAAGTGATTCAAAAGGGAAGTTTTACAGTTCTGGGCAATTGACCAGCCAGCCATCATTAGGGCTTCAGCTTCTTGTACCTTCATTCTCCCCATTTCTCCTGATCATATCCATCTGAAGTGACAAAATTCCACAGAATCTATTCTATACCTTTTAAAAACCATGGTTGCCTTAAAGCTCTCATAAGAACTACATCGATTTCCACAATCGACTTCAGGGAGCCTCAAACTTTGGCTCAAGAAATTCGAAGTGGTCTTGGAAAGCCTCAGAACACGCCTATCACCCCAGAATTTAGGATTTCCCAAGGCAGGAGAATTATATCCAAGCGATCCTGGGCTACCTAGCCAGACCTTGTCTCAAAAGGGGGTGGGGGGAGAATGCTTGGAACGCTTTGTGGATTCCAGTGTCAAAGGGAAAAATGTTGCCGCAGCGATACATACTGTACGGAAATATTCTGACCAGTGGAGAATCTACGTGTACCGTCACAGCGACACTCGATTTAGGAACATGATCATACAAAATACCCTCTCCCCAGAAAACAAGGACTTTCATTAACCTGTTCCAGACGCGTCCGAGTTGGAAAATGTCTTGTCAACCCCCTCAGATCACGTGGACGAGTGGCTAAGGTGGAAAGGGAGCCTGGGAGCGGCGGCTGAGCTCAGATCCACGCCTGCACGCTTCAGCAGCAAGGACTCCAGATCGCCACCCAACTAGCTCACCGCCTCCACCAGAACTTCTACTTGTGGGCGCCCACCACTGGAGGCAAAAAAGCACTTTCTTCTCGGGACTGGGGGTCGGAGGGGAGAAATCTCGTACACAAAAAAACCCCCCAAACTCCCGAGACCTACCACTTTGGACCCGAACAAAAAGCGTGTGTGCTGAGGAGCGGGGGTGGGAAAGAGCGAAGCAGGAATCCGCGCGGCCCAGCCGCCTCCTCCCTCGGAGCGCGCCCAAGTCTGCGGCCTCCGGCTCCGGGACGCTCCCCTCCCGCCGGCCGCCCAGCCGCAGCTGGAAGTTAGCGAAGCGCGCTCTGGGCCCGTCAATCAAACGCGGCCTCCCGCCTCCACCTCCCCTCCCCCCACCCCCACCACAAAATAAAATAAAGGGAAAAGAAGTAATTTGGGAAGTCGTCTGGAGAGGGGATTCGTCCGGACCCGGAGAGGCCGCGCGCACCGGACTGACGACCGGCACCGAGCAAAGCCGCTCGGCAGACCCCCGCCACCGGCTCCTCGCCGCGCGCTCTCCACGCTCCGGTTCCCCGCACCGGTCGGCGCCGCCTCGGCCACGCACTCCGCCAGGCCCGTGGCCCAGCTCCGGCCAAAGTTGCGCAAATAGCCCCGACGACTGGCAGATACTCACCGGGCGCGGTGGGACGCGCGGCCGCGGGGGTTTTACGGAGTTTAGGGCAGCGGGGCCGCGGGGAAGGCGAGCGAAGGGCGAGGGGCCGCGGGCTGCAGTTGACGGCGCGCGGCGCTCGGCTGGGCTGCGCCGAGACACTCCGGCTCTGTCAGGGACTGCGCTGCAACAAAGGACTTCCGCTGCCGCACAGCCGCGCCTGCCGCACCGCACTGAGCCGGCCCCGCTTACGCGGCGACTCCGGGTCTGCCCACCAGTTCGCGGCGGCGTCCGCCAGCCTTCCCCTCCCTCTCGCCCGCCCACCCACTCCGCCGCTGGCGGCTAGGGGCACCCGCGGTCGCCTGTTGGTTGCAACAAGTTTCTGCGTCGGGCTGGGGAGGCTGGCACTGCCCGCAGCGCGGGCGCCCGGGCGGCGGCTGGAGCGGCACTCTCGCCCCTCTCCCCCGGGTCGGCTTGGCCCTCCTCCTGTTTGCACAGCTGGACGCCGCTGGGATCCTCCCGACTCCCCCGGGGCTGGATGCCGATCGCCCTCCACCCAGATGTCAGACCCCTGCCCCGCAGAGCCCCGCAGTTGGACCCGCCCCCGCGCTCCACCCTGGACGCTTTGGGGAGGGGGGGGGCTGACACCCTCGTCCCGTCCAGCCTAGAGCCTGTCCGCTCGGGGTCGCCCGTTCCCCATGCCCCTCGACTCCTCCTCGCGCGGGCCCGCCGGCCGCGGGCCTGAGTCACTTCCCCCGCCATGCCCCGCCCGACCCGCCTCCTTCCCCGGCTCCCGCCGCATGTGGCCGCCTGCCCCGCGCCCTCATCCCCCTCCCGCGCCATCCGCCGGTGCATCCTTGCCCGTCCCCACCCAGGGCCGAGGGGGGCACCCGTGCTTTTGCACACGCCGGGGAAAGTCCCGGGGTCACGCTGAGACGTGTGGGGAGCCTGTGACGCTCAAGCTTGTCCCCACACTTCCGCCTCCAGTCACGACTGGGGACCGTGGCAGAGGCGCCCCGAGCGCGGGCCAACCCCTGCCTTGGCTACTCGGGCGGGCAGGCGCGCACGCAGGCACGCACGCAGGCACGCACCCCGGCCGGGGTGCCGCTGGCTTCCCAGCAGCCCGGTCACGTGGGCCGGGGCGCGGGAAGCCGCGCGAGAGCAGCCCGCCGGGTGCGTGAGCGGGCGCAGCCGCGTGTTGTGCGCCGCGCGGGAGCCCGCCCCTCCCGCACAGAGAAGCCCGCCCGCCCGCCGCCGCGGCGGAGTCTGGGTAAGCAACGCGGCCCTGCCCCTGTGGGCTGCTCCGGGCTCAGTCCCTCCCGCCGCGAGCCGCCGGGGCGGCGGCTGCAGCTGCACCCGTCGCGGGACAGATGCAAGTAGCCGGGGAGAGGGGTGTTTTTGGTCCGTTGGAGATGTCAGTCAGGGCCCAGGAGGAAATTAGCAACGGCGAGCGAGTGCTGGGCGCGCGGACCCGCCCTTGGCCGTGGGCCGCCGGGGCCTTACGCGGGCGGGATGGCGCGCGCGGGAGCCGCACGGCCTTGGAGCCCATCCCGCTGCGGGCCGGGCTCCGACCGGACGCAGAAGCCACAATCCGTCTGTGTCAGCTAGGTCCCGGGCAGCCGCGCCAGGCCTACAAGCTCCGGCTGCGCTGCCCTCCCTGTCCCCTCCCCCACCCAGTTTGTGAGTACCTAGCTTCTAGGGCAAGTAGCCCCCGACCCTAATAAGTATTTTCTCTTAGCCAAGTGATTTTTCTTTTTGAATTCTACCCCCATCTTATCATCGTCTCCCTAGCACTCTTTTGGAGAAATCAAGCCGTTGTCAGTTGCTTAGGCAACGCACAGCACAGCGCTGTACCTGGAACCTGATCGCAGCTAGTGTTGTGTGCTTTATAAATTAACTCCCATCTCCCTCTAAGGATTAAACTTGGCCTTCTTCCTCTAGAGACTCGAGCAAGTCCCTTAGAGCTGTTGATTGATGTATTAAATACATCTTAGAATTATTATACATAATAATTAAATAATTAAAATACATCTTAGAATCAGGGTTTTCAGAGCTGAAAAGGACCTTAAGTTATATCGAGTTCGTCCCTCATTTCACAGAACAACACCCGGCCTAAGGAGCATAGTGTTGGCTCGATCAAGTTTCTGCACCTTTCATGATTAGGCTTTAGGGCTGCAGACACTTTAACCATTGAACTCGCCATTGTGCCGGGACTGCAGTGCTGGTTCATCCTGCTTTGGACAATGTATACACTAGAAGTGATTACATCAGGTTTACAGGACTTCTCAGGTTGATAGTCTAGGCTAATGTAGAAGTAGTCTCCTGCGTGCGGAGACTTACAGGCCTCATGCCACCTTGTCTGGCCACTTGTTTCTTCCTTAGTTTTAGGCATCATTCATGAAGCACTGCCCGATGGACAGTGGGATGGATAGATATGAAATAGTTGAGATGGCTGGGGTGCAGTTAGGAAGCAGTGACACATCCAGGGTGGTCGGCGAGAAGACCCCTCCCCACCCCACACACTAGATTGTCATACCCAGTGCTATAATAAATGTCTTCTAGCTATAAAGAGTTTCCAGTCAGGTTCAGTCACTGGCTAGTTTTATGTGCTAACCTTTAGCCGGCTGTTTTAATAGGTGAAATCCCTAAAAAGGTAGTACTGTCTTGTTACAAATATGTTTTAAGCCTGCAGAAGTGAGCCAGAGAGAAATACCTGACTGTGGTGACAGAGTATTTTGTAAAGGAATGTACGTCTAGATGGCTCATCTTCCAAGCCTAGTCAGTGCTCCTCTGCGATATAGCTTGTTCCCCAGGAAGAGGGGTCGGAGAATGGCCTGTGGCTGATTTATTGGCGCCTGTGGTTGCCCAGAGAGGCCAAGCAGGACTTTCAGCTGCCCTCCATGCCTTACAAAGTGGAGCTATGCACTTCCACCCTATCTCCTGAGGGGAATGCAAAGGAGCCAGGCTGTCTAGCTGTGGAGGAGGGGCCCAAGTGGCTTGGCAGTAAAATCTCCTAGCATGGCTCTGCTGCTGGGAAGTGTTGCATAATGCCTTCCCTACCACTGACCCAAAGTGATTTATTCCCTGCAAGCTGTTGGTGGTATCTGACCAATGTGTCCATTTTTGAAGTCAGAGCTAGAAAAGAGTTGGAGAGCTGTATTAATGTAGGGGTCCCATAGAAAAGCAGGACAGGTGTTCTTATTTTGATGAATTGTAAAGTAGGTCTACACCACTTCCTGTGCCCCCTTTCTGTTTATTTCACAGAGCATGTGCATCTGAAAGCCAAAAAGAAAATACGGCTCCAGTTGATAGTTACCTGTCCCAGCTATGTTGAGAACGCTTACTGTGCTTATAGACAGCTCAGGCTTGACTTCCAGCACCCTTGTGGCTCTTGACACCTTTCTATAACTCCGGTTCCAGGGGATCTGATTCCTTCTGGTTTCCACAGGCTCCTGCATACATGTACACCCGAATTCATACAAGTACACACATAATATGTTTTACCAGGCATGGTAGTGCACACCTTTTAGATCCCAGCTCTTAGGAGACAGAGGCAGGCAGATCTCTGTGAATTCAAGGCCAGCTTGGTCTCTGTAGTAAGTACCAAGACATCCAGAGCTACATAGTGAGCCAGCCCTGTCTCACCGCTCCCCTCACCCACCCATTCCCCCCCAAAAAAGTGGAAGAAAAAGACAGTACTCAAAGCTAACATGAAATTTGGTTATCAGTTAATTTTAATTGTATTTGGTTATACTCTGGGGATCAAACATGGCATCTTGTGAGTGCTAGATAGCGCCTTTACAACTGGGCTGTATTATATCCCCAACCCTTTGTTAACTACTGGGCTGTATTATATCCCCAACCCTTTGTTAGGTTCCTCTTCTCATTTTATTGAACCTTTTTTCTTCTCTTAAAAAAAAAAATTACCTTATTTAAGAAAAATGTGCCTATATTATTAAGGTTTTGAATTTTTTCTAATTGTTTTTGTAGGTGCCGATCAAAAGCAGTGTTTTATTCTGGAAGATGAGGCTTTTTAGGCAGAGGGTCTTATTTAGTGTGTTGGTAGTGTGTTCATGGAGCTCTAATTCTCTGGCAAAGGAAATGGTAGTTTACTTACACAGAAGCGTAGTCACTTGCCTGCTATACTCTGGGTCTCTTCTGGTTCCGTCTCTTTCACTCCCTGACCTGTGAGTACCCTCTTTTGCTCTTGTTAGAATGCAGTTTTTAGAATAAGTCAAGAAGAATCTTGTTCTTTTCTTTTGTATTAAGTTTTTTATTTCTAAGTTTTATTGGCTTAGTGCTTTATCAGACAGACAGACAGACACATGCATGCACGATGGAAAAGGTGCCAGACTATCCTATCGAAGATTTCTAGACTGTAACTGCCCTTTCCTGTGTCATCCACCACATCTCCTTCTTGATCTAATATTCTCTGTGAATAGGTTCCTGGCAGGTTTTATCTGTGCCTGTATTTTCAGATTTGGCATTTCCTGTATCATTTTTAGACACTATGGAAATAAGTTTAAAGTTGTATAAGAATAAATGCTTCTTTTTCCTAGATAATTTTCACCAAAAAGTTTGAAAATGGTGTGCCCCTTCCTGGTCTCTAACAACTCTACAGAGTGCATTAGTTTAGATCATTTCTGTTTCTTTGAGGGGGTTGTCTGTGTGTTAAAGGTTGACCTTGGGTGACTTCCTCACTGATTCATCTAACCTGGCTAGCCAGTGAGCCCCAGGGATTTGCCTGGGGGAGGGGAGTGAGTGCCTTTGGGGACCAGAGGAAGGTGTCAGATCTGGAGCTGGCATCACAGGCAGTTGTAAGCTTTCTGAGGTGGGCATTGGGAATCAAGCTCAGGTCCTCTGGAAGAACAGTACTGTCTTAACTGCTGGGCCATTTTTAACTTTTTAAAAAGGGTTTTAAGTTTTTATATGTATGGATGTTTTGTCTACATATACATATGTACCTCGAGCACCTATGGAGCTCAGAAAATAGTTAAGAGTCTCCGGAACTGGAGTAATGATGGTTGTGAGCCATCCTGTGGGTGCTGGGAATTGAACATGGGTCCTCTACAAGAACAGATGCTCTCAACCACTAAGCCTTATTTCCAGCCCCAGCACCACACACACACTTTTTTTTGTTTATAAGGGTAGCAGGGATCTGAACTCAGGTCCTCATATTTGAGTGGCAGACACTTTACTGACTGAGCCAGTTTCCCAAGGGTCCTGTTTTCTTTTTGAGATAGGTTTTTCTAAGCTCAGGTCTCAAGCTTCTGTGAGCTGGAATTACAGGTCTGCAACAGCGTGTCTAACTACTTATATTCCTTAAACCACCTAAAATTTTAGTTTAAAGTCACATTTACAATAATTACTGATATTTATCTAACACAATCAACACAATTCTTTGGAATACGTATGCAATAGTAAACATCCTTCCACACTTGCTGGGAATTATGGTATATGCTTATGATCCCACTCTTCAGGAGCTTGAGGCAAGAGAACACAGAGTTCAGAGCTAGCTTGGGCTACAGAGTAAATTCTAGGTCAATCTAGGTTATAGTGAGATCTTGTCTCACAAATAAAACCAGATCAACTGTCACACGCCCACAATCATTTAAAAATGATTACCATCTTACAAATACCAAGTTTCACTTGTAGAACGAACGCCTTGTATCATGTAACATTGGAGATTTTTTAACTGTCGATTTTTTTAAGCTTATAAAAAAGCTTGGCATTCCTCTGCCAGCTTTTCTATCTTTTACTGATAACTGATTATAAAGTCTGTTAGGGATTCTTACAGTGTGAGAGAATGAAGAGCTGAGTATTCTAGGCTGTTCTACTGCTGATCTGAGGGTGCAGGCCAACCAAAGAGTTTTCTAAACATCCAAGATGTGGAACACCATGCTAACTAAGTTATAAACAAACTAGTGTAAACGTGTTTCATCTTAGTTTGAACTAATCCAGACCTAATTTACTACAATCTAGAAAGTAAATAAAGCTTTTATAGTCTCATAACTGTCAATACTAAGCCTCTTATAAATATTACTCTGGTGGTGAGGGTGTGGTGCTTGAATGGGAAGGATATTATGATGATAAAAATACCTTGTACGCATGTATGAAATTCTCAGAATAAAATATTAAAAATACTAATTTGATAATAAAAATATTTTAAAACTCTGCTTCTCTAAATAATGAAGGGTAAATTATTTTCTGGAACCTATTTTACATCTTTTTTTTCTACCAAAAATCTTTTCTGTTAATTTTTGTTTGTTTGTTTGGTTGGTTGGTTTTTGTTAGATCCAGGCCAGCCAGCCTTGAACTCACTGTGTATAGCCCTGGCTTACATTGAATTTGCAGCAATCCTCCTGCTTCAGCTTCACAAGTGCTGGGACTACAAGTGTATACCACCATGTCTGTCTTTCTCCCAGATTTAAAATTTTTTATTGTTTTATGTATGTGGGTGTTTTGCCTGCATATATGTCTTGTCACTATGTGTGTGTTTGAAAATTGAATTGGTAGAAGGGTTAGCAGTGGATGTTTCCGTTTTTATGGCTTTGGTGGCACAGTGGCTGACTAAAGCTGGGATAGCTGTTGCTAGAAGAAAGCAGAGCAGAACGCATAACATGCAGATGGGAAGTGAGGGGATGCTCTCAAGAAATGGTGTGTTGGGGCGACGTGTAATACTCTGAATCTTGTCACCACTGAGCTGGGCACATTCACAGCAGCCGCCGAAGACTATACCTAAGGCCAAAACCCACAATCAAGGGGCAGAACTTGGGAGAGTTAAGTTCAGCCAAGTTACTTATAAAAACAAAAACATCACTTTTTGGAGGAATATTGCTGAATAAGAGTCTCTTATATTATTCATAGTTTGTTTTATGTGTATGAGTGCTTTGCATGTATGTAAGTATATGGTGTGCATGCCTGGTGTCCATGAAGTCCAGAAGAGAGTATCTGATGCCCTGGAATTGGAGTTAAAAGGTTGTGAGTTGCTGTGTGGGTCCTGAGAGCTGAACCCAAATCTGTAACAAGAGCAGGTAGCTCTTCAACCACCAAGCCATCTCAACAGCCTCTAGTCATAGTTTTTAGTATATAAATGACTAAACATGAGGAAAAACACCCAAAAGACCAGGAGGCCATCACCCTAATCAGTGAAGGTTGATCCCACAGTTACACAAAAGTTAGTAGATCAAAGATGTAAAATAAGGCTGTAAGCAAATAGGAAATTTCAGCCCAGAAAAGGCTTCCAATAAAAGGAATGACACCAAGGCCTAGGAGGGGGAGGGCATGGTGACCAGATGGGGGTTCAGCTCCTTCCTGGGAAATTCTGGTACAGGTACCCAAAGATGCAGGAGAGGTATCACGTTGGAGAGAAGTGAGGCAAGAGGAGAAATAATTTTAGGCCTGAAAAGAAAAGATGTTGGAATCTCACAGAGTGGGTTTAACCACTTAGAGAAGGCAGGCGTCAGTGATTGTGAGGATAGATGAGTGGAAACTAAAGTAGGAAGAAATTACTGCGTATGGCTGCTCCTTACACAGCTTAATCCTGTTAATATTTTAGGTCTCCTTTCCCTTTCTGTGTGAACTGACTTCATAGTATCCTCAGTCTCTCCAGCCAACTCCCTGGTTAATCTGGAGTTTGTCTTCTGTCTCTAAGATCTCACCTTCCAACCAGAGCTCTTCCTGAGGTCTGCAGGGCCCCACCTTCTATTTTGTTACCAATACCCTGAAAGGTTCTCTTGAATCAGAAAGTTTGCCTCAGCCTTTCCCCTGTACCTGTAGGTCACCTGCTCTCCTGGTCACCACTGCTCCCTTCTCTCAAGGCTCTGCCGTTTCTCAAGTCCCAGGTTTTCCTGGTTGGTTTTATTGCATCTTTTCTGTTTTTCAAGTTTTCATACTTAACCTTTTTTTTTTTTTCCAAAAGTACTGAAAAGTGAACCTAGGGGCTCATGCATGCTAGACAAATCCTCTACCATCATCTAGACTCTTTTTTAAAAGTATTTTTATTTTGACACAAAGTCTAAGTTTCCTAATTCAGCCTTAAGCTTATGCCCTATCCCAGGCAAACCTTGAGTCTGTGACACACGGGCCCTGGCATCCAGGGTAGCTTTGATTACAGCATGTGTGCCACCAGGCCCAGCCCATACTTAGCTTTTTAAAGTTTTTTTTTTTTTTTTTTTTTTTTTTTTTTTTTTTAATTTAGCTTCACTGTATAGCTCTATGCATATTTAGAAACTTCAGTTTTGTCATTGCAGAGCCCTCCTCCCTCTTTGGCACTGCTCTTTCTAGAGCTGTCTCCACTCATCACCAGACATTTCTACTTCCTTTTCCTGGAGTAGACACTTTGAACTTAACGGGGTAAGAAACCTCCTCCTCTAAGCCAGTTCCTGTGGCTAGCTGTGGTGTTTTACCTTAATATCAATACCAAGAACATGGCAGTCACTGTGAAAATGTGCGCTGAAGAAATAAATGACATCTTCTAGTAACCCACTCACCTCTGGCTTGCAGCCTGTGGTTGACTGTGTCCTGTCTGCTGCCAAGCTGTGTCGGTTCTGTGTCTGGTGGCTCTCATGTTCCCCCTTCATTCCCGCTGCCAGCTGCCATGACGTGGTTTCTAGTTGGCTCCTTGGCTGACCGACGTAAAGATGGTCCTGTCTAATACCTACTGAACACTTACTACAGGTCTTACCATCAGATATATATACCTTCTTGTCCCCATCCCAACCCCTCATTAACAAAGGCTCACGATGGCTCAGGCTAGCCTTAAATTCCAGACCCACCTACCTCGGCCTCCTGAGTGTTTCATCTGGCACCTCAGGAAGATACTGCCATCATCCATACTTCATAAGTGCTACTGAGGCCCAGGAAATTGAATGTCCTGTCAAGAGCCATACCTAGTTAGTGGCTGAGCTGAAACTCTAAGAGGTTAGGTTTCAGAGTCGGAGATGACAGTGCTATGCTCTTCTCCCTGCCACAGAGTGACTGCCAGTGCTGTTCCTACACAAGCATCTTACATAGCTCATTGCAAACAGCGGGGTACCTTCAGGTACAATCAGGGTACACTTACATATTTAGCATTCTTAGTGAGTCGAGCCTGTCATTTCCTTATATTTACCCCCTTTCTCCTCCCCTTTTTATACTGAATTGAATTCTGATATCAAAATATTCACACCCCTCTCAGGCATGTTACTCAGTTTTATCTGTCAGTCTGAGCCTGTTGAAGACCAGTTTGAATATCTTATTTTCCCTGCCTTCTCCATGCTTATCTCCAGCTGTTCTGATGGCACTTTACATTTTTAATTTGTAATGTAATTATTATCTTGTATTTGATCTCCTTGCTAAGCCTGTATTCTTGACTTGAGCGTTTATGCCATTTTTTTTTTTTTTTTCTGGTCTGTAACTTAGTACAGCCCATGCTTTTGATGTGTGTGTGTTTCAATGAGTATCTGCTGAGGAAATGAAATTTTTAACTGTTACTCAGCCCATTAACCACAAGATCTTGGTACTGCAGCTTCGTGTGTGCTGTTTCTCGTTTCTGTGTGGCACAGTAGTCGGTTGTGTCAGTGTTTATAGATAAGCTGTATTTGAAAACCTAGTGAAAATACCTGTGATCCAAGAATTTGGTGGGGTTTTTCTATGAAGCATTTTTGAAAAGCAGCTGATTTAGATTATGTTACTTTGAGCCATTTTATTGGTCTTGAGGTGTTTTTGCATGCTGAAGCTTCAAATATATGTCTTTGAAAAATCTCCTTGTCATTGGTGATGTCTTAGAAGCAAATGTGATGTAAGTAGTAACTTTTGGTCAGACCTCTGAGGACCCTCAGTTTGCAGCCTTGTTTTCTTTCAGAGGATAGGCTCAAGTTTCTGTA
The DNA here is from genome assembly GCF_011762505.2 of Arvicanthis niloticus. NCBI lineage: Eukaryota > Metazoa > Chordata > Mammalia > Rodentia > Muridae > Arvicanthis > Arvicanthis niloticus. The sequence goes on from NC_133430.1 coordinate 39,761,757, forward strand.
GCTTCCATTCAGTTATTTCAGTGATGTCAGAAGGCGCTTGCTGTTTAAGTCTGGTGGCTTGAGCTTGAGCCCTGGAACCTGTACAGTAGAGAGAGGACCAAGTCCACATTGTGCTCCGACCTTCACATGCACACCCTGGTGTGCGTACACACACACACACACACACACACACACGCACGCAGTGTTTGTATGTGAGTGGGAACGTGGAAGCCAGAGGCTGTAGGTAAAGGCATTTTGCAAGAAACCTGGTTTGTTATATCAGTGTTGGGATCTGAAACCTAAAACCTGATCTGATGACAAGGAGGTTGTTTTTTTTTTGTTTTGTTTTTTAAGATTTGTTTAATTTATATTAGTACACTGTAGCTGTCTTCAGACATACCAGACAAGGGCATCAGATCCCATTACAGATGGTTGTGAGCCACCATGTGGTTGCTGGGAATTGAACTCAGGACCTCTGGAAGAGCAGTCAGTGCTCTTAACTGCTGAGCCATCTCTCCAGCCCCAACAAGGAGATTTTTAAAAAACCTATATTTGAAGTTTCAGTATACAAAAATACTTTAAAACCCTTGTTCAATTCCTATCAACACAGAGTGACTCCCAACCACCTGTAACTTTGGCTTCCAGGGATCTGATACTTCTAGAAGCATCTGTACTCATGTCCAGTGTCCACACACAGACACATAATTTGAAATAAATAAAACCTTCCTTAAAATGTCTGAATATAGAGTTAAAAGAATCAGTTTATGGGATCCTTGAAGTTAATTATTTATAAAGAATAAAACTTGCAAACAATACTATCCTTTTGTCAAAGATACAGTCCTACACAGGCAGAATGTGATGATGTATAAGAGAGTCAAAAGCAGGGCTGGAGAGATGGCTCAGCGGTTAAGAGCACTGACTGCTCTTCCAGAGGTCCTGAGTTCAAGTCCCAGCCACCACATGGTGGCTCACAACCATCTGTAATGGGATCCGATGCCACCTTCTGGTGTGTCTGAGGACAGCTAAAGTGTGTTCATATACATAAACTAAGTAAATTTAAAAGAAAAATCAAAAACACTAAATTCAAGATGGTGGTTATGTTTGGAGGTAAGGTAGGTGGAGGGTGAAGTGAGGGACGTGCCAAGGGATTTCTTCCATGTGTGTAATGATTATTTCCTATGTTGACGGTGGGTGGGTAGGTAGGCTTATTTTTTATTTTTACTGTTATCTGAACTGTTTATAATTTTGAGTTCAGATAATGTAGTCCCTCCTTTCATCTCTACTCCTTAGTTTGTTTCCCAGAGTTATTGAGGAGTGAAATGAAAAGCCTGCTGGTCTGTCTGAACCTTTCCAGTGATGTATACACAAGCAAGAAGTTATTTATATAAAACGTTTTCTCCCATGTTTAAAAGTAAAATAACAATTCAGTTCTTTTTTTTTTTTTTTTGGTTTTTCGAGACAGGGTTTCTCTGTGTAGCCCTGGCTGTCCTGGAACTCACTCTGTAGACCAGGCTGGCCTCGAACTCAGAAATCCACCTGCCTCTGCCTCCCAAGTGCTGGGATTAAAGGCGTGTGCCACCACCGCCCGGCAATTCAGTTCCTTTTACATAATTTTATGTAGTTTTATTTTCTGTCTCTTCTCATGTCTTAGAGATTATTTTGCATTAATATAGTATGTAGTTTTTAATAAAACAGATTTGTCAATATTGTCATTATATTTTAGACTATATGTATATTTATATTTATATTTGTTGTTGTTGTATATCATTTGCTTAGCCAGCAGGACATTCATGTCTCTCCCTAACTCTTTGTTAATACTCTGTAAGCTTCCTGTGGAGTTATTATCTGTACCTCCTCTCAGTGCTCCTCTAGTTTGTGGGTAACGTTTCCTTTTAGGGAATAATGGGGGAGGCAGATTTGGCCTTTGGAGCTTGGATTTGAATCCGCTGCTTCTGCCCCTTAGTAGCAGTGTGATCTCGGGTGTTTGTCATTCAGTCCTGAGTTGTAAAGGGAACCTAATATTCCTTTGCTTGGAAAGGTCTGTTAAGAGTGGAATAGGTTAAAGTGCCTAACATATAAGAAGCACTGTAACGTGTTAGCTGTCTTTATCGTATCATCATCAATTGCTCACCTGTCTACTACCCCAGCCTCCATCACTGACTTCCTCAGACCTTGGTCTCTGGCTATGGAAGAAGCCTCATTCTCACTTTCAGAGTCTGCTCTTTGAAAGGTTGTTCCCCGGTGCCCTAGTGTCTTAGGGCTACATTGCTGTGAGGGGACATCATGATCACGACACTCTTGTAAAGAGCTCTCATTGGGGCTGGCTTACAGTTTGAGAGATTCAGTTCATTATCATCATGGCAGAAAGCATGGCAGCCTGCAGGCAGACATGGTGCCGTAGAAGGAGCTGAGAGCTCTACATGTTGATCCCAAAGCAGCCAGGAGGAGGTTCTGATTCCACACAGGGTGGAGCTTGAGCATAGGAAACCTCAAAGCCCACCTACACAGTGATGTACTTCCTCCAACAGAGCCACACCTTCTAATAGTGCCACTCCCTATGACCAAGCATTGAAACATGTGAATCTAAGGCGGCCAAACATATTCAAACTACCACACTTAGTGACACCCATCGAATTGCAGCTGCCCTCTCCCCAAAACACCAGGGCTGTTTGCACAGCTAGGGCAGAGGTGGCAGTGAAGATTAGCCTCCCCCCTGCCTGAAACTGACTTTCCTGTGTCTTTGTTGCTTAGTCACACAGTCACATAGTCTGTCTTGGCCAGTTCTTGCTTGCATATCCTCATGCAGGCTTTTCCCCTTGAGGCTCATTTGCCATAGCTCCCTTTTCTTACCACGGATAATCTGCGTCTTGGTGTGGATGGAATCAGGTTGTAGGTTCTTTCTGATGAGCTCTCAGACCCCATATAAGTCAGGGTACGGCTTGACATCTGTGACTGCTAAGTCCCACAGACATTTTATGACTAGAGGCCAGTGTCTCCTGCATGCCAGAGGATCTCAGAAGAAAATGGACAGTTCTAGTCCAGGTAGGATGTCCATCAGGCTGGAGAGGTAGCTGAGGCTCACAACCAGGTAGAATGCCCTGTTATTCCCTCTTACAGGTAACATTTGAATAGCATTTCCATTACAACCCAGTTTTCACTGTTATCTCATGTAACTGAGCCACACATCAGGATCTCAATTCATCTCTCCACTTAAGAAACAGCATTAGAAACGTGAACACGAGATGCGGGTAGAGCTCAGAAGTAGCGTGTTTACCTGGTGTAAATGAAGTCCTGGCCATTGCACCATAAGGAGAGTGGGAGTGGGGCTTGCCTAGCATGTGCAAGGTCCTGGTTTGATCAGGTACACATACACGAAAGCGAAACGTAATCATATCGAAAAGCGTGAGCATTTCTCTCTCTCATACAAATTACTTTCTTCTTGCTTAAAAAGACTGTTTTACTGTTTACTAGTTCATCTTAGTGTCCTAATTAAGGGGGTTAATGTTAGATAAGAATGAAGTCAACAGTGTTGAATATTTTCATTTAAAATGAAGCCTTAATGCTCTAGGTTTGTGTGAACTATAACCAGTTTTGTGTATAAGTACATATGTTTGTGCGTGTGTACATATGTGTGTGTGTGTGTGTGTGTATTACATCTATACATCCCAGACATTTATATCTATGTTGGTTTTTCTCAGAGCCGCAATGGATACTGCCAGCCACAGCCTTGTGCTTCTGCAGCAGCTGAACATGCAGCGAGAGTTTGGTTTTCTGTGTGACTGCACAGTTGCTATTGGGGATGTTTACTTCAAAGCCCACCGAGCAGTACTTGCTGCTTTTTCTAACTATTTCAAGATGATCTTTATTCACCAAACAAGGTAAGAAGGGGCTTTTGTAAATGAGAAAAAAATTTTTTAATACTGTGATATATGTCTTATCATTTAAGGCAGTGGTTTCTCAACCTTCCTAATGCTGAGATCCTTTAATACAGTTCCTCGTGTTGTGGTGACCCCCAACTATAAAATTATTTCTTTGCTATTTCATAACTGTAACTTTACTAATAACTGTTATAAATTGTAATGTTAATATCTAATATGCAGGATATCTAATATTTGATCCTGTGAAAGGATTGTTTGACGACCCCAGAGAGGTTGAGAATCACTGGTTTAAAGGCTTATTGTTGGGTTATCCTAATAGAAATTTTAAAATATGTGTGTGTATATGTGTGTGTGTGTGTGTGTGTGTGTGTGTGTATCAGTATTAAACTCAGTACATGGTATCCATGATAGAACATACTTAAGGAAAACAAGTATAACTCAAATTGATTAAAGGCTTAGCCTAGTCTGGTGTGAGGCTATATTCCTTTAATCTTACCACTCAGGTGGCAGAGGCAAGGGGATCTCTGAGTTTGAGGCCAACTTGTCTCCATAGTGAGTTCTAGGCCAACTAAGGTAACCTAATGAGATCCTGTCTCAAAAAACCTACTACCAACAGAAAAGGCTTAGGCACCACCCAATCATCAAGTCCTGTAATGTAAATCCCACTGTTATCCTGGTGTTAGGGAGCAGGCAACTAAGACTGAGCTGTTCAGTGACCCATCCAGGAGGAAAGAGCTGATGGGTTGGGCTCAAGTGTAAGTCTGAAGCTAACCTGTGTACCTAAGCACTAGGCTGCTGATCTTTGGTGTAGCATCACGTCAGTGTCATGTCACCAGTCAGAGAGGGCTTGCTTCACATTTTCTGTTTTTGTGGGTTTTTTATTTCTTTTGTATTTTTTGAATTTAGGTAGTATGGGAATTCAAATTCTGAGCTCTGGGAAAAGATTAATTTTAGTTTAGTCTAGGTGTAGACAATTCTAGAATCTTGCTTGCTAGTTTGTTTGTTTATTTATACATTTTGAGATAGAGTCTCACTAAGTTGCCCAGGCTGCCCTTGAACTCACTCTGTAGCCCAGGAGGACCTTGAACATGTGATCTTCCTCCTCAGCCTTCTGAGTAGGAGAGCCATAGCCCCAAGCCACCAGACTTAGTTCTCTGTGTATTTGGTGGGTTGTTGTTTTGTTTGTTTTTAAAGGACCTTACATGAAATTGAGGTGTCAGATCCCAATTATGTGTTTCTTATTTAACTGTCAATCATTTAACTATTTCCTAAGTACATATATATCAGAGGCTGAGCTAGAGTGCGGTTATAAGTAAGTTAGACCCTGTCTTCAAGAACTCTGTAGTCTGATAGAAATTAATGTAAAGCGAATAATTGATCTGTCTCGCGTTAGGCACTCCCTGGTGCTGTGACAGAATGCCTAAGAAAACAGGATTTGTGCTTTCAGTCTCAGGCCTTAGTCCACTTGCAGCTGGCTGGCTCCCCAATACTTTAACATTGGGAAGGCATGAGATACCATGAAAGAAGGCATAACAGAAACGCTACCCACAAGCTGGGCAGTGGTGGCGCACGTCTTTAATCCCAGCACTTGGGAGGCAGAGGCAGGTGGATTTCTGAGTTCGAGGCCAGCCTGGTCTACAGAGTGAGTTCCAGGACAGCCAGGGCTACACAGAGAAACCCTGTCTCGGGGAAAAAAAAAAAAAAAGGAAAAGCTACCCACTTGGTAGTAGGCAGACAGAAAGCAGGAACAGTGCAGTGACCAGGGACTAGATAAACAGCCCTGGCAGGCGTGTACTTAGTGACTCTTCTTCCACCTTGGCCCCATCTCCTAGTTTCTTCTACCTCCAAGTAATGCAGTCACATGACATTGTGACTCCATGAGTGGAGAATACACTGGTGAAGCCAGAGTCCTTGTGACCTAGTCACTTCCCCAGAGCCCCTCAGCTGGCCACCAAGGCTGTAAGGTTGCACACCTGAGCCTTCAGGGGGCATTTCAAGTTCAAAGTCTAACACTCAGTTCTCCTGTCTGCTAAATGCTACAATGGTATACCCTCCTTTGGGTATTAAAAGATCAATGACATTAAAATCTTTGGTACAGAGCTTTGCTGATAGTAATATGGTGTCAAACATCAGGTATACTCAGAATAGAAGACTTCTAGCAGGCCTGTTTTAAGAAGTTTGCAACAAGCCGGGCGGTGGTGGCGCACGCCTTTCATCCCAGCTCTTGGGAGGCAGAGGCAGGTGGATTTCTGAGTTTGAGGCCAGCCTGATCTACAGAGTGAGTGAGTTCCAGGACATCCAGGGCTATACAGAGAAACCCTGTCTCGGGGGAAAAAAAAAGTTTGCAACAGACTTTACAAGTCTGAAAGATCCAGTCTTTCAGATGTTGCAGAGGAATATAAAGAGGAGTATTACAACTGGAGGGGAAATAGCATGGATCACGGTTTGGTCCATAACTTGTATGTATCACTGTTAAACTCAGTACATGGTATCCATGGTAGAGCACACTAATAAAGACAAGTATAACTAAGATTGATAACGGCTTAGCCCAGCCAGGTGTGGTAGCAATGCTTTTAATCCTAGCATTGTAGGGACAGAGACAGGAGAATCACTGTGAGTTTGGGGCCAGTCTGTACTATACTGCAAGTGCCAGGCCTGGACTACATACTAAAACCCTGTCTTAAAAAAAAAAAAAAAAAAGAAAAGAAAAGAAAAGAAACAAACAAACAAGTTGACAAGCTGTCTCAGTTAGGTTTACTGCTGTGAGCAGACACCACAACCAAGGCAAGTCTTATAAAGGACAGCATTTAATTGGGGCTGGCTTACAGGTTCAGTCCATTATCATTAAGGTGGGAACATGGTGGCATCCAGGCTGGCATGTTGCAGGCAGAGCTGAGAGTTCTACATCTTCATTTGAATGCTGCTAGCAGAATACTGACTTCCAGGCAGTGAGGATGAGGATATTAAAACCCACACCTACAGTGACACACCTACTCCAAAAGGCCACAGCTCCTAACAGTGCCACTCCCTGGGCCAAACATATACAAACCATCACACAAGCAGAGGTGATATAAAATGCAGATATGATCATTCAGACAACAGAGTAGATAAGGTGGCTAGAAAGTGTGGTATGGTACAAAGATGGGGTTGGAGTGAAGTCCTGCTAGAGTTTTGTCTCTGATGTGACACTGTAGATTACACTCACCACATGACAAATGCTAGCTCCCCCTCAGTCTGCTCTGAGCTATGAGTTGTTTAGCTTCTAGTGCTAGCTAAACAACGGCATTGTGAAGGTGAGGCCTGCCTTGTCTTGTGTTTGTATTGCTCAGACACCTTCAGGTAACAGAATTCTGAACTTACACCCCCAGAATGCCTGTCATAGAACATGCCGGTGAATAGACAGATCAGATCAAAGAGGAAACCTGAGAGAGGAAGCAGGGATGTTGGGATGAAGGACTAGAGAAATTAGATTGTCAATATGCTGGCTCCCAGGATAAACTGCTTCAGGGAAACAGTCCACCAATGCTGTCCACCGCTGCTTCAAGTGCATCGTCCCCGTTTGCTGCCTCTGCTCTAACTCCACAGAGGTCTGCTCTGTTGCACTATCTAGTAGCCATATTGACTTTGAAATTACTAGGATGCTTTTCAAAATTATACTTGTATATTTGTGATTTAAAGATTTTAGAAGCCAAATAAACATTATCATTTACATTTTAAGTAATAATTAACAATTTCATTATATACCTTTAAAATATAAATATTTTTGTTTGGTTTGGCTTGCTTTTGCTTGTTTGAGTTTTATGTGTGAACTCGAGTGTTTTGCCTGCATGATGTGGGCTGTTGTATGGGTGCTGGAAACTGAAGCCAGGCCCTCCCTCTGCCAGAGCAGTCAGTGCTTCTAACCACTAAGCCATCTCTCCAGGGCCCTGGTTTTAGTTTTCGGAGGAGGGTCTCTCTATAATTAACAATTTTAAATCATCCAGCTAAATGGCAGTAATTACATTCATTATGTCACCTGCAACTGTCACTGCTGTTTCTAAAATCTTTTCATCACTCCTAACAGAAACACTGCACCTAGTAAGGAGCAGCTCTCCATTCTTCTTCAGCCGCCTGTAACCACCCCTTTTTTAACTGTAGGTTTTCCCCTACTCCACACATCTCTGTCCTTGTCCCTTGTATATGGGTGTGTGGCCTGACTGATGTATGTGCTCCACTTGCATGCCTGGTACGCACTAAGCCAGAAGAGGACATCTGATCCCTTGGAACTGGAGTTACAGACAGTTGTGAGCCACCATATGGGTGCTGGGAATCAAAACCAGGTCTTCTAGAAGAATAGCAAGTATTTTTAACTACTGAGCCCTTTGTCCAGCCCAGTTCTGTCTATTTGTAAGTGTCTTCTTAGATATTTCTCCTTTCGTTTGTTCTGGTTTTTTGTTGTTGTTGTTGTTGTTGTTGTTGTTGTTGTTGTTGTCTGCTTGGTTTTTCGAGACAGGGTTTCTCTGTGTAGCCCTGGCTGTCTTGGAACTCACTCTGTAGACCAGGCTGGCCTCGAACTCAGAAATCCGCCTGCCTCTGCCTCCCAAGTGCTGGGATTAGAGGCGTGCGCCACCACCACCCGGCTGTTCTGTTTTTTTTTTTTTGTTTTTTTTTTGTTTTGTTTTGTTTTTTCCAGAGAGGGCTTATTTATCCCTGGCTGTCTGTGAGTGCTGGGATTGAGGGCCTGGCTTTGTTTTAGATATTTTGTGGATGTGGTACCATACAATTTTTGCCTTTTGTGTCTGTTTTTTTTTTTCCTTAGTATGTTTCAGGAGTTCAAAGTTATAACCCATACCAGAACTTCCTTGTTCGTATAGAAGAATGACATCCGTGATGTTTCAGCCCGCTCTGCTTACCCATTGTTTCTCTTTCTCTCTTTTTTTTTTTTTCTTTTATTCTTTCTTTTATTGAGACAGTCTGTCTGTAGCTCTGGCTGTTCTGGAAATCTCTATTTAGACCAGGCTGTCCTCAAACTCAAAGAGATTGACCTGCCTCAGCCTCCCAAGTGCTTGGATTAAAGGCTGCACCACAACACCTAGGTCCATTCATCTTTTGATGGGTATTTAGTTGTTTTCAGCTTTTAGCTACTGTAAATAATGGTACAGTGAACACCAGCATATAGGCATCCTTTCGAGTTTCTGTGTTTAGTTCCTTTGACTGTATGTTCAGTATAAAAGCAGAGTGCCAATTTTAATCACTGTTCTCTCTAGCCTCTCGCACCTAGAATAGACCGCACTGCTTAGCGCCCCCTGGTGGTGAATAGTCTGAGCATCTCTGCGTTTCCTGCTGTTAGGCAATAGGTTGAATGCACAGAGGCTTGTTGATGAACCATAGAAACAGTTACATTCAAAGAGTGATTTTTTTTGCTGTTGTATTTCATCAAGGCAGATTGCCAGATTTAAACCTCCAAGGAAGAATTTGTTTTAACCTAAGATTGTTAGAAACCAAAAGGCCAACTAGGTTGTATTTCATTTTGTGTGGGTTTGTTTTTGTTTTAACAGTGAATGCATAAAAATACAACCAGCTGACATCCAGCCCGATATATTCAGCTACTTGTTGCATATTATGTACACAGGAAAGGGGCCGAAACAGATTGTGGATCATGGTCGTTTGGAGGAAGGGATCCGATTTCTTCATGCTGACTACCTTTCTCACATTGCAACTGAAATGAATCAAGTGTTCTCACCAGAGACTGTACAGACATCAAATTTGTATGGTATTCAGATTTCAACAACCCAGAAAACAGCTGTCAAACAAGGGCTAGAGATGAAAGAAGCTCCTCCCAATAACAGTGGAAACAGAGCTGCTGTCCCAGGGGACCACCCCCAGCTGCAGCTCTCCCTTGCAATTGGGCTAGATGATGGGGGTGCAGAGCAGCAGAGGGAGAGGGCCCATCCTGCTGCCCAGGCTGTGGAGGAGCACCAGAAGCCTCCAGTGGCCATCAAACAGGAGACATGTGATCCAGAGTCTGTGCTCTCCCAAAGCCACTCCTCGTCCTCATCAGAGGTGACTGGCCCCTCTTTTACAGAAAACAGTATCAAAGTCCACTTATGCCATTACTGTGGGGAGCGTTTCGAGTCCCGAAGTAACCTGAGACAGCACCTCCATACCCATGTGTCTGAATCTCTCCCTTTTGGTGTCCCTGCTTCCATTTTGGAAAGTAATGACCTTGGTGAAGTACATCCACTTGGTGACAGCAGTGAGACTCTTGAATGCCGGAGGCTCAGCTCCTTCATTGTCAAGGAGAATGAGCAGCAGCAGCAGCAGCCACCGCCTGAGCGCTCGGGCAGGAGTACCTCAGAGCCCTTACAGATCAGCCAGGTCTCTCTCATCTCCAAAGACACAGAGCCGGTAGAGTTAAACTGTAATTTTTCTTTTTCAAGGAAAAGAAAAGTCAGTTGTACCATTTGTGGTCATAAATTTCTTCGAAAGAGCCAGTTACTGGAACACATGTATACACACAAAGGTAAACCCTACAGATATAACCGATGCCAAAGGTTTGGAAATTCATTGGCCCAGAGGTTTCAGCAGTATTGTGACAGCTGGCCCGATGTCCCCTTAAAAAGTTCTCGCTTGTCACAAGAACATTTAGATTTGCCTTGTGCCTTAGAGTCCGAGCTCACACAAGCAGGTGTGGACACCATCCTTGTGGAGTAGCTGCTGCTGCTCCCGCAGCATTTTATACTGATCTTGGAAGAGACTCACGTGCCATTTCTAGTCATAAATTAGTTACCTCCTCATGGTCTTTTGACTTAAAATAATCTGTCCCTAGTTTTGAGGTTGTACATACCAGTTCTCATTATAAGACATGGCTATTAAATGTAACTTTCAAATTATCCTATGAGCTTTTTTATAAATTAAATCATAATTTGAAAATCAGAAGTTAATGTAGAAACTTTAGAGTGAGTGTTATTTATACAATGTCTTGTTTTTCCAGGTTGCAGAATCAGTAAAATGAACTTGAATATGAAGCAGATAAGATCTGTTTTACAGACTATCTTAGAGACTGTGAATGGAATCATCTGTAGAGTGCTTGCCTAGCATGTGTGAGGCCCTAGGTCCAGTGGTCAGCACACACTCACATGCTCACACACAAACACACTTCTAAACTGTCACTTGGCTTATGTTTCATAGGAATTATGTTCTTAGGAAAATGATTTTTAAATATTTTCTGCCATATAGGAAATCAATAGTTATTTTAATGTATAACTATATATAGGAAATAAGTAGTTATTTTAATGTAAAACTATATATTATAATGTATAAAGTGTTTTGTTTTAAGACATGGCTATACTAAATCACAAGTAGTTTTAACTGTACTTACTAGCATTCCAACCTCTTACATGTCCTTTTATTTACTAAACATCAAGTATACCTCATTTTTAATAAAACTATTTCAGCTAAAAGGAAGGACTTGAGAAGTCAGTGGTGACGACGTCTTGAACAGAGAAACCAGTGAACTCACATAAATGGAGCACAGCTGCAGGTCTGTGTGAACTAACCTTGGTGCAGATAGGCAGATCTACGGTGTTCTTAGACACTTTCAGGTGTCTATAGCAAGAGGTTCACTTAAGTTTGAAGAGGAAAATGATAAGATACATACCATCTCCCTGACTTAATGTTGCAGACTTGTCAAGGCTGTCTGGGTTGATGGCAGTTTTCTAAAAGTCAGTCATAAAGGTAATTTTACAGTGGCGTGACTTTCACTTTTCTGTTAGTAAAACCAGTGGAGTGGGTGCATTGAGCATTGCAAACCTATTTAAAAACCCATGCCAGCAGCTCTCCTTTAGTGAATATAAGCACTTCCTTTCATAGTGGAGATACTTAGAAACTTAAAACTCCAGGAAAATGGAAGTTGTTGGACTAAGTGATGGATTTTCTGTGCCTAACAAGTAGCCCAGGAAATTACATTGTTTCCTAAGTGTTGTTTAAACTTGAAGTTCTGTTTTCAAGGATCAGAAGGCAAGAGAGACTGTAGAACACCCTCCCCCCTTCTCTACTCTATTAAAGTCTCAGCCTCACAGACACTTGAAAAACGTTTGAGTTGATCCTGGCACACACACCCTCCTCTCAGATTGGAAACAAGAGTCTTGCTATGTTCCCAGGCTGGCCTTAAAATCTTGGGCACAGGCAGTTTTCTGCTTCAGCTTCCCGGTGGCCAGGACCATGGGGCATGTACCATCTCACAGATACCTCAGTATAGCCATTTAATTTTGATGTGACGCTAACCCCACTCTCACACCTCTGAAGACATTTAAGAGGCTCTCCTACCTCCACCTGTCAGAAGGTCAGAGTAATCCAGCTAATTCTGAAACAAAAGTTTTTGTTTTTGTTTTCTGAGTAAATGGTGAGTTCAGTTGAATAACAAAGTTTCAGAGATGGTGGCATGGGCCTCTAATCCCAGAATTTGTGAGGCTGATTTCTGAGTTCAAGGCCATCCTAGTTTATATAGTGAGTTCCAGACCAGTTAGAGTGACATAGAGAGACCCTGTCTCAAACAAAACAGCACACAGCACACACAGATACCACACCAAACCAAAGTAGTAGGTTCCTTGTTTTTAAGGTTTTGAGACATTCTTGCTATTTGGCCCAGATTAGACTTGAACTCACCATTGTCTTCTCCTGCCTCCTTAGTGCTGGGGTCATGGGCTGTAGCACCATCCAGCCTTCAGAGGGGTAACTTTTAAGGGCCAAGTGAAGAACCCTGATGGACACTGTCTTAAGGTAACTGAATTTCTGATTGAGAGAGTTAGCCTCTGGGATCAAGACTGACGATATGTTTTGAGAGCAAAACCTGGCTAGTGGTAGAATGGATTGTATTGGGTGGCTAAACAAGTGTGCTGTTATGGGGGCGGTCCTAATTACATATTATCTTAAACTTACGCCATCAAAGCAATTACCCAGTTATACTACCTTCAGTGAGTTAATCTTACAGAAACATAAACACTGACTTCACGTAGTTTAGGCTATTTAGGATATATTCCCTACCTTTAATTTTTTTGAGATACAGCTATATCTCAATATATAGAGCCCAGGCTGGCCTCAGACTGACAGCATAGCTGAAGCTGGCCTTAAGCTCCTGACCTGCCTGCCTCAGTCTCTAGCACTGGCATTGTAGGGGCCCTGCCCATGTCAAGTTCCCCTAGCCTTCTCAAAGTAAACCTTACTTTCCAGCTTGTCTGTACTCCTCCGTGCTTACCAAGTCATCAGTCTGACCCACAGAAAGCCCTCATTAGGGTGGGAGTGGAGATTTGCTTTCAGGGTAGGTGAGTGGGCACTGCAGCTCAAGACAATCCAGAGAAGTGCTAGAAGCGTGCCAACAGCTGGTGGCCATGTTAGACGCCGTCAGTTTAAAGTGGAACTATATATACGAAGCTCCCAAAGAGTTAACAAAGATGTATTAGTAAATACAATACCTAGTAAAAACCTAGAGCCTGGGGAATGACTCCGTGAGTAACATGATTGCTGTTCATGCATTTGAGGTAGGTGTGGTATCTGTAGGCCCAGGAGCAGAGACAGAAGATAGCAGGGGCTCTGAGGCCAGCCAGCCTTGCAGAAAGAACAAGCTCCAGGTTCAGTGAGACTCTGTCTCAAAAAAACTGAGGCAGAGAGTGAGTGAGGAAGACATGTTGTCAATCTGTGGTTTCAACATGTACCCACATGGGTGTACACCCACGCACATGCATACTCCTCGCATACAGAATACATACATGAGTGGAACTCTTCTATGAGTTTTAAGAAGACACCGGTTCACCTGGCCCATTGTTAAAGTTCCTCAGCACTAAGACCTTCACCTGATTCCCATTATTCAATTATTTTTATACTAAGATTTAACAAGACAGAATACTGGGTCTTGTCTGTCTGATCCCAGTGGTCAGTAGACTGAGGCAGGCTTGCAGATTCAAGACTAGCCTGTCTTAAGAGAAACAAAAAACAACAACAACAACAACAACAAAAAAAGTAAGATTTCTTCAGTCTTCAATAACATTTTGCTTTAGGAAGTGGAGAAATGTGTTTCGTTTTGCAGAAAACGTTCCCTAGAGCTCATTTCTACTGAGGCATATAGTAAGTGGTGTGGGACTGCTGTTGCTTTGTTTTGATTTTTAAAAGGATATATTTACCTTTATGTTATGTGTTAGGGTGTTCTGCCTCCAAGTGTTTCTGTGCACAGCACGCACACAGTAACTGTGAGCCAGAAAAGGGCATCGGAACCTCTAGAATTCATGTGGGTGCTGGAACTGAACAAGGTCCTCTGCAAGAGCAGCAAGCACCCTTAAGCACTGAGTCCTCTCTCCAGCTCATTTTGGGTTTTTTGAGGTTCAGTCTTACTATATGGCCCACGATGGCCTGGGAAGTTTTGGTTTTGGTTTTTAAGACGTGATTCTTCATTGGGGGAAAGAGTATTGACATTTTAAAAGATTTTCCAGGAACAACCTTTACTTTTTGTCACATCTGCAAAATGGAGCCCCCTTCCGTTGCCCCCCCCCCCCCCCTCCGCTCCCCTCCTTCCCCCCACCTCTCTCAAGCAGTATGGTTTGTGTAATGGTTGCCTAGTTGAACCAGGAGTTGCCATATGTACTTTGTTGCCAAATGTCGCCCTCTTGTGTTGCGGTGAGTCGTCTGCTGGGTAAGGTTTTGAAGGCATGGTGAAACAAGCTCACGTCTTGTCAATCTGTGTGCTAGGCAGAGACTAAGTAGGTCTTTTCCACTTGGGCCAGCTTTAAGTCTTCCCTTCTTTATAGATCCTGCATGGAGGTGTTTTCTGGAGAAAAGCAGAGGCCATGTCAGCATGTGTTCTTGGTAGGAGCTCTCATCTCAGTAAGTGCAGTCTGCTTCACAAACAGTGTTGTTGCTTTTTAGTATATAGAATGTTTGAGGTGGTTACTTACGTCTCCCAGCACCTCCCTCACAGGGTGTTGTGAGGCTTCGCTCTAACATGGTTAGTGCGCTGATGGGAAACAACAGCAGGAAGCAGTTCCACAGCTAGCCTACTCAGTATTCCATCCAGTAGATTCTAGAACATGCTTGCAGCACTCAGGCAGTGCTTAATAGATAATTAATTGAGAAAATCAGTTTTTATGAAAATGCACCAGAAATAGGAGTGCTACCTGAGTTCTTACTCTTCTGTACTATTTCTCTCTACCGTTCAGCAAGGAAGATGGGGTTTAGCATTATTGGAAATAAAATACACCAGTTTCGGCATTAATGAGACTTTCTTCCAGAATACATTATTTTCATATAAGAAAAGGAACAAAGAAATCAACATCCCATTGTTTCTTGGATGAAGATGGTCTAAGTAATAAGTAGGGACAGGAACTGGAATGAGAGTCATCCGTAGGAACTCACTAACGTTCTTTTGAAGTAAAGCTGGAACGCTTTCTCTGAGCACTGAAGGAAATACCTGCTAGTGATGGCGAGGAGAACAAGCCGGAAAGCGGACAGTTCCTGAAGCCTGTTTGCACAGGCAGATTCCTGACACTGAAACTTGGATTTCTGATGAATACTTGATAGGTATTTTTGTGGTATCTGTGCTAAAAACAGTTGATGTGGAAAATGTTTACAATGTAACCTGTGTCTTTTGGTGTACTTAAACTAAATATGTCTGTGCTGTTTCATTAATAAGTTGTTTCTATGCTCAACCATGCTTGTGTAATTGGTCTTTTCTTTTTAATCCGGTATGTCACAGTCCTAAATCTGGACGTCTTAAATGCAGGTGTCCTGAACTGGCTCTCATCCTAGATTGGACGAACCCCTGGTGCTTCAGTGTGTGTGTGTTCCTGATTCCTCACCATTGGCCCCTCACAGACGTCAACAGAGTAGGTCAGAGGAGAAACTTCACCCAGCATTCAGGAATCTGAAGCAGTATGATTGAGTTTAAGGCCAGGCTGAGCTGAGTCTTAAAAAATTTAAACAAGGGTCTGGAGAGATGGCTCAGTGGTTAAGAGCACTGGCTGCTCTTCTGCAAACCCAGATTTGTTCTCAGCACCTATATCAGGCAGCTCCTAACTCCCCGTAACTCTTGCTCGGGGAGGATCTAGATCTCGGATCTCTGACGTACCTGCACTGGTGTGTGCCATACCCATGCACAGATACCCATGGTTAAAAATAAGCCCCAATCAAACCTAAGAGCAGACATAACAAAAAGGCCTAGTGAGGAAATTGTCAGATTATCAGGCATACACAGCTAGTGAAGGACGATACACTGTAGAGTTACACTTCCACGCGTCACTGTAGAGTTACACTTCCACATGTCACTGTAGAGTTACACTTCCACGCGTCACTGTAGAGTTACACTTCCACGCGTCACTGTAGAGTTACACTTCCACATGTCACCGTAGAGTTACACTTCCACGCGTCACCGTAGAGTTACACTTCCACGCGTCACTGTAGAGTTACACTTCCACGCGTCACTGTAGAGTTACACTTCCACATGTCACCGTAGAGTTACACTTCCACGCGTCACTGTAGAGTTACACTTCCACGCGTCACTGTAGAGTTACACTTCCATGCGTCCGGAATAGTCTACAGAGTTTTGTATCCCAGTTTGGAAACTTGTCTTTCACCTGTTTTATGAAGACAATATGATTTGATTCAACGCAACAAAATACTAGCTTATAGACCTGATCTTTACAGCACTTTCTGTCAGCGTCACCTTTGCTGAGGTAAGTAGTCTCTGCTGGGTAACTTTTGAAATTCTTTTTTTTAATATCTGTGTTTTTCCTGAACATACATATTTGCACCATGTGGGTCCCTGGGGTCAGTGGGGGCCAGAAGAGGGTATCTAACCTAGAAGTGGAGTTGCAGGTAGCTACAGGTCACTATGTATGTGCTGGAAACTGAATTTGGGTTCTCTGAAAGAGCAAGGGGTGCTTTTAACCACTAAAGCCATCTCTCCAGCCACTCTTAAATTGGGCATGATGCAGAAGACATGAATGGACCCAGTTCTTACCAACCACAGCCTGTGGCAAGAGAAAAGTGCTGTCCTAATCCAGAAAGGGTCAACTGAAAAGAAAGGTCTAGTCATCTCTCAGGGTTCTTGGTTTGCTTTTACTTTCTGCCTTATATTCTATTCTTCGGGTCCCAAGCAATGTGATGTACAACAGTGGTTCTTAGTCAGGGTATATTAGGATCTTCAGAGAAAAGAATAAGGGGAAGAAATAGGCAAGTAGACATGTTCCACTAACTTACGGCTGGCGTGGTGGTACACACTTGTAATCCAAACACTTGTAAGTAATGACAAGAACAACTCTGAGTTTGAGATAAGCCAGGTCTCCTTAGTGAGACCTCCTTAGTGCCATGCCAGTTGGGGCTTCATAGTAAGACCCTATCTCCCCAAACAAAGACGCAAAAATAGGAAATATGACCTTTATAGAGACAGAATTATGAAGAGCTGCACTCTGCAATCTGAGCGCCTGGAACTAGATGATGTAATTCCATTGTAAATCCAAAAAAGGCATAACCAGAAGAGCTACTGAGACAAATTCCAGTCTAAAAGCTGGCAAACCCAGAAAGATAGGATGCCTGCATTTTTGCCCAAAGTTAGGAAAAGCTGCCTCTCTCAGGCTGGAGAACGTCGGCTTTCTGTGCAGGCCATCGGCTGGCTGAATGAAAGTCTATTTTACTCACACTACTAATGCTACTCTAATCCCCAGATAACCACCACCAAAGCCAGATGTGCTGGCTAACATACTTAGTTTCAGAGAGTTAACTGAAGTAGGAAGACTGTCAGCATACATGGAGACCGGCCTGAGCAAGAAGACCTTGTCTCAAAAACAAAACAAAAAGCACCTTCATGCATGCCCGGGGGGCGGGGGGGGGGGAATGAGGCTCAGTAGAGTGCTTGCTTGGCACACATAAGGCCTTGAGTTGCATTCTGCAAAAGAACGTATACATAAAAATATATTCCATAGCTCACTCAACGCAAAATGGACAGTAAAAACTCTCTCCACCTTGTGGATGGTCGATAATGTGGAGATATTCGGGGTATTATGTCTGGGTGGAGGGTATGACAAAGTTGCTGCTGGTGTCTAGTGGGTGGAGAACACGGAGGTTGGTCAGCGTGTCATAATGAGTATCTCCCATGCCCGTGCCACTCAGTGGCCTACTCACGGTGTCAGTAGAGTTGAGGTTGACAAGCTCTGATCCAAAAATCTTTAAATCTTGTGATAGCGCATAAGGGCACAGACGTTTGGGACTTTAACTAAGTTAGTCAGTTTGGAGTTAATATTGATCTAATGGAATGTATGATGTCTTTGTTCAAAGTCAGTTCTATTTATATTATCCTTTTAGAAATCTTAACTTGGATTATTTAGAGCCAGAGCTGCAGAAATGGTTTAGTAGGTAACATGCCACTTACACAAGCATCAGGGCCCATATAAAGCCCATGCTGTTGCACACGTGTGTAACCACAGTGTGTGGTGAAGATGGGATGGATGGGTGGATTCCTGAAGTTCATTGACTCCGTGAGAAACTTTGTCTCAAATTATAAGGATGGAGAACTGTGGAGGAAGGACCTATGTGCAGCCTCGTGCGTGCGTGCGCACACCCACTCACACTAACAAGTACAGACGCAACACTCTACAGACACAAAATAAAATCAGATAGATTCATCAGCAGACCATTTTGTTGTTGTTTTCGAGACAGGGTTTCTCTGTGTAGCCCTGGCTGTTCTAGAACTCACTCTGTAGACCAGGCTGGCCTCGAGCTCAGAAATCCGCCTGCCTCTGCCTCCCAAGTAGCTGGGATTAAAGGTACGTGCCACCACTGCCCGTCTCAGCAGACTGTTTAAAATTTAACATCCCTTAAAAACAAAAACCCAGCCATCTTGTTCTGTAGCTCACGCTAGCCTCAAACTCAATTCTTTTACCTCAGTCTCTCAAGTTGTGGGATAATAGATAAGTGCTGCCATTTTCAGGTCAAGACAACTTTAAACCTATTAATAATGTTGAACCAATTTTATGTCTAAAGTCTGGAAAAAGAAAAATACGATTGTAGTTTATAATTTGTGTGGATTTTAATCTGGCCAGAAGATGGCGCCAGCGTACCGTAAACATGCGTGTTCTACTCCGTTCCGACAGTCCTCTCCAGCTCCTTTTGTAGTTGCTGAGCTGCACTAGGAGCTTTCCTTACCTTGCAGTTAGTGTTAGGTAGTAGTGTCTTGACATCCCCTCTGTGCATCTGACTCACAAGAAGTACAGCAGCAGGGAACAGCACACTTAACGGTTGGACTGTTGAACAAGTCTGAGGATTTTTGCAGTCGTTAAGATAAGGTCATGGGATTTTACTCTGACGACATTGACCCTCCTAATCATATATCAAACTCAGTTAATGTTTCCCTGGCCGAGAGCTAAATGGAGACATTGAAGAAAATCATACCTTGCTTGGTATTCTTTTATTGGCATATATCCACTGCACTCAGAGTTGGGTTTCATAAAGTCAATTTCAAGTCTATCTCATGTTTTAACCATAGCCAACCCCTCCCACTTCCTTCCTTAATCCTTTCCCTCACCCACTTGTCTACCCCAGTCTCACTTTTAACTTTTTGTTGTTTTAGGTTTGGTTTTATTTGTTTGTTTGTTTTTGAGACAGGGCCCCTCGGTTCCGTTGCTCTGGCTATTTTGGAACCATGTAGACCAGGCTGGCTTTAAACTCACAAAGATCTTCGTACCCCTGCCTCCCTCACGCTGACATTAAAGGCGTGTGCCACCAAACCCTGGCTCTTCCATCTTTCTTTTGTCATATGTGTTTAAGCATGAGGCTGGAAGTGAACAAAAGCATGTATTTTCTTTCTGTATTCATCTTATTTTTCTTAGCATAATCTCCAGTTACATCCATTTTTGTAGCAAATGACTCATTCTTATGGCTGAATAAAACTTCATTGTGTATGTATACCACATTTTTTTTTTTTATTGATGGACACTTAGGCTATTGTGAATTCTGCTGTAATAAGCATGGATGTGGAAGTATCTCTGTGGCATGTTGATGCAGAATTGTTCAGGTATATACCCGTATAGTGGTACCGCTTGGAAGCAATACCAAGAATTGATAGGTGGGGATGCATGGAATTTAAAAGCTCCTCAACAGCCCAGGCATAGTGTCTCACCCCAGGGAAGCAGAAACAGGAGGATCTGTGAGTTTGAGGCCAGCCTGGTTTAAGGCATGAATTCCAGGACAGCCAGGGCTACATAAAGAGACCCAGTCTCAAAAGCAGAAGAAAAAGGAGAGGAGGGGGGAAAGAGAAATGAGAGGAGGAGGAAGAAGAGGAAGAGGAGGAGGAAGAAGAAGAGGAAGAGGAGGAAGAGGAGGATGAGGAGGAGGAGGGGGGTCGAGGAGCTCCTTTGGCAAAGGAAGAGAGTAAATGACAGTCTATGGAAGGGAGAGACCTTTGCTAGCTGTGGATCTGACAGGATTACTATCAATATATAAAGAAGTCAAAAAGCTAAACACACAAGTAACCCTGTCACTAAATGGTCTATTGGAATAACAGCTAGTTCTCAGAAGATCAAGTAGAAATGGCTCAGCATCCTTAGCCACCACTGAGACACTGATTGAAGGCACACTGAGATCCCTCCTCTCAGCAGTCAGAATGGCTACATCAAGAAAACAAGCTGGGGGCACAGGAAGCGTCATGAACCAGTGGGTGCAGAGACTGACAGCCATTGGAAATCAGCGTGGAGCTTCCTCAGGCTAGAACAGGCGGCCTCACTTGCATCGTGCCTCTCCTTCCCTTTGTCAGCTGTTTGCCTTTCAAAAACACAGTCCTGCCAACCAAAAGGATGCTCTTAGATTCCCTCCTTCGCCACTTCTCCCCAGGCCCCTCTTTAATAGACTTCTCAGCTCTCACAGTCTGCCCTCTTCAGTGCCCGGGCCTTGTCTGTTCTCGCTGTTTTTGCTAGTATTCTCCTAGGACTTCCTACTAAGTAAGCTTCTGTACAGCTGAGCCCTCTTGAGAAATGAGCCCATTTTCTCTCAGATAAATTGTCTCCTAGCGTTTACACAAACCCTTTCCAGCTGAAACAATTTGGTAGTACTGTATCAGAATAACAGAAATAAAGTATCCCTCCAGCTATCCTTCCATGGTGTCCCCTCCGACCAGAAACCTGAAAGAACGACAGGTGCTGTTGGAGGATTCTTGTATATTCGTTGTCCCTTCTCTGGGGACTGGACGCTCACACAGGGAAGGAGGTCTAAGCGCCCAGGCAGCCTTCAAGTCTGTGGCCTTCTGCCATCTGACTTTCAGGAAAGTCCAGGGAAGAAGATCTCTGTGTGCCTCATAGGCCTTTGAAGAAGGGAAATGTGTGGATTCAACTCTACCACATTTTTCTATGGTGAAAGCTGTATACAGTCCAAATCCTATGTAGATGAACGTGTGAAGGCCAAGGGTTCCTTAATGCACACCAAAGAGGGAGGGAGAGGGAAAACTCAACGTTCTTCTCACCAGGCCAGTCTTGCCCTCCGTCACCCTCTCACCCCCACAAGTCTGCAGTCTCCAGTGCTCTTAGGAAGTGGCTCCTGATTAATTTACTTTTGGGTTTTTTTTTTTTTTCTCTTGAGTTCTCAATCCTCGTGTCTCCATACGTTGAGAGTGCAAGGATGACAGGTGGACACCACCATACCCAGATTAAATCTACATGCGTGTATACTCACAGACACACAGACACACACACACCCTCCCATATTAATGCATTAAACCTAGGGTTTTGCACCCCCTGGCAAGCACTCCAATTTTCCTGCTTTCCATTTTGATCGGGGTTTTAAACCGGGAAGAAAAGCATAAAAAAGGGAAACGTCAGTCCTCAGCACCTGTGTGGATGGATGTCTCATGGTCTGAGGGCTGCGTCAGCCACCACAGTGGCCAGAGAGTATATTCAATTCCACCCGGTAACCAAAGCTCATCTGTGAATGCTTTTGAGATTCTCTGTGCTACTTCACAGTGGGGCATGCCAGCCTAGCTTTCTCCTGGACTTTTGTTCTTGCTTATTAATTGATTAGTGGATGCAGGGCGTGTTACTTGCCTGGCGCTCCTAATTTAAACAATGAGATTTAAAAGTTTAATTAAGCCAGGCCTAGTGTACAAATCGAGTTCCAGGACAGCCAGGGCTATTACAGAAATCCCGTCTGAAAACAAACAAAACAAAAAAAAAGTTATTTTGGATTTCTGCACAAATTGCAAGTTTTGCTAACATAGGAAATTATTTTAAACTAAAAATACTCAGCATTTGCAATGGTTGCTTTTTTGTTTTGTTTGTTTTAAAGGGTTTCTTTATGTAGCCCTGGCTGCCCTGGAACTGTTATGTAGACCAGGGTGGCCTTGAACTCATAGATCCTCCCACCTCTGCCTGGGATTAAAGACATGTGCGATCACATCCAGCTGACTAACTGTAACTTCGAACAGGATCCTGAGATAACCTAGGAGGCAAGCTTCTATGCAATGAGTCTGAGCAATTACCTGCGGCAGATTACTTGAGTGGAAAGACCCACTTTAACTATGGGAAGAACTGGCCCGGGAGCCAGGGTCCTGCACTGATAGAAGAAATTTAGTTGAGCATGCACGTTCACCCTCCCTGTTTCCTGACTGTGGAGGCAGTGATAGCTGCTGCCCGGAGAAGCCCACAACTTGCTTCCCCACAATGATGGACTACGTCCTCAAGCCATGGGCCAAAATAAACCCCACCTCAAGGTGTTTTTTGCCAGCAGCAAGAAAACTAATACAGTATATAAATCTAACATTTAAAGTGCAGGGCTGGGGTTAGAGGTCAGTCTTCAGAGTACTTGCTTAGCATGCACGAAGCCCTGGGTGGATCCCAGCACCACAAATGACACGGAGGCACATACCTATAATCTTAACACTTGTGATGTGCAAGCAAAACCATCAGAAGTTCAGGCTGAACAGACGGCTCAGTTATTAAGAGCACTTGTTGCTCTTGCAGAGCACCTGGGTTTGGTTCTCAGCATTCACGTGGAAGCTTACAGTCATCTGTAACTCCAGTTCCAGGGAATCTGACAACCTCTTCTGGTCTTCACAGGCACCAGGCATGCAAGGGATGAGCATATACATTGCAGGCAGAAGACTCACATAAAATTATAATTAAATAAAAATGGTAGATTTTATGATTTGTGAATTATGCCTGACATTCACAAACATAAAATTTGTTTTAAAGTTTAATGCGTCCAATTATTTAATCCTTTAGGGAAAAGAATAGCCAAAAATATTAAGGGATTAGGGGAAACCCAGAAAATTAAGGAGGATTCTAAGAAAGTTCCTTCTGAAATCAGGGGTCACTGCCAGCTACATGCCACATCTGGTAGGACGCTCACAGCAGGCTGGCTAGCTCCACCTGAACCAAGCAGTGGCCTTCGGTTCCAGCTCCATTTCAACTCCTCAGTGTGCAAGGGCAAGTCTGAGAGGCTAGAGACACCCTGGCTTGGCGTGACCTGCTAGAGATGTGACATTCCTGTTGATTAAAGCCCTTGTTCTGCATACCAGTTCCACACAGGGCCCATTTTAGGGCCTTGTCTGTTTGCCAGGCTGCATTAGCCATGGGAACGATTCTTCACAATGTGACCCGGAGTTGCCCTGATGATTAGTACTACCAGACCTTCCTGTCAGGTGAAGGTAGAGATGTCAGTGCAGGGATTTGGTAGTAGTGAAAGATTAGCATGCAGGCTTCGAGCTGTCGAGTCCATGGTGGATAGTGGATGGCCAATACAGTGGTCAGTATCTCCTCCCCTCAAAATTATGTGCAGTTACAAGTGACTGCATCTACCTGGCTGTCCTCCTGTGCTCCGTAGCTCCCGGAAAAGCAGAAGTGGAAGGCTCAGGTATGTAAATATGGAAAGTGCATGAGAAGCTTAATTCTGCCCTTTAATTGCAGGGTCATGAAGGTCGTGGCTGCTCAGAATGTGGCTCAGTGGTAGAGCACTTGTCAAGCAAGCACAAGGCCCTTGGTTTGATTCCCAGCATAGTAACAACTCTAACCTGACCCCTCCACTCCATTCTCTGGCTCAGACGGCGATCATCTATCATGTCATCCTGGACAAGTCACCCATGCTCCCACCTGTCTCCTTGAACTTCTTTCTTAAACCCCAGAAGAAAGTCAGCGCTACAAGTCCGATTTGAGTTTAGCCTCAAAACAAAGGATGTGGATGGAATCTTGCTAACACCAGGTAACTGCTATGCACCATTCTGATTGGCTGACATTTACAGAGGTCTGGCTATGGCTGGCAGTCCCAGGCCCTCCCTTCCTGGATTTTTTGTTGAGGCTTGAGCCAACTTGGCTAAGGATTTTCTGTGCCGTGTGCACATATATTTACTCCATCCCCTAAACTCATGAATTAAGCCCCCAGAAAACCAAAGCAAGAGGGGGACAAGGGGCTCCAGACTTCAGGGTTGAAGGTGAGTCTGAGAAGAATTAGCATACGTGCTGATGATGACAGTCTGTAAATGGTAGTGTTCCCCTTCTACTAGAAAAGTTCATTTCACAAAGCTTTATGCTGAGTGTGGTGACATGCTTGTGTAATCACAACACTCATGAGGTACAGGCAGAAGCAGGAGGATCTCGAGTTTGGGGATAGCCTAAGCTACACATGCCTTGTCTCAAACAACAAAAATAACTTTTTTAAAAGTTCATAAGAGGCAGCGCCTTGGAGGTCCTGTGGATCTGTGTCTTGCTTCAACAGTGTTTGGATGGAACAGACCCGGGGACTTCCATTTTATTAGCTTCCAGCTGCCTTGCAAGTCTCTCCAGTCGCAGCTTCCGGGACCTCGTGGCCTTCGGCTCCTAGGACCAGTTAGCCTCATACTCTGCATTAGCTATGACCTCTCAGATTCATCAGAATTATTCCACCAAAGTGGAAGCTGCCGTGAACTGCCTGATCAACTTGCACCTGCGGGCCTCCTACGCCTACCTCTCTCTGGGCTTCTATTTTGATCAGGATGACGTGGCGTTGGAGGGCGTAGGCCACTTCCGTGAACTGGCCAAGGAGAAGCGCGAGGGCTTCTCCTCAAGTTGCAGAACGATCGCGATCTCTGGGGCCCTGCACTCTTACAGGATGTGCAGAAGCCATCTCAAGATGAATGAAGGTAAAACCCAGGAGGCCATGGAAGCTGCCTTGGGCCTGGAGAAGAACCTGAACCAGGCCCTCTTGGATCTGCATGCCCTGGGTTCTGCCCACACAGACCCTCATCTCTGTGACTTCTTGGAAAGCCACTTCTGGATAACGAGGTGAAGCTCACCAAGAAGATGGGCAACCAACCACCTAACCAACCTCCGTAGGCTCTCAGGGCCACGATCAGCACAGACTGGGGTGCCCCAGGCATCTCTGGGTGAGTATCTCTTTGAGCAGCTCACTCTAAAGCACAACTAGGGGGCCTCTGCACCTTCCAAGGGCCCCCCTTCTGCCCTGCACCAGCCCGCCTCAGGACCTACACCTGAATGAACCTCTCAGGCCACTAGGCAGCTTTGTAACCGCCTTGAAGCCTCTCCCAAGTCTTAGATCAAGCAAAAATAAAGCTTTTGAAACAGCACCCCCCCCAAAAAAAAAGAACCCAAAACAAAAAACAACAAAAAAGACCCCCAAAACCAAAACCAAACAAAACCAACCAAACAAACAAAACAAACAAAAACCTTAAGAGCCAGATGTGGTTCCAAACGGCTTTAATCCCAGCACTTGGGAAGCAGAGGCAGGTGAATCAATCACCTGTGTTCTTTCTTAAAGATAGCCTGGTCTGTATAGCAAGTTCCAGGACAGCAGGGTTACATAAAAAGACCCTGACTCAAAAAAACCCAAAATTATAATAATAGTAACAACAAAAATAAAACACAATTCTGAAGAATGAAATTCCTTATGTGTAGTGCTTGTACAATATTAGGCAGTGAGGGAAGTCCACAGCCAGCTGTCGTTTCAGGATCCTGAGGGTGCTATCAACTTGTCAATGGGTCCTGAGATTTGGAAAGTAGAGTCTCACTGGACTCAATTATTACTATTAGGTTGTTTTAGGGAGAAAAAAAAAAAAACAACCAAAAAAACCAAAACAAAACCAGAGGCCAAGCCCGGTAGTCCATTCCTGTAATTCGGCACTCAGGAAGCTGAGGCCAGAGGATTAAATAGATGTTTAAGGCCACCTGTCTCACGCTACAACAAAATAATATTGGTAGCAGAATGAAATTGGGGCTTTAGGAAATAGATCCAACTTATGGAACAGCAAACTAAAGTTGCTGTCATGTGAATAAAGTAAATCCTTCCATACCATGACGTATGTAAGAAACCAGAGATTGCTAACAAGTCACAGACATATACCATAGGAAAGACAGGCTGGGTGGTGAGAGACAGGTGGGTGGGTCTTTGTGAGTTCAAGGCCAGCCTGGTCTACAAAGCTAGTTTCAGGATAGCCAGGGCGACACAGAAAACCCATGTTTCAAAAAACAAAGACAAGATAATAATAATAATACATAAAAGCAATTCGTGCATCCGATAAGGAACAACTAATTCGTTCTTTCTCCTTTGTTTGCTTTGGTTTGTTTTTAAGGTCCTGGGAACTGGGCATGTAGCGTGCTACTTTGTACATGTAGCAAGTACTGTGTCACTAGGCTCCAGGGCCCAAAGTTGGAATGGAATCAGATTCAGACCTTGCTCTTGTGGTTGTTATCAGAGTTCTGTTAGCATTTCTTTGCTGGAGGAAGCCTCCTGTGTGGCTGTGTTGTGATGTCTGTCCAGTTCCCGGTGCAGTGGAACTTTTTTTTTTTTTTTAAGATTTATTTATTTTATATATGTGAATACACTGTCACTGTCTTCAGACACACCAGAAGAAGGCATCAGATCCCATTACAGATGGTGGTGAGCCACCATGTGGTTGCTGGGAACTGAACTCAGGACCTCAGGAGGAGCAGTCAGTGCTCTTAACCCCTGAGCCATCTCTCCAGCCCCGGAACTTTTTATAGAACTAAACATTCTCATCAGTGTGATTTTTACAGTTTTCGGAAATTAACATAATTTACCAATTTTAAAGACACAGTTAAGTAAGTGAGCTAATATAATATTTATTCTGTATTAGTTAGTACATGAATCAATTCAGCTTGAAACCTTTTTCTCTACAGAGTATTATTTCTTTACTATTAGCCTTTGATTCACAGTAGTACTAATTTCAATGAGAATACAAAATGGTACTCTTAACCGTTATGATGGCTCATCCACTTAACATTTCTACAGGCAAAGAACCGACATATGTGGCTTCATGCAGGCCTTTTCCTGTGCCTGATGACAAATCAGAATGGATACGCTGTTTATGTTCAGACTGCTCCGGTATTCAGACCCCAGCTTCTCCATCCCTTCAACTTCCTTTCTGCATTGTCTGTGGCTCTGCCTTACCCCTGTCCTGGCTTCTACTGCCACCTCCTTTGCCCCCCAACACACACACACACACACACACGCACACACACGCACACATACACGCACACATGCACGCACACACACTTATACGCACGCACACACGCACACGCGCGCGCGCACGCACACACACACGCACGCGCGCACGCACGCACCCACGCATGCATGCACGAGCTGTAGGAGGTCCTATTATCATGGTGTTTGTCAGGTGTTCCATGTTGAATCTAACTTCCCTGGGGCACCCATACTTTATGTAGACTCATTCTAATACATTTTGGTCATCAAGGGTCATTACAAAAATTCTTTTTTAAAAATATGCGATAAAATCCAGAATGGATTGAAAATTTCAATTCCATGTAAGGAACTTTGTTACACCGTCAAACAGGAACTTGAACCTAAAGAACTCTACAACTTAAACAAAGGTGGTTCTAAAACTGCAAAATTGACAGACACAAAAGTCAAATCCTGGTGCATTTAGTATTAACTAGGAAGTAGACCACTTGTTCAGTGAAGCTGACTAAAGGGACTTTTCAGACAACAGGCTTTGAAAGTCTGACAATTATTTTAAAAATTCTGCCACAATCCCGTTTAAAAAATTCTCAACTATAAAAAAAAAATAATAAGCTGGGTGGTGGTGGTGCACGCCTTTAATCCCAGCACCTGGGAGGCAGAGGCAGGTGGATTTCTGAGTTCAAGGCCAGCCTGGTCTACAGAGTGAGTTCCAGGACAGCCAGGGCTACACAGAGAAACCCTTTCTCCAAAAACCAAAAAAAAAAAAAAAAAAATGGGAAATCAGACATTTGCAGATGAAATGAGCTCTGGGCCGGATGCACAGGCAGGGCTGGCCCAGGGCATTCTCAAAGGCCACAGAGCTAATGAGCCTCTAGGAGAAGGCTCCCTCAATACTGTCGCGAGCGCATTGTCTGTCAGAAGTAAAGCCGTGTCTAAGACTCCACTAAGTAGTAGACCAATTAAGATCATCACCCTCTTCATGATGTCAAGCCCATTACCTGGGAGGAAAATTATGCAGACAGCTTTTCTGAAGAGATCCATTTGTGCCACATGCTTATTATTCTTGGAGGTGGAGGAGGTGGCAGCAGAGAACATGATTTCTGTTGGAAAGGTCTTTTGTTTTCTGCTGCCTTTACTTAAATGTTACTGGGGACTATTTTTAATATCCTAAAAAAGTGCTTTGAACAAATGTTAAATGAATAGTCACACAGACACACACACACACACACACACACACACACACACACACACACACACACACAAATCGCGGCAAGTGCTTATATCCTCTGTGCTGTAAGAAGCCGGGTGAATAATGCTTGGTTTAAGAGGGTGAAGAGAATACACTGAAAAATTATCAAGGATCTGATAGACACCTCCAGCCTTAGGAAATTCTGAGTTCAAAAAGAAATTTGGTCTTAGCTAATGTTCATTAAAGGCGAATTTCAATGCAAATGAATGTGAGTGTCTTAAGTTGAAGCCTTTAAACGGGTCAGTTTAAGGCCACAAGGGTGTAAACTGAGTCAGAATCTTTCTATATATTTTGCATAGAAAGTCAAACTGCTTGAAATACATCTCATTACCAAAAAATATTTTATGGCAGACTTCCAAGCCACCACTCTGGTTCCTGCTTATTTTTGTAACAACAGAATAGTTTGGATCATCCTAAAATTCACTATCATTTGGCCATAGAGCAAATACAGTAATGAATTTCTGCATTCTGCTTACAGATTGAAATCCCGTTTCAGTTCTCAGAAGATCCAGAGAAACTACTTAAGAATAAAGGAGAATATATTTTCTTATAAAAACGATAAATTATAATAACACATTCTAACCAAAGGTGTACTTATCAAACAGCAGTGTAGGGAACACATACACACACACACACACACACACACACACACACACACACACACAAACCTGAAACCCAGGGCTACTATCTTACCCTCAAAATTACAAAATTTACTTTGTGCCTGCTTTTTAAAATTTCCAAATCCAAAATACCTTCAATAACTAAGAGCTTTTTATCTTGTAGATTTTACTCATTCATAAGAGATTAGAAACCTTAATGTGAGTTTAATGTGGCTCTCCTTGGAGCCATTCTTATAGTAAATGAATACAGAATTATTTAAAGAACTGCAAAGTGTACCAACTTTAACCAGGCTTTTAAAAGTTCATTTTAAACACAGTTGCTGGTAGCTATCTATACAAGCCTATTAGCAGCATCTGTCAAAGATGATTTAGGAGTGATTTTTGGTTTTATGACTAAAAGGAAAACAATTAAAATAAATTTATTGAAGGAGTCATGAGTTTTTATCCAAGTTGAATGATATCCCCATCACCCATCAAAAACATGAAATAGGCAAGCCTGAAGGAAAGATTTTCACATTCCAGCCAAGAATTTTGCTAAACATCCACCATTTGGTTAAATTTCAAAGCCACATTACTTTTGCACAAGATCACAATATGTATTTACAAAATAAAAGTATAGGAAAAAGCAGCAGAGACACACGCAGTCCATAAACACAGTGTAAATGCAGATCAGATGAAAATCAGCAGGCTCGCCGGGCAGTGGTGGCATACAACTTTAATCCCAGCACTCCGGAGGCAGAGACAGGCGGAACTCTAAGGCCAGCCTGGTGTACAGAGTGAGTTTCAGGGCAGCCAGGGTTACTCAGAGAAACCCTGTCTTGAAAACAATGACAAAATAAAAACAAAAATAACAACAACCAAACAAACCAGTGGTGCTCATGCCTCAGGAGGATGTTCTTCAACAGACATTGTACCATGTGTACTGCATCTTTTGAAACAAGTTAGTAACACCATCACTTAGTTTAGATAGTGGGGTGGGGTGCTGTACAATATGAACCTAACCTGTGGGGTTGGGAAGTGTGTTACAGTGTTATGCCTAGACATCGTGAAAAATACTGGTGTTGAAAATCTAGGCTTTAGCGTGAATTTTGACTTTTTTATTCAGTTGATTACATAGTTTGTATTTGGCCAAGAACTATTTTCACAAGAATATTACACTTTTCTGGCCCTTTGGCCAGGCAATGATGACCCATGCCTTTAATCCCAGTCAGCACTTGTGAAGTAGAGGCAGTTGGATCTCTGTGAATTTGAGGCCAGCCTGGTCTACAGAGTGAGTTCCAGGACAGCCAGGGTTACACAGAGAAATCCTATCTGGGAAAAACAAACAAACAAAAAATAATTAAAAAGTAAAAATAAAATAAAATAAAATAAAACAAACAACCCTAAGAAGTAGCTCTTCTAAGGGAATCTTTTGCTATCTGGGAAATTTGCCTCCTGGATAAAAAAAGTACTATTCCCCTTTTGACTTCTTGGGAGATAGGTCCACTCACAGATGGGTATGTACAGGTCTGCTGGGCAGAAGGACGGCGGGAAGAGAAAACACACTCCCTGTAATCTATGCTTACACACTTGTGAACTATTTGCCTGGCCAAAGGAACCTGTGAATGGCTTTTGTACAGAATTTGTTCAAGACTAGAAAGGCCCACTCACCTGATTCATCCTTAGAGACAGCGGGGGAAAACCCTGTAAAAAGAAAGTGAATGTAGCCTTCACCTATAACACAGAGTCAAACCATCGGAAAGAAACCCAGACTCGGTGACATTAGAGAAACCTAAGAGCATGTAGCATTACCTAATGCTCAATAGTTTTTCCTCCTCAAAGCACGGGGCTATCCCCTTACATTTCCACACCTTCCCGTAAATCACTTCGCATTATGATCTGTGCTGACTCCCTCCAGTCCAGAACTGATTGTGTTTCAGTGACAAGAGTTTTAAAACCTTCATTGGTCCTTTAGCACTTCTGGGCTGGAACTGTATCTTTAGAGTCCATAGATGATAAGTCACCAATTTATTACTGAGAAAGAAGTGCCACAAATGTATAAAAGAATTCATCTTTTAAGGTTTTTTTTTTTTTTTTCCCTTTCTTCCTGTGACCTGGAAATGAAGTCACTGGAACACCGTATTTATTTGATTATCCTCGGAAACCATTTCATTAACCAGCTGTTCTACAGACAGCTCGATAGCATTCTTGACGAGAGAAGAAGCTGTTTCTATTAAGAGTGTTTCATACTGCTCTGAAGTTCTCCCCTCGAAATCACTATCATTAGCAAAAACCCCCACTTGCTCATTTTCCATTGAAATTAGGAATTGCTTAGGGACATTTTTAGATTTCTTAACATCAAATTCACTGATTTCAGTGTCTGTAATGATAATAGCAATTGGCTCCATTCTTTTGCTTTCTTCTGATCTTGGTTTCTCTGTATCAATTCCATTTTCTTTCAGATCTGGTGCCTGGTTCAATACAGCTTCCTCTGCCTGACCAACTGTGAGTTTCTCTGCCTGGACAACCGTGGGTTCTTCTGCCTGGACAACCGTGGGTTCTTCTGTCTGGACAACCATGGGTTCTTCTGCCTGGACAACCATGGGTTCTTCTGTCTGGACAACTGTGGGTTCTTCTGCCTGGACAACCATGGGTTCTTCTGCCTGAACAACCGTGAGTTCTTCTGCCTGGACAACCGTGGGTTCCTCTGCCTGGACAACTGTGGGTTCCTCTGCCTGAACAACTGCGGGTTTCTCTGCCTGAACAACTGTGGGTTCTTCTGCCTGGACAACTGTGGGTTCCTCTGCCGGAACAACTGTGGGTTTCTCTGCCTGACTAACTGTAGCTTCTGCCTGGCTCAATACAGCTTCCTCTGCCTGGCCAATTGTAGCTTTCTTTGCTTGACCTACTGTAGCTTTCTTTGCCTGGCTGACTGCAGGTTCTTCTGCCTGGCTCAGTTTACCTTCCTTTGCCTGACTTAATACTGTTTCCTTTTCCTGGGCCACTGTAGCTTCCTCTGCCTGGCTCAGTTTACCTTCCTTTGCCTGACTCTCTGTCTGGATCACAGTAGCTTCCTCTACATGGCCCACTGTAACTTCTGCCTGGCTTAGTACACGTTTGTCTGTAGCTTCCTCTGTCTGGTCCAGTGCAGTCTCTTCTGATTTCTTTTCTTCAGCCACAGTCTTTCTTCCTCTGTCATCTTTCCCACTTGGTGCACTTTCCCGGATGCTGTCACTGGGTTCTTCCAGACTGCGTTGATGCGTGGTTGCTGGTGATGGGGGAGCAGCAGAAATCACTGGCCGAGGGCTCCCTGCTGCTGAACTCTCAAGCAGACTTGCTTGCTGTACCTGGACACTTTGCTTTTCCATAACCACTTTAGCCTCCTTTTCAAGCCCTGGAGTTCCAATCTGCATAGCAGAAGACTCATTTTCTAATTCCAGTTCTATGGCAATCACATTCTCTCCTGATGTGACGCTGTTGCTTACGTGTGATTCTTGGATCTCCTTACCATCTCTCACCAACACACTTTCTTGTAGGTCCTGGGTGGACCTAGTCTGGATTGCCTGGTCATCTGGCTGGGTCTGGGCTTTTATCTCCAAATCGTCTGCTTCTCCCTGGACTCTGACGTAGCCTGAATCTTCTGTGAGTTTGGAATGACGACTTCTCTTTGCCCCTCTTGAGAATCTTATGCAAGGAATCTTAAGTCTGGATTTTGCCTTTTTCTTAGGAAGAGCTCCATCCTCAGGCTGCACCTCAGTCTCAGATGGCTTCTGCTTCTTTGCAGACTCCGACCTTTTCCTGTGTGTCACAAGGCGTTTGATGGAGGTCCAGGCCCCCGCTGGTTGCCGCTGACCAGAACCTCCAGCTTCTGGGGCATGTTTCTTTGTCTCCTCAGCAGTCCTGGAGCCAGCTTTGGCCTTTGGCTTGTTCGCTTTCTTCCTTCTCTTGAAGCACAGTGTGGCTGTTTTTCTTTCCTGCCTCTCTTTCTGAGGACTGGATGCCACTGGTCTCTTCTCATCCTTAGTCTCTATTTGAATCTCAGAAATGCTGGTCTCCATTTTGACACTGCACTCTTTCATTCTCTGGAAACGTGTCTTCTCTCTTCCTCCTTAAGTCTTTTCTGACAAAAATATCACACCAGGTCCGATTTCTCCTATGTGCCCACTCTCTTCTCACACCACAGTTGTTTCTGTGACTTCTTCAAGGACACAAATGTCTTGTTTATCTGCTGCTCACGGTGTCTTCTTTTAATTTACTCTTTGAATGAAAGCACTTTCCTGGATAAACTTTTCCTTTGTTTAAAGTCCAACCTGATGAGAGAAAAAAGTAGGATTTATTTCAGGGTATTTATTTTATTATTATTTTATTTTGTTTGTTTTTTTCGAGACAAGGTTTTTCTGTGTAGCTCTGGCTGTCCTGGAACTCACTCTGTAGCTAAGGCTGTCCTTGAACTCAGAAATCCACCTGCCTCTGCCTCCCAAGTGCTGAGATTAAAGGTGTGCATCATTGCTGCCTGGGGGCAGCCTATTATTTTTTAATATAAACTGTATCATATGGGGCATGCATTCCATAGAAAGTATGTACTAAAACAGCTTATGGCTACAAAGTGAGGCTTGGCTTTGCCCTATCAAGAAGATTCCAGTGTGAACTCAATTTTGTTCGGGTTTTGGGTCACTCTGCAAGTGTGCTTAGTTATCTTTTCCATGAATTGTTTCTGGTCCCACATGGAAAGTTTAGCAAATAACAAAAAAGAGGCGGGGGGGGGGGGAGGTAGAAAAGCCTGACTGTTGTCTGATCACACAGTGAAGAACACTGACGAGGGACTTGGGAGATGACTCAAGGTGAATTAATGACAAAACTGAGCTCCCAATGGGCATCTGGGGCTTGCTGAAAGCCCTAAGCTAGATGAGGACCTAGCCAGAGTTAGAAGTAGAAAATCTGACTCTCTGGTGTTCGTTCTATTGTAGCATAAGGTTTCTGTTCTAAAAATGTACATTCCACCAAGGAGGCGCTACTTTCCATACATACTCTCAGAAAAAAAAAAAAAAATCCAGCATCGACGTTATTCTCCGCTCTTCAAGTCGTTGTGTAACTTTGACATTTTCAGCGAAGCGGCTGCTACTCGTGTTTTCCCACTGTAACTGCACACAGCTGGAGGTGAGTTAGTGAAGGCAACAGCCAACATTGGTTGCACAACCCCTGTGTACGAGGCTGCGGCGCTCACACTTTCACACACATCTCTAACCTGCACCGCAGTGTTGCAGCGTGAGGAGGTGGTGAGATCTCCATCTGCAGTTAAGCAGCCTGAGATTACAAAGCTAGTCGGTCGGCGGCGGAGACACTGCTCAGATTTAACCCAAGGCTGCCTGTTTCTGAACTGCATTCTTCACTGAGCTTAGAGGTCCGAGAGAGATCGAATTGCTTTAAAATGCTAATTTGAGACTGGTTGTGACCAGGCATGACTGTAATTCCAGCAAGTGGGAGGTAGAGCCAGGAGAATCAATCAAGGCCATACACATAGCTATATAGTATAGTTGAGGCCGGCACCAGCTATGTGTGAGACCCTGCCTCGAGAAAGAAAAATGTGTAAAACTAAGCCATTGGTCTGGCCACATAGCTCAGTAACAGAGCATTGGCCTAAGATGCCACAAGGTCCTGGGTTTGATCACCAGTGCCACCAATAATAATAATAATAATAATAATAATAATAATAATAATAATAATAATAATAATAATCCAAAGAAATGGCAAGGCTTAAAGAACAGGGACGTGGGGTGCCTGTCTAACAGCAGCTCCCTGAATTTTAGGTGATAGCCTGAGTTAGGCACAGGGGCTCCTTCCTTTCCTGTATATTCTTCACTGAGCTTTCACTTGGGTACCAGTTCCTAATTGTATGTAAAACTGGAACCTTGAAAAATCATTTTAAGAGCTAAGGAATTTTTTTTTTTCTTTTTAAGGATAAGTATTGAACGCTTCATCTTTCTACAAAGAAACATAAAATTCTAGATGAATGATGGAACCAATATAACATTCCTCACACACCCTAGCAGTAGAACCCAGTGTTAATGGTTCCAAGTCTTCTTTCCCTGAGCCCTCAGTGCCCTAGAGAGCATCCCGTCTAAGCAGAGGATGTATGTATTAATAGAAGAAATATTCAAATGAGATTATATCCCGGAAAGTGTCTGAAACTAACCTAAATGGCCTAGATGATTGCACAAGAGGCTTCTTTTAATGTACATCACTGTAGAGATCAACACCCCAACAAGTGTACGCGAGGCAGAGAAAGGATGCAGCCTGCAGGCGTTAAAACTTTGCAGAGTGTTAAGACTGCAATTGATTCGCCTTTACCTTCGAGAGGAACACTGTCGTCTTGGAAGCCTTAAAGTCCCTGCTGTCCTTTCCTGGCAGAATCTCGTGTCTAAGGCCACAGAAAACAACCACAACCCTTTCCCCCTTGAGCAACAGAAAGCAACCACTCTCGGAGCAAGGAACCTTTCCCAGCAGTAGACGCGAACCGCGAAGCTTCCTCCCGGAGGAAGGACTCTGCAAGCTTGACGCCCCTATGGTAGGAGACTGAGCTCAGGATAAAGTGCTCAGAAAGGAAAATACCGGGGGCGTGGAACAGATAGCCCAGCTTCAAGCTATCTGCAGAATTATCATAGCCCGAAGCCTAAAATCACTGTTCCCCAAAAAACCCCTAAAGAAGGAAAAGGGTTGGTTAGGCAGCTGGTGCCGAGGCAGCAGCTGCAACGCGTGCGAAGCGAGCGGGCAGCAGAACTGCCCAGGGTCACCCACCTGGAGCCGCCTGAAGATCGGCGACCTTGCAGTCGTGTCCCTCACAATCTGGTGACCAGGACCCCGAGTCTGCCGCCGTTACCGGGGCTCAGTGCACCAGATTCTGACCCAGAGCTTCTGGTCTTGCCTCTACTTACCCAGATCCTCGAGGTCTCAGGCCAGTCCTGCTCCCGAGGTGGAGGAGCACGGGCCCAAACAACGGGGAGCCTGGGAGACCACAGAACGCGCAGCCCTCTGCAGAGGGACCGCAGCCGCGCGCCCCCTCCCCAGCGCGGAGAGAGACAGCTGGCCGCGCCAATGCGGGTGGAACAGTGGGGCGGGGCTACGGCCGGGGGCGGGGTGAACTCAGCCAGCCACCTGCCAGCCGGCAGTCCCGCCGCCTGGGAGACACCTCCGTGCTCCCGCCCCGGACGCATCCCCGCTGCATAATGACATCAGGGTCCGGGTAGAGGGACCACTAAGGCAGAGCAGGAGGACTGCGAGAAGAGGGTAGAGGCCCCTATTTCCTGAGACGCACATCCGTTAAAAAGCCTGTTTGAATTCATAAGGTTCCCACTGTGAATCCCCCTTGAACATTAAAGACAAGGTAGACAGCATAGCTTCAAATAAAGATTGATGGGAAAGATGGCTCAGAAGTGAACAGCACCTATTTCTCTTCCAGAGGATTTGAGTTCGATCTCCATACACCCACATTAGGAAGCTCACAACCACCTGTAACCAGCTCTAGCGGGATCTTTTGCAAAAACAAAATTAAAAAGCAAGATTCATAACAGTACAGAGACAGTAGGGGGTGAGGGAACACGTTTTATTTTATTTATTTTTGTTAAGACAGGGTTTTTCTGTGTAGCCTTGCTTGTCTTCGAACTCACTCTATAGTCCAGGCTGGCCTGGAATTCACAGAGATACACCTGCCTCTGCCTCCAGAGCGCTGGGATTAAAAAGGCCTGTACCACTACCAACCCGCAGACATTTTATTTTATTGTGTACCTCTGTGCAACCGACCTGGTATTCACTATGGACCAGACTGGTATTGAACTCACTGAGACCCATCCACCTCTACCTCAGGAACCACACCTGGCTATCGAAAAAATTACGTGTATGATGAGAAACAGAAACAACCTTGCTAAACAAGATCTTAGACCCAGTACTGGTACCGTCCTCACTCTTGAACAGGACATGTCAGCTCAGGTGGAAACCAGCACAAATACAGCTCTGTGCACACACAGTGTGGCTTCCTCAGCTCAGGGCCGGTGGCTTTGGGGTGTTTTCAAGAGGTGAGGTCCTCTAAGTTACGCTTTGACAGTCTCTCATCCAGCTGCCTCTACCTCATAAGTGCTGAGACCACAGCTGGTTTCACTGTGTACAAACCTTAAGTTCTGTGCACATAAGGCAAATGCCTGTATCAGTACCCTTTGCTCCAAATGGGGCTGGAAGAGTGAGTACCCTCCTCTCCATCCCCACTTGAGAGGAACAAGGTGAGCAGACCCCAAGGAATGTCCTAAAGGAAACAGTAATGTATCCGTGCTTCTGATGTGAGATGTCAGATGGGGCATGGTCTGTACATCCCTCACCTCTCAACATGGATGTGGTGCTCCAGCCTCCTCCAGGGCGCCTCCTAGCATGGAGCTCAGAAGCCCCAGTAACACAAGAACAGGAACCCTTCCCCTTTCTTAAGTGGACCATGACCTTTGGGAGGTCAATCTCAGATACCCACTTGGGGATGGTTTTTCTAGGAATATATTTTACCTTCCTCAGATTCTCTAGTCTAGATTTACTCCATCAAGACCTGATAAAGAATAAACTCTTGGGGCACAAAACACAGCCAGAGGACCCAGGTTCAATTCCCAGCACCGCATGGCAGCTCACAAACATCTTTGACTCTTGTTCTGGGGAATCTGACTCCCTCCCATATGCTGGCAGAGCACCAATGTACATAAAAGAGAAATAATTTAAGAGAGAAAGAGAGGGGCTGGGAGATGGTCCAGAGGTTAAGAGCACTTGACGGCTCTTCCAGAGGTCCTGAGTTCAATTCTCAGCAACCATATGGTGGCTTGCAACCATCTGTAATGGGATCAGATGCTCTCTTCTGGTGTGTCTGAAAACAGCTAAAGTATAGTTATATAAATAAATAAACCTAAAAAAAAAAAAAGCGAGAGAGCACTCTTCTTGATTTGCAGAGGACCAGAATTCAATTCCCAGTGTACATTTCAGACCTCTATAACTGCCCTTAACTCCAGAGGATCTTCTTCTGGCCCCTGTAGGCCCTGTACACACACCCACCCACACCCACACACACTCACCCACACACCCACACCCACACCCACACCACACCACACTTGTTGAGCAGCTGAGGATGAAGATGCATTTGTCTGCTGTGCACCAAGCCTGGGTTTGGACATGGTGAAACAAGCCTGTGATCTCAATACTTAGGAGGTCGAGACAGTAGGATGAGACTTTCAAAGCCATCCTTGGCTACATAAGGAGTCTAAGGTCAGCCTGGGCTACTTGAGCCCCTGTCTCAAAAAATCCTAATGAATTTGACTTCGCCTTTAGTCACCCAGCAAACACAGGTGTGTGAAATGGTCTTTCTATCCCCATGCCTGTTATATGTTAACCCTGCTTTTGGCAGTTTTGAACTTGAACAAGCCGGAAGAGACTTGTAAGTTTCTTCAAATCAGCAGACCTGGGAATTGGCAGTCATTTTAGGTAAAGGAGGCTCATCCAGATGAGTATGGGGTAACCTAGCTATCTTATTAGAAGGCATTTGGAGCCAGATGTAGCAGTGCAATCCCAGGATTTGAGGAGCGGAAGCAGGACAGTAAGTCCCTAGTCAGGTTGTGCTATATTGCAAGACCCACTTGGAAAAAGAAAAGCGCATCAGACAATGAGAGATGCAGGCTGAAAGAGCAGCACTGAAGAGCATCTTAGAAACCCAAGGGTGGCTCTCCTGCACCTGCTTTGCCCTTAGAAGGAGCTGAACATAGTCTAAGGTAAGAGGTGGATTACCTCATGTTCTAAGGGAAAACAAGATTTGATCAATAACTTATCCGACATCTTTCTCTCATGCATACACAACGCATCCAGTAAAGAGAATGAGAAGAGAGAGAGAAAGAGAGGGAGAGAGAGAATGTTACTATAAATACAAATCCGCTTGTCATTAGGATATGGCTAGAACTAGAACCATGTACCTCATGCACAAAAGAGAAAGAAACCTGTCAGTCCTAAACACACTCAGGTGACACGGCCGCTGAAGCTATTACTGTATTATTGCCTACTACTCCACCTGAATTATATAATTAGGAAATGAGCTATAAATACCTCTCCAATCTGACGAGTAACTAACCTCCTCCCAGCTTACCAATGTCACAGAGACAGCGTGCCAGTGACATAGCCTACATATGTATCTGAACAGTACTGAGCCGACTACACCGTCTCTTCCGTTCTGGTCCCGTCCACAGTCCAGGCTTTTAGCTACAATGGTCTCAACTCCTCACTAACAATTTGTGTGTCCTTGAGCCTTCCTCAGAATAAGCCTTCCACAGTACCTTTCTCTGTACACCATCTAATGAACCTGTGGCCCCAGGTCCTTGGTGGTTTGATCTATTTGTGGGCACAATGAAAGCTGCAGGGAGCTAAGTGCTTTACTTGTCACTACACACATATTGCTGTTACCCTCAAATGTCTATATGAATCTTCAGCATACAGCATCGGAATTGCTACCAAGAGGCACAACCTGCTTGTCAGGGATGCTACCAATCAGGAGAGGGGAGGGCCAGCGTGGGAACCCTTGGAACTGGAGGAACTGTGCTAGCCCCGTGCTGAAGAGACAGGACTTGGGCCGGTGACACTGACAGGTCCCCAGTGCACCGACTCTTCTCTAGGTATTTGACACAAGTGGCCGCAGGTATCTTACACCTTTTTTTCACCGTGGAAACAGCCTCTGCAAGCTTGTGTTTGTGACACCTTTAAGCAAAGATCCAATAGCATAAAATCCTTGTCCATGAGGACTGCTCGGCGGCCACCCTGACCTCATTTCTTCTTTAAGTTTCATGCACCTTGGTTACCTCTTCTTTATGGAGGCAAGCGGAATAGGACCCAGTTTCTTCTTTGTACAGCTTGGAAGGAGCTGCCTTCTAGGAACTGCTGAGAGCCAGCAGAGAGCAGAGGCTTTGGAATAAGGTGACAGCAGGCACCAGAACTGGAATCCTGAAATGCCTTTCTGTAAAATGAGGATATAAGCCTAATTGATTACAGTTCACCTACACATTTCCAGGCAGGTGTCAGCTCTCGTTACGAAGCAGTTTCATTGGCAGGAGTTCGCTGTGTGGATGCTTGCACAGAAGTTGCAAAGGCACAGGAGAATGTCCCATATTATTTGTGAATGTGTGTGTGCTATGTGTAGCTATTGATCAAACCCAGGGCCTTACACAGGGCCGGAGGGACGACTTAGCAGCTAGGAGTGTTTGCCACTCTGTTGTGTAGACTGGAGTTAGGATTCTAGTATCTACGTCAGGTAGCTTGCAGATGCCTGGAACTCTAGTTCCAGGGGACCCAGTGCCACCAGCTCCATAGGCACCAGCTTGTTCTCCCACAGATGTACATAATTAAAAATCAATCTGCTGTTTTTTCTTTTTTCAAGATGGGGTTTCTCTGTGTAGCCCTGGCTGTCTTGGAACTTGCTCTGTAGACCAGGTTAGCCTTAGACTCAGAGATCTTTCTGCCTCCCAAGTGTGGGGACTAAAGATGTGCACCACCACACCCAGCTTAACATCTTAAAAAATAGCTAAAACCTCATGCATTTAAATCCAAGCACTCCGAAGGCAGGAACAGGAGGACTTCTGTGAGTTCAAAACCAGCTAGGTTCATAGTGAACGTCAGGCCAGTCCATGAGTGATATACAGTGAGGCCTTGCCTCAAAAAACAAACAAAGAACCTTTAGGGTCTGAAGAGGTCCGCAGTGGTTGAAAGCGTGTGCTACTCTAACAGAGGACACAAGCTTGCTCTCAGCTCCTAGGTGAGGCAGCTCACAGACTTCTGTGGCCAGCTCCAGGGGACCCAATACCTTTTAGCTTCTACAGGCACTACACATATGAAAATAAGATAAATTAAAAAACAATAGATCCTTTAATACAGCTAACTTAATAACTTGTTATTGCTTTGGGGTTTATCATGTTAAATCTCTCTCCCTGTACTCTATCATTATCTTTCCCAGTATTTCGGATTGAAGTTTGACAATATGAAGGAAGCCCTTTACCGTGATCTCTAAGTCACTGTGTCTCCCAAGACTGCTTCCTTCCTGTTTACATCCCATTGGATGGATGGCAGCCATTCTTCTATTCTACCTAGGTCTATCAATCAGTTTACATTTCAACACCAAGGTAGCAAAATTATTTCATTTATTCTATGGACTTTCATTATGTAAATAGACATGATTTATGTTAATGTATACACGATATGAATTAAGGCTATAAAAGGCTTTAGGGAAACTCCCACTATTTCTGAAGCTCTTCAGGGCAGGGACAGACTTTCAAGACGTCTGCACACTTCCTCAGTGGGCCTGAACAGACACTGGCCGGAGAGAGTAGCCTCTTTGAGATGAAAGATCTGGAAAGAAAAGCAGAATGAATGAATGAATGAATGAATGAATGAGTGCTTTCTCCAAGCATAGCAGTTTCCTCTCTCCTTCCACACTTCGTGATTCTCCAGCTACACCTCAAAGCTGTTCACACACTTACACCCTTCCCTCTGGGTGAGTCTCCCAGGGCCTGTCCACATATGAACTTGAAAACATCATGTATGAGTGTGATGGTTGTGTGTACACTGCCAGACTGAGCAGGGAGCCGGGACACGTCCTATAGCACCCTGACCCGGTGCAGACACGTCCTATAGCACACTGACCCGGTGCAGACATGTCCTATAGCACACTGACCCGCCGCAGAAAGTGCTTCCCTGGACCAAGCTCTCTCCTTACTCTACTCACATGGTCAGAATGAAGGCCACAGCTTGCCTCCTGGACCTGCACTCTCTCAGGGTAGGAGGCTGCTTTATTATTACCTTGTGATACTTTATCTCCCAGCCCCTCCCACGCTCCCGCCTGCTCTGTGCTAGATCAGAAACCCATAGCCTGTGCTCTTGTCAGACCCCCACCCCCACATTTGCCACTGTTCAAATCCAGTTCCCTAAAACTCACATCTTCCTCTTTTCTTGGTTTAGTTCCTCATTTTGCTAGAGCAGATTACATTGTTAAAGAACCTCCTAGCAGAAGTGGGGGTGGCAACCCTTTGCCTGCCTGAAAATACCTTGGCAGATTTGGCCAGGGGTAAACACAGGATGAAAGTTATCTTCCCCTCACACATTTGAAGACACTCCTCTGCCTCTAAAACCTTTTTATTGCTGATAAGAAAGGCATTCTCTTCTCTTCTCATTCCATGGCCCTGACTGCACCAGATAGGCCGGCCGAGGCTCGCCCATCCACAGGCAGGCTGCTTCTTAATTCCTTGGAGAGGAATGTTGAGGATTTTCCTGCTTGACATTTTTGAGATCTGAATTGCACGTGTCACTGTGGTGAGTACCTGGGGCTGTTACATAGGGTCCAAGAACTCCAGAAGTGGCTCTCTTTCTTCTCTGCTTTCTGGACAATTTGCCAACTTATGCCTCTGAGTGTATGAGTGCTTTCCTGGGCGCTGACCGTGGCTCTCACACAGGCTGGTTACGCCACCATCATTTACATCCCAGCTCAGCTAGCAAGGCAGGTTCCTGTGCGCAGTCCTGACTGTCCTGGAACTCACTCTGTACACCAGGATGTCTGTCTGGCTCTGCTTCCAGAGTGCTGGGATTAAGGTGTGTGCCACCACCACCTGGCCTCTGGCTTGAAAAGGTACACAGATGGACTTGGGGCCACTCCTGCCTCTACTAGACCATCAACTCTGAACCCTGAACCTCCTGGGGATGCTGCAGAGGGAGGCTAACATCCATCCGCCTCAGGCCTCCGTAGTGGCTGGGCTGTACACCTTCTGCACTGCCACGAGCACTGTAACCCTCTTCTTCCAGACTGAAACATGAGTGTTTTATTCACTGATTACTGTCCAGAATCTTTCCTGCTTACCTCTTCTCAATGAATCTGGTAAGAAATATTTGGAAATCACATGAATGTGAGTGTTTATAGACTCAGTTCGAGCCTTAGAATTCATGAATAGGCTACAAGGTGGAAACATAACATAAGAACAAATAAGAACAAAGGTGGCGCACGCCTTTAATCCCAGCACTTGGGAGGCAGAGGCAGGTGCAGGTGAATTTCTGAGTTTGAGGCCAGCCTGGTCTACAGAGTGAGTTCCAGGACAGCCAGGGCTACACAGAGAAACCCTGTCTCAAAAAACCAAAAACCAAACAAACAAACAAAAAAAAAGAACTAACACTTTCTGCAGGCAAGGCCGTCCAACTGGGAAAAGGCACTGGCCACCAAGCAGCAAATCCCAGGACACCTCTGACTTCAACACACACCACACACACACACACACCCCTCCCTGCTCCCAAGAAATAAACACACAAGTGTAAAGTAAAAAGAAAGGCAAACAAGAAAACTGTTGCCCAGTAACAGCTCACCTGTTTAAAACAATCCATTCACTTGTTCGGTTTCAGGGTCCAAATCAATATCATAAAAACAGGGCCGCGTAGGGAGTCCAGGCATTGTGCTCATCTGCGAGGCAAAACGGCATTACAAAGGAACTTAGGGGACCAGCAGGATGGCTCAGTGGCCTTTTTATTTTTGCCACTAAGCCTTGACAACCTGAGTTTAATT
This sequence comes from Arvicanthis niloticus, assembly GCF_011762505.2. NCBI lineage: Eukaryota > Metazoa > Chordata > Mammalia > Rodentia > Muridae > Arvicanthis > Arvicanthis niloticus. Next base: position 39,805,488 of record NC_133430.1, read on the forward strand.
CCTGGGACCCAGAATCTCGTCCAGAGTGAAAGGCAAGAGTCAATTGTTATAAGTCATCTGTAAACTCTACACATTCACACCCCCCCCCCACACACAAACACACACTAATGATTATTTACCTCCCCTTTGAGCCTTGCAGCAGCCACAGAACCAAACACACCTTTTAAGTCATCGATGCAGGGGGTATTCTTCTTGTTACATATTAAAAACCTAGTCATTGATCCAGAGATGAACTCAAGAAATCCTCACGTCCCCTTCAAGACAAAGGCCGGCCTCACTCTGACCTTGCACAGGACAGTTAGGCTGATGTGGCAGGGGCAGTGTGGTCCTGCACCTGCCTGGCATTGCCAGATGCTGGAGAAGCCGGGGAGCACACCATTCAACCGCCTCGGCTCTACTTCTCAAGACCAAAGGAAGCCGAGACACCCTGTCCCAGCACTGGGAAGGCTGAGATCAGACTGTTGAGAGTTTTAGACCAGCCTGGGGTACTTGGTGAGTTAACACAAACCAGGGCTACCTAGCAAAACCATCTCTCAAAACAGCTAAACAAAGCAACCAAAAAGAGGCACACACAGCACTGGATGTTTGAATTTTCTTCCTGTGAGTCTTGCTTGCATAGAAGCCCATGTGATTTCTGTCGCAGTCACTTAACATTACGATTCACATCCTTTAATTTCTGTATATAGCCTGGATGGTTTGACGGTCTCTATTCTTATGATCGCAGGCTTTCTAAAGCTAAACTGGAAGCTCCTGTGCTATATTTGTGCTTGCTTCTTTTCTGAACACTTGGCTCTGTCATTTATCAGCAAATTCGCATGGCTTGTAACTGAAAATGTGGTATCTTTTTTTTTCTGTCATGCTGCTTGTACAATGAATATATACACACTTCAGACCAGACCCAGAAAGGAAGACAGCTTAGACTGAAGTTCTAAAACTTCACTATACAAATGTCATAAAATGGATGAGTCATTTTCTATAACACAAAACATCAATATTTGAGAAAAACCGAATCCTGACATCTGAGCACACCGATCAATACACTCTGAGGCGGTACATGGATTCAACAACCGGCTTCTATCAAAGCATTCTGTAGGAAGAAATGGGTGGGCGTAGGGACAAAGAGGGAAAAGGAAAAAAAACTGGTCTTCAGACCCAGAACAACCCAGCAGTCAGCATTACACAGGCAAAGGATGGATGCCACTGACCCAGACATGCGTGCAAGTGCTGGCAGAGAATTCTAGACATGGTTGTTAAAGCAGCAATGGGTAGGGTTTTCAGTACTTTAATTCTTTCTCAGAGAGGAAGATCTGCCCCTGTAAACACTGGTCACTGAGAAGCAGAAAAACAGGTAAGCGATGGCACATATACTTACATGTGAACCTAGATATAAAACCCTGAAAAGCCACTTCACGCTAAAGCACGCACGCACGCAGCACCTTCAGAGCTCTGCCGAGAGAGACCCGAATAGCTTTGACTTTGGTTGTTTTGTGCTTTGCGAGATAGAACCCAGGCCCTTGGACATACTAGGCACGTGCTCAGCCATTGATTTATATCCACAGACTCCAAAAAGTATTAGAATACAATTATTAAGAATAATTAAGGTGGGCCACGATGCCTTCAATCTCAGCACCCTGGAGGCAGAGGCAGACTGTGATCACAGAGAATCTCTGTGAGTTCGAAACCAGCCTGGCCTACAAATCCAGGTACACAGAGAAACACTGTTGCGAGGAGAAGAAAAAATGACTCTTGAAACCCTGTGTACTCTGAGATTGTGACAACCTAAATTATGTTTTAATTACTGTGCCCAAGAGCTCCATGAAACAAAATGCCCCTAACTTGGAAGCCCCTTGCCCAAGGACAGATACTTCCTGGAATGCGGGAGGCTATTGTTTGAGTCAACTGTACCAGAGGTAGATCACGTATAGGCTGGAGCTATGTAGGCAGGAAATCCGTCAGCATATTGCTTGCCGACTGGACCTGATGGGGAATACATCGGCCTCCCGGGTGCCTTTTCAAAAAGCATTTCCTGCAAAATGTCATTTGTTATTATTTTTTAGGAATCCAGGAATAGACCTGGCTAGAGTCCATGATCCTGGCCAGTATTAAATTAAAGCTTGCTTGAAATTATGGCAGTATTCTCTTACTCTCTCCTGGCAGGATTAACAGCAAAATACTGCACTTTTCCTATTCTTTCTTTCTCTTAATGTCCATATTTAAATCTGTAATCTAAAAAATAAAAAAATAAACATATATAATATATATGCATATATATCGTCAACCAGGCATGCTGGCATTGGAGTTTGGTTTCTTTAAAAATAAAAAAACAGAAATATTTGTTAAGAATGGACTTTTAATCCCAGGTGTGGAGATATGGGGCTGCTTGGGACTGACTGCGGGGAGGATCTGTATAACATGCTCAGTATATACAAAACTGTGAGGATCGTTCCTGCCCATGGGGGGAGGGGGGGAGGACTTTTTAAGATGGTCTATGGCAGGGCTGGAGAGATGGCTCAGCAGTTAAGAGTAACGACTGCTCTTCCAGAGGTTCTAAGTTCAATTCCCAGCAACCACATGGTGGCTCACAACCATCTGTAATGGGATCTGATGCCCTCTTCTGGTGTGTCTGAAGACAGTGACAGTGTACTCATATACATAAAATAAATAAATATTTTTTTAAAAAAAAGATGGTCTATGGCACATAAACTGTGCACACCTGTATACTTCAAATCACCTCTGGACAACTTTTAACACCCAACACAGTGTAAACACTATATAAACAACCATTATAAAACATTACTTAGAAAACAATGAGTCTATACATACTCAATACAGACACATTTTTTCCCCCATAGCAATTATGTTGTAGAAACAAAGTTGGAAGTTTTATTAGAGATGCTTCAGTACAGGCCCGAGCAAGAGGGATGAAAGGCAAAGGAGGGGCCGAGATGGAAGAAAGGCATGAGTGGTGGACTTCTCAGAAAGTAACACCAAGTACACATGCCCAAAGGTAGGTACCAGCTCTTTAAGGGACAGTTGCTGGCTTTGTTTGAGACAGGGTCTCACTCTATATGCAGCCTTGGCTGACCTAGAACCCATTAAGTACACCACGCTAGTCTCAAACTTACAACAGATCTCCTGCCTCTGCATCTCAGGATTACAGGTGTGTGCCAGCATACCCAAGCCCTATTATCAGCTGGCAGACAACCGAATCAGTGGATACTACAACCGAATCAGTGTATGCTACAACCACATCAGTGTATGCTACAACCGCATCAGTGGATGCTACAACCGAATCAGTGGATGCTAAAGCCATGTACACAGAAGCAAATTGAATTTTGGCATCATCTGAGCCCAATCAGACCCATTCTGGATTTAACCAAGAGCAAACTGCCACAGGGAAACAGAATCTTATTTAAGAAAGATAGGGGCAGCATTGTAACTGCATGGTCCATATCAAGACCAGGATTAACCAGGATAGGCCTAATTACAGCTTTCTCCTAGACTATGGCAACCTGGCACTCTCTGACAGCCTGAGTGACACATTTCAGAGGAGAAGCAATGAACGGGTTTCACTTATAGCCCCCACTTACCGTTCCTACTAAAGGGTACAGGAAACCAGCTCCAACGCTGGCACGGATGTCCCGGATGGGCAGAATGAAGCCAGTAGGCACCCCTTTTTGCTCTGGGTTGTGAGACAAAGACAAGTGTGTTTTGGCCATGCAGATGGGTAGATTCCCAAAGCCCTGGGTGGGAAAAGGGAATATGGGTGTGATTATACAATGAAGAAAATCTGGATACTGTCATGAGACTCTGAGACGGCTACCTCCCTGCATACGCACGTCTGCCTTACTATCTACCCTCCAGCCTAGTTACTGCAGACCAAAACAAAAAATAATTCCTGTAGGGAAGAAGCACACTACTTAACTATAGTCTACAAACGACTGTTTGGCTTCCATCCAGATAATCAAATACAGTATACCACTGAGGTGTCTTAGGACTCCAGCAAGACATCCCATAATTCCTCCTGGCTCTTCTAAATGTTCACATACACTTACAGGTAAATACAGAACTTCTAACCCAAACCCAGCATTCTGGGAGAGGAGGCTACTATCTGAGGGGTAGAGTGTAGGTCACAAGCTGGGACGCTCAGGGGCAAACCTACCTGCTTTGTGTAGGTTTCTGCTTTGTTCTGTGCTTCGGGGAGCAATTCGATGTCATCGGCCCCGTAGATCTTCTGTGCAATGACCCTGATTTTATCCTCAACTGAGAGCTGGTGTACAACAGAGAAGGGGACTGTCACCGGATGCATGTGAAAGTTCTTAGCAAGGACATTCTAGGTCAGGGCCCCCAAAGGAGACATAACTCACTTTATGTGCTACAGGAACTTGAGGGTTTTTTGGAGGTCACAAACATTTGTGACCTTATATAACATCTTATATAAACATCTGCGAGTCTTAAATCTCCCCTTAACCAGAGTGTTACATATAACCCAGGGTCTTGCATATTCTAGACTAACACTCTATCTCTAAGTTACATCTCGAGCTTAGGGTTAGAAACATTTTCTTATAATTGAAAAACAAACAAACAAACAACCTACCTTACCTACTTATTGTATATGTATAAGCATGTGGGAATTCATTTCCCATTGCTCCTGGGTGGAGACCAGAGGACAACTTACAAAAGTCAGTTCTCTTTCAGCAATGTGGGTTCTGGAAATTGAACTCAGGTCATCCAGTTTGCTGCAAGTGCCTTTATATGATAAGTTACCTTGCCAGCCCAGAACCATTTTAATACAAAGTTCCAGATTTAGTTAAGTGGAAAATATCTCACAGATGTAAAGTTATTGTCTATATAGACATATAATTATATATATGTACACATATCGGGCTCCTAGGCAATTAGGGCTAAATGAATACTTCCGGTAGATTTTGAAAAGAGCAATGTTGTACCGATAAAATACAAACTTTACTTTTTACTAAACAGCGACTTATGGGGGAGCTTTAGAAAACAGGCACAAAAAGGGCGCTCTCAGTGGTGGCTTTAGAAAGATGCAGATGACGTTCATAGGCATCTTATAATTGGAGCGTCTTAAATGCCACGGCACATTTAGAACTTCGGAAGCAAAAACACTCTGGTTAAGGGGAGATTTAAGACTCGCAGATGTTGAATGATACAAAGTAGCATCCTCATGTTTCCAGAAGAGACAAGCTGGGGAGAACTGGGTCTGAAGCCCATCCCCTCGCTTTTCAGGTCACCTGATGGCCCGGAAGGTCTAGGGCTCCTGACTCTGGACAGTGGCTTGGAGAGGGGCCTTAAAAGTGCTTCTTGCTTGAGTGCATTTATGTTCATGGCATTTTCCAGAAGGGTGATTGTTTGAACAGATTTCCAAAGCCATTTACAAAACCAAAGCTCAATAGGAGAATGCCATTATCAATAGGAGAATGCCTTTATCAACAGGAGTATGCTAATTAACTCTCCATGTTTTATGCACTCGTTTATGCACAGTACAAAGAGAAAAAGCAGAAATGTTGGAAGTTAAAACTCCAGAATAGGGTTTCCTCCTTCCAAGTGTGTGTGAGTGTGTGTGTGTGTGTCTGTGTCTGTGTTCAAGAAGACCGATAAGTTACAGGATAACCTTGAGTACCTTTCCCTTATCCCTCTTCACCTAGTTTTTTGTGTCAGGGTCTCTCACTGAACCCGCAGTTCACTGATTTGGCAACACTGGCTGGCAATTAACTCTACAGACACACACGTCTCCAGCACTGGCCTTTCCAGACATGCACCACTACATCTGGTTCTTATATGTGGTGCTGGGGATTTAAACTCAGGTCCTCATGCTCCCGTGGTAGATACTTTAGTGATTGAGTCAACTAATCCAGGCACCAATCTTTTTTGTGGTTATTTCCCAAAGCCTTTGAAAAACCAAATCAAAATGTAGCCTAAAGAATACAAGCAGAATGAACAAAATGTACACAATCCAAACAAAGTTCCTAATTACTGTTGACAGCTAACACCCTGTCACATCCCGAAATGCAACTCCATCTAATAATGGCATTCTCTGAGCTAGCTGCAATATGCCATGGGACAAACTGCTTCTGCAAGGCTAGATGCGAGTCACCTGACTTGGGGATGGAGACTCTGACAAAGCCTGTGGAGGCGCTTTGGTTTTGGTGCTAGGGTTTCTCTGAACTTGAAGGAACACTATGCAAGGAAGTGTTACTGAGAAGTGGTCAGAAAGATTGCCAATCATATATAGCCAGCCCCTTGCCAATTTTTTAAGATCCGGCTGATGCGGTAGTGAAAGGCTTCAATGCATTGAGTCACATGGTTGGCTCCACCCACAGAGGGGTGTATATATTATAAGCTTTACAAAGTTAGGGTGTGAGGTCATCTGTGTTTGTGAGACGAATGTCTCGAGCTCAGAGTCCAGGCTGCAGTTGTGGGTGACTCACCCGTGAGGGAATCGGACCGGTAAGGCCACCCATAGCCACACATGCACACAAGTTCCACACTTGAGGCATTTTGTACTCAGAGTTGACTCTGGTTTGGTTCTGTCCACATAGAGCAAGCAACCCACCTTGAGGTCATAGAGGAGCTGGAAGCTGCTGGGGGCCTGTGAAGCTCTCTGGACAGCCTGAGCCAGGGCTAAGGCCCCCTGGCCCCCTTCTGCCCAGTGGGTGCACTTGACAGCATCAAAAGCCCCATGTTCTCTGGAGAGGCGGCCAATGAGGTCCAGCTCAGCATCTGTATCTGTCCTGCACAGGAGAGCTTCATGTTAAAGAATGGAAGGCAGCTGGGAGGGGAGAGTGTGTCTTGCTTATGCCACTGAAGCCCACGAGGACTACTGCCTGAAAAATGGACACCACTCAGTCCTGCCTGCTTTTAAGCTCAGCTCTATGACCTTTGGCCAGTTCCTTATTTGGCTCCTACAAGGAAGAAATGGAAAGAATCGCAGAAGTGCTGCCCAGGGATGTTATGAGGCTTAGACAGGAATGCATTTAAAGTGTGTGGAACAATCCCAGCGCACCACTGGGAATCAGTAAATACTAGCTTTAAAAATTGCTGCTTCCCATTGCGCTGCGGCGAGGGCATTACTGAAAACCCTGAACAGTGCTGAAGTGCCAAGCAGCCCACACAGCTCTTGCTCGCACACTTCTAGCTCAATACATTCAGCCCTCTCAACGCAGCGTCCCACCTGACCCAGAGAAATAAAGGCATTCTGCAGGCTTTGCTCCTCTGTAAGCACAAAAGGCCTTGGAACAACCAAAAAGAACATTTCTTGTCAAGCCTGCATGCTCTTTGAGTTGCTCAGTAGAAGAGGGCCCTCGGGAGCAGTTCTGACTTCTGGACCACGGGGGTGAGGTGGCTCACACACACATGCTTGCCTGTCATGTCACAAGCTAAACCACAAGCAGTAAGTGAAGAGCTAAACCCAGCTAAAAGCAGCACTGCACTTGCAACAGGAACTGTTTCCTGGAGCTTTCTACATTCCTCCTTTCTCTATATTTTACACTTACTTGAATGCATTTATGGCCACGACGACAGGCACTCCAAACATTCTAGCATTTTCTATTTGTTTCCTCAAGTTACTGAAGCCCTTTTCAACCAGGTCCAGGTCCTGTGAAACAGTAGAAAATGGCCTGTAAGGTCAAAGCAAGCTGACCTGAAAACAGCTGCTGCCTCCATGTAAGAGAGACTGTCCCCAGGCATGGCAGGCACACCTGGAATCCCAGCACCCTGCAGGCTGAGGCTGGAGGATAGACAAGTTGAGATTAGCCTGGGTTCACAGTGAATCCTTGTCTCAAAGAAATAAATAAGATAAAAATAAAAAAGGGATGGTGTGTCTTTGAGCTGGAAGAAGGCCAAGAAGGTGGTGGGCCACCAGGAGGGCCGTTGGTGCACTGCCCACATAATGCTTGCTGCTGGAGGAGGGAGGGAGCAGCGACCCCTGTCTATAGCACAGGACTGAAGCTTTGCTGTCTCCCCGCACCTTGAAAACACACAATGGCCTCTTGGTTCTTTGAAGGGGATGAGTCTACTGTCTCCACTTAAATGACATTCACAGCTTATTAACTCCCAAGGCGTGCAACAAAACTCTTCTTAGTGGGAGCCATTTGATCATGACAGAGCCCAGCATACGACCCAACAGCCATAAAGACTGTCAAGTAATAAGTCAGTGAAGTTTCAGAGGATTTAATGAACTCAACCATGAGTCTTCCCAAGGCTCATAAAAGAAGAAAATACTATTTAGACAACCCGGGGACTGGATGGGACCAATAACTCAGTGGTTAAGTGTACACTTCCTGTTCTTCCACAGGAAATGATCTGGATCCAGTACCTAAGTCAGGCAACTCACAACAGCCTGTAACTCCAGCTCTAAGGCTGACCTTTTCTGGTCTCTCCAGATAACACCCACCCATGCACATGCCTGTGCGCAGAGACATGTGAATAAAAACAAAGTTTCCTACACATAAATCAATCTTGAAAATAAGAGTTTGTTCTGGGCAGTGTACTGATATTCTCATATGCCAACTATCCCCACAAAAACTATAAAATCTAAGTTTAAAGGGAAGTAATGAAACTATCAGAAATATTACTTAATTTAAAAACCTTTTATTTATTTATTTATTTTTTATGTGCACTGGTGTTTTGCATGTGTGTAAGGTTGTCAGAGCCCCTGGAACTAGTTACAGACAGTTGTCAGTCAGCTGCCATGTGGGTGCTGGGAAATGAACTTGGGTCCTCTGGAAGAGTAGCCACTGCCCTTAACCACTGAGCCACCTCTCCAGTCCCTATTTATTTAATTCTTTAAAAAAAAAAAAAAAACAAAACAAAACTTTTTTTTTTTTTTAAAGCTTAGTTATTTTGTGTGTATAGATGTCTGCCTGCACGTCTTTGCAACATGTGTATGCAGTGTCCCTGAAAGCCAGAGGAGGGGGCTGGATCCTCTCTGGGACTGGAGTTACAGATGGTTGTGACCCACTATGTGGGGACCTGGAATTGAACCCAGGTTTCTCTGGAAGAGAAGCCAGCGCTCTTAACCACTGAGCCATTGCTCCAGACCTTACTTACTTATTTCCTGACAGGATCTTACTATATTTTTTGGGCTCTTGTGATCCTCCTGCTTCACTCTCTTAAAGTGGGGATTATAGGAGTGTGCTACTATTCTTGTCTTGAAACATCCTTAAGGAATTTTTTTTTTAAAAACTATGTAGCTCTGGCTGTCCTTTGTAGATCAGGCTGGCCTTGAACTCTACAGAGATCTGCCAAGTGCTTGGAGTAAAGGCATGTGCCACCAAGCATGGCTACTTATTTTATTTTCAAATTACATTTATTTGTGTCTTTGTGTATGTCCTCATTGCTGCTTGTACCATGGCATGAACATGGAAATCAAAGGTCAGTTTGTAGGTGCTGGCTCTCTCCTTCCACTAGATATGTCCCCCCAAATTTAACTAACTGTCTGTCTATGTGGATGGATGGATGGATGGATGGATGGATAGATGGATACAGGATCTCATGTTGCCCAGGCTCACCTTAGACTTGCTATATAGTCAGGGATGACCTCTAGTTTTTGATTCCACTCCTTGAACTTTCCAGGTGTGCCAACACTGACACTCATGCACTAGCTGGCTGGCCCTGTGTGGCAGCAGGGATTAAACCCAAGGCTTCATGTGTGCTTGACAATCAGACTGCCAACTGAGCTACCTCTCCAGTCAAGAGAATATGTACTAAGTGTTAAAGGAAACCCGTTTTTAAAACTATTCTTATAGTGTCAAATTTTCTTTTTGTAAAGAAAGGGCATATCATTTAAAATGCTAAGGTTTTAGGGTAGCACGCAGGAGTCCCACTTAGTGCTGGGTCTGATCCCAGCAATAAATCAAAATTAAAAAAAAAGTAACTAACTTCAAAGTACTAGTATTTTTAAAAAATAGAAGAGTCAAGGGGATATATATATATATATATATATATATATATATATATATATATATATATATATATGAATTCAAGGTCAGCCCGGGCTACAGAGTGAGTTCCACATTAGCCAGAGCTATAAAGTGAGATCGTGTCTCAAGAAAAACCAGTAAATAATAGGAACGTAGTTGTCCTCACAGAAACACGCCGGATCACAAGGAAAACCTAGCACTATGACTTGGTGTTTACTTGCCTAAAACAGTGGGGAAGGTAGGAAGGTTATCGGCAGAAACAAGCAGCTTGTGATTCCCCTTAACTGTAATCAAGATCAAGATTAATCTGATAGTCTAAAGCACACTCTTGTTTTTACTTCTAGTCACATAAAAAAACAATTAATATATAAGACTGACTGAGAACAGTTTTAAATAAGCCGAATTTCTTAAATGAAGACAGCAGCTGGGCCAGTTCGGGGCAGTCACTGTAATTAGACACAGGAAAGGCTGTGGGGTAGCAGGAGGGCCAGAGCTGTGAATTCCCCTCCTACGCCTGAATCACACAGATGACCATAAAAGGCAAATCACAGCTCAGAAGACAGGCAGACTCAAAGCACCAACCATCTTTTTTTCCAGTCAATTTTGCAAACTTCATCTGGGGGCCGTACTGACCCCGAACCGCCTGATAATGTAAGAGCCTCCAGAAGGACAGAGAAATTCAATCAACGGCGGCAGAGCTGACCCTGCATCTTATCCAAGGGCCCATCGGTTATGCAGTGACTCACAGTGGCCCCAGGGATGGTTCTTTGATGGTAAATGATATCAGTATGAAGAAGAAGAAAAAAAGAGCTCAGAACTGTTCTCTGAGCTCCTGTCCAATAGGCCAAATCCATTTACAGAAGACGTGCCTCCAACCTCAACCAGGACATTTACTGGCTCTGTCTCAGGTCTTTAATTTGGATTTGGGTTTTCAGAGAGAAAGGTTGTTTGTAAAGCTCTCTTCTTGCTTGATTTAATGGCATTTAGGACTCCAGCGTGGCAGTCTAGGGCAGGGCTTCTTAACTCCAGCATTACTGTCATTTTTATTACTGGGATGGGGTGCCTTATACACCCCAGCTGTTTAACAACCATCCTGTCTTCTACCTATCAGATGCCAATAACACTTCTGGAAGTAGTTGTAACAATCGGAAATGACTCTCTCCAGCTAGGTATGGGGTACATGTCTCTAATCCTAGTGGGAGTTCAAGGACAGCCTAGACTACTTAACAGGACCCCCCATCTCTAACAAATAGCAACAAAAAGCTTCCAGATACAGCCTTGTTCCCTGGGAGCAAACTGCCCGTGACTGGTTTAGGGCAATGGCTCTCTGCCATCCTCCATGAGCCAATTGTACTCGCTGCTACTTCCTTACTGTCATTTCCAGTGCACTGCAGGCTTTGTCCTCTGGCACCCACAAGGACCTGCCCCCTCTGTCCAGATTAAAACATGCTGATTTGGGGTGTGGTTTCCTAGGACAACTAATCAGAAATAATCGTAGTTACCTCTTCTGTGTAAGCCTTGGGAAGAGGCAGTCCAGCGGTGACCTGGAAGAAAGGAAAGAAAGTCAGGTGTGTTTCCAACTTACTGTTGGAGCTAAGTGGTGCCTAGTGCACTGGGAAAGGCAAGTGGCTGCATGCTCCAGAGAATAACTGGCAGCAGCGTGAAGCTGTTTCCTGCCCAAAGGACTTGGAGCGTGAGACCACAGAGCCATGAGCAGTCAGGTGGTTCTTTGTGAGGTGAGATGGGGGGGAGGGGGCAGACGGATGAAGGAAAAGGTAGACAGAAGTATGCTTGTGGCAGAACACGGATCCCAGTGAATGAAGCACACACCAGTGGAATGGAAGTAAGGGTGAGTGTGTGTGGGGAAAAGACAGCCACCAGCCCTGAATGTCACTACAGATAGGTCAGGCCTGTAAGGAGCATGGCCGCTCATACCTTGGCAGGAGGGGTAGGGGCTTAGCTGCGATGATGAACAATGAAGACGGGAAAACAAGACCCAGTGTGTGCCTGGACCCCTAGTCTCAGAAGACAGAAGGAAAATCACTACAAGTTCCTCATCGACTCAGCAGTTGGAGGCCAGCCTGAGCCCAAGAAAAGGGGCTGAGGGCACAATGTCGAGGCTCTCTTCCTCCGAGGTAGAGCAGACCCAGAGGCATGGGAACTCTAAAGCAGTTAGCCCACTGTGTCTCTAGGAGGAAGGGCCTGGGTCCTGATCTGGAGAACTGGCTCAACCCTACTGTATGGTACATGCAAATGGCTCAAGGTTGACCCAGTGGTTACTGTAGGCAACACAGTGATTAAAAAGCCTCTAGCTGGGTCTTCTCTTCTCCAGGAAGACAGGTCTGCATGTCCAGTCTATGGTGTTGAGACTCTTGAAAGGCCAGGTGGAAGATAAACAGGAAGCAGTGACTTTCCACATGCCGTCCCACACGCCTGGCTCCAGGACAGCGCTAGACAGGCAAAAGCCTCCTTTCAGGACTGCCAGGGAGGTGGGGCTCAGAACCCCAGGCAGGTCCAACCTTTTGACTTTGCAACATAATATTGTCACCTACACAGTTCACACTCAAAAACTGCATATTGAGCTAAAAACTGCATATTGAGCTACAAAAATAAAAAATATAAAAATAAAACTCCCTCTTCTCCCAAGGGTTCAATGTTTTTAGTGAGTTTAAGGCTTCGTGGGCTTTACTCATAGCTGCCCTTGGTCACGCTGTGGCGTGAGGATGCTGGGTAGGATCTGAAGAACACAGCCCACCTATAGCATTCCTAGCAGAAACGTGTGTCCTAAACAGGGAAAGTCTAGTCGGGGCACCTTGGCTAAGGGCTGCAGAGGTAATGGTGGGGTTAGAAAGTAGCTTCACAGGGGCCCAAGGCCAAAACTACTTCCCTAATGAAGCCTTCACTTTCTTACTGAGTGGACTATGATCTCTCCAAAGGTTACATGCAGAAGAGAATCCACCATTTCTAGTGCACCAGACATAGAAAAGACAGGAAGAGTACACAGTGCCTATATTTTGTTTTAAAAAAAAATAGTTGTTTTTCATTTAAAGTGCTTTTTATGTTAACGTGTAACTCAATTCTAATTTAAATATTAATAACTATAATTGTCGGGCGGTGGTGGCGCACGCCTTTAATCCTAGCACTTGGGAGGCAGAGGCAGGTGAATTTCTGAGTTCGAGGCCAGCCTGGTCTACCGAGTGAGTTCCAGGACAGCCAGGGCTACACAGAGAAGCCCTGTCTCAAAAAACCAAAACAAACAAACAAAATCCAAAAATATCAACAACAACAACAACAAAACCCACTATAATGAACATAAGTGTACTAAGAAGCTCTGGTAGTAAAATTTTGTCAGGCAAAGCTGTGGGTTCAATTCCCAGTGTAACCCTGGGTAGTTTGAATAGGTACAGGCTTTCACAGACTAATGTGTTTAAATGCTTGAGCATAGGGAATGGCACTATTAGGAGGTGTGGCCTTGTTGGAGGAAGTGTGTCACTGTGTGGGTGGCTTTGAGGTCATTCATGCTCAAGCTACACCCAGTGTGGCAAAGTCTCCTGCCACCTGTGGATCAAGATGTAGGTAGAACTCTCAGCTCCTTTTCCGGCACCATGTCTGCCTGCCTGCCACTGTGTCCCACCTCGGTGATAACAGACTAAACCTCTCAAACTGTAAGCCAGCCCCAATGAAATGTTTTCTTTTAGAAGAGTTGCTGTGGTCATAGTGTCTCTCTCTTCACAGCAATGAAACCCAAACTAAGACAGCCTCCCCACATCCTGAAAACAAAGAAAAGAAACCCAAAACACCCCAAAATTGCTGGATAAGAACAAATTCATGCCACTGCTCCAAGAGATAGATTCTATTCTGTAGACAAGGGAGGTCTTGTTCCCTAGGTTACAATACCAGTGCCTAAGGAACAGAAATGTAATACTACAATGAACAGTATAAGGAACTTGACATGCTAATCTAAAGAAAAGATGTGAAGCCAGGTGTGCTACTACATTCAATCCCAGCACTCAGGAGGCAGATGCAGGAGGAGTAGGTATGAGTGATGCTAGCCTGGTCTACATAGTGAGTTCTAGGACAGCTAGGGATACACAGAGAAACTCTGTCTCAAGAGGCAAGCAAGCAAACAAAAAAACAAAGAAGAAATGGGGAAATACTAAGTGTAATTTCTAATCAGCAAGAGTTCAGGAGAACACATCAAGTGCAGGTTGGAGCTGATCCTGAGGGAGCCCACCCTTTGCCTGTAGCATGTACCAGCCAGAGGTCCTGTCTTCTCCTCCACGGCCTCTGTCAGCTACATCAACATACTGAGGGCTCTCAGAGCCCTGTCAGCCAGGGCTGCTACTCACAAGCTGACTCCTGCTTCAGCTCAGTGCTTGGCTGCCTGGCTGCCAGTATCAATATTAAGAAGGAAAATTAGATTTGGATGTATAAATAACTGGTTAACACTGTTTTTTTTTTTTTTTGTTTTTTTTGTTTTTTTTTTTTTTTTTTTTTTTTTTTTTTTTAAATATCAGTAGGGCCAAGCACAAGCCCTTAGAGGGGATTAGATAGTCAGTCATAAAGACAGTTTGGGTCTCCTCAAAATGCCACAAGGAGATCTGTCCCTTAGGGTGACATAGCCTGTGTATGGCCACCCCTGGCTTTTGGCACCGTGTTTAGCATGAGGGTAATTAAGAGGAGAGGAATGCAGGCAGACCCAGAGACAAGTCATGAAACCTCCTTCCAGTGCCTGGAATATTCCTGATAGCCATTCTCCCAGTCCTTGGTCCTCACCGTGGGGCCACCCCCGTGCATCTTAAGAGCCCTGACAGTGGCCACCAGAACCACCACGTGCGGCTGGAGACCAGAATACCGGCACTTGATGTTGAAGAACTTTTCCATTCCTATGTCTGCTCCGAATCCTGCTTCTGTCACTGCAAGGAAGGGAAGCAACTGTAAAATCGCCACCGCCACTCTGTGATATAAGATAAACACATGGCTGCCCACTGAGGATGCGTGAGAACTCACCTACAAAGCCCTCAGGGCCCACCAGCTTGAGTGCAATCCGGTCTGCAATGATGGAGGAATTCCCGTGTGCAATGTTGGCGAAAGGCCCAGCATGGACAAACACTGGTGTGCCCTGTGGAGACCATGATGTCATAAGCAAATGCCAACCTGGCTTCACAATGGGGTCAATGAGCCAAAGGGCTAGGATTTAGCTGGAATTTGAGAAAAAACAAAAAAGGCCTTCTGGGAGGAAAAACTTCAAAAACACCACCTCCTTTCCATGGCAGTGCTAGGAATCAAATCCAGGGCCTTCTGCATACCGAGTAAACGCTCTGCCGCTGACCTATGCCTCCAGCCCCAAAGGCATCCATTTTATTTCAGCAACATCCTCTCACCCCAGCTACAGTAAGAAGGAAAGTAAGGAAAGAGATGACCAGTAGAAAAGGCTTCTATGGGATGGCAAGGTGGCTCACTGGATAAAGGAGATTGCCTTGCAAGCCTGGAGACCTGAGTTCAAATCCCAAAGCCCAAGTAGAAGTGCCAGGAGAAAACTGACTCCACAAAGTTGTCCTCTGACTTCTCCATGCATGCTGTGGCACACACAATGCTCCCATAACAGACTGACTTTGGAGAATCTTTTAAAAAAGGTGTCTGATTCTGCAAGGAAAGCTTGCTTTCCAATCTCTTGGCTCTGAATAGAGGACATGAATTCTGGACCCGGGAGTTACCCAGCTCACCTCTAAGGTCTGCATGAGATTGGGCTTGATTGCGTCCTTCATCAGCACTGTCAGCGCCCCACTCACACCCTGCAAGACAAGCCCGTGAAGCATCAACTCGTGCTAGCAGAAATCCGATCTCCTGAAACCAAAATTCAGCACTCATTCATTTTAGCCATCTTGGAGCAATTAGTGCTTACACCTAATCTCAGCCATTCATCTTTATTTCTTATTTTTCCTGGCTGTACTATGGAAGCCACCAGTTATCTTAGCAGGGAGAGGAAGCAGAATGCAAACGGCTTTCACATACGATTTTCTGAAAGAGCATGTGGCGCTGGAGACAAACGCCTCAATCAAGCCCGGCCGCTGGCTGATGTGGGGAATCCATTTAGACCAGTTTAGAGCAGATACGGTACTTCCATCAGCAATGAGTTATTTATAACTTTGGTATCCGAGCAGAAATGGTATATAAATCAAAATCAATGTATGTTTCCCAAAGCGGAAGCCAGAATACTAGCCAGAAATCTGATTTCAACTCCTAAATCCAGCTCCCCCTCTTAAGGTATCTAATTATCGCTCAACAAAACCAGCGGCGAACACGAACTAAAATCGAGCAACCGTTCTATTCAACTATTTCTATTCATTAATGTGGTTCTAAATTTAAGATCTGGGTGTTAACTTTTTTGTTTTGTTTTGTTTTGTTTGTTTGTTTTTTCGAGACAGGGTTTCTCTGTGTAGCCCTGGCTGTCCTGGAACTCACTCTGTAGACCAGGCTGGCCTCGAACTCAGAAATCCACCTGCCTCTGCCTCCCAAGTGCTGGGATTAAAGGCATGCGCCACCACCACCCGGCGGGTGTTAACATTTAAAACACATATAACTGTGAAAACGAAGTCAATATTTTCCTCCCTTTTTCTAAATTTGTCTGCCACTACACCAGCTATACTGATGCATGTTGATACAAACAGTCTTTCAAATTTTCAATCTAAAGCAGGTGTGGTGCTGTATGCTTACGATCCATCGGTTCTCAACCTGAGGGTAATGACCCCTTGGCAAACCTCTATCTCTAAAAAAATATATTATGATTAATATTAGAAACAAAATTACAATTATAAAGTAGCAATAAAATAATTTTATGGTTGGGGATCACCACAATGTAAGTTGCATCAAAGGGTTGCAGCGTTAGGAAGACTGAGAACCATTATAATAATCCCAGGACTCTGTGTGTGTGTGTGTGTGTGTGTGTGTGTGTGTGTGTGTGTGTGTGTGTGTGTGTGTGGTGGGGCTAAGCTAGGATTGTTATTGATTTGGGAATAGCCTGGGCTACATGGGCATAGTGTGACACTTTTAATCTTAGCACTTGGGAGGCAGAGGCAGGTGGAACACTGGGAGATTCAGGCCAGCCTAGTATACATAGACAGACAGACATACATACATACATACATACATACATACATACATACATACATACATACCATTCTAGGACAGCCAGACATACATAGAGAGACCCTGTCTAAAGAAACAACAACAAAACACCAAACAAAACAGAAAGAGACTCAACCAGAAGACTGTCTGGCCAGTGAGTCCCTCCAAGTCAATGTCGTGGGGAGGCACCGAGGATGACAGCAAACACTTGGACTCTGGGTGTTCACACAAACTAGTCAGGGCTTGCTCAGGAAGATACTTGCAGGAAGAAGGCATCATTCAAGTCACCTGGCACTTGTGGCCCATTACAAGAGGCCAACACTACTACCATCATTCACTATGAAGAACTTTTAAAAATACAAATTTCATAATTTCTGCAATGAGCAAAATCATCGATGAGTTCGTTGCAACATTTTAAGGAGAGCATAATCTCTGCTTTTAACAATCACCGAAAACCCCCGGATGCTGGACACAGCCTGTCACTTACCAGGTCTTCACAGCTGATGGGCTCCCCTTTCTTACTGGATGCCACCACCATTTTGCCCAGTCTTTCTCTCATGTCTTCCAGAGAAGTAGTAAGGGCTAGGACTGCCATGATTTCACTGGCCACAGAGATATCAAACTGGGCCTGTGGGCAAAGAGATAAAGACCCTGCGTGTCAACCCAGAAGGATGAATTATAGGAGGCATCTCTTTTGGCTTAGACAAACAGCTAACAAGGATGGAATAGAAATAACTAGGTAATCTCCCAACAGTTGAGAAATTTATAATTGTTCGGAGGCCTTGAATAATCATTCTTTAGAAGTCAGTATTCTAGGCAAAGCACTTGCCTGGCATGCACAGAGCACTGGGCTTGATCCCCAGCCCATCATAAAACAAGTGGGGTAGTACAGACTTACAATCCCAGCTCACAGAGGAGCCCAGTTCAAAGTCAACCTCAGCTATAATAAGTTTGAGACCAGTCTGAGCTACATAAGACCACCCTTGAAAATAAAAAGCTGTAGCATGACCAGTAAGCTATAATTTTATCCCTGTGAAAGCAGCTTGGAATATCGGTTACAGTTTCCCTAACACAAAGGGGACAAAACAGGTATTCTTACACTGAGGATAAATACTGCCAAATGGCCACAGAAGAGAAACAATTTTAATTAATTTATATGCAAGAATATTCACTTGGGGTTCTCCACCTCCAGGAAAGAAGGCTGAGGGAAAACCACACAGGTGACACATGGATTTATTGCACAAGCTGTCAGGAGCGCTCCGTGCCACACCCACTCACTTCCATTTTAAAAGGGAGAAGGCAGAACAACACCTGCCGGTGTGGTCGCTGGGGAGGCGAGGGGGAGGACGAGGGAGGAGGACGGAGGCAGTGAGAGCTAGTTCCCATGGAGCAATTACTGGAGATGAAGTTACCGTGCGTGTGTGGCCTTTCTCTGTTGGAGACTGTCCAATTGTGATCTTCCTCAGGAATCTATCGTTGGTGTCCAACACTACGGTGGAAAGGAAGGGCAGGAACAGTGCTTAAGAAAAGGTACATGAATAAAGGAATGGGGATATAATTCAGTGGTAGAGCAATCTAGTAAAGGAAGAGAGGGAGGGAGGAGGGAGGAACAGTGGGGTAGAGAGCACACACGGGGAACACCAGTACTCTGAAAGCTGAGGCAGGACAATAACAAATTGAAGGCTTTCCTAGGCTGGGGGCATGACCCTATCTCAAAAGTAAACAAATAATCCCATAAAGACACAGGACCATAAAAGGAGGAGCAGAGTTTAGTATGTGTGTGCACATGTGAGTAAGTGAGTGAGTGTGTGTTGTTGTTGTTTCAGAGACAAGGTCTCTATTATGAAGCTCTGGATGCATTGGAACTTACTATGTAGACCATAATTGGCCTAAAATTTAGAGATCCCACTGCCCATGCCTCCTGAATGTTGAGACTGAAGGCATGCATTGCCATGTCCACTTTAGCAACAGAGTTTTAAAACAACAAACATAGCCTAACAATAGTTTACTAATACTTGACTTCAAAATGGACTGAAAGCTAGAATATGGTATAAGAGACACAGCCACACACCAGAAATGCAGGGGAATGGTGCTTAAAGCAAAAGGAATGCTGAGTGGTTAAGCTTCATTCCATCTAAAGAATTCAAACAATTATGAAATCTGGACTCTACTTCAAAGCACATTCTATATTAGCAGAGAAACACAGAGAGACCCAGTTTATGAAACAGCTGAGGTGTGTATTGTTCTGTGGGTGACTCCCTGACCATACACCCATATGAGAGCCATCAACTCAGACCAAGTGCAAATGCCTGCGAAGCACTCCAGGTCTCAGGCCTGGCCTCTCCTTAGCACATTCTCTGGTGATGACAGACTACATACATACCCACTTGTATAACCTCAGGTAACCTGGACAGGTCAACCAGCAGCCGACCCAAACCTCACTTCCCAGGACTTGCTCTCTCTCTCTGTTTAGTGGGCGACAGAATCCAAAAAGACACATCTCATCTTTGCCATGGGTTCACAGAACCAGGCTCCTAGAGCCCTTGGAATGTTCAGGAGACAGAGCATCTCAGGAGGGGTCTGGTCACCAGCGATTGGAGGGAGGTAACTTTCAGCCCCATCCAGAGAAACTGACCCCCACTGCACTGAGGAACAGAGGTGAAGTTGAAGACCTATAAAACCATCATCATCCCCATTGGTTATTATTGTTATTAATACAGTTAGTGGTATAAAACAATGACTTCCCAAGCTGGTTAACACACGAAGGCTCAGAGGCTGACGTATAGAGAGCTTATGTAAGTCTCCATCGGGCTCCTCCCTAGTTGTTTCTTTTGTAGCAAAGCAATAAACACCAGGAAAGGAAAAGTAGCCAGATGTGGTACTTCATGTAAGGCTGAGCAGCAAGAGTTCAAGTTCAGGGAAGGCTACACACTCTACACGTAAGACACACGCTACACGAGAACCCCTCCCAAACACACATGCACACACTAAAGGAAATGATTAAACAATGCATTAAATTCTCATAACAGATGGTGAGCTTCCTTCTTCTAAATATACTGCAGTGGGGTCTGGAGAGACAGCTCAGTGGCTGAGAGCACTTACTGCACATGCAGAAGACCGGGGTTCAGTTTCTAGTGGCCACATGGCAGCTCACAACCATTCACAGGATCTCCAGTTCCAGGGATCTCATGTTCTTGCCCAGTCTCCTTGGGCACTAGGCATGGACATAGCTCATACATGTGTGTAAGAAAACACCCATACACACAATAAATAAATAAATATACTTAAGGTATTAAGATGGGGCCTGGGAAGATGGATCAATGGTTAATAGCACTGGCTGCTCTTCCAGGACCCAGGTTCAATTCCCAGCACCCACATGGCAGCTCACAACTGTCTGTAATTCCAGTTCCAGGGGATCTGATGCCCTCTTCTGGTTTCTGTAGATACTATATACACATGTTAAATAGACATAGATCAAGGTACATAAAATTTTTTTTTTTAAAAAAAGAATGGTATATTGGTGGTCTAGAGCTGTAATTCAGCATTTGAGAGGTGGAGGCAGGAGGGCTAGTTCAAAGTTGACCTCGGCTACACAGAGAACCCAAGACCAGCCTGGTCTACATGATCAAAACAAACAGCAAAAACTCAAAATAAAGAGGACATTGACAATCACTGTGTCAATAAAAACAAAACAAAACAACAACAAAAAAGTTGGTAAGTTGGCCTTCTGGTGCATTCTGCATGGCTTGAAAATTTCTTCTCTGCTGTGATACAAAGGAGACGGACGGAAAATAAAATCCAAAGCTATGCTAACTGTCTACAGAGAAAAGCAACGTATGGCCGTGAGGTCAGGCAAACGACTGATGGCTGACAAGTGTGTCACACATGAGAAATGATTAGAAGGAAAAGAGATATGAAAAATCAAGTCACCGCTGCCAGAGAGTTCTCAGAATAAAAAGCACACATGATTCAAGTGATTAGACATCATTTTCCCACTTCATGACATCCAAACTTTCTGCATAAAATTGAAACTTAAGAAATGTTATTTTTGGTTTATGCATGAACTTCCTTGAAATCCGCATTTCAATCAACACTGAACAGACATCCAACCAACCCAACAAAGGGACAACTACAATGCAGTGAAGGCTGACAAGCAAAGCAAAGATACATCCACTCTGGACAGCATACTGACCCAGGAGCATCCTGAAGGCGGGAGAGATGTGGGTTTACCAACGTACAGGGGGCTGGCAGCCTGTGCTGGGTACATACCTCTCTGCCACGTTATAGTTTCTGGATCAATATCCAGTCTTGCAAATTTGTTTATCTCATCATCTGTCAGTGTGGTGGGGTCAGTCTTCTCAATGCCGAGCCTCTGAAAAGAAAGGAAATTAAAACAAAATAAAACAAGAGTCAGCACTTGGGAGGCAGAGGAAGATGGATCTCCAAGTCTGAGGCAGTCTGGTCTACACAGTGTATTCCAAGACAGCCGGGGCTACATAGCCAGACCCTGTCTCAACAAAACAAGACAAAACAAAATACAACCAAAACTAAAACAAGAACATTCATCCATCCATTCATTCATTCCTCTATTTCCTGATTATGTGACATTACCAGTTGCTTCATGCCCCTGCTGCTTCAACTTAGCCACTACGATGGACTGAACTTAAAACTGTAAGCTAATATAACAGCCCCACCCCCCACCCCAAGACAAAACAGAGGAGCATACATTTTTTTTTTAAATTGACCTTTATCTTGCGATAGGAAAATAAGGGCTGTGAATGAATCCAGCCCGTGGCACAGCCTTGGAATGCCAGCATCTTAAATCCAGATGTGGGAAAACTGTGACCCGACCCCCTGCCTAAGCCTGGAGGTTGTTTCCTGTCCCCACTTGGTATGTCTGCCTCTGTAACTGAGCTCCAGAAACTTCCCTCAACCCAGCAAAAACAGCCCCAACCAAGAATTATAACAATACATTTCTGGATTCATTAAATATATTGAAATGAAAAGCAATAGGCACAGCTTTAAAAACAAGACTGAGAAACCCAAGAAACCCAACTGAAGCCAAATTTTAGGAAAGGCAAAACCGAGCAGCAATCAATTAAAAAAAAAATCAATTTAAACTCTTTTACATGCTTTTCTATGGCTCAATACTTCTCAAAATGGAAAATGTTTATCAAACAGTCACCTTTTTATTTTTGGCAGACATGAGTCAAGACCCCCAGCAAGACCCACGTTGCCCAGGGCCCTCTCCTCTCCTCTCCTCTCCTCTCCTCTCCTCTCCTCTCCTCTCCTCTCCTCTCCTCTCCTCTCCTCTCTCTCCTCTCCTCTCCCCTCCCCTTTCTTCTTCTCTCCTTTCCTCTTTCCTCTGCTCTTCTCTCCCCTCCTTTCCTTTGAGACAGGGTTTTTCTGGGTACTCCTGGCTATCCAGGAACTTGCTCTGTAGACCAAGTTGGCTTTCCACTCAAAGATGCCTGTGGAGACAGGGTTTTTCTGGGTACTCCTGGCTATCCAGGAACTTGCTCTGTAGACCAAGTTGGCTTTCCACTCAAAGATGCCTGTGTCTGCCTCCCAAGAGCTGGGATTAAAGGTGTGCGCCACCACTGCTCGAGAACATGCAAACCTCAGATGCCCCATAAGCCTAGAATTTGATACTGTTCAAAGAAACCCACAAACCACTCAGTCACCCTGCTAATAACAGCCTGCTGTTGGAGGTGATGGTCAGTCTCAACCGTCAATTTGATAAGGTCTAGAATCACCGGGAAGATAGGTCCCTAGGCATGATAAAGTCCCTGGGGACTTTGTCATGATTACCACGAAAGTGAAAAGACCCACGCACCCACTGTAAATGATATCCTTTGAGTGGTAACTCTGCATTGTACAAAAAATGAAAAAGTGAGCCGAGCAAACATTCTCTCCCTGCTTCTCCACTGAGGATACAATGTGACCAGCCGCCTTATGCTCCACCTGCTGTGACTTCTTTGCCACGATGGGCTGTAATTTCCTACAATGAACCAAAATCGAGCCTTCTCTCTTCAATTGCCTTTGTCTGGATATTTTTTATCATAGCAACAGGAAGAGTAACTAAAGCAGTAACCCACTTCTGACTGAGCCCTTTGGGCAGACTATGAAAACTCTCTGTCTTTGGGCATGGTGGCACACACCTTCAGTTCCAGGACATGGAGGCAGAGGCAGGCAGCTCTCTGTAACTTTGAGGCCAGTCTGGTCTAGAGAGCTCCAGAACAGTCAGGGCCACACAGTGAGACTCCATCTCAAACACAAACACACCTACAACCACACCACCACCACTACCACCACCCACCACCACCAATGAAGCAGTACGCAGGAGTGCCTGGGAGAGAGGGATAGGAACCCGGGCTCCATTCTGATCCCTGTAAAGGGAACTCAGCACCCAGAAACATCTCTTGATTTAATTTGAGTGAACTGTCCCCTGTCCCTAGTGACAAGAAGAGGACCCTTTATAAAAGGCAAGGTAACAGGTCATCTGCTCCTCCCACGGTACCCCAGCACATCACAGAATATGGCTTTTTCATGATGGAGTGACACATGATGTACCCAAAGCACAGGTTTCAGGGAAGGCATATAAAAACAAGCTAAGGACTCTCAAACTGCTTGAAAGCTAGACAGTATACCCTCAATGAGCAACAAAAACCACAAACAAAAACCCAGATACAAAAATCAACAGAGTCCTAAGTAGAGCAACACAGAAACAACATATCCGGGTAAAGGAACCTCCATGGTTGCTCTTGTAGCATCAAAACACAAGAGTTGCTCAGGGCAGGATAGATGGCTTGGGGGTTAAAAACTCTTGCTGTTCTTGCAGAGGACCCAGGTTCAGGTTCTAGGATCCATAGGGCAGCTCACAAATGTTTGTAACCCCAGTTCCAGGGGTCTGGATGCTCTTTTCTGGCCTCTGAGGGCACAAGGCACACACACAAATGCATTAAATGAATATCAAAAACAAACGAACCCCAAAAGTTTCAGGGTTTGGGGATGTAGCTCAGAAGGGGCTTAGTAGGCATGAGTGCCTGGGTGCACTCCTGAGTACCACAGGAAAAGACAGGTTGCAAAGAATTAAAAATAAACTGAACAGAACTGTTGATAAGCAACACACACCATTCAGCAAGTGTTTGTATGTGCCTATACACACACATATAAACTGTTCCTTTACTTCAGTAGAGTTACACAGGAATATCCTTTGACCTGGGACTCTTGGCATAGACTAGTCCGATGTTCTGTCTCACTGAAGACACCACATAGATGGAAGCATAGCCCCTGACCTTTCGATCCTGGCTTCTCTGATTAGACTGAGAAGCCGACTGAGTCGCTCTGCTTATCAGCACCTCCTTTCTTTTTATTGCACAGATGCACTGCAATTTGTTTAACCATCCATCCACTGAAGAACACTGAAGATTGCTCTCACTTTGGGGAGATTATTAATAGAGTCATTAAAACATGCATGCACAGGTTTTTGTGTGAATGCCAATTTTCATTTTTCATGTAAAAAAAAAAAATCAGAGAGGAATCATTAGGGTATATGGTAAAACCATGTGCTTGCTGACTATATAGGTTTGGGTAGACTCCTCAGCATGTAAATGGACTTGCTTTGAGAGCCCAGTGACCTGAGTTCAAATTCCTCAAATCCAGGTAAAGCCAGATGTGGTGTATGCATCTATAAACCCAGCTCCCCTTCGCAAGATTGGAGGCGACAGGAGAATGATACTCTACATAGCAGCAGAAACCAGAGTGACCCTGCCACAACAAACTGGAAATCAGGACTGATGCCCAAAAGTTGTCCTCTAGCCTCTACACAGTGCTATGACCCACACGTGCCTACATTTAATACCCATAAATATTTTTAAATGGCTATATATATGCTATAGAAATTCAAATAAAACACAGAAGTTACAAATACTCCGAGAGTCCTTTATCTATGCAGGGCAAGCACCCATCATTAAGTTCATTTCATAGAAGACTGAACTAAGAGGTGCCCCACAAAGAACATATACTCAAGATCCCAGGGCTAGGGCGAGCAGGGATTCAAACTCCAGAAGCTGCACATCCCCACAATGGCGTCCTCAATCTTCACATTAAAAACCTGTCCTCTCTCTTCTTAGCTGAGGACTGTCAGCTCTATTTACAAGTTCAATCACTATAATTTATAAAGAACTGAAGGAAACCCCTGTCTTCAATCCTTGTTATCTTTAATTACATTTCTTCTGGTATCATCTGTCAAGTAGGCAAAAGCTTACCCGTAGCCTGCGGACTTGGATGTCAGAGAACCTTCTTACTCCATTTACTGAAGGTACCAGACGATTAAAGAGAGCCTTAAAGAAAGAGAAGAAAAGAGCTTTAGATGAGGGGGTCCTACCGTTATGGCACCTGCATCAGCACCCAAGGGACCAACACTATTTCAGGTACTTTCCCCTTACACACACACACACACACACACACACACACACACACACACGCCCTCTGCATCCTACCTTGTCTGTCTGGGTCAGCTCATGAAATATCCGAGCATCGATGGCAGCAGCCACGAGGTTATTAGCAGCAGTGATGGCGTGGATGTCACCAGTGAGGTGGAGATTAAACTACAGAGAGCAGAGGCCATAGCCGTCTCTAGCAGATCTGTCTTTCCAATGTGCAGCCTCCCACAACCAACCGTCTCTGCACTACCACCAGTGGATGCTGGCTGAAACGCTGCTCGTGGACAGACTCACGAGTGGGCTTCTGTGCGCCAAGCCAATGCTTGACGCTCTCAGGGGGTTGAGGGAGGACTGCCATCAGTTCAAGGCCAGCCTGAACTACAAGGTGAATACTGAAGAGAAACCAATGCTCAGCTATCTGTCCCTTGAACCAACTCCTAGTAAAGGAATCAGCAGTTCTCCATTTAAGTGTCCAGAGAGCAGAGCACCCTCCTCCCAACAAGGTCAGAGGCTGCACAAGCAAGGCTCGTAGACGGCTGTTTCCCTCTGGGTCCCCACACTGCTCCTGAATCCCCAGATCCCTGATGCTTCAGGCGACCATGTGGCATGGGTTTGCTTGCTCAAAATGATTATCCCCACTGAAAGGCAGAGCCTGGGTCCAAGCTGTTGTCTCTTCTACAAATAAGAATTTTTGTTTGTTTGTTTGTTTAGTATATTGCTCCTGTCAAGAAACAAGTGGAGTTCCCACTAAGAAGTCTTTAAAAAAAAAGTAAAAATCTCATCTCTGGAAGGGAAAATCTATCATACAGGGTAGGGTTCAGTCAAACTCTGGGCTGCTTTACCTCTTCCATAGGAATGACCTGGGAATAGCCGCCTCCTGCAGCGCCACCTAGAGGACAGAGCAACAGTGGGGGACGCAGGTTAACTTGCTTCTCCAAGAATTGGAACCCAAAGGCCAACAAACCCATTTTCATAACTACTAAGCAAATTGTTTGTTTACTTTCTCCAGTCACTTGGACAGATGTGAGCAGGTGTTTTCTAATTTCCTTTACCACACGGAAACACTTGATCATGTTGCCGCTGAATAGGCACTCAATTGAAATCGGAGTGCCAATGACAGAACCATGCACACACGCATACATACCTACTCATTATCTTTAGAAGCAGGTTCCCGGTGATTCCTAACATGTTAAAAACCCAGATGACAGCTACAGAAAGGCAAGCCCGTGTAATTTCCCACTCACAAAGCTACTCTAGCACCCAGAAAAGGAATCTTGAAGGTACACACCGAACACAGACACCAACTCTTCTAGAATAGAAGACAGAGATCAGAAAGCAGCTGAACCATGAGGGTTCTGTGGCCCATGTGGCCAACAAAAGGCCGGTCAAGATGTCCTGGATGCCATGACATCCGTTAAGATAAATGTCAACGTGAAAGAACAGGTTTCCTTTTTGTGAGGAACACAATACATGGAGGAAAATTCAATAGAGGAAAAAGAACAATGGAGCCTCTAATCGGAATAAGTGGAATAAGGGACGAGGCTCCCGGAGTCAAAGGGGGGTCATTACAACAGGCTCAAAGGCACAGACACATCCTTCCAGCACTCAGGAGGCAGGAAGACAGCAAACAGGTCAACCTGGGCTACTCCGTGCGCGTTCCAGAGCAGCCTAAAATACCTGGGAAGACCTTGTCTCAAAGACAAAAGGAAGCTAACAAACAGAAGCAAGTCAGACCTGGCAGGGGGAAGAGGTGCTCCTGCTGAGAACATTAATTATTGGAACAAGCAGAACATGATACCTTGTCAGCTAGCAAAGGAAAAAGCCACCTCTAAGAACATACTATAATTAATAAAAACAGTTTCCGATTAAAAGAGTATATTTTGAAAGTAGAAGCAAAGCTGTCTGGGAAAACAGAGGAGCAATGGGGTGAGGGAGGGATGAGAGGGGTGTGCAGGGTGTGCGGAGTGTGCAATACACATGTGTGTATGTGAAGATGCGCAGCGGAAGCTAAGACAAAAACAGAAACAGGTTTGGGTGTGTAGCTTAGGAGCAGTGTGTGCCTCGCACGTGAGATGGCCTTAATTTAATCTCAACCAATGTATGCAGAATAAATACATAAAGTCAATATATAACCTGATAGAAAAAAAATAGCATCACTACAGAGCCATGGTGACTGAAATTAGGAGGTTAAACCCAGTGTCCTCACCTAATCAAGCGTTGTGTGTGGAGGCTGCAATAGGCGTGGGGCAAGAGTCGTTGTGGTCTGGGTTATAATGGTTCTCCACCTTCCTGATGCTGGGACCTTCAATACAGTCCTTCACCTTGCAGTGACCCACAGTCATAAAATTCTTTTTGTTGCTACTTCATAACTGTAATTTTGCTACTTTTGAATCATAATGTAAATATCTGATATGCAACCCTAAAGGGGTTGTGACCCACAGGTTGAGAACTGCTGCGCTCGGGACGGGTGAGAGAGCTAAGTGGGGTAAGGGTACACACTGCCAACCCTGACAAGCCAGAGTGCAGTCTCTAGGATCCATAAGGTGGAAGGAGAGAATAAACTTACAAGGTTGTCCTCTGACCTTCACACATAGGCTGTAGTATGAACTAAGTCACTCTCTCACTAACTAACAAGCCAATTAACTAACTAACTAACTAACTAACTAACTTGCCAGTAAAGTCCCACTGCAGCTATCATAAATGGTGATGACATCTCATGGGAGGAGAGAATGCCGTAAACACAAAGTGCTTAGCACAGTACCTAGCAGAAAGCATTCACTAAATGAAGGCAGGGAGACATCTGTGTGGCTGGACTATTTCAGTGTAAGCCTGGACCAGCAGCTATGACTTCCTTTACTGTTACTGTGACAGTGGAGTGGATACTGGAGTCAAATAAAAGCCCTTTGAATTCCAATTTACACATCCCAAGAATCCCTGTGTATGTCAAAGTGATAGACTTGGGGTAACGATGAAAGCCTTCCTCAAATGTACCACAATACAAATGTCTGAAGCAAATATTCCAGCTATCAAAATGAGCTAACGCCTCAGTAAGCACCCGCGGGTAAAGACTGATGTCTGGGAAGACTAAAGGATAGGCAGGGGAGGGGAGGCAGGTGCCTCTGGCCACAAGTACCTTTTATCCCAAAGGTGGGGCCCTGTGAAGGCTGTCGCACACACGCAAAAACATTCTGATGCAGGTGGGCGCCGAGGGCTTGCACCAGCCCGATTGTGGTTGTACTTTTCCCTTCTCCCAGGGGTGTTGGAGTAATTCTTCAAGAAGAGAGCAAGAGACAATAGAATTAATGTCACCCGGATCTCTGCACAGTCTAATAATAATCTAATCTAAAATAATAAGAACAAGGGGCTGGTGAGATGGCTCAGCGGTCAAGGGCACTTGCTGCTCTTCAAGGGGACTGAATTTGGGTCCCAGCATCCACGCACCTAACAAGCCACCTAAGCTTGTAGCCATCTGTAACTTAGCCCCAGGGGAATCCTACATGTTCTTCTGGATTCTATAGGGGTGTGTGCATGAGTGCACACACACACGCACACACACACACACACACACACACACACACACCCAAAAAGATTTAAAATAAAAAGAACAAAAGCCCTGAATCCCAGTTGTAATTTTCAAAACCATTAAAAACAAAAAGCGGCGTCTCCGAGGAGACACCTCCCGCCTCACTGCCTTACTCTGAGTTTCATCCAGAAATCGTATAGAGGTGGCATGCAAGAACCAGCTCTACAAAACTGTCCTCCCGACATCATTTATGTACACAATAATAAATAATAATAAATACAACTGTAAAGAATGGTAGCTTTACTCACCACAAGAACCATAACTGACGCTTGACCCTGATGCCCCATGATTTTAAGTTCTTTTCCAAAAAATTGACATTAATTTTATTTTTACACGATGGGGTTTTTGCCTGCATGTGCCTGTGGAGGCCAGAAGAGGGCATCGGATTCCTCAGGACTGGAGTTACAGACAGCTGTGGGTGCTGAGATTCAAACCTTGGTCCTCCGGAAAAGCAGCCTAGGCTCTTAATCACCGGAGCCATCCAGCCCTGTCCCCCACTTTAAAAAAAGATGCTTCATTTGTTTTTATTTTGTGTATATGAGTGTTTTACCTGCATGCACATAAGTGGACCACATGTGTGCCTGGTGCCCTCAGAAGCCAGATGAGGCCCCCAGATCACCTGGAATCACCTCTTTAGGGGTCTGTGGGGACCCAGACTTAGACTCACACATGTACTTCTGCACATCATTAAAGGCAAAAATCAAAACTTAAAACAACAACAACAAAAAGACCAAGCTGACGGCTCTTCCACACATGTGCAAATGCCTCACTGGTGACAAGGACTGGCTGAAGGTGAAGCCTGCTGGCATCAGAACGTACATACCCAGTCACCACGACGTATTTCCCATCTGGCTGATGCTTCAGGCGATCTAATGCTGACAGCAAGACCTTGGCCTTTGTGTCCCCGTACAATTCCACCTCTTCTGTGAGTAGCCCAATTTCTCGGGCCAGGTTACCGATGAGCTTTGGTTTGCAAGATCGTGATATAGCAATGTCACTTTAAAAACACAAGGATGGGTGTCAACCTCTAGTCACCACACTTAATTAACCCCACAGCAGTAACATGCTCCTCCCCCCAGTCAATGGAGAAGCACATATGGTCCCATGGTACCCAGCAGTTAACCCTAACCAGCCACAAAGTTCTAACGAAGAACATCTCGTTCCTACCTTGGGACAGGTGTCTCCAGGCTCAGCTTGTTATACTGAATTGTCCACTTCCCTGGCTTAAATTTCAGCAGGAAGCGCTGTGCGCTCTCTACTGTGCTCTGGGCAGAGTGAGAGGAATGGAGAGAGAGGCAGTGAATGTTTAACCCTGTACATGAGGTCCAAGCCCCAAGTGATGAGGGTTCAGCCCAACTGAATCAATTCACAACCTCCCTTGTAGAACAGCTCAGCTAGAAGGGAGTGAGGAGGGCTGGGCTCTGAGGCCTCTGTCTCACCCACACCAGCAGGTGTATAGCCAGCCAGTGTGTGTGTACTTCAGTTCTCGACTCCAAAGAACTTAAGGGCACTGCCTTCTCTAGCTATGTGAGGGCCACCATTGCTTGTCCTCTCCCTCTTTCCTTAAACAGACTCCTATCTGAGCCTAATTTCTGAGTGGGTCTTAGTGGTGTCTTTGGGTAGAACAATCCCTTTGGCCTTGGAACAATCCAGAACTTTCTGCACCATACCTGCATCAGCATTGCCACGGTCATGGGCCCCACGCCACCAGGGACAGGTGTGATAAAGCTTGCCCTCTCCTTGGCCTCATCATATGCCACGTCACCCACGACTTTCCTTCCATTTGGTTTTGAATCATCTGGTTCAGAAGAGGGTGAGAAATCAAAGTAGAGTCTCAGAGTCACAATGACATAATTATCTCCAATTTTAGTGAGTCTGGCTCCCCGTCCGCAAAAAGATCTATGTAAAATTTAAGAGTGTATTAGTCCCATAAAGCTCCAGTGTCTACTTAATTAAAGCTAGTGGACATGCCTGGGGTGCAGCTATGATAGAGCACTAGTCTAGTACAGGGCAGGTCCTGGATTCTATCCTGAACCCCACTGCTAGATAAATGGCAGGCGCTCCCCATTTTCTAGGGGGAAAATTACATTAATTAAAATAATTTAAAAATAAATAAATAAAATAAATACTTTAAAAAGGGGGGCTTTTCAGATCCCACAGAATCCTTTTATAGTCTCTCTGGTGATAAATAAAATATGCTTCTTATTCTTAAAATTCACGACCTTTTAAAATGTTAATTTGCCAAGGCCTACAAAGGAAATTTTTTTTTTTGTACACAAAGCTCCAACTATGTCACAGCTGCCAGATACGTTTCTACAGCAACTGTCAGCAGTTACTGAGCTCCAGGCAGGAGCCGGAGGAACAATTCAACATCCCGTTCCAAAGACTGAGCAGTTACTTAAATGCTTGCTCAAGGCAAAGAATATAATTACACTTCCCTTAAAAGGACCAGAAGCACAAATCTCTCCAGTGAAGAATAGCTATTCAAGGGAACAAACCAGAGATGCACCACTGCTCACACAAAGAGCGTCCTACACCCTGCTCTGGTGCACTTCCGGGAGATGCTGGGGGACTGGCCCAGACCTTGAAGCATTAAAGTTCCCAGGAGGATCTGGTAGAATCTTCGGCGATTTCCAGTTCTCTTCCAGCATGTTGCTATGCCGGGAGAGGAAGTTTTCAGATGTAGCCAAAAAATAAAACCACCTCAAACCAAGAAGCTCTCCTCTCTAGGATGAGCCCGTTCGAGGCTCCACACTGACCTGCAGTCCAAAAATACAAAGGACATGCTGGGTAGACCTAACGCACACCTCTCAGAATGTCTGAGGTTACTCAAGAGGCTAAAGCAGCACACCATGGCAAGAAAGATTCTCCTTGTAGTCCTTCCCAAAGCCAATGGGAAAAGGATGGTGCAGAAAGCAAGTGCTGAGCCACAGAAGCATCAACCTGGTCAGATTCCCAGAGCGCATCTTAGAAGTTGGATGCACCTGTGATTCCAACATTCCTAAGCTGAGGAATTGACAGAAAAAAAAAATCACCAGGAAACTAGTAGGCCAGTTAGTCTGGGGGATATAGGATGGTGGATATGAAACTATCTCACAAGGCAGAGGGAGCAGGAGCCAATTCCAAAGTCATCCTGACATTCGCATATGCCCAGTAACATGCACACACTGACCAAGCACTGAGGGCTGACTTAATGCCCTGCTGAAGAA
This sequence comes from Arvicanthis niloticus, assembly GCF_011762505.2. Classification (NCBI taxonomy): domain Eukaryota; kingdom Metazoa; phylum Chordata; class Mammalia; order Rodentia; family Muridae; genus Arvicanthis; species Arvicanthis niloticus. The sequence goes on from NC_133430.1 coordinate 39,837,799, forward strand.
GAGACAAGTCTCACTAATATTGTATGGTCGGTAGGAAAGTGACCACTTATCAGAACGGTTATCCGTTCCTAGCTCTACACTTTCTCCCTTTCAATGGAAACCTTTAAACATAAAACTCAACTTTAGCTTGAGTCTTGCTCTGAAACTCAGTTTGGAGACTGCTAACTCTAGAGGCCGGTACAGGGCTCTCAGACTGAGTGGAGACGGCACGGTGGGGAATCTGCCCTTCTAAACAAAGCATTGGCACCTCTCAGAGTCTCCTTACTAGCCAAACAGGAACATCACTATCACCAGCTCCATTTCCTCAGTCCACTCAATTCCTGAAAAATAATCCTTCTGAGGTGACTGGAAACCTGGCTTAGTGGCAGAATGTTTGCCCAGAATGTGCAAAGTCCAGAGTTTGACTTCCCAACACTGCAGATCAAAATTTAAAAACTGGAAAAATGTGTGCATTAATTCATTCTTAATCTGTGAGATGATTCATTGCTTTAATTCTTTTATCCTGAGTGGCTCACATATCTGTCTGTCTGTCTGTCTGTCTATCTATCTATCTATCTATCTATCTATCTATCTATCTATCTATTCTATTTTTTGTTTTTTCAAGACAGGGTTTCTCTGTGTAGCCCTGGCTGCCCTGGAACTCACTGTGTAGACCAGGCTGGCCTGTAACTCACAGAGATCCTCCTGTACCCGCCTCCTGAGTGCTGGGGTTAAAGGGATGTGCTACCACCACCAGGCTCAATTTTTAATAAAATAACCACAGAGTCTCATGTTTGCTAAACTCTTTCATACTCAATTCTCCATCAAACAATTTCAACAATATGAACCAAGAAGTGGCCTAAGGGGCAGCTAGGTTGCTGCATCCAATGAACATATTCAAAGATCAGTCTGTAGGTCTTGAGGTATACCTCTGGTCTGTAACGATATGATTCCACCATTCCCAGGGAACTATGCATTTCAGCCTTGTTAATATTTATGTGCCCATATGCATAGGACCAGTGAAAACACTGATGACCACCTATACTGTTTTAATATCTATATAAGAAATCGATATTTGCCGGGCAATGGGTGGAGCTCGCCTTTAATTCCAGCACTTGGGAGGCAGAGGCAGGCAGAGGCCAGCCTGGTCTACAGAGTGAGTTCCAGGACAGCCAGGACTACACAGAGAAACCCTGTCTCAAAAAAAAAAAAAAAAAAAAAAAAAAAAAAAAAAAAAAAAAAAAAGGAAATTGATAAATTGATGTTAATGCCAAAGTTTCAGGCATATCTATAGAATTCTAGATTCTGACCCAGTTTGCTTTTTTAAAATCTCAAACGAACAAACAAACAAATAGGCCTCTCTCTTTCCCTGAAGTAATAATGGAATCCAGGGTGTAGCATAGCTAGGCAACTCTTCCACTGAGCTGCACCTCCAGACCACGTGTTTCTCTGTCTGTCTCTGGTTTGAAAATGCCCATAGTAGTAGTTTATGATCCAGAGATGTGGGGATGTAAGCAGACTGAGCTTAGATGTCACACTGTAAGTATTCACAGTGGGGAGATGCAGGAGAGCAACTTCTTCCGCACCCGTTAGATAATTACACCCAGCAAATGAGTGATCAGTTATGAGCTACTGTCTTAAAAGCAAGGCCGAGTGGGAGGGAGGTTAGAAACGGGGAGAACTTGACAGTGACGAATGCTCCTGGCAGCTCAGTGTCTACATTTTAAACTTCAGATGGGAAGGAAGAAAAACAATGATCCTTGCTGTAACTGCCTCAACAACTCCACAGATCTGAGTGCTAGCGTCAGGAGGCAGACCAGGCAGCGCAGACCAAGAGCCACTGAGGAGCTCCCCAGAGCAGACAGAAGAGCGGAAGACACAAGGCACACCCGAAATGCTGAGTTCTGTGTGGGATTGGAGTGAGGGGAAGAAGGATTTTCAGAAGACAAAGATCATCCCTGGATGAAAGGATAATCAGATGATTTAGGAAGAACTGACATGGAGGACAGGAACTGAAAAAGCCATGTGAAGTGCAAATGCAGAGAATGGTGATTGCTGCTGTGGTTCAAGGGGAGAGCACTGTGTACCATGCACAAGGCTCTGGGTTTGAGTCCCGCAAGCACAAAGTGAATTAGGCCATACTTAGGCACAGAGCCCAAGGCCTGCCATACTGCTCAGTGCATGTAAGTAGTTACTGTTCCTACATGCAATTAAAAAAAAAATTATATATATATATATATATATATATATATATATATATATATATAATATATGCATGTAGGAACAATAACTATATATGTATATATAAAAAACATTTATATACATATATATTTATATAGTCTAACCTCCCTTTATATATTTTTATATATATAAAAAATATATGTAGTAATCTCTATATAGTTATTATATCTAGTTATATATCTCTCTATATAAATATATAGTGTTTATATAGTTATACATAATATATACAGCTATATATATAGCTATATAGTTATGTATAGTTACTATATATGCATGTCGATATTCCTGTACTGTTCTTGGAAATTTCTTTTGAGATAACAACCTGCCACATAGACAGAAGATGCAAAGGAGATGGCTCAGTGGGTAAAAGCACTTGTCATCAATTTTTTAAAATTTATTTTATTTTTTATATGCGTACACTGTAGCTGTCAGACACACCAGAAGAGGGCACTGGATCTCACTGCAGATGGTTGTGAGCCACCATGTGGTTGCTGGGAATTGAACTCAGGACCTCTGGAAGAGCAGCCAGTGCTCCTAACCGCTGAGCCATCTCTCCAGCCCCTTGTCACCAAATTTAATGGCATAAGTTCAAATCTGATAAGTGAAGGTTACCAAGTGACGAACAGGCAAAGTAGTGTAGTTAGCATGGACACCGGTGACAAAGGGGTGGCTCCTGTACCAAACAGGAAGAAGTGGGACAGGGAATGATGGCACAAGACTTCATCAAGCCACTCTGGATGGCAAACAATGTGAAATTCATTAGCTATCCAGGTTTGTGAACACCTTTAATCTTAGCACCCTGGAGGCAGAGGCAGGCACTTGGGGAAGTTCAGGGCCAGCCTGGTCTATATAATGAGTTACAAGCCAGCCAGGACTACAGAGTGAGACCCTGACTCAAAAGCAAAGAAACAACCTCACTGCCAGTTTAGGAGTTTTCTATTCAATATTTTTGGACCACAGTTGACCTTGAGTAACTGAAACCAGGGCAAGTGAGATCACCGACAAGGAAAACCTGTGGTATTTCATAAAGTCTCTCTAGTGCCTTTGTTAGACTACTGGGTGACGGGTAGATGAAAGCAGAAGAAAAGCCAGGTGAGAGCCTGCACACCCGTAACCCCCATCTGCCCCCTCTTCTACTTTCTCTGGACTAAGTCAACTGAGGATCAGCAGGGCGGTGGGGAGCCACACCTCTGATGCCAGGCAGGACCGCCCACAGACGACAACCTCCTCACAGCCAGGCTCACTAAGCCCTGGGACTTGATATAAAATGAGAGTTGTGGTTCTCTGCCCAGCACCACTCACCTGGAACATAATTGATCCCACAGTCTATGACCACAGCCCCAGGCTTGATCCACTCCCCCTTCACCATCTCAGGCTGTCCCGTGGCAACCACCAGAATGTCTCCTTTATTCACCTAGGGAGGGGAGGGATCCAGATTTAAGAGATTAAATAATCAACACACACACATACACAGAGACACCGAAAGGAAAAGCATGAACCATGGTATTAAATGTTTAGTTATCAGCAACCCTTTCAGGGATGCTGGGTAAGGCCTCAATGGCAAACCACAGTCCCACGGTGCACTCAGCCCTATACATGCCAGAAGCCCCCTTTCCCTGGGTATTTTCCCTAACAGGAAAGGCAATGAGAACCAGTGGGAGCTGAAGGGAGCACACGTTTGGAGCCATAGACTCAGGACAACATTCCTGGTGATGGAACCCTCCTTTACGGAACACAATTGCCACTGACATAATCACGGGACAGTTTTGAGAATATTAAAGAGGGGGTACCAGGCCTCCATCTTGTTCTCTGCCTACAGGGTCACAGCCATGTGAACATTTTTGGACTCAGGAGTCCAACATAAGGATGAAGAATAAGCTGTTGTAGCTCAGTGGTAAAACTCTGCCTACTCTAAGGCGTTCAACCCCAACCTAACAATAACAAAATAACAAAGACCAGCTAACGATGCCCACTGTTCAGCCTCTTCTGGAGCACCTTCATCCCCAAGCCAACAACATGCCCAGGAGATCTGTACATGGCACAATTCCACGGACAGCACTGCTAAACCCTGTCTGTCATGGGCATGCTGGTGTAGAAAGTATATACTCAGAATGTCAGAAAGATCTGGATACGTGTTGGCAACCTTGTGGTTTGAATCTGTTCCTTCCTCTTAGACAATGAGACATGAAACACAGCATAGTTACTGGGGTTAAGAGAGAGAATGTATCCACACATGCTTTCAGCCTGGACGTCTACACTACTCTGGGCCCCCTACCTCCTTGTCCAGATTGGCAGTCTTGGAGTGACAGGTGGTCACCGTGGCGTTGTTCCACAGAAGCAGGTCATGCATGGGTGCACCAACTATTTTACTTCGCCCCACCACCACGGCGTGCCTTCCGGCAATCTGCACCCCTGGAAGAGAAGCCAGCACACATTAGGGATGGAGAAGCAGCTGCCTTCCTTCACACAGCACCTGGATGGAAAACAGCAAAAGTGCACAGAAGCAGATCCTCTGCATCAAACAGAAATCTTCCTAAGGACGACGCTCCTTTGCCAACCACAGCCTCAGTTCCAGCTTCAGCCTGGGGCTTGTGCACTGTCATTCCTGCAGTAGGGTTTGGAGATCTGCTTAGGCCAAGATCTGTTCATTGAGTCATAAGAGAGTGGGAAGAAATCCTACACTGGAAAAAGAAACCTCAACACACAGCTAACAGCCATATGGAAGTAGCTATCAGATTAAACTCCATGGGCAAAATAGTCATGAAAACTACGGTGTGTGGAACAGGGTCAGAGCAAAGGAGGAAATTAGATTAGTATCAGTAAGACTTTCCAAATTCAGCGAGTTTATTCATACAGTTTCTCATCCAAAGTTCTGTCTGGCTTAGGGCCTGAACCACGGGGTTACCTCTGGAGGAGTGATAACAGGAACAGCAGGAGATGGGAAAGCCTTTTGCTGACTCAGCACCTGGACTCCTGGCACTGTGTCAACATCTCCCCCACATCACCCCAGTACTAGAGACCAAACTCGAGGCCTGGGCTCTTCTACTGAACCACCCCGAGGCTTGGGTTTCTTTTGAGCACTAGGTTGCCTGGATTGGCCCTGGACATTCATTCTCTCTAGAGCACAGGCAGGCCTTGATGTGCTTTTTAGAACTGAAACCTGCATCCCACAGAGGTGACCAGGGCGCCCCCTCACCCCTTGGCCTGAGAGACGCAGCTAGCAGCTGTCTAGCATGAGAAGAGAGCAGAGTGGGAGCTGCATGGGGTTACCGGGAGGGAGGGGCCTGAAATGAGCTGCCCACACAGAAGGAAGCAGAGGGCTCTGGAACACTCTGGCCACTCTACCCCGTCAAAGCGGAAAAGCTATGAGCCCTCGCTTGAGATTTAAACGATACTTCTCAAAAAGGAACCGACTTCATCAGAAGACCAGCACTTAGAGAATGCTAACATCATGATTACATCAGAATTGAAGTCCTTGTAGCTTTAACAAGTCCATTGCTGGGCTAAATGCATGGGCCAACTAGAGTGCAACCGACTAGCTTGCTGGAGCCCCGGCCTTTCATTCTAAGCATGCCAATCAACCAGTCAGTCAACGACACTTCACCATACTAATGAGGACTCAGCAAAGATTTGAAGCTACCTTAAGGCAACAGTAGCTTGTGAGACACCGGGAAGCCACAGGTGTAGAAGCTCATGGGATTCTTTTCTATAAAGCTGTAATAAACACTGGCTAAACACATTGAAGAATATAAATTGTAGCTCTGAACCGTCACAGCTGGGCTAAAGCTTCTGGCGTGACTTTTGCTGGCCAACTACAGGCAACTTTCATTACTAACGCTGGCCAAATGCCTCACTTGAAACCTCTACTTCCTTCTGACAGGATTCCTGTAAAATCTAAACTCTGCTAAAAGCATTCATGAGGAAACTAAAATGCGAAGGTACTAGCTTCGTGATGAAGTCATGTGGGGTGAATGGTCCAGCCATCTGTCTAGTGTTGGAACCCCAGTTGACTTGGGGCTGATTCCAGGGACAGGAACCCAAAACTTTGCTCAGTTTGTACTGTCAAAATTCTTACTGCCATTTAAGACTCCCACCCCACACAAGATAAACTACTTTGAATGAACATAACCCTGGGTTCAAATCTTGGTTCTGTTATCTCCTGGCAAAAACCCTCTCTGGTCTTGTTTGCTTGCTTCTTTTTGTGTTCAGTGCAGGGAGGAGGCTGAGTCCTTGGTTTTGAGGCAAGTTCTTTTGAAGCAACAGGAAGACGCAGCGTCCTAAGAAACAGCCTTCTAGATACTTGGCGATACAGAGGAAATGGTCACAATGAAATGGACCTGATTCACAAAGCTTAAGAAAATGCTTCACTTTCTCCTCAGCCCTGTGGAGTGTACATGCTGTACTTAAGCTTAGTTAACAGCTGAGGAAGCAGGTTCAGGGCCAGTGTACTTGCAAAAACACCTGCAACCTCAATGTTTGGAAGGCATGTCCCCAAGGTTCTCCTGCTGGGTTCCTTCATTCTTACCTGTCTCTCTGATGAGTTCCAAGCACCCTTTGGGTGTGCACGGAATGAAGCAGTCATTGAGATCACCTCTGGAAAGCTTCCCAGCATTGACGCTCGTCAACCTAAATATGGAGTCAGTCAAATAAGGAGGAAGGAATGGAGCCTCCGTCCTCCAGAAACAAACGTGCTGTGTTTCCAAAACAGAAGTGTGCTCTAAAGAAGGCCAACGGGCAGCACTCACCCGTCCACATCCTTCTCGGGGGCAATGGCATTGATGACGGCTTCAGTGCTGATGGCACTCTCTGAATCCAAAGGCAGCTGTACTATGAACCCGTGCACAGAGGCATCCTCATTCAGAGAGACGACGTGTTTTAACACCTAAAAGTAGTGCCGCAGTTGATTTGTACTAATTAATCACAGTCATTAAAAGAGGGAAGCAAAGGCTGTAAAGAAGTATCTTCTGTCTGCAAAGCATATCTCGGCCCCTAAAGTCCCACCAAAGCAAGCAGACAGGGAGGCACCTCGCCACGTACATCCATATGCTCACCTCGGACTCTGTGGACGTTCTTGGTAATTTAATGTGAGTAGCTTTGATCCCAATCTGTAGAAATAAACACAAGAAACAGGAAATGGTATGAGAGCCTAAGACCTGGGTCTGTGTAATGGTTTATATATGCTTGGCTCAGGGAGTGGCACTGTTAGGAGGTGTGGCCTTGTTGGAGTAGGTGTGACCTTGTTGGAGTAGTTGTGTCACTGTGGGTGTGGCTTTAAGACCCTCATCCTAGCTGCCTGGAGTCAGTATTCTGCTAGCAGCCTTCAGATGAAGATGAAGAACTGTCAGTTCCTCCTGTGCCATGCCTGCCTGGACGCTGCCATGTTCCCACCTTGATGATAAGGGACTGAACCTCTGAACCTATAAGCCAGCCCCAATTAAATGTTGCTCTTGTAAGAGTTGCCTTGGTCATGGTGTCTGTTCACAACAGTAAAACCCTAACTAAGACAGGCTGCCTCTCTGAAGGACTGTGACTGAGACAATGGAGGGAGATTCGGGCATCATTTTGCTCTGTATGTGGAGAAGAATCAGCCCATTTGTCACCATCACATTCAACACATTCCACAGCCTCTCACCTGGCTCTCAGGAAAGAAAACCATGACTGCGAAGCACACAGGGAAAAACCAACTGGCTAGGTCACCTGATTCTGCCTCGCCCAATACTTAAATTAGGGTCTGTTGGTGGCAGTTAGTTTTGTGGAGAGGGCCACACAGGACAAGGGGTTACCAACAGGACCTGGGGTGGTGGTGAGGAAGGATGCCAGCATTGCTGTTCTTGGCTTTACCTCTTCAGCAGCCTTCAGTTTCACGTTTATATAAAGATTGGAATCATCTCTGTCGCCAACCTGGAATAATAAATACATGCAAATCAGACACTTAGGGAAAGGCAAAGTGTACAGAAAACTTTTGCAATTTTAGTCTAGATAAAACGAATGTTTGAGAACTTTTATGGAAGACAAAGGAGGCTGGGGAAGGGGAAGGCTGGGGTAAAGACAGGTGGCTTTACTCTGTACCCTAAACTTTGTTCACACAATCCACTGACAGTGGCAAAAGAGTGTGCGTGAGCTAGAAGCCATGGCATGAACCTGTCATTTCAAGGTACTTGGAAGACTGAAGAGTTGTTTAAGGCCACCAGATAATGGCCAGCTGGACCACACAGATAACCCTTGTTAACAACAAAAGGGCATGCAGGTGCTACTACTGTACTGTGCCTGCACTGTAAACAAGATGAGAGTGCTATAAGCTTCCAGAAATGTGGGATTACTTAGAACAGGATGAGTAGTTGAAATTGAGAAATTATCATCAGTCAGAAAAACACCAGAGAGGCAGAAATACCTGGAAGCATCAATCATCCAGGGGCAATGGAAAATGCTCACTGTTAGCCAGACTGTAATGAAACCAATAAACAGGATACTGGGCTAGCTTATACAGAACAGACACCATGGGGAGGGCAAGCCAGTGCCCACCTGACAAATGTCAGTGTGGGAACCTTTGTGCCCTTTGAACCCAGACCCCATTATACTGTAAACATTTTTCATCGTGACCGTGCTTGCAATTCTGCATAGCATTAAGTAATTTGTAAAAATTTACTTCACAAATATTTCCCCATGATCAGGTCATGATCTCTTTGTAGTAAGTTTTGCTTCTCTCCATTCTGTAGAGGGCAAAGCATGCTACTCTCAGGATAGGGCCCAGGGTGACAGAGGATGGCCTTCATAACAGCATTTCCAGAACTTTCTGAGTGCACAGTCTGATGCTGCCCTGGGATCTCAGGAATATGGTGTGAGTCCCAGCTCTGGATGGTCCATATTCCCATATTCATGGTTCTTAGCTTTGCTAATTTGGACTTCAAAGGAACTAGGAGAGTCCTACAGAGGAACTTGAATCTTGGAGCTTTGTTTTTTGGTCCTGCCTCCTGCATGCTGAGCCTGCAGTACATCCCCAGTCCTAAGCCTCTCGGAGAGGAGCTGGTTATATAATCAATGATAGACTAGATGCATGAATGTTTAAAGAACATTAAATTCTTGACTGGCAGTCAAGTGGGTGGGTGGTAGACTGGTTCCCCAGAACATATCTTAATCCCAATGATTTATCAAGAACGTTACTTAAGCATTTCATCTGAGTGTTCCCTTCCTGCAAAGGGGTGGTGCCTCAAACCATCAGAAAACCCCAACAAGACAAAAATAAGCCAGATATGTAATCCCAGCTCCTGGAAGGCTGAGGCAGGAGGGAGACTGATAAGGAGTTTGAGATTAACCTGGGTCTTACGTAGCCCAACATAGCCTAGAATCATTTATGCCCCTCTTGCCTGTGTTTCCCACACGCTGGGATGATAAGCCCTGGTTCAGGGCCTTGGCAAACACTTTTTATAACAGGCAGAGTGTATGCCACTCTGGACAACTTCACCAAGCCAGCTCTAAAGCCATTTCCAAAGTTTATAGCTCCCCCAGCTTCTGGAAAGAGCCTGTGTTAACCAAGTCTCCCATCAGGAATTCACGGACCACATTGTGAAAACTCACACCAGAGCCTCCAGTCAGAGGACCCAGGCGTCTGCCACGGCTGCCACACATGTTTTTACAGCAGAAATCAAAGTAAGTCTGAGAAGGAAAGAAGAAAGAAAAAAAGGAAGAAAGGAAGGAAGGAAGGGAGGGAGGGAGGGAGGAAGGAAGGAAGGAAGGAAGGAAGGAAGGAAGGAGAGAAAGAAAGAAAGTCCCTCAATAGGACCAGATCACGAACATCCTGCAGTTTGGTTTTTAAGTCTGGACTTAATTTATAGCTATGCACCACTGCCCTCGCACCACCATGGCTGCACCGACATCCTTTAAGAGCATACTAATGTAACGTGCTTGAGATCCTGCAGACTAGCAACCTGGCTAAGTAGAACATTCTTTTTTTTTTTTTTTTTTTTTTTTTTTTTTTTTTCCCACGAGATGACTCGGGAGACAGACACAATCGGGATAGACAGACAGACTGACTGACAGGCAGCGGGACTCGAACCGGCGCACCAAGAGACGGGGCGCCCTCTGCGGGCGGGAGCCTTAAGGGCCGAGCCACCGGCGGTTCGCTTAAGTAGAACATTCTTAATGTGAAGAGACTGGCCAGTAAGAGCCAAAACGACCTCTGGCTATCTTCACAGCTCCTTTCCTTATCCACCTTGTATCTGACTTCCTCGAAACCTTTAGATAAAACTCTAGAAATAAGCTTGACAATTTAGCCTCCATTAACCCTAAAACTGAGAACAAAGATAGTATCTAAGTAGATTTCCTTGCCCTGGTAGTCTATGTGAGGGCCCTATCTATGTATTCTGCAAACATGTTAACTGATAACTTTTCTTTTTTGTGACTATAAAAATTCATGTAACCTTTCCATAGTGGAAAGTCTTTCAGATCCTTTGAATCCACATTTTCTGACCTATCATGGCTATTTGTAATTGGATCAGAATAAACTATTATTTCCTTAAGAAGAGTTGATTTATATGGTGACAAAAAAGAAACAGGCAGGTTTTGTACCCAGTGCTTGGTGGGGGTGCCAAACTCATCCCTTCTGACTGGCTTTGGGCAGGCCCCAAGATGTCTGGGCATCAATTATTGTTAGGACAGCTTTTCTCTTATAGGGGTGATTTAACAACTAGCACGATCACAAATATATACAGAACTTTTGAACCACAATAAACACTTATCAACGCCATTTCATCAGTAAAAAGGGAGTGTAGTTGTGATGAGATTTTAACAAGAGCTTCCTGCTGGAGAGACAGCTCAGGGGCTAAGAGCACTGACTGCTCTTTCGAAGAATCTGGGTTTGATTCCCAGTACCTGTATGGTGGCTCACAGCCATCTGTTCAAGGGGATTCAATGGTCTTTTCTGGCCTATGTGGTACCAGGTATGCACGTAGTGCAGACATATGTGCTGGCTTTTCCATACACTTAACGTTTTTTACACTAGAAAGAGAAAACCAGTGAGCAGTCACAAGGTGACCCAGAGTGGGAGGAACAGGGGTGTAAAGTAAGGAATAGATTCAAGATCCAAGACACAGATTCCACAGGACGACAGCCCCATGAGAATGAGATCTTGTTTTGTTTTAGAGACAGGGTCACTCTCACAAGGGAACAGACTGGCCTTGAACTCATAGTCCTCTGACCTTCAGTGATGCAGTACTGGGATTACATAGAAACAGGGTCACACACTCACAAGGGAACAGACTGGCCTTGAACTCATCGTCCTCCGACCTTCAGTGACGCAGTGCTGGGATTACAGGTATGTACCACACAGGCTTTGGAGAGAGATAACCTTAGACCTCTGGCATGGGTGTGTAGGAAGATATCACAACCTCAGAGCAAAAAAGACAGGAGGTCTGAGGAAAGGACAGGATGGTAATATTTTATTACCAAAGAGCAAGACTGAGGCATCCACAACGTGTCTCACTGGTGAGACACAGGTAACCGAAACTGCATAAACTACAGTAGATACTTGCAAAATCAATAAATTTGCAGTCAATTTTAAAAAATATTGCTAAGAAAGGTTTGGTTAAAAGAAGAACTTAAGCTGGATATTGTGGCAGGCAGCTGTTATTCCCGCACTAGCGAAGCAGAAACAGAAGGACCTGAAGTTCAAAGCCGTCCTTGGCTACATAATGAATTAAGATGTAACTGAGATACATAAGAACCTTTTGTACACTGAAGGGGAAAGAAGAGGAAGGAAGGAAAAAGGAAGAAACCACAACAATTCAGAGAACTGGCTTTCTTTGTAACCCTACAATCAAGCATACTTCACTTCATAAAGCAGAGGTGCTTGGTTTTTGGGGTTTTTTTTTTTTTTTTTTTTTTTTTTGTTTAGACAGAAAAAGCTAAAGAAAGCAAGAAGAAAGTGCAGCCACCATTTCAAAGTTACTTCCTCTGGAAGGAGGCAGGGAGAATCAGACAACAGAAAAGAACAGACAGGGCAATGTCCGGTTACAGTGGACACATCTGGGGGAACTGGCCTGCCAGGGCAATATGGCTGCTTTTTCTCGGATCAGATAAATAGCTCAGTGGTATTAGCTCGACTGACTCCATTTTGACCTCTCGGTGAACTGCTGGACCCAGTGACATTGCTTAGTCCACTGATTTACAGAAATGAGTTTCATTTTCTTTCTTTCATTTTTTTTCTCCTTTGCAATGTTGAGGATGAACCCAGGGCCCGAAGCATGCTGGGCAAGTGTTCTACCACTGAGCTACACCTCCAGCCCAGAGTCACAGTTCGTGCCTATGACAGGCATTTCTTCCCACAACAAACAATTAAGAACGAGTTAAGAAGTAGCCAGTCCCCAAATGTACCAGGTATACACCCACCACACAAGTCTTTGCTTCTTAGTTATCTGAGGGAAAAAAAAGAGAGAAGAAAAGCTACCACACATGGAGCACACCAGGCAGAGCCACAGCCTTCTGCATTTCTGCTCTGCTGAGGCTATGTGGATAAAGAGCACTGTGGTTGGGGGAGGCGGGATTTAACTACCACTCCTTCTGAGTCTTTGGATACATAAGGGACAGAGGTTTAGCAAAGGATTAAATAGCATACGTGCAGGCACGCACAGACCGAATGTGGGACAAGAAAGATGGTGATTCTGAGGGAGGTTTCATATGAAAGCTATTTCTGCCACCAAATCAATCCTTCAGGCACCCACCTGTACATCTGCCTAAGTGAATATCTGCCTCCCTACTGGATGACTCTTTAGATCAGGGTTTGGTAGTATTCCCTCATGAAGAAAAGAGACTGCACACCCACAATTGCAGCACTTAGGCTGAGGCAGAAGTTCAAGGTAAACTTGGGATATATAGGGAGTGTCTGGATGGTGGTGGTGATGGTGATGGCTGAGGCAGGAGTTCAACATAAGCTTGGACTATGTAGGAAGTGTCAGGATGATGTTGGCGGTGCCTGAGGCTGAGGCAAGAGTTCAAGGGATATGTAGGTTGTGTCTGCGTGGTAACGGACTATGGTTGTGGTTGGACAGGCAGTACATTGTTCAGTAGACAGCCTTGCAGAAATGTTCTTAGTATAAGGCTGTGGTTTTGTAGAAGGTTATGGTATATTGGTAGAGACTTTGATGATAGTTACGAAGCAGATAGTGATGACTGTACCTTTGTGAACTGCTTTGTCAAGGTTTGTCGTAAGGAGTATCACTTTAAATTCTGACAACCTTTACATAGTATGATGTCATTTTTTTTTTCTTAATTGTATTGGCTTTTGAATTGGTGGTACAAAAGTACCAGTGGGCAAGTCTGATGGTGGCAGCACAAACCAAGGACACAAACTCCATGTATCCACCCAGCCATGGTCATTCACGAAAAATAAATGGCAATTTCACTAAGGAATGCTCTTGGTAAGAAACACCAACTACTGATGTTATTAAACTTCAACCTGGGAGTCTTTTGAGGATTTTATGTAAAGAATCAGGAAGTTCCCACAGCTCTGCTGCTGTCTGTGAAGGAAGCGTGGTAGCTATTAATAGGCAAAGCGTTTGTGTTGTTTTGCCAGATGAACCAGATGCACTTTTCCACAACTTTTCTTGAAAGAACTGACAGTGATTACTCAGGCTTCAGTATTTTGCAAATATTTTCTAAAAATAAACAACTGAGCTAGCCCAGGGCTACACACTGGCAATCCCAGCCCTCAGGAGGATGAGGCAAGGCGTAGGTGTAGTCAAGTCCAAGGCCATGAACTATCTCAAAAACAAACAAAAAACACTAAAAAACAAACCTGTTGACTCTTGATATGCTGACTACTCTATGTCAACTTGACACAAGCTAGAGTCATTTGGGAAGAGGGTACCTCAACTGAGAAAACGACCCCACCAGACTGTTCTGAGGGCAAGCCTGTGACGCATTTTCTTAATTAGTGATAGAGGGCCCAGTCCATTGCTGATGGTGCAACTCTATAGGCAGGTGGTTCTGGGGTGTATAAGAAAGATGGCAGGGGTGGGGGTTGGGGGAAGAGAGGAAGGGAGAAGGCAGAGCGAGAGAGCGAGAGAGCGAGAGAGCGAGCGAGAGAGAGAGAGAGAATGAATGTTAAAAATTAAACTCAGCCAGGTTTTCTTCATACATGTCAATCAGAACAGCACACAGCAGGAGACCAATGTGGAAACAGAGGGGTCCAGCTCTCCTGCTATGCACAACAGCACAGTTTTCAAGATGGGAAAAAGCACTTGCTACCAAGCCTGAAGACCTGAATTTGTCACACAGTGGAAGGAGAAATGACTCCTTTCCTGGCCAGTCTTTAAGTCAACTTGACACAGGCTAGAGTCACCCGAGGAGAAAACACCTCCATGAAGCCAGGCTGTAGGCAGGTCCATGGGGCTTTTTTTTTTTTTTTTTTTTTTTTTTTTTTGGTACAGGGTTTTGCCATATAGCCAGGGCTGCCCTCAAACTCACAAAAGCCAGGCTGCTGGTGGTCGTCCTGCCTTGGTATCCCAAGGGCTGGGATTGCACATATACACAGTAATGGCCATTTGTTTATTTTCTTACTGTGTGTGCCACTGTGGGAGGGCCCAGCCTTTTATTAGTGGTTCCATCCCTGGGATGGTGGTTCTGGGTTCTACAGAAAAGCAGGCTGAGTAAGCCTTGAGGAGTAGGCAGCACCCACCCACAGCTTCTGCATCAGCTCCTGCTTCCATTTTTCTTATGCCCATGTATGCTGCTTCCCTGACTTCTCCCAACAGACTGTGATTTAAGACATAAGGCACACGAGCGCTTTCCTTTCACGGTGTTTCATCACAGAAATAGTAACAGTGACTGAGACAGCTCCTCAGAGTCTCCCTTTGAATTCCACAGGAGAGCCATGGCACACATGGACACACACCAAATCAATGGATGTGCATGATTTTTTTTTTTTTAAATTTTTCAACAGGTAACGCATGTCTTTGCATCAAATTTTACTACCAAAAAGTTCTAAACTGGGCACGGTAGTGCACACCTATAATCTCAGGACTCTGAAGTTCAATGTCAGCCTGGGGTACAAAGCAGAGCCTGTCTCAAACACAGCTCTCTCTCCATAATGTTTAAGTTAACGTATCAAGAGTTTCCATTGGCATTTTGAAATAAATTATGTTTAACACTTAATCTGGGTCCTGGCTCAGCGGTTCCGAGGAACAGAGAATTGCTCACAGCACCCACGATGGGGAGCTCACAGCCTCCTGGACTTGCCTGCATTCACGTGTGCACATACCCACACAAGGGCCTTACACACAAGGGCAAACACTTGTACAGGCATTTAAAAATAATTATATTATAAATAACATATAATTAAAAATAAAAATGTTCTAGGGAAGGGCCTGGTGTGTATGGGAGGACGAAAAGAGCTCTGAGTTAGAAGCCTGGTCAATACAGGGAATTTCTGGCCAGCCAGTGTTGTCGAAAAATTTTTAATCCCTAACCGGGGTTTTTACCCCACCTTTGACCCTTTAGTTTCTGAATAAAAGACACACACCACATTTATATTTACAATAAGCCTTAAACATCACAAGAGCTGGGTAGATAGTACCCTCTATGTTGTTAAAATCTACTTTCTATCCATAACCCAGAGTTATTACTATGTTCTAAGCCAGGCCTGCACAGTGAGACCCAGTCTAAAAAAATCTTTTAACGAGAGTTAATGTACTTGAAAATAAGTAAATAAATAAACCTGAATTTTATTCACAACACAGTAACTCTTCATAGCTAAGTTCTGTTTAAACTTTAAGAGTACCAAGGGTCCTAAGAAGACCTAGTGGGCGGGGCTGATAACGCAGTTCGGTGGGTAGAGGGCTTGCCCAGCATGCAGAGAGCCCGAGTTCGGTCCCCAGCACCACACAAAACCAGGCAAGGTGGCACATGCCTATAATCCTGGAAGCTGGGAGGCAGAGGCAGAAGGCAGGAGTTTAAGGCCATCCTTGCCTACATAGTTCCTATCGATCTATCATGGGGATATATGAGACCCTACCTTAAATCTACACAAACAAGGAGAAAAGCACCCATACTGGCATACAGCAAGGTAAACCAGCACCCAGAAGCTGGGTGCCAGAAGGAAGCCCGCAATGAGAAACCGTGTTGTGTTTGAGGTTTCACCAGGTAGGAGGCAGAGGTCTGAAGTGCTACAGCCTCTTCTGCTGTGGAGAAGCTGAAGAAGAACGGTGTTAAAGGGAATAAGATGCTCTAATACCTGCAGGATCGCCAGGCCAGGGGTGAAGCCAGGTACCTGCTCCTGCATCTGAGTAACCTGGTTCTTCAGTCGCTCCCTTATTTGCCTAGAGGGAAAGAAAAGGTAGGAGGAGTTACTACTTACTTCATAGCAGGCCTAGGTGAGGCAGATCACTGGATACATCTCTTGGAAATTAAAACCACCTTCAAGGATGGACATTATCGGGTATGCAACTCATGGCATAGCCACCAATTCCCCAGGCCTCAGTTTACCTTAGATTGTTCTCTAACCTCTAATGATGACAACTGAACAGAGGCAAGTGCAGGGAGAGAGGTTTAAAACACCTCAATTGGGGGCTGAAGCCATAGTTCAACAATAAAGAAAGAATTGCCGTTGCAGAAGACCCAGCCTAGAGACCATCATGATCTTGGGGGCCATGCATGGTGACTCAGCTACTCATGGCCTGCCTGGGCTACGAGTGAGTTCAAGGTCAGCCTGGGCAACTTAGGAGAGCCTGTCTTAAAATAAAAAATAAAATTTGGGTGTATCAGAGAAACTCCTGTCATCCCAGTATTCAATGAGACCGAAGCAAATTACTGGGCGTTTGAGGCCAGCTTGAGAGACATACAAGTATCAGGCAAGCCGGTACATAGCAAAGACTGTGTCTCAATAGAAAAAAACAATCGCTGTTTTATTTCAAATTTTATGTCTAGTGTTTCTAGTGAAAAACCTTGTGTTTTTCAAAGCATTACTCAACACAGGAATAAAGTTCAAAAACAGAACAGGTCATAGTTTTGGAGTTTTTTCTTCTGCTGCTGCTGCTTTCAACAGGATTTGACCTGGACCATGGACGCAGCCCTGTTGGGAAACAAGAACGGGCTGCCAGTGTCCACATCCCTGCAGTGCCAGCCTTTGCGGCTCCCATCAAGACAATGAGCTGTGGTATGAGGACAGAGCTGAGGCCAAGCTCTGAGCTCTGCTGCCAAGTTCCCAGGTTTGCCTCTTCTTCCCACTCCCTTCCCTGTAGCCTGTCAATCAAAGCACTTGAGGGCAGAGGTCAGACACCAGGAGCACAAAGTGCCTTGTGTCCAGCACTCTACTGGGCAAACTGGGCATGGTGCAATACCAGAAGCTGGGAGGTAGGATCAAGAGGGTTGGGAGTGTGAGGTTATTGTCATCTACATGATGAATTTGAGTCTGGCCTGACTCAAAAACAAAAATGGGATAGAATGGCGGAGAGGCGTGCAGTACACCAAAGTTTTCACCTCATCCCAACCTAAGCAAAATCTATGGTGTGTAGCTACTAGAAAGACACAAGAACTGGCTCGAGGAGGAGGAAAAAAAGAAAAGGAGAAAGAGGAAGAAGAGAAGGAAGAGGAGAAAGAAGGGGAGGAGGAAGAGGAGGAGGAAAAGCAACAGTAGAACAGGTGGGCACTTCTGAGACGACCCCCTTGTCAAGTAGGGAGGCAGGAGGCATTCTGTACACCACTCCCACAGGCCAATGGCTTCCCTCAAGCCAACTGGCAAAAGGATGAACAAGTGCCAGGACCCGGAGCAGGCACCTGCCGGCCACCCGGAAACTGGGAGCGATGGCCAGCACAGAGACTATTTTATTCTAGTGTGATGGGAGATCATCACAGAGTTTCGAACACAGATCACGAGGGCAGTCGTACATTGTTAGAGTTTGTTCCAGCTGAATTGGAAACGGAGCAGGATGCTGCAAGCTGAGGCACTAAAAAGAAACCACCATTACTGCAAAGCCCAGGCCAGCCACGGTCTAGAGCAGACTACAGCGTGTCTGACAGGCTAACTAGGATTCTAGACCCTTCTGCAGGAAGCACATAGAAGATGTCATAGCTATGTGGACTCTGAGCTTTGGCGATTATGAAACGGTGATAGAAAACTATCAGCTGGGAGTATGCTAAGGTCCAGAGTAGACTTCATGCCAACGTAGTCAGGCTATTCACTGGATCTTCTGGGCATGTGAGACCTACATCTTGAAATCTAGGGAGAAATAAAAATACTCAGCAGGTGGCAAAGCTATGGGAACTGAGTGCTAGAGCTGGAAAGCACTGGTTTTACTTAGTAGGATAAGACTATAGAACAGAATGTTCCAGAGTCCCATGCTACCATTTAAAAGAACCTAAGCTCCAAGTTTCCTTGTTAGGGGAAAAAAGGTGTTAGTTGGAAATCATTTACACTGACTCTCCTAAACTTTTCCTACCAGGCATCTCTTTCTTCCGTGAGTAAGCATGTTTTTGTGTATACAGGTATTCACATGTATATGTAGGCACATGACTGTGCGTGGACGTTGGAGGACAAACTTGGGTGTCATTTTAAGTCTGCTCACTTAGACTGGTTAACTAATGAAGCACAGAAATCTGGGCCCTAAAATACACACACACACACACACACACACACACACACACACACACACACACGCATGCGCCAGGCACAATGGCAAATACCCCTAATCCCAGCAAGCATTTGGAAGCCAGAAGCAGGCAGATAATTAAGATTTTAAGGCAAGCCCTGTCTACATAATGTGGTCCAGGCTAGACACGGTTACATAGTGAGACACTATCTCAAAGACACATAGATAACATTACTGTGTGTGCACACCAGAGTATGTATGTGGTGAGAGGACAAGCTGAGGGACTCAATTTCCCCCTCCCACAGTGAGGGTCTTGAACTCCAGTCATCAGACTTTGTAGCAAACTCCCCTCCCCTCTACTGTCCCCACGACTCTCCACTGTCCCTGGACTAGATTTTTCATGTAAGGACTGCAGAGCCAAGTGAGGCCAGAAGAAACAACCAGAAATACTCTCATGGTCCTCAAATACAAATACTCATGCCAGATTCACCGGGTTCTTCATCAACCACCTATAATCCAAGGGAATACGTTTGTCAGTCTCTATGTAAAAGCAATCAGTATTGAAATGTGCACAGAAGCCGAAAGGCCAGAAAAGTGTCTCTCTGGATCTGATTGACAGGCACCAGTAGAATAATCACAGCCAAGTGATGTGATGCAAGACCTGAAAACGTGGGCACAGATGCAGTTTTAAGATGATACTGCCATCTAGTGGGTCGAAGTCAGAAGTGTGAAAAACAGATCAGACTATGTGGATGGGGTGGACTCAGGAGGCAGAAGCAAGTGGATCTCTATGAGTTCAAGGTTAGCCTGATCTAATGGAGAGGCCCTGTTTAAAAAAAAAAAAACCAAACCAAACCAAACCAAAAAAACCAGTAGGCTATAAGGCTGAAGAGATGGCTCAGTGGTTTAAGGGATGTCTGACAACCCTGCTAACCCGATGAGTTTAATCCCTGGGACCCACGCATAGGAGAGAACTGACACCAGTTGTCCTCTGACCTCCAAGGCTATGTCATGGCAACATCAAGCTCCTCCCTTCTGCCCCCCCCAAATAAGTAATAGCAGACCATGAACCTATCACACACAAAAAAAAATTTAAATGTAATAACAAACTTAATTTTTAAAGAATTTATTTATTTTATTTATGTGCATGGGTGTTTTGCCTAAATGCAGGTATGTGTGTACATGTGTGTGCCTGGTGCCTGGTGCCTGCAGAGGACAGAAGAGGATCATATCCTTGGAACTGGAGATGGGTGAGTTGTAAGCTACCATGTTCTAGGAACCTAACCTGGGTCCTCTAGAACAACCAGGGTTCTTAATCCACTCTCCCAATAAAAACATTTTTTTTTTTAAAAGTTTAAATAGCACATTATAAACCAGCAATGGTGGCTCACGTCTGTAATCCTAACACTCAGAAAATTGAGGGAGAAGAACTGTTATACTGAGAGGTCAGCCTGGGCTACTGAATGAGAGTCTAATCCCAGACTAGAAAGATGGCCCCGCGGAAGAGCTTGCTGCCAAGACTGACAACCTCAAGTCAACCCTGGTGTGGTGGCTTAAATAGATATGGCCCCGCAGATTCACATTTGGATGCTTGGCCCACAGGAAAAAGCACTATTAGGAGGCGTGGCCTTGTTAGAGGAAGTGTGTCACTGTGGGGCGGGCTTTGAGATCTCCTATGTTCAAGCTCTGCCCAGTGTGGAAATGCAGTCTCCTCCGGATTGCCTTCAGATCAAGATGTAGAACTCTTGGCTCCTCCAACACCATGTCTGCCTGCAGGTTCCTATACTTCCAACCATGACCAGGCTGGTCTCAAACTCACATAGATCCACCTGCCTCTGCCTCCCGAATGCCAGGATTAAAGGCGTGAACCTCCACTACCCGACAAGAATCTCTTTTAAGTTTAAAGTTAAAAAAAAAAAAAATTGAATATAGACACACGTGGATATACATACACATGAGACAGATAAACGCACTCAAAAATAAAATGAATCTTAATGTTAGGTGGTGGTAGCATACACCTTTAATCCCAGCACTCAGGAAGCAGAGGCAGGTGGATCTCTGTGAGTTCAAGGCCAGTCCAGTCTACAGAGTGAGTTCCAGGACAGCCAGGGCTACAGAGAAACCCTGTCTCAAGAAACCAAAAACTTAAATGTTTTCTTTTATAAGAATTGCCTTGATTATGGTGTCTCTTATTGAGTTTTGGTTGCTATGTATTGAAATGCTAAATCCTATAACCGCAGGTCTCGTTTTATGGTGCAAACCTTGTTCCTTAATTTAAAACCATTGGTTAAATAAAAATAGTACAGCCAATTACTGGAGGGTTGAGAGGGAGATGGCTTTTGAGTTACCTGGTTGGGGATAACAGAAAGAAAGAAAGAAAGGAAAGAAAGAAAGAAAGAAAGAAAGAAAGAAAGAAAGAAAGAAAGAAAGAAAAGAAAGAAAGAACAGGAAGAGAAGGCCCCATGAGAGATGAGGCATGAGTAATGACCAGGAGAAACAGCAAGTAACTGGGGTACATGACTGGGGAAGTAGGCAGGCCAGCAGTTAGAAGAGTAGATTAGGGGTTACCCTCCCGTAATTGTCAAAGACAAATAAAATAACCATAGTCTGAGATTTATTCGGTCATAAGCTAGATGGAGTAAGTTTAAATTGGTTCAACTACAGTCTCTTCACAGTAATAAAACCCTAACTAAGACATCTGGAATCCACACAGTGGAAGCAGAGTGAGAGCCTACTTCAAGACAGACAGACGGACGGATAATCCTGTCTCCCTGCCTGCCACCCTACTCAAGGAAGGAGTAGATCACCACCTACTCAGATCCAACAAGCTTCTGACATTAGGCATTCTGACCACAGGGCTGGGAATTGTAGCTCAGCGGCTGGGCTTCTGTCTGGCGCACACAGCCCCAGTTTCAATGCCAGTATTGCAAGAATACAGAACAGAAATCGCTAAACTCTATGTCATCTCTCAGAGTCAGGCATCCAGATTTTTGAGTATAATTGCAGACATGAGTGTGTTGCAATGTAATCTAATTTTTAAAAATAATTCCGCAAGTCAAACAAAACATTTGGCTTATAAGCCACTGTTGTTACAAGACAGGGTTAGAAGACAGGATAGGCTGGCTCTTGCATACAAAGAACCAAGAAGCTGTGACCAACTGTATGCCAACAGGGGAAAATTGTGCCAGTGGATCTGCCAGCATAGGGTGCACACCAGATTTAGTCTCGATAGCTATCATTCTCTAACCATAGATCTGGCTGTCAGAGCTGGCCATAGCGACACGGAATAGTTACAAGTCCCCTGTAAACCTGGGTATCACCACCAGTAAGAGACACGGAAGTCTAAACTAAAAGATATCTGCTTGAAAAAGAGAGGGCAGGAGCTGGTACATGAAAATAGCCCCACAAAGCCCAAGATTCTGTTTTGGAGAAGACTAAAGGAAAACCTAAGGTAAAAAGGCTTGGGGGCCCGGAGAGGGGGGCCAGCCATTAAGAAAATGTGTTTGGTTCCTAGCACCCACAGACTCCAGTAACTGGCTGCAGAGGATCTGACACCCTCTTCTGACTTCCAAGGATTATACAGAGAAACCCTGTCTTAAAAACAAAAACAAAACAAAACAAGAGGAAGGAAGCCAAACAGATCACACAAAATAGAATAAACCCCTGGAAGAACTGTGCTCTCATCTAAAAGCCAAGGTGTCTGACACTGGCAGACCCTCTCCTATGGATTCTGGGGGCCTTACATTGTTCACCCTGATGCCTGGGGCAAATTTCACCTTCAAAGTCAGTTCTGCCACTCAAGCAAGGAAGGACCATTCAGTTTGCCCCAGCCATCCCTGCTGACCCCGGTGGCTATTTACTAACCAGTGAGGTCAAAGGTCCAAAGAACAGGTATTTATTTTTGGCTTCAAGCCTCCTTCCCCATAACACTGACAGGCTCGCAGCCCACATCCAAGCCCACAGGTCACTTTGACAAAGAATATGACATTCCCTCTCATTACCACTGAGCCCATCCACAGAAATTCCCAGGTCTCCCGGCACTTGCTGTTACCGGACATCGGATTTATCAGGTACATGTACCTATTGGTGAGCAAACTCAATGACACAAGAGAATAAATACGCAAAGGGCACATAGCTGTCTCTATCCCTCATCCCCCACCCCGACATGTACTGAGATAGTATGTGTTATATTAGTAAGATCTTCCCTTCAAAAAAGAAAGAAAGAAAGAAAGAAAGAAAGAAAGAAAGAAAGGAAGAAAAGAAAGAAAGGGAGAAAGGGAGAAAAGGAGAAAGGGAGAAAGGGAGAAAGGGAGAAAGGGAGAAAGGGGAAAGGGAAAGGAAAAGAAGGTTGGGGTTTGTGGCAGAGGGCTGTAATTCTAGCTGAGAAGCTGAGGCAGGAGAACATCAAGTTTGGAGTTTGCCTGGCCTACAAATGAGTTCAAAGCTAGCCTGGGCAATTTAATGGGAACTATCTCAAGAAGCAGAAGAGCCGGATATAGTGGTGCACACCTTTAGTCCCAGCATTCAGGAAGCAGAGGCAGGCAGATCTCTATGAGTCTGAGGCCAGCCTGGTCTACAGGGCTAGATCCAGGACAGTCAGGGCCACACAGAGAAACTCCATCTTGAAACCACCCCCACCCAAAAAAGGGGGGAAAAAAGAGCCTAAGGAGACCATGGCTTAGGGGTGAGGATTAAGTCCTGGCTTTACCAGGGAGGGGAGGATAGGATGACTTTGGCTGAGCAAAGGGAAAAGTGTGGACAGCTAAAGCAAGCTGGTCAAGCTGAAAGATCACCTCTGGTTGGGGATTCCCACAGCTACGGCCCAAGCATGCAGGTGCCGTAATGACTGAGCAGGTGAGCCTGCCTACCAAAGTGACAAAGAGCCACCATAGGAACATACCAAAGAAAACTGCTGAGGGCCAGTGGGGTGGCTAAGTGGGTGAAAGCTCTTGCTGGGCAAGCCTAAGGACCTCAGTTTGACCCCTGGAACCCCCAGTCAGGGGAAAACAGACTCTATGGAGAGTCCTCTGGTCTTCATGTGCACCACAGCACAGTGCATCGGCATCACACACACACAATGATAAATTAAATTTAAAAAGAAAACTCTTAGGATTGGCTGATATCATTTAAAAGAAAACCTTGCTTAACAAGGTCTCAGGTTTGAATCCCAGCGCATACCAAACAAATAACAAAATTACAACCCTGTAATGGCACATGCCTGTAATCCCAGCATTCCAGAGATGGGAAGCCGCAGGGTCAGGAGTGTACAAAGATATCATATACTACACAGTTGAGCTCAAGGCCAGCCTGGCTATAATAGGATCCTGTTTCAAAAAGAAGAAAAAAGTTGTTTGTAAGCACAAAGAAACCTTGGTCTTAAACCCTGGGTCTCTGTAAGAGCAGTAACTGCTCTTAACTGCTGAGCTGTCTCAACTGAACTGCATTGATAAGAACTGGCCACTCTTCAATGGAACAATGTAAAAAGCTAGCTTGTTAAATTATGACCTTGTATGTCCCAGTTCCTATAATTCTAAGACACGTTTGTAGTGAGAGTTTTGGTTTCTTAAAAAACCCAGTTATGTTATGGGACTATGTTTTTGTTTTAATCCCAGGTATAGGATATGGGGCTGTTTCAGATTGTACACAAAGGCTAACTATGATTTGTCTCACGCTCTGGCAGGAGTGTGATTTTGCCAGCTGATGATAGTTTACTTTTGGAATTCTGGGGACTCCTGAGAGGGTATGAAAATGCCAGAACCCCCAAGAGAGGAAGCAGCTGCTGCAGTTTGTCAAGCAGATATGAGCAAAGAGACAAGAAGAAATTGGTTATCTTGAAGTAGAAGATCAACATTGCCCCAAAGAACAAGATGCCCTCTCTCAGTCCGCAGGAAGCAGCCTAACAGGGTTTACACCCTCTTTCCCTCTAACCTTTCTCTCCTATGCACTGTTCCGGGATTGGAAGAGATTGAGGTGGAGAGGGTGGTAGGTTAAAAAAACCCAAATAAAGTAGCCAAAAACTATGGTTACACATATTCCCAACAGAAATATGCACATTAGAGTATTCCACAGTAAGACATATAAAAATACCTGAAACAGCCAAGCATGGCGGCACACATCATTAATCCCAGCACTTGGGGTGCAGAGGCAGGCAGATGCCTGTGAGTTCAAGACCAGGTTGGTCTACTGTGATGGTTTATATATGCTTGGCCCAGGGAGTGGCACTATTAGGAGGTGTGGCCTTGCTGGAGTAGGTGTGTCACTGTAGGTGTGGGCTTTAAGACCCTCATCCTAGCAGCCTAGGAAGCAGTCTTCTCCTAACAGCCTTCCAATGATGCAGAGCTCTCAGCTCCTCCTGTGCCATGCCTGCCTGGACTCAGCCACACTTCCGCTTTGATAATGGACTGAACCTCTGAAACTGTAAGCCAGCCCTAACTGAACATTGTCCTTGTAAGAGCTGCCTTGGCCATGGTGTCTTGGTCATGTGAACACTGCAGTAAAACACTAAGACAGAAGTTGGTACCAGGAGTGGAGTATTGCTGATAGGCCTGCCCACCATGCTTTTGCTTGGAAGAATGTGGATTGGGGAACTTGGATTTGGAAAGTAGTGAAATGCTTTAAATGGAGCTGAAATGGACCATCCTTGTGGGAATATGAAAGACTTCGTTGCAGAGAGTGATTGAACTGTGGAAGCCTGGCTCTAGAGATCTCAAAAGAGAATTGTAATATGTGGTGGCCCAGAGACTGTTCTTGGTGAGGAATTTGGCTGCTTTTTGCCTTTATCTGAAGAGTCTGCCTGAGGCTAAGGTAAAGAGATTTCTATCAATTGCATTGACCAAGAAAATCTCAAAAAAGCCCAGCCAAGACTTTGTTCTCTGGTTAAGTCTCATGAAGAGAGTTTTGAACAAGCATAGCAAGCTAGGAAAGGAAAAATATAAAATATATGTTTTGAGTATTAAAGGGTGTATTTCACCAGGATGTGAAATGGAGCTGAATCCTATGTTCTAGGAGATAACAGATACAACAGAGTAGGACTTTGGGGCAAGATCCTATCAAGCTAAATTTAGGTTCAGGCATGGTGGACCACACCTTTAATCCCTAGAATTTAGGAGAGGTTTGTAGATCTCCGAGTTCAAGGTTAATCTACAGAGCAATTTCTAGGACAGCCAAGCTTAGGCAGAGAGGGAGTCAGAAAACAGAAGGCTGGTAATAGAATAAAGGGGGACCATGTTCCAGCCCCAGCAAGCATCAGAACTCAGCAACTTAGGCCATGTGCCTCTGGCTTTAGAGTGAAAAGTAGAAGGGACTACTGGGACAATTGATGCTGGTTAGCTGGAGCTAAAAAAAATTAGTGGTGATTAAGAGACCAGCATCACCGAGATGAAATCTTCTGGTAAGTATTTTCTGAGAGCACAAAGAAGCTGTGTTCCAGAGATAGCCAAGGTTGTAACTCGTGCTGCAGCTGTACTTGGTAATGTGTAAGAGTCACCCAGGTGGTACTGGCTTTGAAAGCATGAAGGGGTCATGAAGAGCAGCTGAGGTTGGCATTGTGAGAAGCCATGGAAGCCCATTGGTGAAGCTGCAGCCTCAGTTGCAGCTGGTGGCCCAGGACTGAAGGGGTCATGCAAAGGACTTGCAGCTTGGCACCATGGAGAGAGCCTATGAGGCTTAGTTGCCGCAGAAGACCCCAGAGTATTGGAGATGCCAGTACCATGGATGACGGCAGGCCCAAAGCTTACACCGCATGACAGCTTCCACTAAGTTCCACCTCAAACTCATTCTGTAATCCAGGCAGCTGTGAATTTATCTTCTCACAGCCTCAACTTTCTAAGTAGTTGAGATTACAGGCTCGTACTACCAGGTCTCACACTTGAGATCATCCTGTCTCAGTCCCCCTGGTCATGGAGATTATTGGGCCCAGGCCTGGTAAGCGTTTCTCTGTTAAGAACTCATTTAGGTAGCTGCCATGGTGGCACACACCTTTATTCCCAATACTTAGAAGGGAGAGGGGGGAGGAGGGAAGTTTGTGAGTTCCAGGACAGCCAGGGTAATGTAGATGCCCTGTCTCACAAAACTAAAGCTATCATTTCATTTTGCTAGAAACATTGTTTCAAAAACACACATACACACAGATTACATGGCTGGAGAGATGGCTCAGTGGACAAGAGCACTGTCTGCTCGTCCAGAGGACCCAGGTTCAATTCCCAGCACCCCTCTGACAGTTCACAACTGTTAATACCAGCTCCAGGGGATTTGACACCCTCACAGAGACATACATGCAGACAAAACACAGATACACTATAACAACAACAACAAAAATGGTAACTAAAAATGTTACAAAGTACCCTATGAATATGTACAGACTATGTATCCATTTAAATTTTTAAAAATCAAATCAAGTTTTAAAAATTAAAAACAAAATAGAATTACCAGAACTGACAATCCCTCTCCTGGATAGGAACCAAAGAAAATTAAATTATAACCTTGCAAAGAAATCTGTTCACTAGCAACAATTGTAGCATTATTCACAAGGGCTAAAATATGGGAACAATCTATCCAGATTGTGACCTTATTAATGGTTACTCTAGTAACATTACAGATTCTTTTGAAGCCAGGGCATTGGAGATGCCTCTACCACTGAATAGCCACGGCTTCAACAGACAAATGGACAAAGAGAAATTAAACATACTGTGAAATATTACTCACCCTTACAAAAGGAGATGTCACATGGACAGAACCAGAAGACACTATGCTTAAAGAAACAACCCTGACATTGCAAGAAAAATGCTACATAATCACATTTATAGGGAAATTACATCCAAGCACACAGCTAAAAATAAAACAGGGCAGGGGTAAAAACCAGATGAATCCCAAAGAATACAAAGTAGGAGATATGGAAGAATAACAAATCAGGAAATTCAGGGTAGAACAGAGGACTGTGGGTAATCAAAAGATACTGTATCCAGGAATATGTTCAGTAAGTTCATTTTAGCGCCTGCTGGGGCGGTGGTGGCACACCTTTAATCCCAGCACTTGGGAGGCAGAGGCAGGCGGATTTCTGAGTTCGAGGCCAGCCTGGTCTACAGAGTGAGTTCCAGGATAGCCAGGGCTATACAGAGAAACCCTGTCTGGAAAACCAAAAAAAAAAAAAAAGTAACCACCCATGCATGCATTTACTTCACTATAGTAGCCATATACATTTACTACCTATATGCATCCCATAATATGTAACCAACCTTAAATATACACAGTAAGGTTTTTTAAAAAAGACATTACTATTTATATGCATGTATAAGTGTATGGCATGCCTGTACATGGGTACCCAGAGGCATTTTTCCCTTGGAGCTGGAGTTATAGGCGTTGTGAATGGTCTGAACAAAGTGCTAAGAACTGAACTGAGTTAGTGCTCTGGAAGAACAAGACGTGCTCTCATAATCCCTGGGTCACCTCTTCAGCCCCCACAGTAAGGTTTAAGAAAGAAGAAAGCAAGCATGGTGATATATGTCTTTAACCCCAGCACTCAGGAGGCAGAGACAGGTAGATCTCTTTGAGGTCAGTCTGGTCTACAGGGTGAGTTCTAGGAAAACCAGGGATACACAGAGAAACCCTGCCTGGAAAAACAAGCAAACAAAGGCCTGATGTAGTGGTCCAGACCTGTGATCCCAGCCCATGGAAGGTGTAAGCACTGAATCAGCAGTTCAAAGCCAGGCTCAGCTACATCTGAGTTTGAGGCAAGCCTGGGTTACTTAAGACCCTGTCTAAAAAAAAAAAAAAAAAAAAGAAAAAAGGAAAAAAAAAACCATTCGTGTGTATTATGATTTCTAGTCCAAATATCTGGAGTTCTTCTTTGCCTTAGTGCAAGAGTCACCATTTAATTTATACTTCTCCTCTTTTTTCCCAATCTTCAACAAAGGATCACTTTCCCCTGGGGTAGGTTTCACCATCATTCTCTCAGAGCTTCTTCTGGCAAAGCCAAGAGTTTACTGGACAATTGCTGTTAGCCACAGCAGCAAATAAATAACCAGTGACACCTAATGTCGCAAAAGCAACCTTCAGTAAGTTCACAAAAACACAGCTTCCTCTCTCAGCATTCCCCAACACTCACTCCCTAAACAAGAAGCAAGGAATGTGGTCAGAGGTTGAGCACACTTGGCAAACATTCCCACTAGTTAAACATTTAAATCTGCAGGGCCAGAACAGGCGGTCAAATGGAATATGGAATAGAGTCAGAACACAAGAGCCAAACTAAGAAGTAACGTTAGTGCCAGGTCGGAGAAGTGGCTGTTAAAGGGCAGAGCATGAGGGCCTGGGTTGTAGCTAAGTAGTACAGCCCTTGCCTTGCACGGGTGACAACTTGGAAGTTATATCAAGTTTATATCAAGGCCATGCTGCAGTTTGCCTTTACCCTAAGAGACTATATTAGAAAAAAATGTATTAGCTATTGACTGAGATAGAGGCAAGGGCTGACTTAGTAATGGAAGAAGTTCAGAGACCCACATTCTTGCCAGGAACCAATACATGGCTGCCAGTGATCAGAACTGTCTGCCAGAAGGTTCTGGAGCTGGGCAAACATAACTTCAAAGAATGTTTTAAGGGCCAAATTAAACGGGACTCAGTGAAGGCTACTGGTGGAACAGTATCAGGATCAAAACAAGCACAAAATATTCTCTGCCCTGGGCATTTTTTTCTACTTTTGACACTTTGGGTTTTTAGAGGTGGTGTCTTCAGACTTGATAAGTAGTTTCATACCTGAAATGTACTGTTTTTACAGTTTTACTTTTTTGTTTAAAGCAAGGAAGTAACTTCTTATAGTGACTAAGCATGTCAACTGCTACATTAATACACTGAGTAAAGTATTTGGTGTAATGAGGAATGCGTTGAATTGGAGGAAACCCTCTAGGCCAGGTGTGGTGGCGTATGTCATCAATCCCAGAACTCGGGAGGCAGAGACAGGAGGGGATCTCTGTGAGCTCAAGATCTGCATGGTCTACAGAGTTCCAGGACAGCTAGGGCTCCGTAGAGAGACCCTGTGTCAGAAAACAAACAAAAAATTTAGACAGAGACCCTATGACACCAATCACCCGTGTCAAAACTTGCCACAATTGAATCACCACCAAATTGCAAGACAAGCGGCTATGCTGGGTTTCTGAGTTTGTACTCCCGAGGCAGCCCACGTCTAGGCAGAATGATGCCAGCAGCTATACTTTTGAGAGCAAGATCAGGTCAGGACTTGCCGCCAAAACATAAGAATGCAGCCACCCCAGGCAGTCTATTGCAATTGCACATTGGGCCGGGCATGTGTTTCTCTGGCTTCAGGAAACCAGTCTTCAGATTCTAGGGGCCGTGTCGATGTCCTCTCTTCCCACAAAACCAATCTGAGCACCTCTCCTGCAGAGCCCGGGTGCTTGGGGATCTGCACGCCCTGCTCTGGGCCCACCACCGCTATCACTGGTAAGTACTTACGCTGAGACCACTTTGCCGTTCAGGATTCCCGCTGGTGCCATGGCCTTTGCTAATCTGCCACCCACGTGAACACCAGCAAAAATCAGGTTACAGTCGCTCCGCGCGCGCTCCGGACAGCACAACGCACGTGCGCAGGGACCTCTTGGGGAAATACAGCCAGTGCGCCTGCGTCGCGCTCCCAGCAGCGAAGGTGCGCAAGCGAACCGGAAAGACGTCGTAACCCGCTGACAGTGGAAGCTCATGCCCAGGCAGCAAAAAGACTATCGCCAAAGACTGGCTGGCGGCTGTGACTGGCTGTGGAAAGAGCCTGTGCAAAGCGCGGTTTTGATGGGCCGGGAGCGTCCCGCCTCGCTTTTAGCCAATCAGAGATAGTGTGTAGGGGGCGCGGTGGGGCGGGGTCTGGGCGGAGTCTGGGCGGAACCCGGGCAGGAATGGGGCTGTCTGAGTAAGTTCCCGTGCAACTGAGTCCTGCAAAGCGGTCTGATTTGGATCGTTCTGGCTTCTCCCGGCAGGAGCTTGGAGGCCTTAGGCTAATTACGGCTACTGACCTGGAGTGGGCGAAGCGGCTTTCCACGTTGTCACTGGCCCGAGCTTTCAGTGTGTGGTCGCGGGGGTGGGGGAGGGCACCTGGGAAAACTTTGCCTTTCTGTTACCCTTCTGGCAGGAGTGAGAATATCCTAACGAGGCAATTTGTCTGCGGAGAAAGCAAGCACCCCAGGGAATTGAATTTCCATCTGGAATCTTGTGTCAGCCAGAGTAGAAATGTGTTTCCAGGAAAGAGATTTCAGAGATCACCTTACAGGACTGAAGCCTAGCCAGTGATGGACGGGACCACACCTCGACCTTCACTGTCCAACTCTGTATAAGTCTGACTCTCTACTTAAGCCTTAGCCTCAAGTTAGAACCCGGAAGATAAGACTTCTCTTTGTCCCTCTTCCCAATTTGACCATATCGAATAAATCTCCTTTTTCTATATCTTGCCATTCTTGTTTAATTGGCTTATTAAGGATAGCGACTAACCTGATGTATTGGATTCTCAGAGCCCAGGGTCTGACTCTCACTTCTAGTAACAGTAGGGAGGACCAATCCACAGGCTTGGCATAGAGACAAGTTCGCTACCACTGAACTATATAACCCAACCTTCCATAACTAAAATCGAACCTGCTATCCTCCCAGGGTTAAAGCCCAAAGGCAGGCTCAGCCCAGCAGCTAAGAGGGGCCTCAGAGCAGGAGCGTGGGACTCCATCAGTGTAGAGGGAGCCGGACTCATGACTATGATCCTCTGCTCTCAGCAGATCAGTATTGAAGCAGAGACCACTCGGCTCATCAGCTAGATGCCAGCAAGGCTGACATACCGCCCCGTTCACCCTGGTTCAGAAATGAGTTTGGCCATGTCCTTGCGAGCCTGGTGGTAAGAAAGGCATTGGAGTCGCTGATTGGCTTTGCTCTTTCTTCTGCTGGAACTGGGTTGGATTCTTACTGTTGGGTTCGAGGTAGAAGCCGAGAAAATTTATTTCAGACGTGGAAGCTTAAAAATTAAAAAGCTTTATTCTTTGAGTGCTCCGGGAGGCAGCCAGTTCAGGACTTGAAACACGTCCCAGAAAAGAGATCATACAACATTTTAAAAGAACAGGAACACAAAGTGAGGAGTGAGCTGGGGTGAGCTGCAGAGTTATGCAATTGTATTTTGACATTATGGGTTAAGCCAGGGAGTATCCATTGGAGACTGGGCCGTATCCAGGGCACCTGGCTTCAGAGTCCTTCATTCATTCTCCTGGACATTAGGTCCAGAGTTCAGAGTGACAAGGGGACAAAGGATGGGGTCAGTGCATGTAGTTAATTAGGGCATAACAGGCAATTGGTTATATATTTTTACAGCATATGCATCTTGGTTTAGATAACAGCAATGTCTACATTCTTTACTGGTTAACAGACAACCAGGAAAACATTTGGAGAAGTGGGGTAGGTGTGTTCCCTCCTAGGCCTGGGAACATGAACCTGCTTGACCCTACCAGCAAGATGGAGAAATTGTCCTCGAGATGGCTGGACTGAGACAACTGTCTACTTGTAAGGTGTCCCTGAGATGTCTGGACTCAGACAACTGTTTACAACAGAAGCTGCTCAGCTATAGGGAAGTCCCCAGATACCTTAGGGCCTGGTACCTTGAATTTAGTTTTTCCCTATAAAATAAATGGAGTCTGTAAACAAACTGTTAGTCCCTAGAATAAGTTTCTTTGGCTTCTTCCCAACATTATGCTCCTCTGGTTGCAGTTTTCCCCACATCGTTCTAAAGGTAAATCTTTCCTTAGAACTTCACCACATGGCTGTTGATTTAGCAACCACTGTTAGAGTGGCTTCTTTCAACTAAGGGCAGGACATGTGACTGCCCCCCAAACCCCCCCCCCCCATCTTTCTCCCCTGGGAATTAATCCAGGGCCTGGCATGCTAGGCAAGGGCTTCTACCAGCAGCTTGGGTTTTATTCTTCACTAATGTGTGTGTAGTTTAGTTTGTGGCTTTTGCCTGAAATCTGGGGTTTTACATTACATCCATAGATAGTTAGATAATCTCTGTTTTATTTCATTAGCAGTTTAACTGAAGTATAATGTGTAGACTGTAACATTTGCCCATTTTTAAGAATACAAGTATACGGGCTGGAGAGATGGCTCAGTGGTTAAGAGCACTGGCTGCTCTTCCAGAGGTCCTGAGTTCATATTCCCAGCAACCACATGGTGGCTTCACAACCATCTGTAAGAGTTCTGGTGCCTTCTTCTGGTATGCAGGTGTACATGCAGATAGAGCACTCATATATTTAAAATTAAAAAAAAAAGAATACAAGTGTATGGTTTTTAGTTCCAAAGTTTACATTTACAGAGTTGTGTAACTGTCACCATCTTATAATTAGGAAATTGACACTGTCTTCATTGTTGGTTGGGTTTTGGGGGCGGGGGGATGGTATCCAACCCAGAGCTTCTACTATGGTTAAACACAAGTTCTACTAATAAACATAAGCTCCAGCCCCACTTTACTATTCTTTTATTTATTTAGCTATTTATTTATTTTTGGCTTTCTAAAGACAGGGTTTCTCTGTGTAGCCTTGCTGTCCTAGAACTCTATCTGTAGACCAAGTTGGCCTCGAACTCACAGAGATCTGCCCGACTCTGCTTCCTGAGTGCTGGAATTAAAGCAAAGAAAAAGAGAGAGAAAAAGCCTGGAAAGATGGCTCAGTGGTTAAGAACATTTGCAGCTTTTGAAGAAAAGCCAGGCTTGGTTCCCAGCACCCACACAACGAATTATAACCACCTATAACTCCAGCTCTAGGCAACCCAAATCCACCTTCTGACATCCAAGGCTCTTGCACCCACAAACTATACATATACAAACACATGCAATAAGGATTTTTAAATGCAACAAAATGGTCCCATAAATTGCAGTTAGTGTTTCTGCTGTATATTGCATTTCAAAGAAAAATTTTCACTAATTTAGCTACCTAGTGGATGAGAAAGAGGCCCAAGCCCCATTTAACAGGTAGGGAAATGGTCTTAAGCCCATAAGCCCAAGGCCCAAAGGTATGACTAGGTTAGGCCCCAAACCTTGATGCCTCATGCCTAAGGTTATTGCCTCTGCTATCTAAGCAGACTAGTTTTCAGCTATTTGTAGGACCTGAATAATTCATTCATTGAGCAATTAACTGTTGAGCAGCCATTTCCAGCCAATAATTCTGCTCCAGATGCTGTCAGCACCCTAGAGAACCCAGCATCCGGGTGAATTATATTCTGGTGGAGGATACAAACATTGATTAAGTATGTAATTTTAGAGATGAAAGAATAGCCGTGCTATTATTTATTTATTTTTCTGCGCTAAGGACAAAATCCAAGATCTTGTACCTGCTGGGCAAATGTTACACTGGTTGCTAAGTGACATCCCTAGCCCAAAGACATGCAAAAAAAAAAAAAAAAAAAAAAAAAGTCAGATGAGCCAGTGTGTTGGTAACTTTTCTTTTACTGTGGGAAAACACTTGGACCAGAGAAATTTTAGAAAGAAGATTTCATTTGGGGCTTATGGTTTTAGAGGGTCCATCATCATAACGGGAAACATGGCAGCAGGCAGGCATGTCAGCTAAAGCAGCAGCTACGAGCTCACATGTTAGACCCCTAGCAGGAAGCAGATAATGCACAGGGAAAGGCAAAGGCTTTAAAACCTCAAAGCCTTCTCCCAGTGACATACCTCCTTCAACAATGCCATACTTCCTACCCCTCCACTGACTGAGAAACAAAGTATCCAACCACCTGAGTCTTTGGCGGACTCTCAGTCCACCCCAGCAGGCACAATGGTACGCTGTCTTTAATCCACAGAGCAAGTTTCAGGACAGCCAGGGCTTCACAGAGTAACCTTTTCTTGAAAAACAAAAAAAAGGAAAACCAAGGTACACACACACACATACACACACACACACACACACACACACACGGGGGATGGGAAAATTATATTTTAATGATTTTTTTTTGTCTGTTTACACGGTGGAAGGTTGAAACTCAGACAACACACGTGTTAGGCAAAAACACAACCACTGTTCTGCATCCTCAGTCTAAGTGTCCTGCTTACAAGTGTGGCGAGAGAAGTTTCTCTGGGCATCTGATGTGAGAGAGAGACCTGACTCAGCAAGGAGCTTGGAGTGTTAGAGAGAAAGTAAGGACTTGGCCTGAGCAACAAGTCAAGTAGAACTGCCATTTTAACTTTTTTGGTGAAAGGATCATATTGGGGGATAAGACTCTCAAAGAGAATCGATTAGAATGTTCTTAGATCCTCCTGGGCATCCAGTCCCTCGAACATTTCAATGTTTGGAATTCCTGGAGATGGATAGAGGAGATGGCCCCATGGGTAAAAACACATGCCATGCAAGCCTGCAAACCTGAGTTCCAACCCAGACCCAACATGAAAAGCAGCGTGCAGTAACCCCCAATGTTCCTCCTGTGAGACTGAGGCAGAAACAAGACAAGCACGTAGAAGCTAGACACCCAGAAACAATGGAAGACCCTGCCTCAAAACAGGGTGGAAAGAGAACTGTCTCCTGAAAGTTATCCTTTGACCTGTGAGACTGAGGCAGAAACAAGACAAGCACGTAGAAGCTAGACACCCAGAAACAATGGAAGACCCTGCCTCAAAACAGGGTGGAAAGAGAACTGTCTCCTGAAAGTTATCCTTTGACCTCCATGTGAAGGCTTAGTGGTGCCCTGTCTTTAATCCCTGCACCTGGGAGGCAGAGGCAGGTGGATATCTCTCTTTCACACACACATACACACTCTCATACACATGCACTAAGAATGTAATGTCGGAATCCAGCTGCTGCTTCTGCTACAATACCACCCAGCAGCTCTGCCTCTGTGTCAATCATATATATATATATATATGTATATCATAGATATACATATATATATATATGTATATCATATATATACATATATATGTATATGTATATATGCACATAAAGATGTCAGGATGAAATGGTACATGCATACAAGGTCAGCACTTGGGAGGTACAAGGGTGATCCAGACTAAATAGTTAGATTCTTTGTTACTAAACAAAAAAAGTCTAAATGTTAATTACTTTGATTTTTCAGCTCTAAGAATTTATCCTACAGTGATGTTTACACAGGAAGAGATAAATATGAAAGCATTATTAATCAGAATATCAATTTTAGTAGTAAATATAAAGCTTTCCATCATAACCTATCTCTTCATTAAAGAAATAGTAGCTGGGACCTGGTGGCACATGCCTTTCATTCCAACACTCAAGAGGCAGAGGCAGGTGGAGCTCCATGAGTTCGAGGCCAGCCTGGTGAGTTCTTCATAGTGAGTTCTAGGACTGCTGAAGCTACATAGTGAAACTCCCTCTTAGAAAACAAACAAAAAATAGTAGATATACATGTGAAAACAGGTAACATATGTGCCATAGATCTCATTGTGTGGTCTAGGTTGGCCTCAGACTCCCAGTCTGCATGAACAGGTATATACCACATGCCTGTTTTGTTTTTTGTTCGTGTGTGTGTGTGTGTGTGTGTGTGTGTGTGTGTGTGTGTGTGTTTTGTTTTCGAAGCAAGTTCTCATTTAGCCCAGGCTGGTCTTGAACTTGTTATATTGTTTAGGATGGCTACAATTTCAATTCCAGCAAGCCTATCTCTCCAGAGCGCTGGAATGATACGCATGCTATACACCTATGATGGCAGGATGACATCATCTTGTCCTGCAGGGCAACACAATTCTCTGCCAATTTAAAGAATAAAAAGGCAGGAAAACTAGGGTCTCAACACTCAATCAAGTTTTATAACAGTGAAAGTACAGGGTCTTTATGCTCCTAGGAAATCCTTATACCACTGAGCTACACCCAAACCTCAGAGGGTATCGTTTTAAGAATTTATTTATTTATTTTAAAAGATTATATATATATATATATATATATATATATATATATATATATATATATATATATATATACACACACACACACCACACCAGAAGAGGGCATCGGATCCTATTATAGATGGTTGTGAGCCACATGTGGTTGCTGGGAATTGAACTCAGGACCTTTGGAAAAGTCAGTGCTCTTAACCACTGAGCCATCTTTCCAATTCTAAGAATTTTATAGAGGAAAATTTTGTTTATCCGGGTTAAATGTCTATTGCTCTCATTCTTGTAAATCTTAATTTCTTTCTGGCTATTTGTTGTTGTTTTGAGACAGAGTTTCTCCATGTAACCCTGGAACTCACTCTGTATACCAGGCTGACCTGGAACTCAGAGATCTGGCTGCCTCTGCCACCCTCAAGTGCTGGGATTAAAGACCTGTGCCACCACCACCCAACTCTTTCTGCTTAGTTTTTATTGTGCATAACTAAATAAAGACATTGGACAGTCTTTTTCAGCCCTAAATTTACATTTGAATGGCCTTATAGATTCAAAAATATTTCTACATTAGACTCCAATTCTGGAATGAGGTCAGGCTATCAGTATTCTTTGCTACTTGAAATATATTCTTGGCTATTTTGGCATACACACACACACACACACACACACACACACGGAAGAAATCTCTGTTACAAACGTATTTGAGACAAATCATCTTTTCCTTAGAAATAATAAAATCATCATTTCTATCCTCTTAGAGATCAGAAGTTTTATATAAATATAGATATATTATATATACACATATATTATATATGTGTATATATCAGAGTATTCATTTGATCTATCCTAAGAAGTTTACAAAAGCCTCCAAACAGGATTTTCATGTTTGATCGTGTTTGTTCACTTGGGTAGGCTCACTTTCTTAAACATTTTTGTCTGTTTCTTGTTGTTGTTTAATGTTCACTAATATCTGGTGAAAAGTACTTTGTGCTTTTACTTCCCTTTGTTAGGGAAATAACCGCAGTCTAACTACCACCTTAAGATGTCTCTGCCTTCCTTGCTGTCTGTGATGCGTTCACCTAGCAACGGTTTCTGTGACGTGCAAACATTCTACTGGCAAATTGTGCAGGATGCCCACTCACTAGGGGGTCTCCTGGGAATTGATCTTGGATTTGGGATTGTCTCTTGATCGTGTTATGGTAAAAGAAAAATTATGTTTTGTTCTCCCACTAACTGAGCCATAGTAAGCTGTATCTTACGTGTAAGAAAGTAAGACACACAGAGAGCATGAAGGTGGGATTTTCCAGAGTTGTGGAGAGGATGCTGTAACTTTCAACAATGTTACATAGAACTCAGCTTCCATTTAAAAGTTTTTAATTACAGATGTATGCATGTGTACTTACCACAGTAATGCAATGGTGGTCAAAGGACAACTTGCAGGAGATTGTGTGTGTGTGTGTGTGTGTGTGTGTGTGTGTGTGTGTGTGTGTACATACACATAAGTACATATACCATGTGAAGGTCAGAGGACAACTTTCAGTTCTCTCCTACCAGGTGAGTCCTAGGAATCAAAACTCAGGTTTTAGGAGTGTGGTGGCAAGCAGCCTTAACTGGATGGCCTTTTCATTGGCCTTCTTTCTTCTCTTGAACTTACATAAAAGAAGCCCCTAAATGACTGTCAGAGGCCCTGAGTACCCTTCCCTGAGTGGCCTGCTGCTCTGGTGTGTTCTGATCTGCACTCTCGTGCTTGCTTCTTTTCAAATCGGTGTGTGTTTACTTCAGTGTTTGAGAACCTGAGAAGCCAGGGCCTGGAGAGATGGCTCAGTGATGAAGGACGCTTCTCTAAGAGAAGACCCAGCTTTGACTCCTAGCACAAGTATGACTTCACAACCACTGGTCTCCAATTCCAGGAGATACAGCGCCCTCATCTGATCACTGAGGGCTCACGCACATACACAGACTCTTCGGGCACACACGTATAAATATATAAATAAAATAAATATTTAGAAAGAGAGCCTGGAAACACCCAGCCCAGACCCGGACCTCCAATAACAGTAACACACTCCAGGACCTTGGTTTTGACCCTTAACATTGAAAGGAAAGTAATATGGGGTTGCATTTATACTTTCTTCTGGAGCATAAAGAGCTCTGTAAACTATTGTATGCATAGTACCAATTTGCATTTGAATTCTTGTGGTTTGGTTGTTTCTTAAGTGCTATAGTTAACATTTATGACAGGTTGAAAAATTTAAAACCAGAGAAATTTACATGTCATAAAGCTATATATGATTCATATATAGCAAGAACTGATATATATCATATATATATATATAGAGAGAGAGAGAGAGAGAGAGTGTGTGTGTGTTTATATATACACATATATTAGAAATATATCAGTGAATGTATGATATAATGCAAATAAAATATTTTAGGAAAAACATATTCATATATTTCTAATAACACTCCAACAATTTTACATTCTCTTTGAAAACTAGGTCCACGTTGTCTCCAAGAAACAAATTCAGCAGGCACTCCTGAGAGCCTAAATTCTGAGGCCTAAGCACTTAAGACACTCCTAGAACGTACTGGAAGTCTTTGCTGTTGGCGCTGAGAGACCGGAACCTCTCGTCCTGAGCGCTATACAGAAGCTTCCCTTACAGGCACTGTGGGTCACCACTGGTGGCTCTGTTATATGCTTTCTGTGCCTCCAGCATGTCAAGGCCACTCCAGCCTGTAAGTCACTCGGATCCAGGGAGGCTTTCTAATAGCCAAACCAAAGAGGCTTGTGAGGCTAAGCCGCCAGAAGCCAGGCACCTATCGTATCTATCGGCTCGGGAAAATGTCCCAGAGGTGAGTTGGACTCTAATATTTTGTCCTCGATTTCGGAAGTACGATATTGTTTGTGTTCCATTGAGACCTAGTCTAAGAAAAGGAAGGTTCGCCTCTGATGTCCCATTTGCTGGTGTACTTAGCACGTCTTTGCTAGAGAATGGTACAAAAGATAAATTCAGGGGTCTGCTGACAAGAGTTCAGCAGGCACCAGTGTTCCTTTCGAAAGCCGGAGTTTGATTCCTGGGACCTGTGCGGTAGATGGAGACAGGCAAGTCCCGAGAGTTGTTCTCTGACCATCACACAGAAGTTGGGGCACACACTCGATCATACACACAAAAACAAGTGTTAAAAAGGGAGTGAGGGGCCGGGCAGTGGTGGCACACGCCTTTAATCCCAGCACTTTGGAGGCAGAGACAGGCAGATTTCTGAGTTCGAGGCCAGCCTGGTCTACAGAGTGAGTTCCAGGACAGCCAGGACTACACAGAGAAACCCTGTCTCGAAAAAAATAAATAAATAAAAAATAAAAAAATAAAAAAAACAACAACAACAACAAAAAAACCAAAAACAAACAAACAAAAAAAAAAGGGAGTGGGGGCTGGAGAGATGACTCAGTGGTTAAAAGCACTGACTGCTCTTCCAGAGGTCCCGAGTTCAATTCCCAGCAACCACATGGTATCTCACAACCATTTGTACTGGGATCTGATGGCCTTTTCTGGTGTGTCTGAAGAGAGTGCCAGTGTAATCACATATATAAAATACATAAATAAATTTTTTTAAAAAAGAGGCTAAATGATATCCCACTTTTTTTTTGTTTGCTTTTTGAGACATCATCTCACCCTATAGCCCAGGCTAGCCTCACATTTATGTCTCCTTCTACATCAGCCTCCAGAGTTCTAGGATTGCAGGTGTGAGCCACCATACCCAGCTCTTTGATTTTTTTGAGACTGACCTGACACTGTGTAGCCAGGCAAGCCTCACACTTTCTATCCTCCTGCCTCAGTTTCCCTAGTGCTGGGATTACAGATAGGCCATCATACCAGTCCTCTTCCACTTATATTTTTAAAAATTTATCTATTGGTCAGTCTGTCTGTCTATCATCTATCTATCTATCTATCTATCTATCTATCTACCTACCTACATGCATACATACATGCGTACATACATATTGTGTGTGTGCTGAGATCAGAGAACAACCTTCTAGAGTCAGTTCTCCCCTTCAATATATGGGTCCGAGAGCGAGAGCGGACCTCAGGTCTCCAGGCTTAGCAGCTAATGCCTTTCCCTGTTGAGCCAGCTGGTAAACCCTTCCACTGCTGATTTCCCCAGAACAAGAAGACAGAAAACATCGGAATCTAACAAAACCTACAGTAAGTTTGGCTTTGCCCTTTTTGGTAGTTTGATTTATTAGTACCCATTACTCCAGGCAGGAAGAGAGAGCCTCAGCAAAGGGTCTCTGATCTTACTATTTTGTAGATCGGGGAAACCCCACCAGGGAACAGCCATGGTGATTTAGTAGCAATACAGGTGGTCCAACTCCCTCTAGTGCACTATACTACTGCAGGTTTACAGACTTCTTTCATGACCTTAATGGGGGCTTTTCTGGAATTTAAATATCTTCTTGGAGCAATGGATGGCCTCTCCATCGACATCTTAAGAGCAGCAACTCTTTATCTTATTACCACTAAAGCAGTGGTTCTCACCCTTCCTAACAGTGCAACCCTTTAACCCAGCTCCTCATGCTATGATGACCCCAACCATGGAGTTATTTTAGTTGCTACTTTGTAGCTGTGATGTTGTAACTGTTTTTGTTTGTTTGTTTGTTTGTTTGTTTGTTTTTTCGAGACAGGGTTTCTCTGTGTAGCTCTGGCTGTCCTGGAACTCACTCTGTAGACCAGGCTAGCCTCGAACTCAGAAATCCGCCTGCCTCTGCCTCCCAAGTGCTGGATGTCGTAACTGTTATAAATTGTAAATATCTGATATGCAGGATATCAAGGTCATTCTTGGCTACATATGGAGTTTGATGCAAGCCTGGGATACAAGAGACTCTGTTTCAGAAAATATATATATTTGGCCACATTTCTACAAATTTATTACATGTAGTCTGCTTGTTATACCCCATTTCAGCAGGAGAAACACTGACTGCTTGTGTGTGTGTGTGTGTGTGTGTGTGTATGTGTGTGTGTTGTGCTTGTTTTCTTTTTTGCATGCCTTTCTCCTTTTCTATTTGCATAGAAGTTATACAATACATATTATTTTCACAGCTATAAAGCTTTTATTATTGTGGTAGATGTGATCAAAACATTTTATGCATGTATGAAATTCTCAAACAAAGTTTTGTTATATTAACATATATATACACTTAGCATAGTTAACTCAAATCTTTATTAGTTGTTTGAATTCTTTTTAAAAATGATTTATTTATTTATTTTATGTATATAAGCACACCACTGCTCTCTTCAGACACACACCAGAAGAGGGCATCAGACCCCATTGCAGATGGTCGTGAGCCACCATGTGGTTGCTGGAAATTGAACTCAGAACCTCAGGAAGAGCAATCAGAGCTCTTAATCACTGAGCCATCTCTCCAGCCTGTTTGAATTCTTTTGTACTAAACTTTTGTAGTATTTAACTTCTTTTTCTATTCTTAACGTATGTCCCTTTAAAAAAAAAAAAAAAGAAACTTCTGCAGGGCATGATGACACATGCCTTTAATTCCAGCACCTAGGAGGCAGAAGCAGGCAGATCTCTGAGTTGGAGGCTAACCTGATCTACAAAGTGAGTTCCAGGACAATCAAGGCTACATAGAGAAATCCTATCTCAAAAAACGAAACAACCCCCCCCCCAAAAACAAACAAACAAACAAAAAAAAACCAAAGCAAACAAACAAAACACAAAAAATATAGCCAGCCAACCAACCAACAGACTGACAAAAACAGAAATGCAACTTCTGTGTCTAGGGTGGTGGAACCTTTAATCCCAAGAACTGGGGAGGCAGAGGCAGGCAGATCACTGTGAGCTAAAGGTCGGCCTGGTCTACATATGCATTTCAGGACAGTCAGGACTACATAGTGAGACCCCGTCTCTGAATAGATAAATGAATACCAAAAATATTTTTAAAAAAAGAAAACCAACTCTGTATTAGTTGCTTTCCTATTGCTATGCTAAAACACAACAACAGACAGTAACTTATGAAAGAGTTTAGCTCAGTTTATGATTCTAGAGAGTACGAGTCTGTCATGGGGGTGGGGCGGGGAGTAATGGCAGCTAGCTC
This sequence comes from Arvicanthis niloticus, assembly GCF_011762505.2. Lineage (NCBI taxonomy): Eukaryota > Metazoa > Chordata > Mammalia > Rodentia > Muridae > Arvicanthis > Arvicanthis niloticus. Next base: position 39,880,559 of record NC_133430.1, read on the forward strand.
GCAGGTGTGATGTCAGGAGCAGGAAGCTGAGGGATGACTTCTCAGCACAAGCGAGGAGCAGAGATCCCACTGGAAGTGGCAAGAGGCTTTAAACTCACAAAACCTTCACACAGTGATGTTCCTCTTCCAGGCCCACTCTCAGTAACCAACTGGGGAACCTAATGGGGTCAGAGGAGCATTCCTTGTTCAAGCTACCACACTGCTTTTCTGGTGTGTGTAATTAACATAATTTAATTCAGTATGATATTCTAGATGACAGTTCTGGTGTTCCATTAGGAAACACTTATTTTATGCACTATTGTAAATTTGAAAGCATGTTTCCAGCTAAAGTATGAACAACATGAACGGTCTCTACTTTATCTGCTACCCCAACTGCCGAGATAAGAGAATGTGGGAGGCTGGAGAGAGAGTTCACTTGGTAAACTGCTTATATCGTAAACAGGAGGACCTGAGATCAATTTCTGGCATCCGCAAGAAACCCACGGGCGCAGCAAATGTGCCCGTAATTCTAGCTCTATAGAAGCAGACACAGGTAAATCACTACTAGAAAAGCAAAGAGCCAGTGAGAGACATCTCAAAATAACAAGGTGGATAGCACCTAAGGAAACACACACACACACACACACACACACACTCACACAACAGACACCATACACAGATTAACATATACTCAGACACATATACGCATACAACAACCACACACACACACTCACACAACAGACATCATACACAGATTAACATACACTCAGACATATACACACATACAACAACCACACACACACACTCACACAACAGACATCATACACAGATTAACATACACTCAGACATATACACACATACAACAACCACACACACACACTACATACACACCTCCACACCACACACACACACTCATACACACTCACACAACAAACACCATACACATACTGACTACACATATTAACATACACCAACCACACACTCACACACACATACTACATACACACCTCCACACCACATACACTCACACACACTCACACAACAAACACCATACACACCAACTACACACATTAACATTCACTCAGACACACACTCAGACACCAACCACACACACTAACACACACTACATACATACCTCCACAACACACACACACACCAAAAAGAGAAAAAGGAAAGGAAAATATGAAAATATACGCCATGAATGCTTATCCTTCTACCTCTGCCTCCTGAGTGCTGGGATCACAGGAGTATGCCACCGTGCCTGGTTTTCCAATAGCTACCTTTTTATTTCCTTTTCTTTTTAGAAACTGCTTCCTTTTTTAAGGAAAAAATGAGTTTATTTTACATATAAGTATGTGTGTGTGGTTTGTGCATATGAGTATAGGTGCTCTCAGAGGCCAAAAGAGGAAGTCAAATCTCTTGGGCTAGAATTACAGGTGGTTGTGAACCACCCAACTTTATGTCCTCGGGAAGAGCAGCAAGTGCTTTTAACATCTCTCTAGCCCCTAGAAACTTTCTCTTTCTTTTTAGATTTATCTCATGCACATGATTGTTCTGCCTTCATGCGTGTATCTGCACCACGTGCATGCCTGGTGCCCTGGGAGGTCAGAAGAGGACATTTGATCGCCTGGAACTGGAGTTACAGATGGTTATGAGTCACTATGCGGGTGCTGGGCATTGAACCCAGGTCTTCTGCAAGTGCTCCATTGTTCCGCGCGCCTCTTGTGTCCCCTTCGCCTGCGAAAAAGGACACTGATCGGGTATTACTACAAACAAGGCTTTACTTGTAACAGCAGAAGCGGAAAAACGCGGAAGGGCCAAAGACAGGAAGAGGCACAGCTTAAATACACCCTAGAGTGACGTATTCACTTCTGATTGGCTGTTCACTCATCACCCAATATTACGCCTCGGGATTGGCCAGTGACTTTGGCGCGCTTTCTGCCTTTGCACCTGTGCAGTTAATTGTTTACTAATGGAGAGGACACGATGTCCGCGCCATCTTGGAATGGCAAATATATCACCGCTGACCACGGCTTCCTACACTCCATGTGCTCTAAACTGTTGAGTCATCTCTCCAGAACCTACTTTTAAAATCCTTACTGTGCATGCATTTGGGTGGATATTCGTACATTTGTGTGCATGTGTGAACGGGCTTGCAGGTTACAAGAGTGTGTCGAGTGCCCCCCACCCTCATCCCTACTCTAGTCCTCTGAGGCAGGGTCACTCCCTGAACTTGGAGCTTATAGGTTTTTTTCTGTCTAGACTGGCAGTCACCAAGCCTCACAAATCCTCCTGTCTCCACCCTGGCCTGCCCAGTGCAGTCTACAGGCCTGCTCAGGACCATGATTTGCTTTTTATAGGGGTGCTAGAGTCTGAACTCTTGATCTCATGCTTGCCCACTTAGCCATGCCCCCTGCCCTCTCTAGAGTTGTTAGATACACATGGAACTGTCACCAGACGTTCTGTGTATGTTGTCTCGATTCCTGTACTCTGAGATCACAACACACAATTCAGATGGGCTGCATTTGCCTCCTGCTAGTAGAAACTTTTGACAGGTAAGTATTCGGTTTAGGAGCAGATAGAGCAGGTCAGGGGGTTCTTGCTGTCTTCCTGGAAACTGGTTTGCTAGGATGATACCTCAGAATAAATATCTTAAAGCTGAGTCCTGTTTGCAACTACTTATTGTAAGTGTTTGTGTGGTTTTGTGGGTTTTGACCCACAGGGCACATATTTAGTTAATTAACTGGCCATTTCTCTTTATAGGCTTGTTTTGATCCACCTCTTAAAGTGGATCCTATCAGGAACCCAATCATACACAGCAAAAAGGCTGTTGACCCAGTCCATCCTGACCTTGCCAGCTTGTCGGTGAAAAACAAGACTCTTTTAGCTGAGGTATACGGCTTACAGAAATGAAAGTGGGAATTATGTCTTCTGAAAGGTCAGGAGAGAGAGAGTTCTGCTAATGGCTCGAGGTGTTATCTTAACCTGGTTTTGTCCCTGCCCCACACCAAACTGTCTCTTTACTGAGGAGCACAATTTAGAGCCATGTCCACCTTTAACCCTCCCACTGAAGATGGTGCCTTGTCCAGTGCTTTTGGAAGTCAGAATATTGCTAACGCAATACCATGCTCAAAATTTATGACCTGGGCCAGAGAGACGGCTTAGTAGTTCAGAGCATTGACTGTGGCTTCCAGAGGACCCCGGTTTAGTTCCTAACACCCACCTGGTAGCTCTGTAACTCTAGTTCCAGAGGATCTGATGCCTTGTTCTGGTCTCTGCAGGCATCAGACACATATGCATAAAATTTTTTAAAAAGTTAAAATAAATAAAAATTGTGGCATAATAATAAATAACTGTAAGCATCTCTCTCTCTCTCTCTCTCTCTCTCTCTCTCTCTCTCTCTCTCTCTGTGTGTGTGTGTAAGAGAGAGAGAGAGAGAGAGAGAGAGAGAGAGAGATCAGCCTGCCTCTGCCTCCTTGTCCAAAATATCTTTAATGAAAGAATGAGTTCAGCCGGGCGGTGGTGGTGCACACCTTTAATCCCAGCATTTGGGAGGCAGAGGCAGGCGGATTTCTGAGTTCGAGGCCAGCCTGGTCTACAGAGTGAGTTCCAGGACAGCCAGGGCTATACAGAGAAACTCTGTCTCAAAAAAACAAAAAAACAAAACAAACAAACAAACAAACAAAAAAGAATGAGTTCCTATTTTTAATACCTCACCAGATAGCAAATACCCACTAATCTTACTTAATGCTTGCTAATGTCTGAATGCTTACACAACCCACATTTGTAGGATGTGCCTTGACTTTTATTCCCTGTGATAAAGCCTGGGGAGAGCTTGTGGGGATTCTCTAATTGACCCCAAACTATCCTCAGGCTCTGTTGACAGTGACAGCCTTTTAGAGATCATGGCTGGAGGCTCACTGGTCTTTGTTATTGTGAAGGGCACTGCACTGTAGCTGCTTCAGTCTGCTCTGCCTCTCTATGGTTACCTGCAAGTAGAATCCTCCGAATGCTTACCAACAGGGGCCAACCATGGGCAAGCAGCTCTCCCTGTGGCTGCATTTGCTTCCTAAGGTAAATATAGTGAAGTATCAGGCTGGGTGTTTAAACAGCGGTGTTTTCCAGTGGTCATAGCAGCTGAAGTATGGGACAGGTATCAGCAGGGGTGGTTCCTCCTGAGATGCTTCTTCTTGGGCTGTAGATGGTGATCTTCTCCTGGAATCCCTCCACCCCCCAGCATCTGTGTTCAAGCTCCCTTCTTCCCTCTTCCTTATTTCCCTTCATCTCCTTCCTTTCTGAAGATTTGTTTTATTTATATTTATGTGTGTATGTGTGTCTTTGTATGTGACTGTGAACATGTGGGAAGTGACCCCAGGGCACCGGGAGACATGAGATCTCCTGGCACTGAAGTTACAAGTGACTGCGAGCTACCTGATGTGGATGCTGGAGACTGAACACCAAAAGCAGCAAGGGCTCTTAATTGCGCTGTCATCTGTTCTGGCGGTGAATGCTGGAGGGAGAAGGTCTTCTCAGAGGATTTCAGCGTCACAGCCTTCTCAGATACCACTCAATGAAGCAGCGCTTAAAAACAAAGTTCAACAAAACAGCTTACGTGCATACACTTTATTCAGGGTGAATCAAGGGATATATACACATACACATGAACCCTGGAAAGTGGGAAGGGGTTCTTCTTAGGGTAAAGTTCCACTGGCTGAGGTTTAAAGCTCTGGGGGTACCTCATTTGCATGGAGAGGCATTCCAGGAAGCTGAACTTGTAATTTTGCCAAAGATTATGTGACATTGCTCAGTAAAAAATTGAAGTGGAGCTCCCCAGATCAGGCAGAGAAGAGGAAGCCTCACTAAGAAAAGGGAGTCCTCTGTTTTGCACCAAGCTAAAGAAAGCTGTCCCGACAAGGTAGATTACAACCTTAATATCCAGGTGCAACATACAGGTACACACACACACCACCACCACCACCACCACCACACCACCACCACCACACCACCACCACACCACCACCACACCACCACACCACACCACCACCACTACCACCACACAACCACCACACCACCACGCCACCACACCACTACACCACCACCACCACCACCACCACCACCACACCACCACCACCACACCACCACACCACCACCATCACCACCACACCACCACACCACCACCATCACCACCACACCACCACCACCACCACTACCACCACCACCACCATCACCACCACACCACCACCACTACCACCACCACCACCATCACCACCACCACACCACCACCACCACCACCACCACCACACCACCACCACCACCACACCACCACACCACCACCACCACCCAAATAAATATAATTTTAAAAATGAAAAAGCTCAAGCCAGGCATGGTTGCACTCTCCTGGAGAGCGCATTGCTCAGGGGCCTGAATAAATAAGATCCTGAGTTTAAGATCAGCCTGGACTGCCTAATGAGACCTTGTCTCAAAAAATAGAGATTTAGTGACAGTTATTATTACATGGTATCCTCCTATTCATGTTATTAAAGGAAGTTTAGCAACTGCAGCCAGATACCTGAGTCCCGGCATGAGCCCTTCCTTGCTTCCCAGGCAACCTACCATTTAGTCCCACAGAGACCCAGTTGTCTCGGTAAGGCAGCTTTTCTCTACACAGCATGCACTTCAATTTTTTTTTGTTATAATTAAACTTATCTCTTTGTGTAACATGCAAAAATAATTGCAATGTGTTTCTGCCCTATAATGGAGAAACAGGTGCAAGAGAGCTATATTTGGGTAAGGCCAGATAGAGAAAGAATAGATATGAGCCTGTTCAGTTGGCGGTTGTGTGGACTAGTTTAGGAAACACGGTATTGAGATAAAACTCTTGCCTAGGCGGGCTGCAGGAATAATGGGTTAAGAAGTCACGGGTAACACATAAAGTTGAGTATTGTAAGTTGAATACAAATTCAGTGCATTTAAAGATTTATCTTTATTTTATCTGTATGGGTGTTTGAATGCATGTATACATGGTTGAAAGAGGATGTCAGATCCTGTGGAACTGCAGTTACAAAATGTTATAGACCACCATGTGGGTGCTGGGTGCTAGAAATAGAACTTGGATCTTTTGCAAGATTAGTGGGTGCTTTTATTTATTTTTAAGATTTATTATACATATGTTGGGGTCCACACTAGCCCCACGTTGGGGCGGCCAAAAAACGTCACAGCCCAGGCAAAATGTTGAGGCCCAGGCCGACCCACATTTGGGTGGCCACTGTATCCCGGCCCAAGCTGCCACTCCGGTCTGCGGGTCAGGGTTCAGCAAAAGCGAGGGTGAGGGTAGACTGGAAGAATGAAGACCAGACAGGGTGTGATTCAATCCCGTTTATTCTTCAGTCTCTCTTCCTCTAAGTGTCTCCTTCTCTGTCTCCTCTGTCTGCTGTGTCTGATTCTGTCTGGAGCCAAGTGTCTTCTACCTAATGTCTGCTGTGTCTGATTCTCTGATCTCAGTCTGATTCTGATCTGTTCTGTCTCTGCCTTTTATATGTCTCACTTTTAAGCCACGCCTCTAAGTTACACCTTTAATCATGCCCTTAGGTCTTGTCTCTAACTCTGATCTCTATACTTCTAGGTCATACTCTTAAGTCACACACCTTTAATCTCACACACCTTTAATCTCAAGGTATCTAAACCAATATTATCGGAGTGTTCTCAGCTGTTGTAGGCTATTGTTTTTTTGTTTGTTTGTTTTTTTCGAGACAGGGTTTCTCTGTGTAGCCCTGGCTGTCCTGGAACTCACTCTGTAGACCAGGCTGGCCTCGAACTCAGAAATCCACCTGTCTCTGCCTCCCAAGTGCTGGGATTAAAGGCGTGTGCCACCACCGCCCGGCCTGTTGTAGGCTATTGTAATCCAAGTCTCATGTCAGGGTATATGGCTCAAGATGGCTGCAAAGCTGATAGCCGCTTTCTGCTAAAAGTCGGCCCCCAACATACATATATATACACAACATATATATGTATATATGTATACTGTATATACACATATGCATATATGTGTATATATGTACACATACACGTGTATATACACATGTATACACACATATGTGTATATATGTATACTGTATATATGTATATAACACTGTAGCTGTCTTTAGACACACTAGAAGAGTGTTGGGGTCCAGCCTTGACACAGGATCGGAGTTCTCAGCTGGAAGCAGGGATATCTGGAAGGTGCATAATAAACAGACACAGACTACTTTTTAGGTACAAACTAACAGGCAATTTTTCAAGGCTTAACGATTCTCTCTCTCTCTCTCTCTCTCTCTCTCTCTTTCTCTCTCTCTCTCTTGTTCTGGCTCTCTTCTCTTTCTCCCTTGCTTGCAGCTTGAGGCTGCATGCACTCTGCTTTTCTCCTGTGTGCTTTTCTTTTCTCAAACTCCCACACTCCTATATACCTCTGTGTGTTCCCCTGTCACTCTCATACACACACTGTTCACACACACCACACACACACATGCACTCTCTTTTCACTCACATACACTCTCCTCACACTCTCTTCACTCACTCCACACTCACCTCACACACACCTCACACACACCTTATGTGTACTCACTCTCACCTCACCCACCACATTCTCTCTCGCCTTTTTCTTGCCCCAGTCTTTTATTGATACTCCAAAAGCAGGTAGAAAAAAAAAGACATTGTATAATCATTGCAAATTAAATTAAAAAGAATTACCACATCCCACAAAAAATCAAGAATTACAATCGTTCCCCAAAGTTTCAAGCTTCTCCTATTTCCAGACCTGTGGCAAACGTATCATTATTTGAACTTTAACCTTTGACTTATTATACTTCAGAGCTCAGAGCTCCGGGGTCAGCTGCTTGTGTTTTCCTGTGAAGCTTTAATGATAAGTGACGTGGGCAAAGCTGCCAGGCAGGGGCCAGAAAGAATCACGTTAACCCTTAACTCAGTAGTTCCGCTAGCTTTCTGCTTCTGCACATTGCACACAATGACTCTTCTAAGAGTCCCGGTGTTTTGACTCAGTTTTACTAATATACAATTTTATTTATTCTATACTTGCTTATCCAGGAACTGCTGTCAAATGTTGTGCAAAACTTATTTCATAACTTCAATAACTTTTTCCTTTCTCAGGGTCCCAATGTTGGCTCTATTTAATTTTCTAATAATTTCTTCAAACTTTCTTTGCAAGTCAAGCATTAATCTGGAACTACCATTGTGCAGTTATTACATTGTTTCCAAGATGAGAACACACAGCACACACCTGGGCCATTAGGACTGTGCTGTGCCTCAATTTTTAATTGTTTAAGAATCATTACATCAAGGAACATCTAGTTTCACAGAATTCCAGAGCAGAAACAGAAGGGAATAGGAAAGTCAGATATAATAGAATAATTATATACACCAAGGCAACTGAAAAACAGTCATGCACAAATGAAATCTATACAGCCATTGTCCAGGGCTAAGGTTAGGAGAAATGGGAACAAGTGTTTTTCACAAAGAGCTGCCACAGGCTACTGAGATGTCTCCACCCTGGCCTACTGCAGACAGTCCCTTATTTCAGATGGTGGGTCCCCTGGAGGGATGTGTCTCCTGCGTCTTTTTACAAGGAGCTGCTGCAGGCTTCTGAGATGTCTCCATTCTGGCCCCACTGTGGGCAGTCCCTGTCATGGTATGCTGTCCCCAACAGAAGAGTGCATTAGATCCCATTACAGATGGGTTGCTGGGAATTGAATTCAGGACCTCTGGAAGAGCAGACAGTGCTCTTAACTGCTAAGTCATCTCTCCAGCCACTAGGGGGTGCTTCTAACCTGTGCCAGAGGACTTCCTAAGGAAGGGAGGTGATTATACTGAGTGACATCCCTATCCTCACACAATCTTTCAGCCCCTTAGGACTGTCTGTCAGAAAGACCCCAGCTGCCCACTGCAGTACCAGAGTGCAGCATAAGGCAGCAAGGAAGTGGTTCTGGGCCCTTGTGGTGCAGGGGGTCCCAGGCTTTTCCTCACATGTCTACTTCAGTGGCGTTCCCCTGGAGTTATAAGGAAATCATTGTTGAGTCTAGCGCTTGCTCTTCATTTTACCTCCATAAGCTTGGTGTTCTACACAAGCTCAGGGTCAGCGCTTAGTATGAAACCCTGCCACAGACTGTGACTGGACGAGGTGCACATTCTTCTAGGTACATTTCCAAATGTACCTAGATGTCTAGATGTGAAACTTCACAGAATGCTTAAGCACCCACTGTAGATCTGAAATAAAGCATGTATTTTATTTACTGGCAAACAGAGATGTTGTGTAAGCACCCCTACCCCTGTGGCTTGGCTCTGCAACCCTGACTAGAAATGAAGACATGACTGACACCACTCAGACATGTTTGTACAGAAAAGCGGGAGTCAGGAGGTTGTGCATGTGCTATGGAGCCTCACTTACTATCACAACAATCTGAGACCTCAGTGTGTTTTTTAGGTACAGCACTGAGGAGGAGTTAGCTGGTCTCTAGCGGTATCTGTAGAGGCGTGGCCTCTCAGGCAGTAACCATCCAGAAAGACAAAGCTGCAGTTGCTTCATAAAGCGCTGTGGCAGTGATCCCTCTCACATGCTTGCTGGAGGTCTGACCAGCTAGGGCTGGTGTATATCCATGGCCGCATGAGTGTGAGCCAGTGGCTATTTACTGGGGTCATAGCCTGACCTGTCCTGGGAGAAAGGAGAGATGCTGGAGGAGTCAGCCTGGTGTCTAACACCACTAAGACTGTGCTGTGTGTGTCTTCTGGGTTGCCTGTGACTCTGGGCTCTGGTGTGGTGAGCTCCTTAGCCCTCAGAAGACGAGTCAGCAGCATGTACCATGCTGTGTCAGGCTGATGCACCTCAGAGAAAGAGCCCTGAAAACAGGCAGGTAGATACATTCCAGCGTAGACGTTTGAACGGGTGAAATGGATGTTTGGAACTAAAATGGGACGCACCTGAATTTCAACCCCTGAGATTGGTGATTGATGTGTAAAAGTTGTTAAACACTTTCAGTTCTAAGTACAGGCTTAAAACTGTCGCTGTGACTCTATTGTTTATTAATAATGATAATTGATATAATTATTATATAATGCCTATTATTGATAATAATGGTAATTATATAATAATTATTATATAATAACTATTATTATTATCATTATTGACAGGCTTTCACTATGTAGCCCTGGCTGGCCTTAAGCACCCTCATTTTCCTGCAGGCATGAGCCAACGCATCCCACTGCTCTCCCCCACCGCCCTCTGCTGTTTTTTGCTTCCTCTTCCTCCAGCAAGCCATCTTTCTTGCTTCCCTTTATAACGTTATGATCTTTTCTCCCCTCTATCAGTCTTTTAAAAACACTTTTGAACTTCATTTTACCTGCAGGTATATCTGTGCACCACATGCCAATCTGGTGCCCACGAAGGTCAGAAGAGGGTGTGAGGAACTGCAGTTAGAGATGGTTGTGAGGTAGCATGTGGGTGCTTGGCACTGAACCTGGGTTCTCCAGAAGTATAATCAGTTCTTTTCACTACCAAGGCATCTCTCTCCTTTATCACACAGCCAGCCCCCTCACCTTTTGTTTGAGACAGTCTTTTTGCCTAGCTCTGGTTGTCCTGGAACTCACTATGTAGACCAGACTGGCTGATGATTCCACAGAGATCCTCCTGCCTCTGTCTCCCGAGTGCTGGGGTTAAAAGCAGGTGCCGCTACCCCCAGCTCCAGTTAGCCATTTAAATCTTTACTCTTCCTTTGGACTCTCTCCCTCTTATGTTTCCCGCCAGCACAAATAAGATCAGGAACTAACACAGACCTGTGAACACTGCCTGTGTGGGAGCTACACACCAGAAAGCCAGCCGTCTAAGGCTGTAGCATTGCTCCTTCTGTGGCAGAAATCCCCAAATCCATTTTTCCTGCAATTTAATAGTTATGGGAGTACTAAAGACTCACACAGTTTTAATGTTGATAAACTGTTTCAAGCATATTGTGCCATTGTGTTTTATTTTAAAGGACTTTTAAACATTAAGACACACTGATAAGGAATAGATTTGAAAGGCTTCATTTTGTTCTCTAGCGATGTGTAATTTATATTCACAGTGACTTAACATCAAGACATTTAAAGCAAGGAGTTACGTTAAGTAATATGTTCTCCCCTACTCCTTAGATGAGAAATCTTCAAAGCAAGCTCTGCATGAAAGAGTCGTCTTTGCAAGAGATGAAGACTGAGTTAGAGAGTTACAAAGAAACTAATGCCCAGCAGGCGCTACAGATAATGTCCCTGAGAGATGACATCAAGAACCTTCAGGACCTTATTGATTCTCTAATGAAGATTAAGATTTTGAAAAACACAAAATCTCAGAATTTTGGAAGACACAACCAGGATCTAACTGAGCGAGTTATAGACCTAGAGAACCGTCTAAGGTAGTGATATATATATATGTGTATGTGTATGTGTATATATATATATATATATATATATATATATATATATATATATATAAAATCTTTTTGTCATGTATTTTCAAATTGTATATAAGCCCATATTCCTGATCAGATAATTTTATAGAATTTCACTTAATACCTGATACTTTGGGAGTGTGCTGGTTAGATTTGTTTGTTTGTTTGTTTTTTTTTTTCTTTTATTTTCTCTCAATTTGACACAAGTGAAGATAGTTTGGGAAGAACCTCAAATGAGAAAACACCTCCGTCAGCCTGGGCTGTAGGCAGCCTGTGGGGGCATTTTTCTTGATTGATGATTGCTATGGGACAGCACAGGGTCCTGGGTTCTATAAGAAAGCAGGCTGAGCAAGCCATGGGGAACAAGCCAGTAAGCAACATCCCTTCATGCCCTCGGTTTCTGCCTCCAGGTTCCTATCTTGAATTCATTCCTGCCCTGGCTCGCCTCATCGAAAAACTGTGACCTATATGCTAAAGAAACCGTTCCCTTCCCAGGTTAATTTTGGTCAGGTTTTTATCACAGCAACAGAAACCAAACTAAGGCAGAAGGTGAGGGTATGTCTCTGTTGGTAAAGTGTCTGCCTTAACAGCACGAGCCCCTGAAATTTACTCCCCTGCACCAACTCAAACTGTTGAGGGTGGTGGTGTGCGCGTGTGTTTAGCACAGCGATGCTGAGCCAGATGGATTCCTGGGGGGCTTGCTGGCTGGCCCCGAAAACCTGACCTTGTTGAAGATTCTTGGGTCTCAGTGAGAGAACCTGTCTCAACAGAAAGAGATGGAGGGCTTTCGAAGAATGCTATTGTAGGCTGACCTCTGTGTGTTCATGTACACACACCACCGACATCCCCCCCCCCTTTTTCCTAAGCAGTATGATAGCCACCTTAAAGCATAGACACTCTAGTGGTTAGCCAACCATCAGCACCATCTAGTTTTAGAACACTTCCATCACCTCCAATGGAGATTCCGCACCCAGGGAAGCTGTGCTTCTCCGGCAACTGGAAACTACTGATCATCTACTCCCCATAGATGTTCCAATTCTAGACATTCAGTGTGAGTATAACATAAAACATGTGACCTCTTGATTTCTTTTACTTTCCCTTCCCACGGAAAGGATAATATAAACCCCGTTTGTCCCTATTGACGGATCCCACTTGTCTCTATTTTGAGGACCAGGCCTGATTTGAAAAGAGGCCATAATGTACCAGCTTCAGGAATAGACCATAAGTCCCAGACACTAGATCGTAAGCTCTAGGAACAGACCGTAATATCCAGAACAAGCTCATAAAACCCTCTCCCAAAGAACAGCCTGAGAATAACCACAAAATTGGGAAGTATCTTATCTCAGAATGGGATAAGATTTGCTCTGGGCAGCCCTATTTTATCCTGTGGTTGAACATTCATGACATAGGAATGTAGCCTGTGACCGCCTAGCACCCACCCATGGAACTTTCCCCTGGTTCCCTATAAGAAGACCTTCGTGCCTTTATCTGGGGTCGCCATTTCAAAGAATGGTTGACCCCCATATGCTGGTTGTTTCTGCAGAATAAATGCTCTTTGTTTTTGCATACTATGTGAGTCTGGAGTTTTCCTTCAGCAAGTTTTGGATCCTTACAACACAATGTTCTCAGGGTTCCCCTGGACTGTAGCATTAATCTTAGCTCCTCTTACACTGAGCTATGTCTTGGGCATCATGTGCTGTTTAGCCATTTATTTATTGAAGAACATATGGGTTAGTTCTGGGGAGGGGGGCTTTCTGCTTGATGACTTACCCTGCTATAAACATCCTGGTACAGACGTCTATATAACCCTCCCCCTCAGGTATTGTTGGACTAGATAGCAGCTGTTTAAATCTTTGAGGTTACTTGCCTTGTTTGTTTGTGTTGAGATGGGATCTCATTATAGTTCAAGTTGGCCTCACATTCTCTGTCTCCTGGGGTTTGGATTTGTACTGTAAGTCTCCTGCCTCCTGCATGCTGGGATTACATGTATCCACACCCAGCTTCTTTGAATTTTTTTTTAAGGCATTTCCAGACTGCTTTCCAACAGAGGCAGCTGCACCTTTTACATCCTCAAGCAGAGGTAGGTTAGGGTCACAGTGTACTCACATTCTTATTAAGATGAGGAAGTTGGATCTCCTGGAGCCAGAGTTATGGGTGATTGTGAGCCACCCAATGTGGGTGCTGGGAACTGAACCCCATCCTCTGCAAGAGCATTAAGTATAGCCACTGAGCTTCCTCTCAAACTCCGTGGCCCCTTCCCCATTTTATATAGGATCTCACTAGGTAGCCTTGGCTAGCCTGGAAGTTGCTATGTAGACTAGGCTGGTCTTGAAGTTAACAGAGGTCCATCAGCCCATCTTTCATTTTTTTTTTTTTTTTTTTTGTTTTTTTGTTTTTTGTTTTTGTTTTTTGTTTTTTTGGGTTTTTTTTTTTTTTTGTCAACTTGACAGAAACCTAGATGTATCTGGGAAGAAGCAATCTTAATTGAGAAAATACCTCCTTCAGATAGGTCTGTAGGCAAGTCTGTGAGACATTTTCTTAATTGACGGTTGGTGTGGGAGGGCCCAGCCCATATGGGTGGTGCCACACCCCTGGGCCACTGGTCTTGGGGGTCTATAAGAAAGCAAACTGAGCAAGCCATGGAGAGCAAGCCAGTAAGCTGCACTCCTCCAGGGCCTCTGCTTCAAGCCGTCTCTAGGTTCCTACCTTGGTTCCTCCCTGCCTTGTCTTGATGATGCCCTCTGACATGGAAATGTAAGCCAGAAAATCCGTTTCTTCCAAATCTTTTTTGGTTGTAGCCTTTAACACTGCAATGGAAGAGAAATGAGAGATGTTCTCTTCTGACATTTATTATTTCTGTAGGAAAGCAAGCCAACTGACTTCCTGCTCTTTAGCGCTAACTCGAGCCTCTCCTCTTGTTTTTAATTGGTATAGACTTGGCTGTGCTGTGGCTGTATAGTCATCCTGTTTCAGAGCTGCAAACCTTCTTGGATTTTCAATTAATATCTTTGATTTTTATTAGAAATCTAGGGTTATTTTTTCTGATATTGTTTCTGTATCATCCTGTCTCTTGTCTTACAGTGCTGCTCAAGTTATAGGTTTGTTAGATTTTTTTTTTATTTAATTCGGTTATTTAATGTATTTTAAATGTGAAATTAAAAAAAATAGAGCTGGGCGTGGATGGTGCACAGCTTTGATCCCAGTATTTGGGAGAAAGAGGCAGGCAGATCTTTTGGCGTTCAAGGCCATCCAGATCTACAAGATAACTTGATGATGACATTCAAGTGTGTTATACAGAGAAACCATGTCTCAAAAAAAATTATTTTAGTCCTATTAAAAATTGGTTGAGCTGGTTTCATTACATTGTTGACCACTGCTGTCCTACACAGAGAACACCTGCTGCGAAGAGAACTGGCCGAGCGAAAGGCGGAGCTTCTGGAGAAAAGGCGGTCCTGCCCCAGCAGGTTCTCTCCCCATAAGAATCTGAAAGGACCGGAAGATTCCTTGGATATTTTCCCAGTGAAGGTGAGAGTCAGTTTTGACTCTTTCCCAAGGAGAAAAGGGTTCATATTTGGTAGGATGGCAGTCCTCTTGTGAATGGAAGATCCAAAGAAGCATGGTGGACCGGATGACATCGGTACTGCCAGGAGAACTGCAAGGTCTCTGTGATTTTAGAGAAAGATTTGGAGGCGAGGAACTGGGCCATGAGCCAACTATGGGAGGGGTGAAGAGAAAGTGAGAGATCGGACTCATCCGTTTCTTGTTCAGATTGCCTCCTGCTTTTCAATACACCCGGCTTCCAGTCTCTGGATGTAGACCAGACTTGGTGGGTCATTAACTTTGGCCATTGACATCTAGTTCTGTGGATTTTCCAGAAGGAAGTACACTGGAAAGAGAAGGGGAGGAGGCAGACAACTGTCAAGGGGGCTGTGAGCTGCTCAGACCATCACAAGTTATGATGTAAAACAAGGACCTGTGTGACTCAGTTATGTGGGAGATCCCACTGGGAGGGGAAAAAAATACAAGGGCTGAAGAGACGGTCTAGCAGTTAAGAATGCTTGCTGTGCACGCATGGGAACCGGTGTTAGGATTATAACATCCATGTAACAAGCCAGGCGTGGTCCGGCAGGCCTATATCGCCAGCACAGAAAAGGCCAGGTCTTGATGATCTCTGTGGTTTTCTGGCTGCCAGGTTTAGCAGATACCCTTCCTCAAAGGAGTAAAGCAGAGAGTGTTAGCTGGGCACACCTGTCACCTTCTGGCACACAAAGACACAGCCATGCACATCTACACACACACACACACAGAGTCATGCACATCTGTATAAACATTGTAAGGGTAAAGCTTGATTAGATTATATTAACGGCAGGTGTATTGGGAAGCTGCTCTCAGGCAGGTGAGTTCACTGACCCCAAGTACTGAGGTGAAGGAAAGAGGTGAGGGAGACAGAAAGAGAAAAGGGGGTTGCACAGAGAGATTAAGAAGAGGAGGAGACTCTGGGGGAAGGGTGGCCCAGACCCTGGACTGGAAAGTTCGAGGTTGAGGGCAGAGTAGGGACTGAGGGATGCTGGGAGAACCTGGAGGCCAGTTTGGCTCTGATATGTAAAACATGCACCTCAGTCCCTTTCCCAGGTCTAAAACCAAACACCTCTCTCAAAACAAACAAAACAAAAAACAACAACAAAAACAAAAAACCCACCAAAAAATCCCCCCCAAACCAAAAAGAGCCAGTGCACAGGCTCAGCAGATAAAGGCACACTTTGTGACAGTCTGATAAGGGACTCCTGCAGGTTGTCCTCTGATCTCCATATGTATACATGGCACATGCCACCTCCTTCATAACCATAAATAAGATAATTAAACATAATAAAATAATAACTTTTAAAATTCCTTCTGTGCCATGAGCTTGAGTGTTCTGTAGAGTCTGCTCTCAGAACAAGGGCTGTTTCAGTTCCTTCTTCTTGCTGTTAGTGTCTCTTAAGTCAGTGCCTTAGTTCTTTTGTGACTCTAAGGTTTCAAATTAAGGGTCTTTTCACCTGAGGGTGGTGTGTTAATTCTGAATTCACAGTTCATAAGAAGTGACATAGATATTTCCATATTAAGTTTCCAGTGGGAAATTTAATCCTTGTGTTGATACGTTTAGGACAATGATGAAATCTGCAACTTTGAGAGAGACAACATTGTTTACTCTGAAGGACCAATTGATGGGCAAATCGCTGGCGACAAATGTCAACAAGATTTGATCCACAAAGAAAAACTAACATCAGAGTTGGACAGAGCTCCATATTCCTGCAGCTGGGAAACCACAGCTGAGCAATCCCACCACCAGGATTTCCTTGGTCAGTTGGCTACTCTACTGAGTGACAACATCGGCCCCATACTAGCCACAGAAGAAGCAGTGAAAGAGAGGATCCAGGAAATGGGGGCAAACGAACAGTCGTGGAAATGCGTAAGTGTACGCAGAAAAATTATTCTTCCCAGTTTAATTCTCTTTTTCTTTCTTTTTTCTTCTCTCTCTGTCTCAGTATCTCTCTCTCTCTCTTTCTTTTTTGGTTTTTCAAGACAAGGTTTCTCTGGGTAGCCCTTGCTATCCTGGAACTTGCTCTATAGACCAGGCTGGCCTCGAATTCACAGAGATCCTCCTTCTAGGATTAAGGGCATGCACCACTATTGTCTGGCTGAATTTTGTTTTTTAATGTATGTGTTTGTGAGAGTGCACCTAAGTATGTGACTATGCATATGTATGTGTGCTGGTGCATGTGAGGGCCAGAGGTTGACCCTGGGTCTAGGGATCTGCCTGCCTCTAGCACTTGATCGACAGATGTGCACTAAGCTTTTTATATGAGGGATGAGTATTCCAAGTTGGATCCTTATGCTTGCACAGCATCTGAGACCTCTCCCAAGCACCCCAATTTTATTAGTTTAATATGTAGATTTTGATATTAGCCAATTAGTAAGCTCTTTGGCTTCATTTGTCATTTTTTTCAAGACAAGGTTTCTATGTGGAGCCCCAGCTGTCCTGAAACTCACTCTGTAGACCAGGCTGGCCTTGAACTCATAGAGATCTCCCTGCCTCTGCCTCCTGTGTGCTGGGATTAAAGGTGCGTGCCACCACTGCCTGGCTCATTTGTAATTTTTTGACCATTTGTTTTTATTATTTTATTTATGTTTATGTGCATGTATCTATGTAAATATATGCTACTTGTGTGCATGCCTACAGAGGCCAGAGAATGGCCGCAGATCCCCTAGAGATAGCATCACAAATGGTTGTGAGCTGCCTGGTGTGAGCATCTCTGTGACCACCAGGACCAGCAGAGTGATGATCCCAGGGAGGCTGGTGTTGGTTCAAACTTTGAGAATCCAATTCTGATTGGTTGATTTTTTTTTTTTTTTCGAGACAGGGTTTCTCTGTTTAGTCCTGGCTGTCCTGGAACTCACTCTGTAGACCAGGCTGGCCTGGAACTCAGAAATCCTCCTGCCTCTGCCTCCCAAGTGCTGGGATTAAAGGCATGCGCCACCACCACCCGGCATGATTGGTTGATTTTAGGCATATTTAAGCACAGCACAAGTTGGTAAATACATTCCTGGTGATAATTAACCCGGTCCCATGTGCACAAGCTTAAGACGTAGCTACATCAAAACTCTTTGTAAAGTACATGTGGCATCTTCCATAAAGATGGGTTCTATAGATTGACAAGCTCATGATAACGGTCTAGGGGGAGGATCTGATTTGGTCATCTTGGCCACACAGATAGTGCAAAGGTCCCCGGGCTATTAATCACATTGATTCTCACTCTTCTGGTTAGAAAACAGGTTATATACCTCTCCCTTTGAAGAGACAACCCAGTGTGCTTAACATTCCTGGGTCCCCTGCTTGTCTGTGAGCACAGAACCTCTGTGCCTCCCACACCTGACCTGGGTGTTGGGAACTAAGCCCGGATGGTCAGTGAGTACTTTACATGGCAGAGCCGTCTCTCTAGCTTGTCACTGTCATTTTGATTGACTGTTTTTTTATTTCTAAGTGGAAGAAGAAAACAAGTCGTTTTTAACTGTACTGGAGACACTTTAGCTTGGTCAGAGCACGGAGCCCTGCTTTGACCCTGAGCGCCACCATTTGCAAGCTGTGTGTTCTTGGGTAGGTTACTTATGTCCACTGTGTGTTAGTTCCATTTGTAAACTGGACTCAAGAGCTGTCGTTCCTACTTTTTTAGCATGGCTGCAAAGCTTAAACAGGTTAACACATGATAAATGCTTAGTATAGTTCAGTATAAACTCAATAAATATTAACTTAGTATATATTAGCTAGGCATGACACCACATGCATATAATCCAAGGTGAGGGTAAGAGTTCTAGGGCATTATGAGTTCTAAGGGCAGCCTGGGCTACTTAGCCAGTCCCTGTCACAAAGAACAACAACAAAATTGTTACACATCTTTATTTCACACTGAATATATCTTATCCTTGTGTATTACGATATTTTGCTTATTTCTTAAAAATGACAAATATATCCGGATATATGATCTTTAACTATAATACTAGTATTTGGGAAGCTGAGGCAGGAGAAATGCTGTGAGTTCAAGGATTATCCTGGCTAACAGAACAAGCTGTTGTCTCAAAAATCCAAACAGCCGATGCTGTAGAGATGGCTCAGTGATTAAGAGCACTTTCTGCTCTTGCAGGGAACCCAGTTTCAATTTCTAGCACCCACATGGTTGGTAGCTTACAACTATCTGTAACTCCAGTTCCAAGGAATCTGATGCCTCTTCTGGTCTCCTTGGGCACTGGCCATACATGTAGGCAAACGCCCATACAGACAATTAAAAAGTACATATCAAATCTACTCATCTATCCAGTAACTCAGTGTCACAGCAGTATCTATTGAAGTAGAACTTGTACAGAGTTTGAGATAGCAAGGGAGGCAGGAAGGATTGGGAAGTATTTTTTTTAATGTCATATGTTGCAGAAAACAGAAGCCCTGCAGCAGGAGATCCAGACACTTACCAAGAGGCTCGGGCAGCTGTACCACCTCTATGAGGAAGCTGCTGAAGGGTTACCCCAGACTGAAGAGAATTACACTGAACAGAAAAGACCCTTGGGACACCTGGAAGGAAAGACTGCTGTCAACTGCTCTCTGAGGAGCTTAGACGTGGGCAGGAAGAAAGTAAGAGCGTTCCTAAGGCGACCTGTTTCTCTGAGAATGAGCACAGTTTGGGTTGTTTTCTCAGTAGCTTTAACATTACTAAAGCTGCTTATACTAGTTATATATTTTGTGTGTGTGTGTGTGTGTGTGTGTGTGTGTGTGTGAGCATCTTACTATGCAGCCCCGCATGTACTCAAACTCTCAGCTGCCTTACCTCAGCCTCCCCAGTGCTGGGATCACAGGTGTGCACCACATCTGACTTAACACATGTTTTTGAGAATGGCCAAGGGGGAATATGCTTCAAATCCTTGTTGCTTATGATTTTCTTTTAAAAAAAAATCCTCTCTTCTTTTTCTCTATTGTGCATATATTTGATAAGCTTTATCATGGCACTTGTTAATATGAATCTTATTTTTAATAGTTTTTCCTTTGTTTTTAGACAGAGGTTAGTTTAACAATATAATAAAACCCAAGCTAGACTGAAATTCTCAATGTAGCCTAGGATGAATTTATATTTATAGTCCCTCTGTCTCTGTCTCCGTAGTCTAGCTGTGGTTTAGAGATGTGTACCAACTCCCCTGGCTAATACATTCCTTAATTCACTTTTAAGTGAGGATGGTCAGGAAAGGCACTCAATGGAATGGCCCCCTAGTGGTGGGACTCAAGCTACTGCAGATAGATTAGATGAGTATCTGTGAGGGGCCACTGAAGATATTTCTCGATCATTCCTATGTAAACCACTGGCCTCTACTTCCCGATTCCACAGATCCATGAGGAAGAGGCAAACAGAAAGGATAGGAATGGCTAGTTTATTTCCAGGAGTTTCTGGAGTTTTAAGCACTTTTAAAAAATGTTATTTCTATGCTGGTGAAATGAGCCAATTCACAGCAGATTAGAGTATATATACACAGGTTTATTGGGAAACTGCTCTTAGGTGGGAGAGTTCACTGGTCCTAAGGAACCAGGGCGAGGGATGTTCCCATGGGGAGAGACGCGGGAGGGGAAAGGGAAGGAGAGAAAGCACGTGCATAGTGAGAGGGAGAAAAGAGAGAAAGAAGGACGGGAGAGCAAAAATGTTTGGATTATACAGGGAGGAGCCTCTGGGGAAGGGCAGCCGAGCCCCTGGGCTGGAGACTTCAGGGTTGGGGGCGGGGTAAACGAGCTAGAGACTGAGGGATGCTGGGAGAACCTGGAGGCCAGGTCTGCTTTGGTATGCAAAATATGTATTGCAGCTGCTTGTTCCAGGGTCTGAAACCCAGTATTTTTCACTGAATTATGTGCCATGTCCAAACCTATACCACACAGTTCTAGACTGACCATGGCTCAGAGTGCAATGTCACTCACTCACTTACAGTTGACTAAGTTGGTCTCAGCCTCTGTCTATCAGTGTGTGTTTTTGCTGTTTTTCCTTGGCCTGCCAGGAATCAGAATCTTATCATGTGGCCTTGGCTGATCTGGAACTTGCTGTGGAGAGCAAGTTGGTCTCAGACTCAGAGATTCGCCCACTTCTGCCTCCCAAGTTCTGGGACCATTCAGGTTTTTGTTTGTTTGTTTGGTTTTTGTTTGAAGAGGTTTTTTAAAAAAATCAATCAGTCAATCAACCAACCAACCAAACAAACAAGACCCCTCCTTCACTGGGACTAGAGAGATGGCTCAACAGTTTAGAGCACTTGTTGCTCTAGCAGAAGACCTGGATTTGATTCCTAGAACCCACATCATGGCTCATAAGTATCTGGAACAACGGTTTTAGGGGATCCAATGTCCTATTCTGGCCTCCTGAGGTACCAGGCACATACACGAATATAAGCAAAGTACTCATACATAGAAGATTAAATAAATTCCACAAAACAAAACCCTCCATACTATGAAATTATTTTTGTTTTTGAGACAGGGCCTCACTATGTAGTCCTGCAATTTGATACACAAACCAAGCCAGTCTCTGACTCAGACATTTGTCTGCCTCTGTGGCCATAAGAGGCATGTGCCACCATGCCAAGCCACTCTGAAATGACATAAAAAGATGTGCCTCATAGTGTTTAAACTTGAGCTTTGAGGAAGAATGATACCCTGGTCTCAAATAGTATATAAATGCAAAAAGTGTTTTATTCTGCAGAGAAGTCCAGCATGCTGGGGTCTCCCATTACAAGATAGAGAGACAACCAAGTGAGCTCAGTCCAGATTTAAAGTACATTAGGGAATCCCGGGGTAAGTGACCTTTAACTTGCTCCATCTCTAGGGACATTCCAGAACCATTACTGGGGTGTGGGAGCTGGAAACTTGCTGGGGAGGTCCAGAAACTATTCCTGAGGAAGAAGCTGAGAAAGTCTAGAAACTGCTGCTGACACGTTGTCTTTGCCTCAGGCCAGGTGGAGGGGCAGTTTCTGAGGCCTGGACTTGCCTGGATTTGCCCGGTTCTTGGAAACTGAGATTTAGGCCTTGTCTCCTAAACTGCCAATTTGAAGCCTGGCATGGAGTCAGCCTAGCCTCCTCAGAGCAAACCTTCCACATCTTCTCTTGAACAGTAATGATTCATGTCCATGCAAGATATTTAAACAATTTATTAAATTTAAAGAAAACGCAAATAGCAATCCTTTTCTCCATGCCTTTAAAAGGTCTCAGGAAAACAGTAATAATCACCCCATTCCCCTTTCTGCCTCTGTTCTCCCAGGAACCAATTATTTAGGCATGCATCTTTCAGAGATGATGTTGTGGTGCCTTCACTGAAGTAAGTGAACATCGCAACCACTTGAGTCTGGTGACATTTTTTGTTTCTCAGTGCATATAAGAATTGTAATGACATTATATTGTAATCTATTATGTTTTCAATATCTATAACATATATGTCAAAATAAGCCTGTAAAATGTTCTTTAAAAGATAAAATAGACAGCTAGGCAGGCTCATATAAGAAAGGTGAAAACTCACAACATGTGTGGGGTGGTTTGAACGAGAATGGCCCCCACAGGTGCATATAGTTGAATGCTTGTTTCTTAGTTGGTCGAACTGTTTTGGAAAGGATTAGGAGGTGTGGCCTTATGGAGGAGGTGTGTCACTGGGCCTAGACTCAGTCTCTCTCGGCTTCCAACTTGTGAATAAAATAGAGGCTCTTAGCTTCTGTTCTGGTGAAGAGTCTGCCTGCCTGCCTGCCTGCCTGCCTGCCTGCCTGCCTGCCTGCCTGCCTGCCTGCCTGCCTGCCTGCCTGCCTGCCTGCCTGCTGCCATGCTCCCCACCATGATGGTCATGATAACTGACCCTCTGAAACTGTAGGCAAGCCCCCAACTAAATGCTTTCTTTTATAAGTTGCCTTGATCATGAAGTCTCTTTGCAACAATAGAACAGTAACTAAGACAATTTGTATAAATGGAGAAGGAAAACATAAAAGGATATTTTTGTCATCTACAGACAATAAATCACAAATCTTGGTGGAACTCAGCGGTAGAAAACATGCATTGCATGTTTAAAAATCTTGGTTTGATTTCCACCACAGTGGGGATGGGGGAGAGAGCAGAGAGGAGGGAAGAGAAGAGGAAAGGGGAAAGGAGAAGAGGGGAAAAAGGAGGAGAGAGAAGAGGGCATCTAAAAGAAATACATTATTATAAACAGTACAATGAGATAAAATCAGATCTAAAATAGCCAACATTCTCAGAATACCAAGAAAGAAAACTATTGGTCTTAATGAGACACTCCAGCAAGGTGGTAGATAATAAAAATATAAACACATGCGCTGAGAAGCTCAGGTGGTAATGGGCTTGCTTAGCATAAAGGAAGCCCTGGCTTCCATCTCCAGCAACACGTAAACCAGGCACGGCAGCAGATGCTTGCAATTTCACCACTGGAGGCGGAGGCTGGAGACTCAGAAGTTTAGGGCTATCCTGAGGGACAGTTCCAGGGCAGTCAGGAATGCATGGCTAACAAATCTACCTCCAAAACACCAATAAATTCCAAGATTTGAGACAACCAGTGTTTTATAGGAATAGTTTCCTTTGACTGTCTTCTTTGTATACATTTATATTACACACACACACACACACACACACACACACACACACGTTTTTGAGACAGAGTTTCTATATGTAGCTATGTTTTTTTGAGATAGGGTTTTTCTGTGTAGCCTTGGCTGTCCTGAAACTCACTGTATAGACCAGGCTGGCCTCAAATTCAGAGAGATCTGCCTGTTTCTGCTTCCAGAGTGCTAGGATTAAAGGCATGTGCCATTATGACCTGGTATTCTATGAATATCTTAACATAATTAAAATAAGCATAGTTTCCTTTAAATATTTTTATCTAGCTATATTTTTATTATTTTTGTTTAATAGATAATTTAGAAATAATTTCTAGGGAATATATATATTCTATCATGCATATTTTAAATATTCTAGTATGACATTTGCAGTTTCTATTTTTCTATTACAAATTATGCTGAGTATCAAGCTGCATGTGAATCTTTAGCCAACTCCTTAACACATTTTAATACTTTCCCAGAAAAGATGGACATATCTATGCTAACACGTATTTGATTTTCCTGGTTATTTTATTAGTTTATATTTATGCTGGAAGATACTTTATTTATGTAATTTTCATTAAACCTCACCCAGAACAACATCTTAAAGTACAGTTTTCAATTTCAACATTGTTAATTTCTACAAAGGAAAACTCCAGGACCCGGACTGCCCACACAGATAAACACAGCAAGGTCAAACAGTTCGAGATGTTAGTGGATCTTGAGCAGAATTCCAAGATGGCTGCAGCCCCAAGAATGGAGGAGAAAATTCGGAGACTTCAGAAGCAGCTAAGTGATTTGAAATTGTCAAATAAAAACATGAAGACTCAACTGACAAGAATAAGTGTCCTTAAAGTAAGTGCAGGGGCTGGGTTTTCAAATGCTCGCCCTGTGCTTTGGGGGTCTCCTGTTTTCATGCGTGTCTCTTAGTGAGCTTTTATACTTCTTTTTTGGCTAGTTGATTATAGAGTAAAGTGTGGTTTGCAGAATAAAGTGCAGGTACTCCTGAGGGACCAGGGTAGGTCAAAGGGACTCCTGCGGTGGGAAAGAGCCAGGTTAATAGTGTTGAGTTAAAAGAACCAAACTAAGAGTGGAAAGCTAAAAGATTCACTCAGTTTGGCCACAATGTGAAGGACAAAGAGATCTAGTGACTGCCCTCACCCCAAGTCCATCTTTGGGGTCTTGAAGTGAGATTACAGTTTAAATAGAGTTCAAATATGCATATTTAATGTGCACATTCCTGGACAAGGCGCAGTCCTCTCCACTGTGGACCCATTGTTGTCTGGGTCTCAGGCTCATTGTTCTGACAAGTTGTTAGAATTCTATAAACTTTCCTCCTAGAAGACAGAGTTCCCCTCCGCCTGGTGACTCTTCCTTCACCCAGCATGAGATTCCTGTGGAAATCCTCATTTCTTTGGAATCATTGTTGGGATAGTCTCATAGTCAAATTGAGAGACACAGTGTCTCTTTAGAACATCTACATTTCTTCTAGGTCATTTACTGTGCTGTGGCATACGGGCACACCCACCCATCCCCCCACAGACACATGGATGCACACATATATGCATGCACACACGCATGCACACACATGAACACACACATGTGCATATATGTACTAGAAATGTCTAAAATCTGTAATCTTAAAATGATTTTGTATACATGCAAAATAATATTAAAGCCCATAAGACAGTGGTTTTTGTCCTTACGAATACAGTTCCTCATGTTGTAGTGACCCCAACCATAAAATTATTTTAATTGCTACTTCATAACCATAATTTTGCTACTCTTACAAATTGTAATGTATGTGTCTTTCGGTGGTCTTCGTTGACACCTGTGAAAGTGTGATTTGACCCTCAAAGGTTTTTTTTTTGTTTTTTTGTTTTTTTTTTTTTTTCTGGTTTTTTGAGACAGGTTTTCTCTGTATAGCCCTGGGTGTCCTGGAACTCACTCTGTGTGGCCTCAAACTCAGAAATCCACCTGCCTCTGCCTCCCAAGTGCTGGGATTAAAGCCCCAAAGGGGTCATGACCCACAGGTTGAGAACCACTGCTACAGGATCATAACTTGGGTGAGGGTGGAGCCACCAGATAAAATGTTGTTTCTCCTGTTGCAGCCCAAGCATAGCTCACTACTTCTCAAACATGACTAGTATTCAAAGTGTCACAACTAGAAACCATTTGCTTTTTGTTTTATGATTTAAAGATTTATTTATATGTATTTTTATTTTATGTGCATGTACCTACATGACTTTATGTGTACCACATGTATCCAAATGCCCACAGAGGCCAGAAGAGGGCATCCCAAGATGCCCTTGGAACCAGAGTTAAAGGAGATTGTAAGCTTTGTAACGTGGGTTATAGGAACCAAACCCAGGTCTTCTGCAAGAGATGTAAGCACTCCCAAGGGCTGCGCCATCTCTCCAGCCCTTCTTTTGGCTTTACTGAATGAAATGTTTGAGAAAGGAGCTCACCCAATAGCTCAGGCTGGTTTGGAACTTCTGATCTTCCTGCCTCAGCTTATAAATTGCTGAGGTCACAAGTAAGCACACTCGGCTTTTACTATAGTATTTTATTGGATCAATAGATTTTTTTATTTTTTTATTTTTTGCTGTTTTTGGGGGCTTCTAGCTTCTTGAGCTATACTATTTCAAGAGTTAGTTGCATCTAAAGTCAAACATGCACTAAATAATTGACCATCTAGTATGCAGTTCAGTTTATCAATATTTTTCTACTGCAAAATCAGTTATTTTCTGTATTGATATTTAATGTAGAGTATAATATCATTGAGAACATAGAAAATGTGTGAAGCCTCTTATGTCTAGAATATAAAATTGCTAGGATAAAGTAGGTTATTAATGAATATTTTAGTAAAGAAATATTCTCTTAATCTAGAAACTGATAACTGGGCAGTGGTGGCCCATGCCTTTAATCCCAGCACTTGGGAGGCAGAGGCAGGTGGATTTCTGAGTTCAAGGCCAGCCTGGTCTACAGAGTGAGTTCCAGGACAGCCAGGGCTATACAGAGAAACCCTGTCTCGAACCACCCCCCCCCCAAAAAAAAAATCAGAAACAAATGAGGGTTTTACCCATGCATTTTTAAAAATAATTTATTTTTTATTTTATGTACATTGGTGTTTTACCTGCTGTATATCTCTGTGAGGGTGTCAGATCTTGAAGTTACAGACAGTTGTGAGCTGCCGTGTGTTTGCTTGGGAATTAAACCCTGGTCTTCTGGAAGAGCAGGCAGTGCTTTTAACTGCTGAGCCATCTCTCCAGTCCTAGATTGATTCTTTTTTCTGTTTGGTTGGTTGGTTTTTTAGGGGGTTGTTTCTTGTTTTCATTTGTTTGTTTTCAAAACAACGTTTCTCTGGGTAGAGCTGGCTGTCCTGGAACTTGCTCTGTATTCCAGGCTGGCCTCGAACTCACAGAAATCTGCCTGCCTTTGCCTTCTGAGTGCTGGGATTAAAAGCACCACCTCCCAGTTCCCATTTTTTGTTTTGTTTTGTTTTGTTAAGTCTTGTGAGCCAGGAGTTACATCCCAAGTATTTAATCCCAGCACTAGGAGATAGAGGGAAGAGGATCTCTATAAACTCAAGGCCATCCTGGTCTACATACCAACTCTATAAACTCAAGGCCATCCTGGTCTACATACCAACTCTATAAATTCAAGGCTATCCTGGTCTACATACCAAGTTCCAGACCAGTCAGGGCTACAAAGTAAGACCCTGCCTCAAAACGAAGAAAGATGAGTTGTCTTGTCTGTTATTTCTAGAAAATCTAAGTATTTTTTCTCCCTTCTTTCCCTTACGTTTTTCCCTTACACAGGACAGAACAATCGAGCGGCTCAGGCAATCTGTAGCAAAAGTTGAAACTGTGAAAGAGAAGACAGCAGCCAAAACAGACAACTTGAAAACCCCCTCAGATCCTGCAGAGCCGGCAGCAAGACCAGACAAGGAGAGGGCCCACCAGGTGCCAGCCCGGAGTCTTCCAGAGCCTTCCACAGTCAGGGGTGTGCTGAAAGGGGTCTCAGGACGAGAGCAAGAGGTCTCTTTCTTATGGCTGCTAAAAACTAATTTCATTGACATGATCAACACTCATCTCAACTTAGACGTTACCTAACTTTGACAAAAAGGGATTTATTGCCTAATGGCATTGTAGATGGTCTGAACTACTGAGCCTCTCAGAAATGTAGATGTGTCCCTGGACTCCAGTAGCAGCACCTAAGATCCGACAAGGCCTTTTTCCTTCTCTTCTTGGTTTCTGTGTGACATCTTGTCTATTTCGATAGCAGCTATTTTTCCCATGTGACAGGAAACATGGCCGCTGAGAAGCAGGTCGTTTTACGTTTAGGTCCTGCGACAGGAGCCATAACCCCAAGAGAAGTTGTTCTGAGTCTGGGTTGGGTCAAGTGCATCTCCATGTAAATCCAATCTGGCTAGAACCGGGATATATGCTTATTTTAGCTTAGGTTTGTGTTCACAACCTCTAACCAGGATGGTTGAAACATGTAAGATAGGAAGCTGTGTTTTATGTTCTCTATCGAAGTCCCTGGGCTAGCACACCCAAACATGCTAGGATTTTCCATTTTAAGATAAAACTCATGGCTGTCACCTCAAAGGAGACACAACATATTCTGAAGGCAAACACAAGTGACCGTGGTTTAGTGATGATTTAATCTACTCCAAATACCATGTTCCAATGTGCTAGCAATTTCATGAAGTTTTTATAGTAACAGAACAAAGAACATTATAAATCAAAGACACATTTATTATTATTATTATTATTATTTATTAAATTACTGTTTGTTTTGAGACAGTGTCTCACTATATAACCTTAGTTGGCCTTAGCTCTCTATGTAGACAAGACTTATCAGCTTTGACCTATCAGAGATCTTCCTGCCTCTGCCTCCCAAGTGTTGGGATTAAAGGTGTTGTGTTTTATAAAAAGATAAGGAGAGAAGGAATATGCTTGGTGGATGTGTAGTCATGTGTGGGGGAAGAGGGTACCTCTGTGGGCCCATGCTGAGGCATTCCTTCCCGTGAGGGACCAGACACATAATAGTATAGTACAGAATAGTTTATTTGGGGCACGGGGAAGGTAGTTGAGAGGGTAATAGAGACAGAGAAAGGCTGAAAGAGAGTAGAGGAGGAGAGGCCAACCATGAGCACATGGAGAGAGGGGGGAAGGGAATGGAAAGAGAGGTGGGTAAGGAGTGGGAGTAAGAACAGGAGAGCAAAAGAGAGAGGAGGGAGCAAGCAGCCCCTTTTATAGTGAGCCAGGCACACCTGGCTGTTGCCAGGTAACTCTGGGCGGAGCCTAGACAAAATGCCAACAAAAGGTATGTGCCACTTGCCTGCCAAGATATTTTAAAAATTATTTATATTTATTTATGTTCATATGTGTGTATGTTTTGCATATATATGTGTGTGTGTGTGTGTGTGTGTGTGTGTATGTGTGTGTGTGTGTGTACGTACCTGTTGCCTTTGGAGGCCAGAAGTGAGTAGCAGATTCTCTGGAACTAGAGCTACAGATAGTTGTGGATGTTGGGAATTGAACCTGGGTCCTCTGGAAGAGGAGACAGATAGGGCTCTTAACCACTGCTTCATCCCTGTAGTCTATCTATCTATCTATCTATCTATCTATCTATCTATCTATCTATCTATCTAATGAGTGTTTTTCGTACATATATGTCTGCATGCCACATGTGTGCCTGATGCCTGAGGAAGCCAGAAGGTGTCAGATCCCCTGGTACTAGAGTCTCACAGGTTGTTGTGAATTGCCATGTGGGTGCTTGCAAACAAGAGCAGCCGGAGCTCTGAACACTGAGCCGTTCCTCCAGCCCCCACAGTTAAGATACTTTGGTACATGTTGATGTTTGTTCTGTTGCTATGTATTGTAATGCTAAATTCTATACCCAAAGGTCTCAATAACCATAGTCTAGTCACTCGAGTGACTTCTCAAATTTACAAGCTTTTGATGTGCAAACCTTGCTCCTTGATTTAAAACTATCGGTTAAGTAAAATTGCTTATAGCCAATTACTGGAGGTGATTAGAGGTAGGTGGGTTTTCAGTGACCTGGTTGGGGGTGGAGAAGTGGATTAGTTAGGAGAGACTAGGGAGGAGAAGGAGGAAGAACGAGAGGAGGAGAGAAGAAGCTGCCATGAAGAGAGATGGACCATGAGCACGTGGCCAGGAGAAACAGCAAGTATCTGGGGTACACTGCTGGCCAGGCCAGCAGTTAGAGGAGCGGATTAAGGGTGGCCCTCTAGTAATTCTCAATGCCAAATAAAATAACCATAGTCTGAGTCTCATTTATTTGTAAGCTAGTCAGGGTAGCTAAACAGGGTAGTTAAAGTTCTACAACAGGTATGTGTTTCAGGTAGGCGTGCTGTACAGTGAAGTTGGAAATCGCTGCTTTTGGTCTCAGATGCTATCTGATGACACTCTGAGCCTCTGCATCAGTGGAAGCAAGGGGCCTGTTTGTACATTCTAAAAGAATTCCCCTAATAATCATAAGGTCGCACATAAAGGTGGACAAAAAATGTCAAGAGGACAAGATAGCTAAGGATAATTTGATCCTGCACCTGCAACAGTCTGCCTCGGATAATGTTTAACATAGGTGTGGCTTTTTTTTTTTTTTTTCCTGAGAGTTTCAGTTAACATCACTTTATAAAGCAAAACTTAGCCAGGAAGTGGTGGCACACACCTTTAATCCCAGCACTTGGGAGGCAGAAGCAGGTGGATTTCTGAGTTCGAGGCCAGACTGGTCTTACAGAGTGAGTTCCAGGACAGTCAGGGCTACACAGAAAAACCCTGTCTCAAAAGAAAGAAAAAAAAAAGATAAAGCAAACCATATAAACACATTTTTGGTAATACTGGGAATCAAACTCAGGGCCTTGCTGATAATTGGGGGTGATTAAGGATACATCCTGTTTTCATAGTAGTTGCTTAAGTAATCAGAAATTGACCCACGGCTGTAGAAAGCGCTGGCACAAAGCCACATCGTCATCCTCTCTTTCCTGTTTTCTCTTGTCTGCGCATGTGTTTTCTAGCTAGCTTTTGCTCCTGCATGTCCCCTTCAGTCACATCTCTCCTCCTCAGCCATGCTGCTTCATGCTTCGTTTCTGAGGCGATTTCCTGCAGCTACTGCTTGGTTTCAGCCGTCCTTACCCGAGAGGCACTTTGATCGTAGTCTTTAGCCAATTCTCTCCTGAATACATTTCCATCTTAAAATATCCTCTCCACATCTGAAAATTCTTAGTTGATAATTTCATTTCTGCTAAAGTGCTGCATTCAAACATGGCTACCATGTTTCATGGGTGTTTTGTTGTGTGTGCACGCATGCATGTGTATATGTGTGTGCACATATACTTGTGTGTATTTGAGTGCGTGTATGTTTGTACTTGTATGTATATGTGTGTGTATGTGTTTGTATTGGGGTGCATTTTATCACCTGAACAGGCCAGATGCTACCGACTTTCCATTTCTGTCCTAAAGTAGTTCCATGTAACTTACCATCTGTCTATCACTTTATATTTTTAAAGGATTTACTTATTCTTAATCACGTGTATGTCTGTGAGCATATGCTGTGTATGTATGGTACTCTCAGAGGCCAGAGTCACCTATCAGTCACAGATGGTTGTGAGCTCCCTGGCATGTACGCTGGGACTTGAACTCTGGTCCTCTGGAAGAGGAATATGTGCTCTTCACCGCTGGGCAGCCTCTCCATTCCCTGTCTACATTAAAGTCCTTGTGGTTGCCCAGCTCTCTCTGTATTTCTGGTTCAGAGCATTTCCACATTTCCACTAGGATATATGATTATTTTAGCTGAACACTGCCCTCTTCTGTTTTCAAAACAAGGGTGCTTTTAACCTTTCTTGTTTTTGAGGTGTACTACTGCAGGGCCTTGTAGATGCTGCTACAGCACACTGCCTCTAATCTCTAAGCTCAGTCCTTAAACTTTCCCTCCCGAGACAGGGTCTCACTTAGTTGTCAGAGCTGGCCTTGAACTCCTTCTGTAGCCCAGGCAGGCCTTGAACTGTGGCTGCTATTACAGGTGCAAGTGTTTTCTCGACAAGTCTTTATTTGGAAGTGGAGGGTATATATGACATTTCCTTTTGCAACACTCTTTTTTTTTTTTATATACTCCCTCAGTTTCATCATTCCTCTTTTCTGCTAGCCACCTCTCCCTTGCAAGCACTCTGCAGCCTCCCCTCAGACACCTTGCCTTCTAGAGTTGCTATTACTGGTCTCATATGCTTTAAAGCCACTCTCTTTGCATTTCCCACGGGTCAGTGTGCTGATCCTGCAGGTCTCAGGCTTATTGCTGGCATTGTGTCTGTGTCCCACACCAGTGGATATCGAGTTTGCCGCCCTCTGGTGCTGCCTCTGTCAGCTTGGGATATCCGTGTCCCCCCTCATGTGCATAGCGAAAGCTGTAGTTTTCTTTCAGTTGCCTTTGTGACTGTTTTCTTCTTTGCTGTCCTTGCTGATCTCTTTGGCCTTGGATGGACTGAGAAATACGCATTGAGGACAGCTATTATCATTAAGCAAATTAGTAGTTCAAAAAGCAGTTTATTAACCCAGTGGCACATGGTGACAGTCCCTAGTTTGGGAGACTGAGGCTCGTGAGTCCCTCCAGCCCAGGAATTATAAGGCTAGGTTGAGTAACAGAATACATACAAAAAGTATGTTGGCAAGACAGCTCAGTGGATAAAGGTGCTTGCTGCTAACCCTGCCAACCTGTGTTCAATCCCTGGGACACACATGGTTGAAGGACAGATGGCTCCTGAAAGATGCCCTCTGGTGGCTGGAGAGATGGCTCAGTGGTTAAGAGCACTGACTGGTCTTCAGGGGTCCTAAGTTCAATTCCCAGCAACCACATGGTGGCTCATAACCATCTGTAATGGGATCCTGTGCCCTCTTCTGGTGTGTCTGAAGGCAGCTACGCTATATTCATATACATTAAGTAAGTAAGTAAGTAAATAAATAAATAGGATGCATGCATGTACAAACAATACAAAAAAGTAATTACATTATGAGCAAAATATAACAAGTAGTAATAAAATCGGGAAAAAATGAGAAAATGCACAAGAAATTTTAAAGAATTCTTGAAATAGAAAGGATTTTTCTACCTTGAAAATACCACTTTGCCCAGGCATGGAGTGAAGCCTGGTTGTAATTTCAGTGCTTGGGAGACTGGAGGAAGAAGGTGGGTTCAAGGCTAGCTTAGCTGCACAGCAAGACCCTTTACTACCCCCTAAGATATATTGTATTAAGGAAATGTTTTGTAAAACTAAATTTCGGAGTATACTAATTTCATCATAGAAGATGAGTGGGAGACTGACTCAGCAATCATATACTGATTTGTGTGGTGACTCTTTACAGCTTGCCGACTTTCGGGAAACCATTATGAAGATGTTGGGATTTAACATGAAAACAGCGGACAAGGATGTCATTAATCAGCTGAAGCTTGTTGTCCAAATTTATGAAATTTCTAAAAGATCGAAGACTGCTTCTCACTGTGAGCCTGGACCAGCCAAGTAAGCAAGTTCTGCCTCTACATGATGCTAAGAAGTTATATACAGTGTTTCCTGCAGCACTCAGAATATAGCTACAGTGTGAATAAAATTGGGAAGTTTCATCTAAAATCTCTTCTCTCCTGTGCTTGGTATTTACCTTCACTTTGGGATGATCTATTATTTCTGGCTTAGTCTGGCTTAGTCACTTGAGATATATGACACTTATCCAATTACTTTTACTGACTGCATTTCAAGTAGCATATGAACCATAAACATATAATTAGCTGTAACATTTATAATTATAGTCAATAGCCCATGTCTTGAATGAGTGATTTACTGGATAAACAACCCTCCTTAGTGCCTGGGGCCCCGTTCTGGTCTTTTGGAATTTGGAGCTGAGGTGGAGCACAGAGTTGATAGAAGCCAATGCTCTCTAAGGCACTGGGGGCTAGAAGCTGATGGCTTCTGAAAACTTAACACTATCTTGCTTATTCTGTGGCTGAAAACTGCTGACTTCTTTTCTCTTTTAACTCTGCTTAAATAAGCACTGGGGAAACTTAGCACTTTGTGCTTAAATAAATGCTGAAGGAACTTAACTCTTTATTGTTCTGTGCTTCAATGAGCACTAAAAATCTTGACTCTTAATGCTCAAATAAACACTGGGAAATTACAAAAAGGATTTATTGCTAATATAATGAACTATTATTGCTAATATAATGAACTAATGAAGCCTCTCATTGGCCAGGCAAGAGGCTCAAAGCTCGTTAACTCTCTTGGAACCAGAAAGAAAAGAAAGGAAAGGAAAGAAGTCACTCACACAGAGAACACACACACACACACACACACACACACACACACACACACACACACTGGGTGAAGTGGAAAATGGCTACACAAGCTTTCTTTATTGCTGTCAGCCATTTTATAGCATTTTAGACAAAAAGTTCTCTATGTAAGAAAGAATTACCTCATAGATAAAATGTTACGTAAAAGGGGAGTTACAGGAAGGTATCAATAACAAGTTCAAAGCAGTGTTTCTTTCAGTAAGCTTATACGTTCAAAGCAATGGTTTTTACAAGGCCTTGCCTTATCATGTGCACACCTGTGGCTTCATCCTTAGAACTGAATGTTTTTCCTTGAACACAAATTTGTTCCAAGCCTATATCTCTTTTTAATGTAATTATGAAAGCTCATTGTATTTGTTATTATGCGGCATTTAATGACTATGAGGAGTTGACACATTCTGTTCTCTTTTTTTTTTTAAGATTTATTTATTTATTTAATGTATGTGAGTACACTGTGCTGTCCTCAGACACACCAGAAGAGGGCATCAGATCCCATTACAGATGGTTGTGAGCCACCATGTGGTTACTGAGAATTGAACTCAGGACCTCTGGAAGAGCAGTCAGTGCTCTTAACCACTGAGCCATCTCTCCAGCCCTACATTCTATTCTTGACTCTAACTTTATTACATCTTCTAGCAAAGCAAATAAAACCATTTTAAAACTTCCTAAAATTATTTAAATCAAATCAGGAATTCTATGAAATCATGAATTCATCTAAACAGTATTAATTCATGAGCGTTCATCTTTCTGTTGATCTGCAGGAAGTCTGCTCAATAGGGCAGGCTAATGCCCAGGAATCCTTAGGGTATGTAATAGTGACAGGAAAGGCACATCAGCTGCAAGAAGCAATCCTGGAATGAAGTCTCTGGGGGCCTTGCCTCTCAGAGCTCACCCATTGCATACCATGCAAAAACAGTGGGCCACCCCCACGAAGGTCACCTGCTAGCCTTAATCTTTCCTAGATGGCTCCTGACACCTGTAAAGTTACACTGTGCTAGTTCAGTTTATCTATCTTATTTTCTTAATCATATATATATATATATATATATATATATATATATATGCCTAATCTCAAATATGACCTGTCAAAGGGTTGGAAGGTCACTGAAAATTCTTGTCAATAGAATGGGTAATAAACTATATTGTGGTTATTGTCCTAGTACCTAATATTTATTTTAATTCAATTAAATTAAGTGTTTTAATTAATTAATTTAATAAATATTTAATATTTAATTAGGCTCACTTTCCACTTTATAATAACTTCGTTTAAATTTGTGTTTTGAGAGAGGGTTTTACTCTGTAGCGCAGGCTGGCTTCATTGCCTTTCCAATTTCTAGACTTTAGAAACTGACTCTAGAATCTAGATGTTTCTTCCTTTTCGTATAGTGTGTGTATGTGTCTGTGTGTCTGTGTGTGTATGTGTGTGTGTTTGAGACAGGTACAAGCTAAGGAGCTCAGACTGGCCTCAAAGTCATGATCACATACCCTGAGTGCTAGGATCATGGACTGTACCGCTATGCCTATGTTGTGTGTAGCTTTTGCTACCCTGCCTTAACTCTGGGAATGGGCCACGACACCAGACCCTGCCCACAGAATATTGGATCAGTGGATGAAACACACATGCACACCAGTTAATCTTAAAATACCTTTGCTAACTCAATGACTGGGCACTACTAAACCTCCCCTGCCACCCCAGGCATGATTGGATAGAATGGCCATTGGTCACTCCAGCTGAAAACTCATGTTGCCGGTTGGCTTTATCTCCTGCAGCTGCTGCTTCTTCTCTCTCCTAGCTCTCTCAATTCTGCCTGTGTCCTCTCATGCAACTCTTAAGTGTCCTACCCTGTCCTCAGTCATTGGTCACTGTTGTCCTTATTGATGGATCAAGAACCAGCTGGGGAACAAGACCATAGCATCAGAACCAACCCCTATATTCTACCCTTTCTGTCTAAAAAACAAAACAAAACAAAAAAACCCTCTTTTCCCAGACATAAATTGAGCAAAACCATAATAATCATGTAAATTACAAAGCATGATGTACAATTAACATCCAGTTCATCATATTTGTCAGCTAGATAAAGTACTCTAACACCATTCCTAACTTAAAGAATTATGATTCTACCCCTGGATTACGTTTAGACTTTAGCTAGCAATGCCATCTGAAGTCCATGTCTTCTACTCTAAAACCTCTCAGTGTTAAACAACTTGAGTTTGATTATGAGACTATAATGAGTCTTCAACTCCGTCAGAAATCTGAGAATGACCTAAACATTAGATGGGCATATAGGAGCAGTAAACACAGCTTCTCAGACTTAACAATTGTAGAGACAGCTGGCTACCTGCACAGCTCACTCATTTCTTATAACGTTGGAGCGTCTGTCTTCAGCATTTTGGCCCAGAATCATGATAGACCTTTGCAAAGCAGGATTATGCAGGACTGTTTACCCTGTCTTGACAGAGCTCTCAGCTTCCACATAGCGTGTCCTTTTCCCAGAAGGTATTTTGTCTGCAGATGAAATAGGCAATTTCTACTCCATGGCTACTTTGCCATGATAAATGATGGAAGATGGAAGAACCACGTTGCCTGGAGAAATAACAGGTAGCAAGAGATCTTGTAGCTGGGGAATAGAGTAATACAGTGGTAGATCT
Organism: Arvicanthis niloticus; assembly: GCF_011762505.2. Classification (NCBI taxonomy): domain Eukaryota; kingdom Metazoa; phylum Chordata; class Mammalia; order Rodentia; family Muridae; genus Arvicanthis; species Arvicanthis niloticus. Next base: position 39,917,152 of record NC_133430.1, read on the forward strand.
GCCCAATCTAGATATGCTGTTTATAGATATTATAACTCAATTGTATGTTTTTGCATGGGCCTATTGGGGTTGGAGATTTACTGCAACAAATTGGCGCCCATTGTATTGTTTAGAACCCAACTAACTGAGATAAAAGTCCACTGCCATGATCCTCATCCCCAAATAAATGTCTGGAGCAGTGATCTAAGGCTGCAGCAGTGTGTGGATTGAAAGCTGACTCTGAGGGGGTCTACAGAAAGCTGCAGAGAGGCTCCTTCCCCAAGCCCCGTGCAGACAGCTACAACCAGGGGCAGCATCCCAGCCCAGAGCTGGGACTTGGGCAGTGCTGGTGTCAGATTCACTGAGCCTAGGGATGGACAGGGGACCCTGGAGTGCAACTGCCTTTGAGGTAGTTTTCTGGCAGAGACAGATCTGGGCATCTATGTCCAAAGGAGACTTTCCGTGCTCATTCTCCCATATCCCCCTCATCTACACAAGACAGAGGACAGCCAGACCAGGTCTCCTGACTGTTTGCACTGCAGGCTGCCTGAGATCAGTGCACATGCAGCCAGTTGCAACCCAAACAAAAGACAGAGAGCTGGCTCTAAGCACAGAAGCCTCAGGTCTTTCTACAGTCAGCCTCTCCCTGTGAATAAAAGAATCTGAGAGGACTGCAGCATCCTGAATTAAACAGCAGAGGGAGACAAAGGGACAAAAAAGCTCTGGATCAGGTAAGAAATTTTATATATATGATATAGAAATTATATATATATATATGATACTTAAAGATGTATATATATGAGATACTTAAAGATGAGAAACACAATAAATACAATACCTTTTGTGCTTTATGGAATGATATTTTGAACTGTTCGACGGGAATAGATTTAAAGGAAATAGCCGCCTTGTCATTTGCCATTACTGCAATATTTATTCTTTTGATTTACATGTCTTCTAAAAAAATACAGTGCCCTAGATAAAAAATTACGTGCCTAAGAAAAGGCATTAGAAAAAACACTAGAATGAAAGGTTCAGGAAAGTGTAGATCATAATAAGCGACAGAAAGAGGAGACTAATGGTTGGAGACAGGAGATTGAAGAGATGCTAGAAAAAATAGCAGAAGTTCATAGATGAGACTGAGCAACAGAGAGCTAAGCTTTAGACTTAGCAACACAGCCTAGAGGGAACACTGGAGCCAAAGGTTCAGGATTCTATAGGTCAAGATAAAGCAACAGAAAGAGGAGAATAAAGGTTGGAGACAGGAGCTGAGAAAGATGCTAGAAAAAGAAGGATTCGTTGATCAGACTGAACAGCAAGGAGATAGAGATAAAAATTGGAAGCAGAGTATAGGGATAGTTCACTAAAGCTAGTAAATCAAAGTAAGGTAGATGCTACAAAATCAGAATTACAACAAAAGGAAAGTTTTAAAATGTGGAAGCCAGAGTTGGAGAGATGGCTCAGTGGTTAGGAGCATTGGCTGCTCTTCCAGAGGTCCTGAGTTCAATTCCCAGCAACCACATGGTGGCTCACATCCATCTGTAATGGGACCTGATGCCCTCTTCTGGTGTGTCTAAAGCCAGCTACAGTGTACTCATATAAATAAAAGAAATCTTCTTTAAAAACATGGAGGCAGAACCTTGAACAGAGAATACAGGAACTCAAGGAACAGGAGGAGTGACGAAAGGAGAAACATGAAGTATGGGCACAGATCGTAAGGGAGGAATTTAAATTTTCAGTTAAGGAAAATACTCAGGTAGCGACAGAAGATAAAATTAGAGAAAGACAACCAAAGGTTATTAGAAAACAAATTTTAGTTTATCCAGTTGGTATACAACAAAAACCTCCAGAAGATGATCACCCACAGGGGTGTCAGGAACTTGACCTGCAACCTGTGGATGTGTTAGAACTGAGAAAATTTAAGGAAAATGTCATTGGTTTTGGAATGCATTTGCCATTTATAAAACAAATCCTGACTTCTTGGGCTACTAAAAATAGAATAATCCCTCAAGACTGGAAGGATATGTCAAAAGCAATACTAGAACCTGTGTCACATTTACAATGGTTCTCATGGAGGAGGAAGAAGATGGAGGAAGAGGTAGAAGGAAGATGGAGCAGAACGACCTGGAAGCCACACATAGCAAGGCCTCTCATAGATGGGAAATGGGCTAGTGTAGTGGTGAATCTGCCCCATCTAGATGTGCAGCTTGTAAATATTATAACTGAACTGTGTGTTTTTGCATGGGCCTATTGGGGTTGGAGACTTACCAAAACATGTGTACCTTGCTCACATTGTTGACTCATGATCTTCCTTCATTTTTAGCATTTTTTAAGATTTATTTTTACTTTTATGAGTGTTTTGCTCATGTGCACTATGTTTGTCATGTGTGTGCAGTGCCTGTGGAGGTCAGAAGACATCAGATCCCCTGACAATGGTGTCAGTAACTTTTATTTGTCTGAGTAATTATTGTCTCAGAGGCTTACTGCTGAATGAGCTCACCCTTTCTAGTTCTTTTTGAACTCCGGCTGGCTGGTTCAGTTCAGCTGTTCTGACTCAACCTCCTCTCCAAGCTGACTGATTCTACCTTGCTTTTCTCAGCTTCTCACTGAATTGCTCTGCTTGAAAAACTGAATTCAGCTGCACTGAACTGCATTGAACTCAACTCAACTCCACTGCATTGCCTAAACGCAACTGAACTGCACTTGCAGAACTGCCTTCCACTCCTGACTTACTCTGCACTGCTCTTAAGTAGCCTCTCTTTCCTGTCTGTCCTCTTCAGAGTTGGGTGTGTTCTATCTCTGACTCATTCTGTCAAATCTTTCTCTTGTTCATCACTTTGTCTGCCCTTCAATTAGACATCACTTTCAAACATGGCTGCTTCCTTCTAAAAACTAACTTTACCTTCACTGTTTGGCATTAAAGGTATGTACAAGCACGTGTCTGTATTCTAGCCAGATAGCATAGACCTAGAGGGTCTTTGGATACCATCCCTTGCCAGAGCAGCCATCTTGCTGGATTAAAATTCCTTTACACACTGGAGTTATATATGGTTGTGATGTAGCTCTGGCTGGCCTGAAACTTGTTATATAAACTAGGCAGGCTTCAAACTCACAGACATCTGCCTGCCTCGTCCTCCTGAATGCTAGGATTAAAGACATGAGTCATCACATCCTTCCTTCCTTTTGAAACCCAGTTTTTGTCATGCAACTATTTCTCTAGTTCTCTTATATGCTTCTATTTCTCATATCAGAGCTCTTGTCATCACATTAGGCACTTGGACATCTAGAATGATGTTCCCCATTTTATTTCTAACTTTTATATTTACAGTGCTGGAGATCAAACTGAGGGCCCTCACACATGCTAGACAAGCACTCTACTTCTGAACTACCTCCCTAGGGTTGACTACCTTATTTAGGTTAACTAACCTTAAGGTTAGTCAGTTAACAACTTTATCCTTTTCCGGCTTTGAACGTAATATAGTCAGGTTCAGTGACTGAACATTTTGTAGTCATTATTTAACATCCACTAAAATTGAACACACGTATGAGCAGGCAATTCCACACCTACACACCACATGTAACAGATGCGTATACATATTCTAAAAAAAAAAGATATTTACTAGACTTTATATGGCTGTGTTCATAATTGTACCGAAGTGTATATTATCCAAATGACCAACCACAGCCTAAGTATGGCACCCAGATCCACCGGTGCAGATCTCCTTTCAGCTGAACAGGGAGGTGTCAACTAGAATGTTGAATTTTCTTAGCAGCCAAAACAGTGGCTCTAGGACCAGAAGTAGAGAGGCAGACAACACGGGTTTGAGGAGGTGGGTCTCCTTAAGAGAGGTAGGAAGATAGTGAGAAACGTGGTATGCTCAGTTCTTGTTGAACAAACAGCTTGGTTCAAGGCTGGAGCTGCTTAGAATCTTAACATTATCTCAAGATTAGACAATAAATGTATCTTGGATCTCTGAGCTCTAAAGACGGGGTTGTGGGCAGCTTCAGTCACTCTGACAAAACACGTTTTGTAATTACCGGAGCTTGTGGTACCAGAAGCACCTGAGCTAGAGTGCACAGCTCTGAGACATATTGTACTCTGCCTCTGGGGTTTCCCAAAATTCTCCTCCTTCATTGTACTCTGGCCTTCACCTCTAAGTGTTCCCTTCCACATGGAGGGACCCTACCCAATGTCCAATGGACATTTAGGTCAGGGCCACCTTCCTGCTCAGAATTTGCTTTCAGGGTGCTACTAAACTTGAGGTCCCGAAGATCCCAACAGTTCAGCAAAGCCAGTTTTATCCCACTTGAACCTGTGCAGGCCTTGCTGCGCTTGTGTGCCTCGTAGAAGGCGTGGCGTTGGCTACAGACCCTGCCTGGACTCCAACCAATCAAGGTGCAGGGGTGGTACCAGGGCGCTGCCGGGCGGGGTTTTGGGCGGGGCAGAGTTGCGTGCCCATTGGTCTTTGTTGCAGCAGGTAGGTGGCTTTCCTGATTTGACACCTGGAGGCTTCTCCCTGTCTCTCAGCTCAGCCAGACTGGGGTCTAAATGCGAGTATCTGGGAAGTTTTCCAGAACTTAGCAGTGCTGGCAACAGCTCTGCACGTGTTCCGGCTCCGCGTGCAAGGTTGCTCTAGGTTGCTATACCTGTACTCAGCTCTGCAAATATTTAAAATGCACAGCTCTAATGCTTTCGCAGTTTCTCACATAAATTAGTTTATATTATATATACTCCATATTTATCTTAATAGTCTTTTGTTGTCGTTGATTTTGAGACAGTGTCTCACAACGTAGTCCTGACCACTCACTATGTAGACCAGGCTGGCCGTGAACTCAGAGATTGTTTGCCATTCAAGTGCTGGTATTAAAGGCTGTGCCATTATGGCAATAATGGCATAATTGCCCGGCTTATTTTTTTAATGTATTTTTTATTTTATGTGTATATGTGAGTGTCTAGATATTTGTTTTTGTTTTGTTTTGTTTTTGTTTTTTCGAGACAGGGTTTCTTCGTGTAGCCCTGGCTGTCCGGAACTCACTCTGTAGACCAGGCTGGCCTCGAACTCAGAAATCCGCCTGCCTCTGCCTCCCAAGTGCTGGGATTAAAGGCGTGCGCCACCACTGCCCGGCTGTGTCTAGATATTTGTGAGTGTGCCATGTATGTGTCTGCTGCCTGTGGAGGCCAGAAAGTGTTGTGTCATCTGGACCTGGACTTACAGGTAACTGGGAACTGCTATGTGGATACTGGGAACTGAACCCTCGTCTTCTGCAGGAGCAGCCAGTACTCATAACCTCCAAGCCATCTCTCCAGACCTCCATCTTTTTCTTTTTAAAGATAAATAGAACAGCTAGGCAAAATTGTGCAGGTTTTTAATCCCAGCACTTGGTAGACAGGCTTAGTTCAAGGTCAGCCTGGTCTACAGAATAAGTTTTAGAACAGCCAAGACTACATAGAAAAGCCCCCGTCTCAAACAAAAACAAAACAAAAATAAAAATATAACCGGGGCAATAAAAATAGGCAAGATTCTTTTTTTAAAAGATATTTCTTGATTTTGTGGGTGTGCATATGTGTGTGTGTGTGTGTGTGTGTATGAGTGTGGGTGTAGCAGTGCTACAGAACACGTGGAGGCCAGAGGACAATTTGCTGAAGTAATTTTTCTCCATTATGTGAGTTTTTTTTTTTTTTTTTTTTTTTTTTTTTTTTTTTTTGGGGGGGGGCGGGGGGGAGGAGGGGAAGGCTTGACAGTAATAATGTTCTTTACTTGCTCAGCCATTGGTCCCTCCTACCGTATTTTAATATAATTTAAATTAGTATCATTTACCAAACCCTTGATGGCTTTCAGTAGTTATTTTGAAATAAACCTGCAAGTTAATATCCCTTCTTGGTAACTTAGCATCCTTATACCCTCTAAACACAGCTGTTAGTAAAGATGATTTTAGAGCGCCGTGAGCAAAAATCTATTAAGGAAACAGAGAAAAAAGGGGCTTTGTTTGCAGGGAAGGGCACATGCAGCAGAATTAACAGAATGACCAGAAACACTGGGATGGGAGTGGGCCAGCCAGATTGAATTAAATATTTTATGTGAGCTGACCATGAACATGAGAAATCAGTCTGCCACTGTTGTACATATACAGAGTTTTAAGGACTGAATTAGATGAAGAGGTTAAAGGTTCTTGCCGTGTCTGGCTCTGCCAAGGCCAATGGAGGCACAGGATGTGAGAGTGCCCTGGGATCCCTTGGAAAAGATAGACTATGACCTTCATCTTACCTTTTGGAATAGGTTATTTTATAAGTGGGTATGAACTGCCAGTACCATCCGTGTGAGCCCACTCTCCATGCAGAATGCCTTACCAACTCTTTGTTGTCTTGGAGCTCCAGTGGATCCTCTGGAGGAGCTTCCTGCTGTGTAGAAACACAGTAAGATTACTCCAATGGTCCTTTATTATACTGCAAGATTTTGTTGTTTTGTTTGACACAGGGTCTCACCATGTAGCCTGGGGTGGCTGGGAATTGGCTATGTTGGCCAACTGGCCTCAAACTCACAGAAATCCATCAACCTCTACCTCACCAGTTTGTGTGTGTGTGTGTGTGTGTGTGTGTGTGTGTGTGTGATGGTTTGTATATATTTGACCCAGGGAGTGGCACTATTAGAAGGTGTGGCCCTGTTGGATTAGGTGTGTCATTGTGGCTGTGGCTATAAGACCCTCATCTTAGCTGCTTGGAAGTCAGTATTCTGCTAGCAGCCTTCAGATAAAGATTTTGAACTCTCAGCTCCTCCTGTACCATGCCTGCCTGGATGCTGCCATGTTCCCACCTTGATTATAATGGACAGAACCCCTGAACCTGTATGCGGCCCCAATTAAATGTCGTCCTTAAAAGAGTTGCCTTGGTCATGGTGTCCGTTCACAGCAGTAAAACCCTAAGACTGTGTGTGTGTGTGTGTGTGTGTGTGTGTTAAAACATTTATTCACTCTATGTATATATGTGTGTGCCTGAGTGTATGCATTTGCATTGGGTGCATGCAATGCCAGAGGAAGTCAGAAGAGGGTATTGGATCCTTTGCAACTGGAGTGACATGTGGTTGTGAGCCACTGTGTGGATGCTAGGGACCAAACATGGGCTCTCTGAAAGAGCAGTAAATTCTCTTAATGGCAGACAGTGTGCAGGAAGAGCTGTAGTGGGCAAGAGAGCACCTGGACATGGCCCACCATTTCGCATGGCTGTAATGGGTGCACCTTGGAGAGGCACAGCCCAGGAGCTTCATCCCAGGATTGCTTCTTGCTCCTGCTGTGCCTTCTCTTGTGACAATTTTGTCTGAGACCTAGAAATGTTACAGAAGAGCAGCTGGGAAAGTGTTCCCTGCCTGCAAAGACAAAAAAAAAAGAGAAGGAGTGTTCAAGGTTTCCTACTGAGCTTGTGCTTGAGTGAGGGTCACAGTCACAACCATCATGGATGAGGTACTATGAGGACAGACTGGGATACACCAAAAGCAGCAAGCAGGAGATGGACAGGCAGATTTTATGCCGACTGTGAGATTAGTCAAATTCAGAGCGTCCTCATAGAGACAGCTACGTTGGATATGGCTTTTAATTCACTTTCCTTTTCTCTGCATTTACTTCCTGACCTACAACTGATGTCATCTCTCAGCTGGCTGTGGGTTAATTTGCTCTACCTGCATAGAAATAGTGGGCAGGCCTCCTCTTCTCTCTCCACATGCTCCAGCTCCGTTCTCTCTCTCTCTTATGCTCCTACTCTCCTTTTCCCCATGGCGACTTTCCTGGCCTTGGTCCTTGGGGCTGGTGAACTCACCATCCGAGAGCAGAAAAGAAAAGAAAGGAAAAGAAAAGAGAAGAGAGAGAAAGAAAGAAAAAGAAAGGAAATAGTGGGCAGGCAAAGAGGCCCTCTTTAAAAGCCATTCTCTGGTACCTTTCTGTTCCTCCCCGTGCTTGTCAACTGCAGTAGCAGGAGGCAGACAGAAGAAGTGGCAAGTGGCGCCCTCTAGTGTTAGGTCCCTCTTTGTCTGGGTTTTTAGGACCCTTAGCCCTACAGGGTTTCAGATCTTCCTTCTCTGCAGCCTCCAGTATTATCTGCCTTGAGACTCTTTTGCGGTCCTGAAGGCTTGCTTTAGTTGTCTATGCCTTCATGGCTGGCTGCCTACGCCTTTACAACTCAGCCATTGCTGGGACGACTTGAGTGCATTCTTTTTGAACTGCTCTTAGAGATTAATGAGAAAAGTTACTAATTTTAAAATTTTCAACAAGTCACACTAATCACAGCGCGATTGAAACCAATAGCTGCTCGAAACGGGGCATGGTGTCACACATGTTTAATCATAGCACTCGGGAGGCAGAGGCAGGCCGATCCCTGTGAGTTCGAGGCTAGCCCAGTCTACACTGCGAGTTCCAGGCCAGCCCTAGCTTCTGTATAAAAACAAAAGGAATCTAGCCCGTCATATTCTTTCCCATCCACTAGGGGGAGACAAGAGCCTGCTGTGTAATACTTGCAGAGGTTCTAAGTAGAAAGAACTGAGTCAAGTCAACAGAAGATGGTTCTTTTGTAGACTGTAAGGCCCGCATCAGTCAATATCTGCAGGCCCTGAGGTCTCATATGGTAAAGAATATTAAATGCAGAAAGAGAACACACATCGGCACTAGGGAATGAGGATGCTAAAAACTCCAGCTCTGTAGCTCACCTGTGCTAGGAAACCAACTCTCATGTAAAGAGTAATCTAAACAGGCTTTTAATGTTATTTTTACTGTGTTTTTAAAACACGTATGGGTGTTTTATCTGCATGTACACTTGTACACCACTTGCATGCCTTATGCCCATGGAAATCAGAAGTGGTCATTGATTGGATCCCCTGGAATGGAAAGTTCAAGACCAGCCTCGGGCAGCTTAGCAAGTCCTTGCATCAAAATAAAAAGTAAGGCTGGGAGATGGCTCAGTGGGAAAGACTACTGGCTCTGCAAGCATAAGATTGAATCCCCAGTATCTGCATTAAAAAGCTGGGTGTGGTTGTGTATGCCTGTAAGCCTAGCATCGGGAGGTAGATCCTGAGAGTCTGCCAGCTGGCCACTAGACTAAACAGTGAGCTCCTGCTTCAGTGGGAGACCCTGACTCGAGTGACAGAGGAAGGGAGGTGACATCTGCTTAAGCTCTGATGCTCATGTATGTGTACCTGCAGACCCGTGTGCATAACACATACATAACACACACATGCACACACACACACACACTTCTTCCTCTTCTTCTTCTTCTTCCTCTTCCTCTTCCTCCTCCTCCTCCTCCTTCTTTTTGGTTTTTCGAGACAGGGTTTCTCTGTGTAGCCCTGGCTGTCCTGGAACTCACTCGGTAGACCAGGCTGGCCTCGAACTCAGAAATCCGCCTGCCTCTGCCTCCTAAGTGCTGGAATTAAAGGCGTGCACCACCACTGCCCAGCCACATACTTTCTTCTTAAGTTGCACTTAATCAGTATTTTATCACAACAATATATATATATATATATATATATATATATATATATATATATATATATATATAAATAAACTTGGATACCTAGGAACAAGCTGGAGCCAGAGCTTAGGTGTAGAGTGCTTGACAAATGTGTGCAAGGTACAAGGTTCCTTTCCTAGTTCTGCGAAACAAAGCCTAGTCTATCCACCATTTTCCCTGTGAACTACACTCTTGTGTTATTCCTATCTTACGGGGAGAGATGAAAGACATGAGTGTCCAGGCGCAGAGCTGGCAAGTGGTTGAGATGAAAACTCACCCAGGCCCTGGACTCCACCCTGGCCATGGGTGGTTCTGATCTGTCTGCCCTGCTGTTCTTCTGTTGTCTGCCCTACCCACAGAGATCCTCCCCGCAACCCCAAGGCAAGGTTGAACTACAGAGCAACTAGAGGTGGTTTCTAGTCTTCAGATCCCCCATGAGAGAAGCTTCCAGAATACCAAAGAGAAAGAACACAAGTTCTCCCAGGGAAGGCTGCCAGGCTTCATGCCTGGTATTCTGGTCAGTTCTTTGTCAGCCTTGCCCGACTTAGAGTCATCTGGCAAATGGAACCTCAGCTGAGAACATCCCTTCATCATCTTGGCCTGTAGACAAGTCTATAACACATTTGCTTGGTTGATGATTGATGTGGGGTGGCCCTAGTCCTTGAGGGTGGTACCACCCCTGAGTAAGTGGTCCTGGGCTGTATGGGAAAGCAGGCTGAGCAAGCTGACATCAGCATTCACCCATGGCCTCTGCTTCGTTCTGGCCTCTGTGTTTCTGCCTTGAGTTCCTGCTCTGACTTCCCTCAATGATGGGCTGTAAGATGTAAGTTGAAATAAACCCTTTGTTCCTCCAGTTTGGTCAACTCTCTTTCATGGCGATATAAAGCAAACCAGGATGGCCTGAGGATTCAGATGGGAACCCACAGGAAATCAGCACCGTTGGGGTTTGAAACGTAGTCTGTACAGTCTCTGAGAGTTCCTGAGAATCTCTCTCTGACGGGAGCTCAAAAACAGGCATGACCTCTCACCTCTGAAAGTCCACAGAGTGCGGTCTCCAGTGTTTGTTTCTCACCCACTTCTGTCAGGCCCCGAGTGGGGCTCATGGGTTGTTTTTGTCTTCTCTTTACATTTATTGTACAAAGCCTTGTGACAATAGCAATGCAGAGAACCTGGGCTCTGGAAAGAAATAGGTCCAGTCTGAACCGGTTGCTACTCACTGGCTATATGATTCCTATGTAAATTCTTGGTCTCTGCGTTTGTGAGGCGGTAATATAAACAGTGCCTGTCTTGTCTGATTGCGATGGGGATTCCTATAGTTTGGATCTGGAACATTCTCCAGTGGCCCACGTGTTGAAAGCTCAGGAGTTCAGCCCCACTTATTCCTGGCAGGAAGTGGAAGCTTTAGGAGGTGGGGCCTGGTGGAAGCAAGTTAGGCCACGGGGAAGGGGGGGGGGGGGGGCATGCTCCTGATGTGGACATTGGGGCTTCAGTCTCTTCTCCTGCTTTCCTCTTCTGGCCATAAGATGGCGAGCTTTACCCTCTCTTCCTATAAGCCTAAAGCAATGGGGCTGACCAACCAGAAACCAGAAACCCTGAAACCATCAATCAAAGGAAATTCTTTTGGGTGCAGGATAGGGGAGGTAGATTCTCATTATATAGATCAAGCTGGCCTTGAGCTCAGGCTCCTCCTGCCTTGGCTTCCCAAGTGTTGGGACTACAGGCACACACCAGTCCACTTGTCTTTTAAGTTGATTTCAAGTATTTTGTTATAGGAATGCAAGCTACTAAAGACCAAGATTGAGCAAAATGAAGCAGGTAAGGGACTGAATGACGGTTGTGTCCTCTTCGTGTGAGAGCAAGTACCCTCATATTTCCTCATAGCTTGGACACTTAAGACAATATGGTGTTCAGCATTGGGGGGGGGGGGGTGCATCCTTAAAGACATAAATGCACCAGGCAAATAGCATCCTCAAAGAAAAGTGTCTTATGAAAGAATAAATGGAATGTTGACCGTCAGAGAACTTTTAAGATGAAAATAACTGAAGAAGCTGTCAAGGATTTTCTCTCCTAAATTGTATTTTAGAGTGAGCTGGGCAATTGGGGGGGGGGCGGGGTACAGGCAGGAGGAGAGGAAAAGGATGAGGTCATGCTGATAAGCCTGTGAGACAGGAACTCTGCCAGTGGACGTTTGGAGACTGCAGTGGTATCAGCATAATGATGGAAGCTTCCCGAAGGAGGTGCATATAGACCAACGTCCAGGGCAGACATCTCTGGTTCTGCAGATGGCAATCTTTTTTTTTTTTTTTTTTTTTAACATAATCACGTTATCTTTTACTTTTTATTCTTTTAAAAATTGACACATAGTTGGGGCTGGAAGGATGACTCTGTGGTTAAGAGCACTGGCTGCTCTTCCAGAGGACCCAGGTTCGATTCCCAGCACCCACATGGTGGCTCCCAACTGTCTATAATTCTAGTCCCAAGTGATCAGATATCCACTATCTGATCTCTGAAGCCACCTGGCTTACACATGATGCACAGACATACATGCAGGCAAAACATGCATACACATGAGACGTGATGCACAGTTGTACATCCATGGAGGTACAGTGAACTATGTGAATATGATTACATGTGGGATAACCAGGGTAACCTCGTCAACAGTTATTATTTCCCTGTGTTAAGGGGATTCAGCATTCTGTCTTCCAGCTTTCGGTGGGGGACGGGATCTTTCAGGGGGACAGGTAGCCCAGGTTGGTCTTAAGCTCCTCACATGTGATCTTTAACTCCTCATCCTCCTGCCTCTTTCTGTCACATGCTTCAGCTATAAGCATGGACCACACCTGGTCTCCCTACCTATTTTGAAATACATAGTAAATTGCTGAGAGTTACAGTTGCCTTACCATGCTATAGAATGGTAAAATATGCTTCTCCTTTCTAACTGTAATTTTGTATCCTTGATAAACCTCTGAAGATCTGGATGTTTTGTTTGTTTTCTTCTTTTTCAAGACTGGGTTTCTCTATGCAACTTGGAACTCACTCTGTAGACCAAACTGGCCTCAAATTCGCTGAGCAGATCTAGATTAAAGAAAAAAAAATATGCAATGTTTATTAGTTTTATATGGGCTCAAAGGACAATATGAGTCCTTTCCCTTGTATTTATTTATTATTAGTTGTGCATGTGTGTACATATGTGTGCATGCTTGTGTGTGGGGGTGTGTGTGTGATGCTTGTGTGTGTGTGTGTGGGTGTGTGATGCTGTGTGTGTGTGTGTGGGTGTGTGATGCTTGTGTGTGTGTGTGTGATGCTTGTGTGTGTGTGTGTGGGTGTGTGATGCTTGTGTGTGTGTGTGGGTGTGTGATGTTTGTGTGTGTGTGTGGGTGTGTGATGCTTGTGTGTGTGTGTGGGTGTGTGATGCTTGTGTGTGTGTGTGTGGGTGTGTGATGCTTGTGTGTGTGTGTGTGGGTGTGTGATGCTTGTGTGTGTGTGTGTGGGTGTGTGATGCTTGTGTGTGTGGGTGTGTGATGCTTGCGTGTGTGTGTGGGTGTGTGATGCTTGTGTGTGTGTGTGTGGGTGTGTGATGCTTGTGTGTGTGTGTGGGTGTGTGATGCATGTGTGGAGTAGGTGTGGAGTTCAAGAGGACAACTTGTGGGAGCTGACTCCTCTACTTTTTTAGGTAGGTTCCAGGGACTGACCTTAGGCTATTGGTGGTTAATTCGCCTTTTCCCACTGAGCCATTTCTTGAGTTCAATGTGAGGCATTTCTAGTATTTTTCTCTAATGAGTGAAAAATTTAAAAATGTTAAATACAGGAGAAGTAGAAAAAATGGACAATTAAAAAATGAAGATTGAGCTACGGAATCAGACAGTCTTATTAGACTATGTGGCCTCTTAACCATGTCTGCCTATAACCCTTCTCCTTCCTGACCTCATTCTTGGCGACTGTTACACTGTCTGGCCTGTTATTAATACTGTTTTATTCTGAGCCACAAGAGGTAAGGATGCTGCATTTCCAGAATTGCATTTCAGTCATTTGTGAAATTGTATCTTACAATTTGCCACCATTTCTGGAGTCTCTTTATCATCTCCTCCTGAAATGGGCGTGCACAGTCACACCAGGGCTAGTTTTCCTTCTAGGTGGTGGTTTGGAGCTGGGGGCGAGGCTAAGGATGCACGTCCTTCAGGCTGTTTGGTTTCAAACAGTCAGACTATCAGCAAGTCACGGTATTTGAGAGACTCAGGTGGAGGACCAGTGGCAAGGGGCAGCACAAGAGGCGCTCTACCTGCTTATTCACAGCCATCTAAGGTTAGGACTGAGGCATGCATGGGTGGCTGCAGAAACTGGTTTGCCCAGGTAGTTCATTTAAACTGCCAGACTGAGGAATTCTGTCTGGTGGCCTGGGGACACAGATATCAAGTTAGATTCCCATTGCTGCTGCTGCCCTTGGCACCTGGAATGCCAATCAAATATATACATCAGTAAAGAGTTCGGTTATATAGTTTTGCTCATAGGTGGTCAGATCATGGGCAGATCTTGATAAAATTTCGAATGGCACTACCCTGTTCTATGGACAGTCACACATCACCGCTTCAGGTTACGGCACACAGAAGAAAAAAAAACCTATCATATGCAAACAGACAAGAAGGCAGAAAGTTAGCAGGTATATAGATGCACTTGAAGAGGAACATTTGTTTAGCCATATGCATGTAGGGACACCCCCACTCTGAGCCTCAGTTTCCCCATCAGTAGAAAGGGACAGACTCTTGGAATCTAGGAGAATCCATGGAAGCAAGTGAACATAACTCTGCAAAGCCACTGTCTGAGGCCTGGGCTGGAAACATGTTCAATAAATATTATGTTCCTTTTTGTGGCCGCAAAGATGAGTGCTCTACCCAAACTCACCTCCCAGGGTTAGGTCTCACTGTCATAATAGCACTGAGCATGTTTTGCAGAGACAGAAATTCCAAGGTTTGGCTGTTTGGACAAATGGAGAGATTTGAAATATAAAAATATTGTCCTAGTTATCCTGGGACAGACCAGGACTGCTTTCTCTGGGGAAGCTGTTAGCCAGGGTCATCCCGTCTGCCTTGGCAGAACCATGCTCTTCCTGATAAGAGGCGCAGGGTCAGCCAGGGTCGTCTTCTCAAAACTGCCCGGCAGAGGCGGTGCTCCTTTAACTAAACCTTATTTTTGTGTAATGTAATACTTTCTAAGCAAGTCTATTGGTAAGTTCTTTATAACACCAGTTTTTTTTTAAACCTCTGTTTCCTCCTTCAGCCATGTACAAAGTCCATCTTTCCTTCCTCCTTCCCTCCCTCCCTCTCTCCCTTCCTTCCTTCCTTCCTTCCTTCCTTCCTTCCTTCCTTCCTTCTGTTTGTCTGCCTTTCTTTCTTTCTCTTTCTTTCTTTCTTTCTTTCTTTCTTTCTTTCTTTCTTTTTTTTTTTTTTCAAGTCAGGGGTTTCTCTGTGTAACCTTGGCTGTCCTGGAACTCACTCTGTAGACCAGGCTGGCCTCGAATTCACAGAGGTCCACCTGCCTCTGCCTCCTGAGTTCTGAGATTAAAGGCGTGTGCCACCAGGCTGGTCTGGGTAGAGGAGAGAACCCTGGCATGACGCATTAGGCAATGCCGTTTGTGGCTGATCATCACCAACAAAGATGTCACTGCTCTACAGTGATTAAACTCCACTAGTATGGGTTATACTGCTTCAGATCCTCTTGAAACAGACCAAGTTATAACCACAGAGTGTGGAGTAGTTCTGATCCTATGCTTTAGAGCAGAAGTGAGCATCTCAGGACCCAAATCCTCCAGATACACACAGAACAGAAAGACCAACAAGCCAAAGGCACGCCTTATCGTGATTCCCGCCCAGCAGTTATGTTTTTTTATGGTCTCTTCGTCTCCTTCAATTATTTTGTGTTGCCTTTTTCTCTCTTGCCTTAAACAGTCTTTTGTTTGTTTTACTTCTTTGATTATTTCTTACAGAAACACTCTCCCTGTCCATTCTCCTCTGCTCTTTCAAATCGATGCCTTTGTAAATGCCTGAATGGGCAAGGTGGGTGCTATGGGATTGTGGTGGACGCCAGAGACACGGGACGCCACAGCAGTCGGTGTCAAAGTTGAGCTGCAGGGAGGCGGGGTGCACACTCCGCAGGGCCGATGTGTGTAGCGGCAGGGCGGACGGAGCCAGTGCTGTCTTTTGAAGTAGACAGAGCACCATCAGGGAAGAGGCAGGCTGAGACGGTAATGAATCTGCTTTTATGCCTTCTTGCCAAAAAGTATATCTGTTATAAACAGGATTCTTTACTTTCTCCACTGTCACCCATGTCATGCTCCAAGTTAATCTAGTTAGTGTCATTATGAGCATCAGTAGATAGACAACAAATCTGATCGTTAAAAGGTGGTGCGTGTTCTGGGAACGCAGCTCAGTAGCAGAGCAGGTACATAACATCACCAAAGCCCCAGGCTCCCTCCTTAGCACCAAAAACAGCAGCCAAAGCAAACTATTGAACTGACATCACTCAGGATATGTAACACAACTGAGTTTTAATAACTCAGTGCTTTGTTCCTGAAGGTGTACTAGTAAGGTGTTCAGTCTCTGTCATGGGGTAGTTAGGAGGGGAGGAGACCTTTTCCTGTCAGACCATGTGATTGCGTTGCTAGGCAGCTTGGGGATGAGATAGAGACAAGCTTATGACCCTGCTAAGCAAAAGCATCATTGCGACCACAGGTCACAGGGAACTTTTTGGTCTAACCATTGGCATCCACTGTCTCCAGAGTCCCTTCGCTTTTGGTCGTGGTTCAGGTAGACTGGAGGATAATCATCCTTCTTACTTGTCATCCAAGCAGACAAAGCACGCATCTGGGTACCATTATCCTTCCTGACGGACAGGGTGAGTCAGAGAGGCAATTTCCTTTCCTCCGTTCATTCTCTTGGCTTCAGATGTTCTGCAATGATATGTCTTGTGTAATAAGCAGTAAGCTGTGGGTGTTTGAGGGTCGTGGAAGAAAGAACATGCTGCCCCCGAGAGCAGGGCACTTTCTGAGGAAGCATGACACCCAGCCCAGGGCTCTACTTCTGGGATTGATCAGATGGCAAGGGATGCTGAGGAGGGCTTCGTCTGTAGGGAGGCATCGGGGTTCTGCATAGAGCAAACCTTGAGTCAGCTTTATTGCCAATCCACTGTAGATGTGTGGGGTTTGTTGTTGTTATTGTTTTAATTTAATTTGTTTGTTTATTTTTTTTTCCAGACAGGCTTTCTTTGTGAAGTCCTGGCTGTCTTGGAACTTGCTTTGTAGACCAGTCTGGCCTCGAACTTGGAGATCCTCCTGCCTTTCCCTTGCAAGAGCTGGGATTAAAGGCATAAACCCCATCTACACCTGGCTTTTGTAGATGTGGTTTAAACGGACACAGGACAGGACTTTAGGCTATGTCCTAGGTTCAAATCCTCCTTAGCCACTAACAAGCTGTGTGATCTTTAAAAGGTCACTTAATCTTCATGGATATCCATTTTCCCATTCATAAAATTGGAATAATTAATGATAGGGTTTGCTCTATAGGCAGGTATGAAAAGGGGATGGCACATTTGAATTTGAAAGCAACTTGGGCTACATAGTGAGTTCAGGACTAGCCTGTGCTACCAGGTCTGTACTACCAGACCTGGGCAGGTAGTCCTGGGTTGTAAAGGACAGCAGGTGGGGCAAGCTGGGAGGTGCAAGTCTGTAAGCAGCATCCCTACGTTGTCTCCCATCAACTCCTGCCTCCAGGTTCCTCCTCTGACTCCCTTCATTATGGACTACAATGTAGCAAATATTGTAAACTGAAATGAACTCTACCCAAGTTGCTTTTGATCATGGGGTTTATCACAACAACGAAAATGTAGCTAACACACACATACACACACACACACTCACATGCACACATGCACACGTGCATGCGTGCGCGCGCGCGCGCGCATACACACACACACACACACACACACACACGCACACACACAATTACGAATGTACACACACACACATGCACTCGCACATGCACATGAAAGCATCATGTAGTTAAATGTCCGTAAGTGGTTACTGTGTCTAAAAACCACAGTTGCTACTGGGTTTCTTTTTTATCTTGTAGCTTCACATAGTGGCTGTAAGCTCTGTGAGCCTCTGGAAGGTGGAGCCAGTATGACCCGCCCCTCGGAACTGCTGTAAGGATTGAATGGGATGCTGTGCTGTCTGACTTGAATGGATACTTGATGATGGATGTCAGCGTTCTTTCCCTCACACCACCTTTACCTGCCTCTTGGCTCTGGATTGAGATTCCTTCGCTGATGTTCCACTGCAGATGATTTTTTAAAATTAAAAATGTATTAGTGTGGCCGGGCAGTGGTGGCGCACACCTTTAATCCCAGCACTTGGGAGGCAGAGGCAGGCGAATGTCTGAGTTCCAGGCCAGCCTGGTCTACAGAGTGAGTTCCAGGACAGCCAAGGCTATACAGAGAAACCCTGTCTCGAAAAAAAAAAAAAAAAAAAAAAACCAACAACAAAAAATGTATTAGTGTGTGTGTATATAATGTGTGCACATGTCATATGGTTTGTGTGGCAATCAGGTTAAGTTTAGGGAGTTGGTTCCCTCCTTCTCTCCTTCCATCGTTTTATTTTAGTTACTTATGTGCGTGTTATTATGCGAGTGTTTGGCCAGCATGTGTGTATGTATGTACCATATACGTGCCTGGTGACTGGAGGTCAGGCACCCCTGGGACTGGAGTCACAGGCCACTGTGAGCCACCATGTGGGTGCTGGAACTGAGCTCAGCTCTTATGCAAATCCTTCCACCTTACTTGGGCTCTGTGGACTAGACTCAGGTCTGTCAGACTAGCTTGGCAGGTCCGTTTATTGCTTGAGCCATCCTGGCCTCCCCCCCCCCCCCAGGTGAATCTTGTTAGCAAGTATCATTAAATGAACTAATCTGTTTAAAATCTCTACTTTAACTTTCCTACCCAAGGCAGGAAAGGAGGAAGGACTGAGTGATCCAGGACACACAGACAC
Source organism: Arvicanthis niloticus (assembly GCF_011762505.2). Taxonomy (NCBI): domain Eukaryota; kingdom Metazoa; phylum Chordata; class Mammalia; order Rodentia; family Muridae; genus Arvicanthis; species Arvicanthis niloticus. The sequence goes on from NC_133430.1 coordinate 39,935,652, forward strand.
GCAGGAGAGGGCACAGGCACGCGCAGACTGGTGAGTACCAATCTTATCCTTGCCAGTCCTCAAGGAATGGTCTCAGTAGCTAGCCACTCTCCCGTCCCCTCTACCTTTCCTAGCCCTCAAGGATGGGGACATTCCACCTCACAAATGGAAACAGTACAGGACTTTTAACTTAAATGAAATCTGTACAACATAGGATGAGTGGGGGCAGTGAGACTTTTGCTATAGCCTTTGCTCATAGTTTATAAAGGACGAGCTTTTCCACATGTGTAGTCTTTGGTGCCTACCTGTGGCACTCATAAACCCAGGCCTCAGGAAAGTCCCCCGAAGGCATTTTGGTTACAACCCAAAATGTTGAGGTTGGCATTGTACACGTTTCCCTCCAAATGCCCCCTTGGTTTCTTCGATTAGATTAACAGCCATCGAAAACCACGTTCCAGATCTGAAGAGACAGCTCAGCTGTCATGGTGCTCTTGCATAGAAGCCGAGTTCGCTAGCACCCATCCCCAGGAGGGAATCCCACACCTGTAGTCTCCCTGGGCATCTGCACATACCCGCGTGCGCATAATTTAAAAGATAAAAAACTAGATCTTAAAAACCCTTTACAAATGTTCCCATGATGTGTGCGGATGGCTTGACGACTAATTAGGCACACCGGTGACACCAGGTTGTTTTCCTTTTAACTTTTACCACCAAAGGCTGCCTTAAAGCCAATTGTTTCCTCAAAGACTAAGGTATGATCCCAGCCTTTGTATAATAGGATCAGAGCTGCCATCCGGGGGCGCCAGAGACCCTCTCCGCCAAGAAAGAGAGGAACCCTGTAAAAGCTCAGGCAGATTTTACTTCAGGTGAATTCCAGGAGGCACGCGGGATCTTGGCCCTAACCCACTGCTTTCTCCACCCCCCGCCCCGCCCTCGTTTTCTCTCCCTACTTCCCTCGCCAGCTGATAGATGAGCGTTCAAGCCTCCACCTCCAGCCTTACCTTTCTTGGGTTCAAGCTAACACTTCCTGCAAAGGGATCTGACTTCATTGCTCCGTTATTACTGCTTATATGGGTGCTATTACCCGAACCCGGGGCCTGACCATGCTTCTCAAGGATAGTTGTCAGACTTAGGCATTTAATGACATGCACGTGGGTCAAAGTATGGAAACAAGATGAAGTGTGGTCCCTGTACGCCCACGGTCAAGCCAGGATCCTTGGGGATCTGGTCAGAAATTCCCATTCCCGGACCCCATCTCGGTCCTCCATCGTCAGTCTCTTGGAAGAGGGTGGGGGGTGTCCCTAGTGGATGACTGTGAAGTGACTGGAGGTCGACATCCAGTGGATCTGGTTGCGAGGCGCGCGGGAGTGCCTGAGATCTCCAGCTCCGGGTTTGTGGTCACGTGGGCTTCTCAGCTACCCTCCCACACTCTTTTCTAGGTCTTTAAAAGAAAAGACGCACTACTGCTCGTTAGTCGTGGGCAATCTTTGCAGCTTCTCTAGCTGCTGGCTTTTTGGAACCGCACTCTCAGGTCCCTGCCTTCTCCCAGGCTTCTAGAATTAATCACCTCTTGAAACTTCCTGAGAGTAGAGGAGGTGGGGAGCTGGCCTGGAGGGAACGGCTTGTGCTGCCACTGGCACCCCTTGGCATCCGGGTCTTCAGTAGAGTCTGGCAGCCGCCTCAGGGCTAGCAACAACCAGTGGCTGAGTCCTGCTCAGGGACAAAAAAAAAAAAAAAAAAAAAAAAAGCACGTGTCTGCATTTAGAGAATGCAAAAGAGAGAATGTTCACCTGCCAGGTAAGTGTCCTTTTGCTCATAGTGAGGCTTAATTGACTTTGGGGGAAGCCAGCAGAGTTTAGAACAATAAAGGGGCTGGGGCAGGGGGATGGATACAACTGTCCTGAACATTACCAGAAATTTTATTGACTTTAGGTTGGTTGTATGAATATAATTGTCCTTTTAAAGGAAGAAAATTCCTGTGATTTTCCTAACAGTGGATAAAATGATGACGCTTCTTGCTTGAGTAGTGGACCAGGGACGATATGCCTATCTTAGGCAGGTGATCATGGCTTGAAAATGAGTCGACTGGCAATCCTTAGTCAGACATAGAGTTAACTTCTTTCCTGGACTGTCTGAGAAAGATTAAATCTGATTTCTCTTACATGCTGGAGAGGAATCTAACTGTTGCTTCTGTCAGATTACCTGTGGCGACTGTTTGATAGCAGAAGGAGAAAATTAGGTCAAGTGAATATTGTTGGGTGTGTGTGTGGTGTGTGTGTGTGTGTGTGTGTGTAACAAAACCGAATTTGAGTGCTATTCAGAAAGCAAGCCTGATTATTTTACTTAGGATTTAGAAGGCAGGTTTGTGTTTGGCACGTAGTATCTTGGAAGATTTTTATGTCTTGTTCTATTTCAAGTGCTTTTGTAAGCATCCCAGTTAAAATGTCATTGTTACTGTAATGATCCGGCTCACGGTGGATATTTCCTCTTTCTGCATGTAAATGTTTTTAAAGAGTGAAAGGAAAGATTAGAAAGTGGATATATAACCACAACAGGAAGAATACAATAGGTAGCTTCCCTTTTGGTCCAGAGCAACAGCGGGGCCTCTCAACCTGTGGGCCGAGACCCCCGTGGGAAACCTTGATTTCCAAAAACATTTCTATTACGATTCATAACGGCAGCCAAATTACACTCATGAGGCAGCAATGAAACTAATTTTGTGGCTGGAGGTCACCATTGCATGAGGGACTGTATTAAAAGAACTGCCCCGCTAGGAAGGCTGAGACTCACTGCTCACCAGACATTCTATCTGAAGTAAAAGATGAGAGTTCATAAGTCAGCGTTAAAGCAGGAACTCTAGGGTTTCATTTTATGTTCACTAGTTGTCTAGATGAATCTGAAATTCTTATCTCAAGAGCAGTTTTAAAGGCAACACTTTAAGTCTTGTCCAAGATGTTAAAACGTTTGAAATCAAATAGCATGTATAAGACAATTTCAAGATGGGTCTGAGGAACCCAAATAGATCTAGTCAGATTTGATGTTTCTCAGATTTTATTTTTAATATAAAAAGGTGAAATTTAGTACTAAGTTCAACATATCAAATATATAAATTAGCACTTAATAGGCCTTATGTCCCCTTCCAAAGACTAACACACTGTAATTCTTATTAAATGATGACTTAAAATGTATTTCAAGAAGCAATGACTTAAAATATATTTCATGTTAAAATTTTAGTTGATGTTTTGAGTCATTTTATGGAATGATTAGAAAGTGACTTTATAAAATTCTCAGGAATAAACTCCAATCATTTGCAGGTAAGTTGTTTTGATTATATATGCAAAGCACTTGAAAACTGAACATTTGGTTATTAGACTTAATAATTCAGTGTTTATTTAGTACATTGTTATAGAAACTTGAAAAAGTTTCACTTATTGCAATACTGTTTACAGACAGTTGCATTTAAGCTTTTTTTTTTTTTTTTAAATACCACTCTAAGATTCATGATAGAGAAGAATTAGCTTTTTCTCATTTTGGAAGATACATATTCAGTTGCATGTAACTCAATTATTAGTGGTCTGTTTTATGGTTGTTTTAGAGTAAGTTTTCTTTGTTCCTATCATGAAATTGATTGAGGGCCTTAATATTTTTCTTTGGAACAGATACATGTAAAGGTAATAACTGCTAAACAGAAGTACATAGAAAGAATGCTTGGTGCTTAAGAGGTATCTCTGAGGGGCTGGAGATGTAGGTCGGTTGGTAGATATTCTGCCCAGTGTGCACAAGGCCCTGACCTCTGTCTACAGCATCACACGAATCAAGCCTGGTGGTCCTTGCCTTTAATCCTAGAACTCAAGATGGGGAAGTAGGAAGAGTTTAAGGACAACCTTGGCTACATAGCAATTTTTATGCTAACCTGGGCTACATGAGACCTTGTCTTAGAAAAGAAAGGAGCAAGAAGATAAATGTATTTATACATATTTTTTTTTGTCCATTAAATTCTGGTGTCTGTGGGTGTGGGTTTTTACTTTTGAGGGGACACAGGTGTGGAATGTGTGGGTGGGATGCTTTGCAGAGTGGGACAGATACCTGGAAGAAGAATGGGGGGACGCCCATCTAAGCTGTTTGCATCCGTGGACCCAAGATATGGTCCTCACAGGAGGTGGCATTGTCTCTGCACACAGAGAGCAGATAGCTAGCTAGACTGCTTGAGGTGATGGGTTTCCATCAAACACTAGTCTAAAAAAAGTAAAATTCAGAAGCAAAAGCCTTCAGAGAACAGAAAGCATTTTATTTTAAATTGTCTGGGGATCCCGAGCATCTTGAGAGGTGTGCCCAGTGGTGTATCAGTGGCCATGCAAGCTTCAACCTCAGTACAGTATAGTGGCATCTCACGGAATGTTTTCACACATGCAGCCTCCCTCCTCTCTTCCCCAGAGCACTGGGAAAATATGCATTCTATAATATTTTCTCATTTCTACTGAAAACGACAGGAAAGTTTGAGTTTATGTGACTTGTCTAAAACATGGCTTTTAGTTATTGTGCAGCCCAGGATCCGATGTTGTGTTCTGTGTACTAGGTCAAAATACACATGAATACAGACTGAATGGTAACTGACATCTATCCTTCTGCTACAGACGTAGGTCTGTCTTCTCATTTTGTGATGTATGTTATTTCCAGAGCCAACCTTTTCTTCTCCATAAAGCCACTGTCAATATTTGGGGGCGAGGGGTCTTAAAAAGTTATCTATTTTTTAGCTCGAGATCCAAAATGTGTTTTTCCTGACCTCAGCCTGCCATGCGTAACCCTGTGTGTACAAAAGCTTTTCTGAGGTTGTGACTTAGGAAGAAAAGATCTCTCATGGTTGACCATGTTATCAATCATCCACAATGCCACTGGTAGACAGCTGTGACATGAATCTGGATGTATCGGAAGATACTCAACCAGAGAACAACCTTAGTTCTAATAGCCATCAGCAGTGGTTCTCAACAATACTGAATGCACTGGGACTTGGTGGAAACCTAGAGCAGTTGATTAGTGATACGGTAACAGAGGAGATCTCTGTTTCTAGGCGATGTCATTGTGGCAGCTCATTGGTGACTTGAGTAATCTCAGCACTTGCTTTGCATGGCACGTACCTGACAGGGCCATTTGAACTGTTGACCTGAGGGGGTGTGTTTCGGCTGCAGGTGATAAGGACTATGGAATCAGTTCTCTGCTACTTTTAAACTTTGTGTTCGTATCTTTCCAGGTGAGTGTTCATTGTGTGTGTGTGTGTATACATTTGCACACATATGTGTATATGCATTGTATGTACAAGCCAGAGGGCAACCTTAGGTGGCACTCTTCTTCAGGCACTGTCCATTTGAAAAAAAATTAATTAGTATTTAAATATTCTATTTATTTATGTATATGCATGTGTGTATGTGCATGTATGTGCATATGCATGTGGTACCTGTGGAGGAAGGTGTCAGATTCTCTGGAGCTGGAGTTATAGGCAATAGTGGGCCACTTGATATGGATGCTGGGCACGAACTTGGGTCATCAGAAAGGGTAGCAAGTACTCTTAACTTCTGAGCCATCTGTCCAGGCCACTTTAATTTATTATTATCATTATTATTGTTGTGTGCAGCATGTATAGTTATGCATGTATGTATGTATGTTTGTATGTATATGCATGCATGCATGTATGCATGTATGATGTCTATTAGAGCATGGGTATGTGCATACCATAACTCTATATGTGTCTGGAGGTTAGAGGACAACTTTTTTCTCATTCTCCTGTGGATTCTGGTGACCAAACTAGTCATCTTACAAAGCAGGTGACTTTACCCACTGAGCCATCTCACCTGTTTTTTTCAGGAGCTCTCATCTGTCTGGTATTGACTTTGATCTAGCTTTTTACACGGATTACATTGGGTCTTCATGTTTGCAGAGCAAACGCTTTACTGACTGAGTTATCTCTTCAACCCAGGTAATTCATGCTTCTCAAAGGCATGATGAAGGGGCTGGACAGTCAGTTAAAAAGTGGTTAAAAGCCCTTGCTGCTTTTTCAGAAGACCAGGGTTCGATTCCTAGCACCTACGTGGTGGCTCACCACCAATTGTGACCCCAACTCCAGGAGATCTTCTGGTTTTTTTAGGTACCAGATACACACTTAGTGCACAGACATCCACAAGCAAAACACTCATGCACAGAAAATAACAATAAGTAAATCTTAGATAAGACACTCAATCAGAAGAAAACATAGCAGAGGTCTCAGATGGTTGCTACTGGAGACTACAGACGGAAGTTCAGGGCAGCCCACGGAACTTCTGGATGCTGACGTGTAACCACACTCCTTTTGGAGATGAAAGCTAAGGGTCTATGTGTTTGTTCCTTATAGAGGTTTACACTTAGAAAGATTTGGTAGCATCTTTATGTTTTTCTTTTTGTTGACTGACTTTTTTTTTTTTTTTTTTCTAGACAGAGTCACAGTACGTAGCTCTAGATGGCCTGGAACTCAATATGCAGAACAAGCTGGCCTCAGACGTGCCGCCATAACTCATGCCTCTGCCATTCCAGTGCTGGGAATTGCAGGTGTGGGCCACCATACCTGGCTCATTTCAGCAATACTCTATATGAGAGAGGCTGTAAAGGGCCAGGATGTGGCTCAGTGTTCACACAGTGTTTGCCTGCCATGCAAACAACCCTGGGCTTGATCCACAGCACCATAGATACTGGGTATGGTCAGATACATCTGTAATTACAGACCTGGGGAGGTGGAAGAGTTCAAGGTTCTTATCAGTAATAGAGCAAGTTCAATACCTGCCTGGGTTATGTGAAACACTGCCTCCACAAATCAAACAAACAAACAAGCAAACAAACAAACAAGCAGAAGGTAAGACTGGAGAGGTGATCCAGCGACTATAAGTGCAGCCATGAGGACCCAGAGTTCTAACCCCGGCAGTGGTGTAACAAGCTAGATAACCCTTGCTTGAGGTCTCAACTCCAACAGGGATGGGGACAGGAGATTTTGGAGTTTTTGGCATACAGCCTAGCAGAGAAAAACTTGAGATCTAGGTTCAGAAGGAGAAGGAATGAGCAGGGAGTGGCAGAGAAGGGTACCCAAGACCCTCTCTAGCCTGCCTGTGTATATACAGATGCATGTGCCTGCACATACACACGTACACACACACACACACACACACACAAATAAATACATAAATCTTTAAAAGGGAAGGCAGCACATATACCATAATAACTATTCTCATTTTGGGACATAATTTTTATTTGTTAAATTGGACCTTCTATTTTGGCTTTTTGTACTTTTTGTAATGTTCAAGAAATTTACATTTTAATACTACCTCCAAATTTTGTGTATCAATGCAGTTGCTATGCGTGCCAAGAGCTCAGCTGATAGAAGGCATGCTGTTTAAATTCTATGGTTAAAGTTCTTTAAATGTATTTTGCTTTAGGATTTGGCAGCATCAGACATGCTCAGATGATACAGGTAAACAGTGCACTGAAGTATATGATCTCGGAGCTGACATTCTGGAGAGACAGCACAGTGAGGGCTGGGTCTAGATACTGCTAGTCTAGAGACTGCTCAGGGGTTGAGCATTTGATGCTTTCTCTCCTATTATCCACCAAATTTCCCCTACCTTTGAGTCTTCGATTGTCTTTTCTGTTGGTATAGCAGTCTGGGTCAAACCAGGACATACAGTTACATGATACTTTCAACAGGGGAAATTTAATGCAAAGAAGTACTAACTGTAAGAAGAAATAAATATAAACTATGCAGAGATCCTTTTAGCCCCTTAGGGATCAGGGAAAATACCCAAGGAAGGACAGTTCTGAAGGGGTTTAGAATTTTCCAGGCAAGATGAGGTTTGGCCATTGACTTGCGGTGATGTCAGCTCGTTTAGAAGATCTAGGGTTGCTGATAAAGCATTGGGTCCCCTCTAAAATGCAGTTCAGTGCTTGGCTGCCAGAAATGAGGACATGCACACATAGTGGGAACCTGTATTCTCTCTAGTGCAGAGGCCTTCGGAACATGCACGATGCCAGGGTGGAGAGTGTTGTACAACAAATTACTCTGCAGTGTTTAACCTTTGGGCCACAGTCCAGAGAGGTGCCTGTGAAAAGATCATTACCATACAGAGTGCAATGTTGCTGAGAGATTTTATTCTGAACCTTTGGCTGGGGCAAGCTCCACCCTGGATTCTCACCTGCTTACTGCCTGTCTCTACCAGGGCCAGAAGTTGGAGCAAGCCTTTGTCTTGTGGTGTCTCTCTAGCGCCCTCTACTGAGCTTAATATCCAGCTCAGGTTTTACTGGACATCTATCATTGATGGATTGATTGATTGATTGCATAAATACTATATTGGCCGGGCGGTGGTGGCGCACGCCTTTAATCCCAGCACTTGGGAGGCAGAGGCAGGAGGATTTCTGAGTTCAAGGCCAGTCTGGTCTACAGAGTGAGTTCCAGGACAACCAGGGCTACACAGAGAAACCCTGTCTTGAAAAACCAAATAAATAAATAAATAAATAAATAAATAAATAAATAAATACTATATTGAAGATTGCTTTTAAAGTTTAGAGGCAATAGACTGACAAAGTTACCATAGTCAGATGGATGATTTAAATGATACATTTCTTGTATTTGTTATTGTAGATTTACCGCATATTTAAATATATTAAAACTTTCCACTGTGGGTTTGGAATTAGCTCATGTCATCAGGCTGGAGCAGCAAGCACTGCACCCACTGAGTCCGTTTGCTGTCTGTTTTTTCTTCTTCTTTTTTCTTTTTTTGAGATATATTGTAAATATCTCATATATCCCATGCTGTTCTTGAACTCCTGACAAGAGGATGACCTTGGACTTCTGATTCTCTTGCCTCTACTTCCTAAATACTGGGTTTACAAAGATCTTACACTACCTCCTGCAGTGCTGGGGATCAAAGTCAAGGCTTCCTGTGTGAGAGGCAAATGCTCTACCAACTATATTCCTAGCCTGCCTCCTTCTCCTTCCTTCCTTCCTTCCTTCCTTCCTTCCTTCCTTCCTTCCTTCCTTCCTCCTTCCCTCTTTCCTTCCTCCTTTCTTTCTTTCCTCCTTCTTTCCTCCCTCCCTCTCTCCCCCTCCCTTCCACTTCCTCCTCTTCTTCCTCTGCTTCCTTCTCTTCTTCTTCCACTTCCTCCTCTTCTTCCTCTGCTTCCTTCTCTTCTTCTTCCACTTCTCCTCTTCTTCCTCTGCTTCCTTCTCTTCTTCTTCTTCCTCCTCCTCCTCCTCTGCTTCCTCCTCTTCCTCCTCTTCCTCCTCTTCCTCCTCTTCCTCCTCTTCCTCCTCTTCCTCCTCCTCCTCCTCCTCCTCCTCCTCCTCCTCCTCCTCCTTCTTCCTCTCTCTCTCTCTCTCTCTCTCTCTCTCTCTCTCTCTCTCTCTCTCTCTTCTGAGACTATATCTCACTCTGTAGTCCAAGCAGGCCTAGAACTAAAAATCCCTCTGCCTCAGCCTCCTTGAGTGCCAGGGTTGTATGTAAGCACCATTGCCCCTAGCTAAAATGAATACTTCTTAGTTAGTCTGGCAGCTTGAACTAACTGGACATCATCTGCTTTCCCCTGCAGGCATTCCACTTGCCCATGAGTCTCTGAGAGCGTCATGTCTATCTGTACCTCTTCTCACAAGGATTTTTCTCAGCTGCGACCTGCTCAAGACATGGAGATCAAAAACTCACCATCAAGCCTTACTTCCCCTCCCTCCTATAACTGTAGCCAGTCCATCCTACCCCTGGAGCACGGCCCCATCTATATCCCTTCCTCCTATGTAGAGAGCCGCCATGAATATTCAGCTATGGCATTCTATAGTCCTGCCGTGATGAACTACAGTGTTCCTGGCAGCACCAGTAACCTGGAAGGTGGGCCTGTTCGACAGACCACAAGCCCAAATGTGCTATGGCCAACTTCTGGACACCTCTCTCCTTTAGCCACCCATTGCCAATCATCGCTTCTGTATGCGGAACCTCAAAAGAGTCCTTGGTGTGAAGCAAGGTCACTAGAACACACCTTACCTGTAAACAGGTAAAGTCCTGTCAATCATGGGTGGTGGCATGATCCTCTCTTTACAGGTTAGTATGAAGAAAGACATGTTAGAAAAGGTCTTTACTTTGTCACTTACATTCTTAGGATACTGGAGGCATGTTCCTCTGTTCTACTCTGATATTCTGGTCCTTTAAAAGTTGTGCTTATGGATGGATATTATGGAAATTATATTATATCCATAATATTATTCATTATGGATATAATGAATCATCTCCAACTTACATCAGTTTGGTTTGGGTGAAGGCATCCGGCTTTACATTTTTTTTTTTTAAGAGTCAGATTAGAGTCTTAGTGTATACCTACTGTTGATGACAAATTGTCTCCAGGATGAAAGTAGCCATGGTAACACTACAACTTCCATGAAGTAGCCATGCAAAGCCAGGAAAGCTGGTGGGCATAGGCTTTAGTGATGAGCTGAGGTGGCGCTTTGTAAGGAGCGATGAGAACTAACTGTAGGATTCTACTGAAAATGTATGAAGTTAAAACAAATTGAACTCTGGATGCATGGCAACATGATGGATTGTTTCGGTCTATTTGTAAGATTTTCAACTCTAATGATGGATAGTATATGAATAAGTGACAGGAAGAAGTGGATTTCTCAAAGAGAGTACTAAAAGTTAGAGCACACTGACTCTTAAATGCATTGCTTGTAGGGTGTGATGGTGCAGACTTTGGTCCCAGCACTCGGGAGGCAGGGCTAGCCTGGTCTACATAGTGAGTTCCAGGTAGCCAGGGTTACAAAGAAAGACCCTGTTTCAAAAGACAAAACAAAAAAGCAATTATCATAAAAATATTTATATAATAATAATTTACCATAATAATACAATATTATAATAATATTTCAAATATTGTTATAAAACTTAGAGGAGACAGGAGCTGGAGGGCCCATCTCAATGCTAGAGGCATGTTTAACACTCTTGAGACTCTGCACCCCAAAACCCAGCACCTCTGAGCCCCAAACCAAAACAACCTTTAAGAAAATACACAATAATTTATTTTCTCTTCTTCATCTTTTTATTTATTGATAAGATAAAGAAACAAATATAAAAAGTGTGGGTCGTGTCTTAAGACTTTTAACTTACCTCTCTTTAAAGGGTGATGTTTGTTTTCACTATTTCTAGACTAGCAATAGTTTTACTATCTCCCTTCCCAAAAGAAACATGTCCTGACAAAATCAGCCCCTGGGTGGGAGTGTGCAGACACCCCTCCTGCTCCTCTGTGGGCCTCTTCCTCCTTAGAGCTACTGATGCCAGCCCAGCCCAGCCCTGAGCTGCCTGCTCCTTAGCCTTCTGAGGACTTGAACTCACCACGTAGGCACTCAAATGTCAGTCAACTCCGCAGTGGAGCTCCCTGTGGTCTGATATCAGGTTTCCTGGAGCATTATTTATTCCTAGCCCTGGAAGACAAAGAGATTAAATTTGGCAAAGTTCATGGTTTTTTTCTGCAAAGCCCTTTCCCTCTCATGTGTGTCCTTTGACAACGGCTGTATTCTCTGTTCCCCCCTCCCCAGAGAGACATTGAAGAGGAAGCTGAGTGGGAGCAGTTGTGCCAGCCCTGTTACTAGTCCAAATGCAAAGAGGGATGCCCACTTCTGCGCCGTCTGCAGCGATTACGCATCTGGGTATCATTACGGTGTCTGGTCGTGTGAAGGATGTAAGGCCTTTTTTAAAAGAAGCATTCAAGGTACAAGACTATGATAAACCATTTCTTTAGCATTCACACTTTGGCTTGCAAGCAGCTTTGCAGAGATGATCTGATATAAATGTCACCGTTGGCCTGGCTGGTACATGAACTTGAGTAGCTAGATGAATGTGTGTTTGGGAGTGAGTTGAGTGAGGGTGTGTGGGTGCATGGACTGCTTGTTTCCACCCCAGAACCGCAAGGTTATATAGGGGTCAGTTTGCCCCTATATTACCTAACTGGGGAAAGGGGGTGCTTAGAAAAGGAGAGAAGATATCTATTTACAACCTTGTAAAGATACTGTTAGGAAAAAAAATCTGTGCTCATCAGAGGCTCCAAAGGCTGTCTGTCTGTCTGTTCATTTTGTCCTAGGTTTAATATAGAGTATGCTTATGTCATGATGGTGGGCTGGCTCCTGAGGGGAAGAGAATAAATATAATTTATGGAAATGGTCAGGAATCAGGAATTAACTGTAGCAGACTTCAAGAAGCATGTTGTGCTTGGACTCACAGTTTGCAATCTCCCAGTTTTTCGTCTGATATCAGACTGTCTCCTTGACCTTCCCTGGAGTCTTTAATGGTGGTTACTTGCTAGGTGTGTACTTGTTCATGAATCGTTTGCTGTTAATTTGTGTGTGTGTGTGTGTGTGTGTGTGTGTGTGTGTACACGCCCCCTTTTGGGGGAGGGCACGAGTATGCCATTGCATACATGTGGAGGTCAAAGGACAATATGCTGCAGTCAGTTCTTTCTTTCCACTTTGTGGGTCTTGGGGCTCGACTCAGGTCATCATGCTTGGCAGCAAATACCTTTACCACAGATCCTGTGTAGGCTTTTTAAAAATCATATTTTTTTAATAAACTTTAAGTGTGCACACCTGGCTTCAAGGTGATTCAGCCTGAGTGTCCTCTTCTCCTCCCTCACTTGTCACCTCTTTACCTTACCAGCCCTGATGTACTAAAGTCACTGATTCTTTTCAAAGATGTTTCTTTTTTATGTATGTGGAAGGGTGCACGTATGTAGAGAAGTGCAGGCACATGTGTGCCATATATGTGCATGTGTGTGGAGAGGTATGTGTGTACATATGGAGGCCACAGATAGATACCAATTGCTCTCAATTTTTATTTTTAAAATATGATTTTACTTTTGGTGTTTGAGGGTTTAGCCTGCATGCGTCTGTGTACCATGTACATGCCTGGTGCCCAGGGAGGCCAAAACAGGGCATTAGATTCCTCGAAACTAGAGTTCCAGATGGGTGTGAGCTGCCAGGTGGGTGCTGGGAACTGAACCTGAGTCCTCTGTAAGAGCAGCAAGGTCCCTTAATCACTAAGCAACCTCTCCAGCACTCCCTGTCTTTATTTTTTGAACAGTATCTCTCACTGAACCTAGACCTTGTCGGTTAGACTGGACTGGCTGGCCAGGCAAGCTCTCAGAATCCTGCTGGCTCTGCCTCCCAACATTGGGATTACAGGCATGGGCTTTCCTAGGTGTTGGGACTCAAGTCCTCTGGTTTGCATCACAGGCAGCTGAGTTACTGAGGAGTCTCCTTGACCCCAAAGTCACTGTCTGTGACCTCGCTTGCCTTGTCTCTGTTCTGTCGCTCTGTCCTCTCCCCTAAGCTTCCTCTTAGACAATCTCTGCTCCAAGCGCTCTTTTTCCACTCAGGCTATGGTGCTCCACTTCTCAACTCACTAATAGCATGGGGGGGGGGCGGGGACCAGACTGAGAATGGCAACTTAATTTGTCCATTGATAATTCTAGATTAGCAGGACATTTTACCTCCAGAGAGAAACACTGGTAACATCTGGAGTCTGGAGGCATAAGCCATCTTTCTGTGTGCCCCTGAAGTGTACACTGTGTGGATGGCCACCTGTTGGTACCGGCTCCTCCATTTATTAGCCCTGCGGCTTTGCCTCCAGCCTGTCTCTGCTTCTGTGCAATGGGAGTATTCATGGAGTGGTAGTGGAGAAATATATTCATGAAGTATTTTTATTTATGATTACTGGAATGTTAGATTATAAAGTCAGGTCTAGTTCCCCGTTACCTGTTCAGAGCAATTCAGATGTTCTGAAATTCAGATTTGAAAGGTTTTTGTTTGTTTGTTTTGGATGAGTTCACAATGTAGCCTAGAACACTGCATAACCCAAGCCAGTCTTAAACTAACAAAAATTATTTACTGAGGCTGGAGAGATAGCTCAGTGATTAAGATCACTAGCTGCTCTTCCAGACGACCCAGGTCCAATTCCTAGCACCACACAGCAGCTTACAACCATCTCTAACTACAGCCCCAGGGGATCTGATGCTCTCTTCTGGCCTAGCTGTGCACTGGTGCACAGACATACAAGCAGGCATAGCACCAATATGTGTTTTTAAAAGTATTCATTATTATATGTGTGTATGTCTGAGAGAGAGAGAGAGAGAGAGAGAGAGAGAGAGAGAGAGAGAGAGAGAGAGAGAGATCCATATGTGTGCGAGTGTCAAATGTCATGGTCTGAGTGTAGACATTAGAGGCAAACTCAAGTCTCCAGGTCTGCATGGCTATAAGTTTTATGGGCTGAGTCAGCTTGGTGGCTCCATCTTACTTTTTGAGACAGGGTCCCTCACTGATATTAGAACTCATCAATTTGGTTAGAGAACTGGCCATCAAGCTCCAGGGCTCCTCCTGTTTCTACCTCCCCAGCACTGGGGTGACAGATAACCAGCATCCTGCCTTGCTTTTCACACTGGTACTGGGACCAGAACTCAGCTTTTGTAGCGAGCTTTTTACTGAGCCATCCCTCTGGGCCCCTGAATCCTGTATCTTGCTCAGGCTCCAGAATTACTTCTTAAAGAACTTTTGATGTATTACAAATAGCAGCACCCTTTAAAAGGAGACTGACCGCTCTCTTTTGCTGTGTAGGATATGCATGTCAGCTTGAAATATCTGTGGGACTTGAGGCTATAGGTGCCAACTGTTTACAATAAAAATTCCTCTTGTTATTTTTTCTGTTGCATCAGACAGAGTGCCAGATCCTAAATTTGCAAAAAGAAAAGTTAATGTCCAAACAATTGTTTAATGGCCCCAAATGATCCTTCCATGAGAGTCTTTATATTTTTGGCATAATTTACAATAATTGAACAGCTTTCCTCCTTATCCTCTTTTCTTTTCTTTTCTTTCTTTCTTTCTTTCTTTCTTTCTTTCTCTCTCTCTCTCCCTTCCTTCCTCTCTTTCTTCTTTTCTCTTTCCCTTCCTCTCTCTTTCTTTCATTCTCTCTCTCTCTTTCTTCCTTCCTTTCTTCCTTCCTTCCTTCCTTCCTTCCTTCCTTCCTTCCTTCCTTCCTTTATTTTTTCTTTTGGTTTTTCAAGAAAGGGTTTCTCTTTGTATCCTTGGCTGTCCTGGAACTCATTTTGTAGACCAGGCTAGCCTCAATCTCTGAGATCTGCCTGCCTCTGCCTCCAGAAGATATGTGTCACCATGGCTAACTGCTTAGTTTTCTTTTTTTTAATGGCCCCAGATAAGTCAGGATGTTACACTAGTAACTTTAGAGGTTGATTGCACTTAACTTTAACATTTTATTTATTTATTTATTTATTTATTTATTTATGAAACAAGATCCCACGTAGCCCAGGCTGACCTTGAACCTATTAAATTAGGCAACGAAGATCAATATTGAACATATGATCCTTTCCCTCCACAGTGAGACTAGGACTCCCCCATTAAGCCCAGTTTGTTTGGTGCTGGAAGTTGAACCCAGGGTGCCAACTGTACTCTGTACTTCTTGACACTTACCCTTTTTCATTTTCATAGTTTGTAACTTTCCTTGCCAACATGGTTGGTAAGACTGCCTGCCTGCATCTTAGTGCAGAGGGGCTGTGTGGTACTGGGCATCTCCTGAGGACCAGACTTGCTGACCTCTCCCCATAGTAAGGTACCATCAGACACGAACACTGCAGTTTCTCTCCTGGGCTGTGGAGCACAGAAAAGAGATCAAGGACAGAGGTTACTCACCACTTCTAGTCTAGATTAGAGCATGGCTTATTTTTAAAAGCTTATTCTTTTAATTCTATTTCCTATTGAAAGTTTTTCAACAAATATTAGTGAGACTGTGTCTTAGATTGTACGGCACAGGAAGACAATGAATGCAGTGTATTGTATTTTGTTCATTGCTGGTGCAAAACAGTTTCTTGAATGATGAATTTGTAAAGAGCATTGGGCTCATACTGTGCATAGAGATTTATATTCTGTATGTGTGTGAACACATGTGCATGTGACTGTGTATTTGCATACATGTATGATTGTGTATTCATGCCCCTTTGGAAGCTAGAGGTCACCATTCGGTATCTTTCTCAATTGCTCTTCACCTTATTTTTAGAGTCATAGTCTCTTACTGAACCAGGTGCCACCCAGACAGCACCGAGGGTCCCTCTTGTACCCACTGCTGGTGTTACAGAGGTGATCCTAGCTCTTGGTGCCAGGGATCAAACTTGGGTCTTTCACGCTGTGTGACTAAGCCACCGTGTAAGCTTGTCCTTACACTTTACTGACAGAGCCATCTCTCCAGCTCTGTGTTCTTTCTTACATCATGTGGTTGGCAGGCATTTCCGGTTGTTGAAGGTCTAAAAGCCTTTTGTCATCGCCCTTAACATTCAGCCTTAGAGATTAATTGCTTTGTCTTTCTGTTGAAAATATTATTAGTTATTTTTATTGTTTCAAATAATGCTATGGTTTATATTTGTTTATAAAACATTTGGAAAACGTTTTCTTCTGGACGTAGCCGCAGAACAAATGGGTAAGGTCTGAATGTCACTTTAATGTTTAAAGCTTCCAACCACCGCCTTCATTCCTTTTCCATTTTTGGTGAGCATCTCATATAATCCAAGTTGGCCTCAAATTTGTATCTGGCCTTGAACTCCTGAACCTCCTGTTTTCATCTCCCAAGTGCCTAGATTACATATGTGAGCCACCATGATGGGCCTTAATGTTTAAAATTCTTGGTAGGTTTCTTTCAATTATTGTTTGGAAAGGCACAGAAATGATTTTTTCTATTAGTGAACTGTGAATGAGTTTTGTTGTCATGTATTTTGTTTTGAGGCAGGGTCTCCTGGAGCCCAGGCTGACTTTGAACTCATGACCTGAACGTCTGATTCTCCAGTGACCACTTCTTGAGTGCTGTGGTTACAGGAGTGTGCTATCATGTCTAGATTTATGTGGATGGAGCCCAGGGCTTTGCATGCTAGGCAGGGACTCTAACAAATGAGCCATATCCACCCCCAGTCCCCTGAGGGTTTTGTTTTGTTTTGTTTTGTTTTACCAAAGTATTGATAGCATTGAGACTATCTTTTTATTTTTATTTTTTTGTACTTTGCAAAGCTGTTTAACTTGACCTTGAACTCACTCTGTAGCTTTAAACTCTTCCAGCTTTCATCTCCCAAGTTGACGTGCAGAAATATCTAATCAGTACATGGTTAAATCCTATCAACTTCGCAAATACAATTTTTAAACTTAGGTCTTTTGACATTGGAAAACTGTATCAACTTGTACTTAATTTGTAACAGTTGACTTTTACATGGTATTATTTCATTGAAAGAGAAACATTTTGGTATATTGAATAGCAGAAGAATCAATGTGTTTATCTCTAAGACATATTTTTTCATACATTTTATTGATTAAAACCTTTCTCTTTTTTTCTCACTGATTTAAAATATGGGAGCTGAGCTGCAGATACAGCTCAGCTACAAAGAGCTTTAGCACACAGCCTTGGTTTCCGGGAGGAAAACAGTGTAGGATTTTAGTTTGAAGTATAACTTAATAAAGATGTGAATGTTATCAACGGAAAGTTCCATCCTGCTTGTGTCCCATTTCCTCCCCAGGTTGGGGATGGCTCAGTTGGTAGAGTGTTTATCTAGTATGCCCGAAGCCCTGGCTCAGTGCATGCTCTTTGGATGCCGACTTAGTTCCTGGGCGCTCCCAGCAGTCCAGGTTAGTTGACACTGTTGGTCTTCCAATGGGGTTGCCATCCCCTTCAGTTCTTTTGCTCATATTGAACCTTTTGATCTTTTTAAGATGGAAATATCTTCTTATATGTATATTTTTATTGTTTCTGAGATTATAATTACATCATTTCCTTTTCCTCCCATCACCCTCCCATGTGCCTCCTTCTTCTCATTCAAATCCATAGCCTTTTTCTTTAATTATTGTTACATTTATATGTAAGAGCACCTGCTGCTCTTTCAGAGGACCCGGGTTCAATTCCTAGCATCCACATGGCAGCTCACAACTGTCTGCAACTTCATTTCCAGGGTGTCTGATACCCTCTACTTGTCTCTACAGGCATTGGCACACATGTAGTGCACACACATACTTGTAGACACTCACACAAACACATAAATTCTTCTCTCTCTCTCAATGCATATACATTGTTTTTTGAGATAGCTTTGTGATTTTAAACTCATAGAAATCTACCTCTGGGGTGCTGGGATTAAAGGTGTGCACCACCGTGCCTGGCTTATAAATAAAAATTTAAGACTGTCATACAGATTAGAGAGAAATTCAAAATCACAGATGCATTCTTCCTGGCCTGGAAGAAAGGAGACATCACCGAGAACCAGGTGATGAAATGCAGATGTCTACAGGAGCTCAGGGCAGTGTGCAGTCAACCGACAGCTAGAAAAGGACCCTTCTCTACCACAGCAAGGCATTAATGCTATCTGCAACTCTAGCGAGTGAGGAAGACCTTGAGCTATAGTAATTGAGTAATTGAGTAATATATCTTTTAAGAAAGCCAGTGGAACTGAGCAGTGGTGGTGCACGCCTTTAATTCCAGCACCCAGGAGGCAGAGGCAGGTGGATCTCTGAGTTTGATGCCAGGCTGGTCTACAGAGCAAGCTTCATGATAGCCAAAACTACACAGATGAAAAAAGAAAAGAAAAGAAAAGAAAAGAAAAGAAAAGAAAAGAAAGGAGTGAGAGAGGGAGAGAGAGAGAGAGAGAGAGAGAGAGAGAGAGAGAGAGAGAGCGCGAGCTAATGAAAACATTTAGTTGTTTACATTAGAGAGTCTTCCTGCTGTGTAGCCAGGCTGGTATTGAAGTCCTTCCACTTCAGTCTCCCAAGTGCTGGGATTACAGTTGTGCTCTACAACATGTGGTACCAAAATATTTGTTCTTAATGAATTTTAAACTTACAGTATTTATGTGTGATGTAAAGAACACTTTACTCAGGACTGTTTGGAGAAATGTTGCCGACATACTTTATCACCCAGAGTACTTTAACATGTGGTTTCTATGTCTCCACCACACTACCATTCAATTTGGGAAGCTAGCACCATGTGTTACCACCCGAAGGCTCAGACTTGGAGTCTTGCTAATGCCCTCTCTTGCACAGGGGTCAAGATCAGGACTGTCTGTGTGTTTGGGTGTTCTATCTTTAGTCTCTGTCCTCCAGAGCGTGTGTTATTTCCATCATCACAGTACTTTGGAAGACTGAAGCCGCCATCTTGCATAGCTACCGCCCCTCCCCTTGGCTTTGTCTGATCCTCCACCATTAGATTCTGCTTGCATTATTAGCAAGGACAGCCCAGTCATTTTAGTGTGTTCTCGTTAGCCCCTTTCATGGGGTGTGTGATTTCAATTTGTTCTGTTACTAGTGGGTTCATTTCGATTACTTGATTAAGGCGCTGGTTGCCAGGCATCCATTCTGCAAAATGACTCCTTCCCCCTTTTGTAAAGGATCTTTTTTTGGGGGGGGGAAACCTTTTGAGCCTAAGCAAATATATTCTTCGTTAAGTCAATGAATTAATTTGTATCAGTATGACTTACAGGTTCTTATTTTCTGTATTGGGTTACTGTCATTATTTTTGGAGGCTCACATTAGCTCAGATCTGGCCAGGAGGAGTCCTTGAGCAGACTCATCTGCCTTTTCAATATGTTCCTGTAATTCTTTGGGGATTGCTTTTCTCCTTCCTGGCACAAAATGTTTCAGGTGCCTTCTGTATGTTACCTGCCCTAGTTTTGAAATAAGCTGTTTTTTTCATGGAACCCTCCTTCCTTTACTGGAAAATGATAATAATAAAAGATATAAACATTCCTTTCTCACGGCTCATGGAAAGTTCCTGAACCAGGTCCTCTTAGGAGACAGAGATTAGATTTATGTATATATCCATATATCCATATGTTCCCATTTCTCTCTGTGTATATATGTGTATGTGAGGCCATATCGAGATGCTGTGCATGTTTATTTTTGATGGGTGTATGTGCACATGTGTGGAAGTCAGAGGTTAGATGTTGTCTTCTGTTGCTGTCCACCTTAATTTTTGAGACAGTTTCTTCTGTGAACCTGGGCCCTCTGATGGGTGAGACTGGCCAGCCAGTGTTTGGGTATCCACCTCCTTCAGCCTGCACTCCTCCAGTGTACTTTTTAAAGCTACATGCTACATGTATGTATGGTACAGAGTTGGCATTAGTTTAAATTATGTTTTTGCTGTATTCTAACAAATACATAGAGCTCTGTGGATAAAATGAAGAGTTAAGATGCTCCTCGCTTTTACCTTTCTTGTTATGGTTTGACCTTGCTATGGGGGCCACAAATAAATGCTGCTGCCACAGTTAGCTTTTACTTGGGAGTCACATGGGTCCTCGTGTTTGTGCAGAAAGTATTTTACTCACTGACCTGAGCTATCTCCCAGCCCCCAAGAAACTTTTGTTTTTGCCCCATACCCCAAGAAGCTATCTTTTTTAAAAGATTAGTATTTTTTATTGTATGTCAATGAGTGTTTTGTTTGCATGTATGTCTTTACATGATTCCCTTCAGAGACCTGAAGAGGGCATGGAATCCCCTGGACCCACAGTTACAGAAGGTTGTAGGCTTCCATGTAAGTGCTGGCAATTGAACCTGGATCCTCTGGAAGAGCAGTCAGTGCTTTTAGCTGTTGAGGTAATTCTCCAGCTGAGAGAAGTTAACTTTTACAATAAGAAATTAACTATAGGCTAGGTGGTAGCGGCACATGCCTTAATTCCCAGCACTTGGGAGGCAGAGACAAGTGCATCTCTGTGAGTTTGAGGCCAACCTGGTCTACATGGCAAGTTCTAGGATAGCCAATGCTATCCAAAGAAATCCTGTCTTGAAAACCAACCAACCAACCAAACAAACAAACATTATAGTTTGACTGTAATTTTAAAAAGTCTGAGAAGAGCTTTAAAAACATAGTATTTCACATACGTTTTAAAGTTAAATGATGCTGGGCAGTGGTGGCGCATGCCTTTAATCCCAGCACTTGGGAGGCAGAGGCAGGCGGATTTCTGAGTTCAAGGCCAGCCTGGTCTACAGAGTAAGTTCCAGGACAGCCAGGGCTACACAGAGAAACCCTGTCTTGAAAAACCAAATAAATAAATAAATAAATAAATAAATAAATAAAAGTTAAATGATATATATATGTATGTTACATAGGTGGAGTTAGTTTTTAAATGATCTTTTCAGGGTGTGCAAACATGTATGTAGATTTCTGTGACTAATATAAAGGATGAGAAAGGAAATTCTTGCCTAGCCAGAGCTCAGGCAGGTGATGAATCTGCCTTCCGGCTCCTGTGACCAGGTGACCAGGCTATGCAGTCACAACTCCCTTCTTCCCTCCAGAGTCGAGATGCTCCCAGCCTTCACCTTCCTTGCTGTGGCTTGACCACGAGTGTGTGTGTCTGCAGTCATTGTACTTTTTCTGTTAATGGAATGTTCTTTCTCTCTCTCTCTCTCTCTCTCTCTCTCTCTCTCTCTCTCTCTCTCTCTCTCTCTGTGTGTGTGTGTGTCTGTTTCTCTGTCTGTCTCTGTCTCCATGTCTCTCTCTTTTCTTTCTGAGACACTCTTACTTAGCCCAGGCCGGCCACTAACTCTGTATGTAGCTAAGGATGACCTTAAACTTGATTTTCCTGTCTTTTTCTCTGAAGTACTGGATACAGGGATTTGCCACCATGCCCAGTTTTATGCAGCAATGGGGCTTGAACCCAAGGCCTCGTGCATGCTAGGTGGGCACTTGTTCACCTGAATTACAGCATCAGCTTTAGAATTCTATTTTTCTATAAGTTACCCCTTTTCCAATGCATCCCTTGTCAATTTCTTTCTTTTTTCTTTTCTTTCTTTTGTCCTTCCTTTCTTTCTTTCTTTCTTTCTTTCTTTCTTTCTTTCTTTCTTTCTTTCTTATATGATCTGCTCATTTATGAGTTTCACTCATTGCTGATATGAAAGTCTGGTCATCACAAGCAGCACCTGAGAAGTGCAGACTATGACTGTAATACAACTAAGAAATAAGGGCCCAGGTTCTTTTCAACATCTGTGTCAGGCGGCAAACAACCCCTGTGAGTCTAGTTCCAGGGAATCTAATACCCTGTCTGGCTTCATGGGCCAGACATATCACACACACACACACACACCATAAAGATGCTTGCTGCCAAGTATGATGACCTGAGTTTGACCTTTGACCTACATCCTCTCTCTTTCTAAATAAATAAATGTAAAAATTTAAATAAACTTTTAAAAAAGAATAAAGACACCAAGGCTGGGTATACAGCCCAGTGGGAGGGGACTGCCTAGCATGAGGCCTTGGTTTAATCCTTAGTACCAAAAGGTACCCAAATATCTTCTTCACTTTGGCGCCTTTGCCTGTATCTGTGCCCTGTCTCTTGGCTACATAGTGTTATCAACCAAATGTTTCGCTTTCCTTCTGTAGGATATAATGAATGTTTCATTAACCACCCTTTTCCTCGCTGTAGGACATAATGATTATATCTGTCCAGCCACGAATCAGTGTACCATAGACAAGAACCGGCGTAAAAGCTGCCAGGCCTGCCGACTTCGCAAGTGTTACGAAGTAGGAATGGTCAAGTGTGGTGAGTGTTCGCTTCCCTTTTGTTGTACAAGGTGCCCGTGAGAGCCGAGGAACTGGAGACTCAGGCCTGCCTGAGAGGAGACTGAGGGAGTGGGAATTAGCTTTAAGAATTTGTATCCATCAAAGTGCACCGGTTATTCCTTGCAGCTACAAATGGAGTTGGGAACACAGCTCAGTGGCTGGGCAAAGGGGAGGCCTCTGTGTAGATTGGCCGACTATAGCCACTGAAGTGCTCTAAAGGCTGGAGGTCCACCTGCCAACCAAGGATGACATCCTGGCATAATTGTCAGCAGTTAAGCGTGTGACAAGAAAGCAAAATGTGCAGTGGATTATTCAGATGACTATGGGGAAGATGCAGTTCTGTCTCTTCACCAGCTTTCTAGACTTAGGGGAAAACCATATATGTGTATGTATGTGTGTATAATGTGTATATAAATACATATATACATATTTGTTTCTGACTCATACATATATACATATATGTACATATATGTCACAAATGTAACACAACTGTGAGAAGCACATAGAGCACAGATTTTGACTATGACTACATATACTTCTATGAATGTACAAATGTAGCTTATAGTCAACTTAGAGATTAAAGTTTATACACATACAAACACATATATTTTATGTATTTATTTTTCTTTTAGATTTTTTCCTCTTTAAATTATATATATATATGTATATATATACATATATATATATTCATATGTATAAATGTATACATGTAACTACAGTATCTGCATTGCCTAGAATTGTTCGGTCTCCTGGAACTGGAGTTACAGTGTGGGTGCTGGGAGCCAACCCTGAGTCCTCTGCAAGAGCAGCACATGCTTTTAGTGACTGAGCCATCTCTCCAACCCCATAGCTTGCTGGTTTGGGGAACTCTTCTGCATACATTTTCTTACTTATGTATATTCACATTGGCTCTGCCTCTATTTATTTTTCTGGTAGCCACCGCTGTTTTGCCTGTAATTAACTTGTAACTTCTCTCTATTTGAAAATCAAAAAAAAAAAAAAAAAAAAAAAAAAAAAAAAAAAAAGTTCACCTTTTCTCTCTGATTATTTCTTAGTAGCTCTGCTTAAAAGTAATCTCTTAAAAATTCTGTCTGTTTTGGACATGTGTGTGGGTGTCTGAGGAGGCCACTGGAGTTGGAGGTCCAGGCAGCTGTGAACTACCAAATGTGGGTGCCTGGAGCCGAACTCCAGTGCTCTCCACCATGGCGCCGTCTCTCCAGCCCCAGGACCCCTGCTACCTCTTTAGTCCTTTTCTCTTTCTGTGTCCAGTGGACTAGAGTGCCCACCAAACTTAGAAGTCCAATAGGACGTCTCTTAATTTGATCCTGTTCTCTGGCTTGCTAGAGTCAAAGATACTCCCCACTCTGTGTGGGGCACCCTGCCCGCTGTGCTTGCCACCCTACCCGCTTCCCAAAGGTCTGTGTGTTAAATCAAGACTGTTTCCCCTGGCGCCTCTATTAGGATATAAATGCCTCTAGTCTCAAACAGCTTTTGAGAAGTGGGGCTGAGCCAGACGTCTTTAAGTCACTGAGCGTGTGCCCTTCAAGGGGAGTTTGGGAATCTATTTTTCTTCTCTGTCTCTATTCTGCATCGTTGTCATGAGGTAGGTGAGGAGGTGGTTCCCTCTGCCCCAATACTGGCTGGCTGCCACTGTCACCAAATACTCACATCTGTTATTTAAAAGGATCATGTCTGCTTGAAACTTCTAGAACTGAGAACCAGTATAAACTTTTCCTCTTTATAAGCTGATTATATCTTAGTTATTTGTTACAGTAACAGAAAGCTGACTAACATACTCCAAGGTCCATGACCTCCCAGCATGCACTGGTTCCCTTCTAAAAGATATATCTAAATATCTCTATCTATAGATATATATTATATATATATGATAAATATTATGCAGATATAAATATATCTATAAATATCTAAAAGATATTTCAATCCCAACCACTTCAGTTATTTTTATATTAGAAACTAGTGGGCTTCTTTCCAAACCTATTTTTAATCATTGTTACAATATATAATTAAACATGAAATATATGTAAACATAAAATACAGATAGGAAAAGACAACTGTTTCCAGGAAAACCTAGCTGAAAACTATGAACAAAAGTGCAAAGGACAATAAATAATTATTGAGTTGGAATGGGTGAGATTTGGGAATAAACCATAAACCTAACAAGATTCAGAATGTAAAGTGCCCTGGAAGTATCTAGGTTATTCCTCTGTTGTTTTGTTTGGAAGGGCAGGTTAAAGAGCTATTTATTTTTATTTTATGCTTATACATGAGGCCTGAGTATATGTGTGAGTGACTCCCTACAGTTACAGATGCTTGTGATCCACCCGAGGTTAGTGCTGGAAACTGAACCCGAGTCCTCTGCAAGATTAACACTCGCTCCTAAGTGCAGAGCCATCTCTCAGGTCCCTGTCACTCGGCTTTAGACACTGACCCTGGAAATCCCAAGATAGCGTATGACATATCTGTGTAGAAAAGAGACTATACCAGTCGTTAGAGATGCTTACAGAGAAGGCCTTGGCCCTTTGACACGTTATTACAAACAGATGTTTTCTGTTTTAGGTTAAGGAGAATTTCAAGATGTGTATGTATTTAAAAAAGTGATTTCCAGCTTAGTCTTTAGATACATTACCATATGTCTGTGTTGGCCAGTCTTAGCCCCAGCTTCAAGAGCTGGAGTCTGTAGGAAGAATCTTAGATTCTTCACTGTTTGCTGACTGCTCTTTTAGCTCCAGCTCTCCCTCTAGCCCTTGGGTTTCTTATCTCAGCAGCAGACTATCTGCTGTTTGGGTTTGAGAGGAGCAGTAAGCAGACATGTGGGAATCACGACATGATGTCTGGCCATCTCAGCTTCCCTTCGCTCTCCTCATGGGATAGTGCTTATGTGAATTCTGATTCTGACACAGTGTGGTCTCCCCAGGCACAGTACAGAGAAGTAAAGAATTGTGGTCCAGGCATGGTAGCTCACACCTGTAGTCTCAGCCCTTGGGAGGCTAAGACAGGAGGATTACTGTGCCTCCTAGTCCAGCTTGGATGGCATAATGAGACCCTGAAACAAAAACAAAACACAACAAGGGCTTGGGGGAGGCTTTCTAATCAATTTGGAATTCCAGAAGATGTTCTGGAGGATGTCAAGGAGATGGGCGGATGTTCTGCCCTGCATGGAATGGAAAGACTTCTCGAGTTATTCATACTTCTCATTGCAGTGACAAATGTTTTCAAGGGAACATTTGAAAGGAGGAAACTTCATTTTGGCTGATGCTCTTAGAAGTTTCTGTCCATGGTCAGCTGGCTTGTTAGACCACTGGGAAGGCAGAAGCCTCATGGGGGAGGAGTGAGTGGAGGGAACCTGTTTACTTTATGGTGACCAGGAAGCAAGGAAGGGTTCAAGGGGCCAGGGACAAGCCATGCATTTCAGACAAGCACAAGCAAATCCCCTGACCAAACTTCACTTGCCCCGCCTCCCAGTAATGAAGTCATAGCATGAATCCATCAAGAGAGCAATCCAGGGGCTAGAGACATGGCTCAGAGGTTGAGAGCGCTGACTACTCTTCCAGAGGTCCTAAGTTCAATTCCCAGCAACCACATGGTGACGCACAACCATCTATAATGAGGTCTGGTGCCCTTGTCTGGTGTGCAGGAATATATGTAAGCAGAACAGTGTACACAATAAATAAATAAATAAATAAATAAATAAATAAATAAATAAATAAATCTTTCTTTAAAAAGGAGATCAATCCATTGAAGAAGCTTTGCAGCCCAGTTACCTCTTAACAGTGCCACCCACTGTAGACCAAACCTTCCAATGTGAGCCTTCTGGCAAGCACCTCATAGCCAAAGCATGTGAAAGGGGGCTTACTATTTCTCTCATCTTAACTATATGATTGTTTTGCCTTCATGGGGGTCTGTGCACCATGTTCATGTAGTGCCCATGTAGGTCAGAAGAAGTCATTAGATCCCCTGGAGCTGGAGTTACAGATGGTTGTGAATCACCCTGAGGGAGCTGGGAACTGATACTGGGTCCTCTGCAAGAGCAGCAAGTGTCCTTAGCCACTGTGCCATCTCTCCAGGTCCTGTTCCTCCCTTTATTCCTGGCAGGTGTCTGCTTTTCTCCACATCCTCTGTTCACATTTGTCCTTCTCTGCATTCCTTACATTTTTTAAACATATATACATATACATTTAAATTAAAGATTACATAATTCCCCTTCCCCTAAAAACCTTTGCATTTTTTGCTGTTGTTGTTTTACACACAGACACACAGATACAGACAAACACATAGACACACAGATACAGACACACACTGACACAAACATACAGAGACACACACAAACACACACAGATACAGACACACAAAAACACATAGACACACAGACACACAGACACATAGACACACACAGACAGCAAAGATAAAAGACGGACAAACAGACAGACTGTTCAGTCCATTTTGTATCACTTTTATGTCTAGGATTTCAGAGCTGACCTCTTGGTTGGCGGCTCTTCCCTGGGAAAGACAACTTCTCCCAGTCTTAGCATGCCTTGCTTGCCTGAGGTTCTTTGTCTGTGGGAGGGGTCGCATGAGACACCCTTTCCTATTAGCACGCCTACGGGTCTTGTTTACTCGACCATATAGTTGAGATCTCATAGGTGTGGTGCCCCTGTCATTCTCACAGCAAATTTCTTGGTCCTCTGGTTCTACAACATTCTGCCCCATCGTTACCAATGTCCCCTGAGCCTTGTGTGCTGTGGATGTATCAGCTGGGGCTGAGCATCCCACTGGCTCATGATCTCTGCTTTCTCATCAGCTGTGGATTTCTGTAATGGTCTCCGTCTATCACAAAATGAAGCTTCTTTGATGGATGGTGAGGACTACGGTTATCTGTGGTTCTAAGGATAGACATTTAGAATTCAGTTAGGACGGCACAGACTTCTGTTCTAGTGAAGTGGGGCAGCTGCAGGTTCTCCTGGAAGATCTGTGACCTACCTCTCTAGCCTCAGGCGGATGGGTGGGTCTTCTTTCCAGTCTTGAAGGACCAGGGATTCTGCATACACTCAAGATCTATCTTCCTGCACTGTTTACTTTCCTTTTGACTTATGAATCATATCTCTTACATTAATTCTTTTTGTTATTTCTGATCCTGCCCTTTAGGCTAGAGTATTGGGACTTTTTTTAAATGGTGAGAGGACATGCACCTAGGCTGACTTTTGCGGGGTGGTGGCGGTGTAATAGCTTCATATAAAGACATCCTGTGATGTAAATAGCCAAGAACAGAAGCTGAACAGACATGTATTTGGTTTATATCCCTGTGCTGGGACAATGGCTCAGCATCGTTAGGTGCCATCTCTTTACTCTTGTATAGATGGCTGTGTCACTGATAGTAGCAGTATAGACCAGTTATTACAAGTCAGCTTTGGATCAGAATTCTCATTGGGTTGATCACTATTTCCTAGCTTCTCTACGTAAGACAAATTTTAAGTTTTAAATTTTGTCTATATATACGTGTTTCTGTGTGTACACATGTGTATGTAGACATGTCTGCGTGCGTGTAAATGTGTATGAAGGCCAGAGGTCAGCCTCTGGTACCTTCCTTAATTGATGTCCAGTTTTGGGACAGAGTTTCTCATTGAAACTCATCTACTTGTCTTCCCAGTGCTGGAGTTACACACATATAGTGATGTTCCAGGCTTTTTTATGTTGGTACTGGGGATCAAATCCAATATCCTTGCACAGCAAGTATCCATTTATTCATCCATCTATCTATCTATCTATCTATCTATCTATCTATCTATCTATTTATCTAAAGATGGTCTCCTTTAGTCCAAGGTAACCTATAATTTACTATGTAGTCAAGAACAAACTTGAACTTAGCCCCTCCCTTCTACCCCTCAAGTGCTGAGATTACAGACATGTTCCACTAAACCTAGTTTCTGTAGTGCCAGGAATCAAACCCAGGACTTCATGCATGCTAGGTGAGTAGTCTGCCAACTGAGCTACATCCCCAGTCCCATATGTGCATCTGTTTTTAAACTCCTTATCCTCATACTGTACAAAAGACAAAAATATAGTCAGAGAAGTATTTTCTTAAGATATATATTTTGTTTTATTTCACTTAACCATGGCTGATGTTAAGTATCTATAACACTTTATTAATAAAGTGCAATATAAATGGGCTGGTCAGAAGGCTCAGCTGGCAAAAGCACTTACCACTAACCCTAACTACCTGAGTTCAATCCCCAGAACCCACAAGGCAGAAGGTGAAAACTCACTCTGGCAAGTTTTCCTTTGACTTCCACATGTACACAGAGACACATGTATACCCACAACCATATACACATACGCACGTGTGCTCACACACAAATAAATAAGTTTTTTAAAATGTAATTTTTTTTTAAAAATGAAATACATGTTAAGCTTTTAGCTCTTCTGGTTATAAATTAGCTTCAAATGTCCCTATACTGATATAGCCTTTTCCTGCAAAAGAAAAAGATCAAACAGACGTAACCAAAGCAAGCCCCAGCGTCCCGCATGCTACCTTGAATTAACACTTCTTCCCTTTTGTTTGATCACATTCCATGTTTTTCTGCTTCTAGCTATGGCAGTTCCTTTAGTGACGTGCATTTCTGATTGATTTGAAAATTTCAGCCCCTTTTTCCTAAGCAAAAGAATTCTTTTGCAGTTCTAACTGGAATCAGCTTTTGATCTTCCGGAAGTGCCGCTGTCTAGGTTCTTGCTTTACCTTCTTTGTTCAAAAACTATTATTATTATGTTTGATTCATTCAGTGCTGTGTGTTTATGTGTGTGTGTGTATGTGTGTGTGTGTGTATGTGTGTGTATGTGTGGTGTGTGTGTATGTGTGGTGTGTGTATATGTGTGTGTGTATGTGTGGTGTGTGTGTGTATGTGTGGTGTGTGTGTGTATGTGTGGTGTGTGTGTGTATGTGTGTGTATGTGTGCGTGTATGTGTGTGTGTATGTATGGTGTGTGTGTGTGTGTGTGTGTGCACGTGCTGAGGATTGAACCCAAGGCCTTGGGCACACTAGACAAGCACTCTACCACTGAGCTCCACAGCAGCCCTTGTACCATGATTTTTTTTAAATATAGGTTTATATTTTCTGTTTTTTTTTTTTTTTTTTTTTTTTATAATTACTTCTTGGATGTCGACATTCCTGTGGTAATTCTTCTCCATTCCCCAAACACATGAATGATGTGGTTTCTTAAAAATTGTTTAGTGGGAAATGTCCTGAACTGTTATAGATTCGTTTTATGTGTTTGAGTATTTTGCCTGCGTGTGTGTACATCATGTGCATGCCTTGTGCTCCTGGAGGTCAGGAGGGGCTGTTGGGTCCTCTAACCTGGTTGTGAGCCTCCATGAGGTGCTGGGAATGGAGCCTGTCTTCTGCAAAGGTGCTAAGTGCTCTTGAGAGATGAGCCATTTCTCCAGCTCCTGTCATCCTTATTCATTTTCAGATTTGGATGACACATCAGTCAGCTGGGAAGATAACTCTAGATTCAAGGAGACCCAGGCGTGGTCATACAGGGGTTAGGATGCACAACCACTCCTGGCTTTCCTCCTCCTCATCTTAAAAACATAACTTTATTAAGTTCTGATTCATAAGCTTACAATAACAAAACTATTTTGGTACTAGTCTGGGCATAGAAATACAGATCAGTAAGACTGAGTAGAGAATCAGGAATAAGTGACCTGTATAAATAAATATTTATTACTGACAGGCATTTACAACTGGTAGAAAAAAAGCTTAGGGTATAATTTGTATAGGGAAAACTGTTTATCTATTTGGGGAATATGACCTGAAATATCAGCTTCAGGTAATACAAACGTGTCTGTAATACAAACATGTTTAAAATTCCAAATAGATTTTTTTTTTTTTTTTGGTTTTTCGAGACAGGGTTTCTCTGTGTATCCCTGGCTGTCCTGGAACTCACTCTGTAGACCAGGTTGTCCTCAAACTCAGAAATCCACCTGCCTCTGCCTCCCAAGTGCTGGGATTAAAGGCCTCCCAAGTGCTGGGATTAAAGGCGTGTGCCACCACCGCCCGGCCCAAATAGATTTTTAACCACGCAAGTGTTTATGAAGATAAAGGAGAACACTTTTTAAAATCTTTCTGTGAAACAAATTGACCATTCATTAAGGCTTTAAAATTTTTTTATTTAAAAAATTATTTATTTTTATTTTATGTTTATTGGTGTTTTGTCTGCATATATGTTTGTGTAAGGGTATCAGTTCCCCTGGAACTAGAGTTACTTACAGACAGTTGTGAGCTGCTGTATAGGTGCTGGAAATTGAACCTGGGTCTTCTGGAAGAACAGCCAGTGCTCTTAACCACTGAGCCACAAGCCATGTGAGCAAGTTTAAATACACAAAACAAGCTGCATGTAATCTATCAATCAGCAGAAAGCTTTTAATGGATATATGTTTTGTTTCAACAAATTGGCTTCTTTGAATTCATTATAAAGAAGCAATTGAATCTACCCACAAGGCACATTTTTGGTGTAATACTTAATAAAGAAATTATAACATCACAGACTTACATCAGCATGGGCCATTTTAGTTTTTGGTTTTTGAGGGATGGTTTCCTGCACTCTTTAGCTGAGACTGGCCTGGAACTTGCTATGTGTCTCAGGTTGGCCTAGGATTTGTGATGATTCTCTATGCTTGGTTTCCAGGCCTGTTCTGCTATGCCCAGAGCAATGCTGGATTTTAAAAATAGGTATTATATTACTAGAACAGAATGCCTTACAGGCTGTGAACTTTGTTTATTATTTCGTGTGTGTGTGTATGTGTGTGTATGTGTGTGTGTGTGCACATTACAGCACATCCATGGAGCTCAGACCAGTTTGGGGAATCAGTTTTTCCTTGTCACTTAGTTGGGACAAAGTCTCTCTTGTTCTTTCTAAGCACTGCATTCTCTAGCTTAGCTGGCCTCTGGACCTCTGGGCAGCGCTCTTGTCTCTGGCCTCTATCTTGCTGTAGGAGAGAGAGAGCTGGGATTGTGTATGTGCACTACATACATGGCTTCAGCTGCTGCGTCTTCGTCTTCGTCTTCATCTTCGTCTTCTCCTTCTCCTTCTCCTCCTCCTCCTCCTTCTCCTTCTCCTTCTCCTCTTCCTCCTCCTCCTCCTTCTCCTTCTCCTTCTCCTCTTCCTCCTCCTCTTCCTCCTCCTCTTCCTCCTCCTCTTCCTCCTCTTCCTCCTCTTCCTCCTCCTCTTCCTCCTCCTCTTCATCCTCCTCTTTATCCTCCTTCTCTTCTTCCTCCTCTCCATCCTCATCCTCCTCTTCCTCCTCCTCTTCCTCCTCCTCTTCCTCTTACTCCTCCTTCTCTTCTTCCTCTTCCTTGTTCTTTTTCTGAGACAGGGTCTCACTATGTAGTTCTGGCTCTCCTGGAACTCACTATGTAGATCAGGCTGGCCTCCACTCACCTCTGTCTCCTGAGTACTGGGATCAAAGGCATGTGTCTCTATGTCTGGCATATAAGGCTTCTTTTACTTGAATTCTGGGTGTTGAATTCAGGTCATTGAAGTTTTTATGTGGCTAGAAACGTTACTCACAGAGGCTTTTTTCCCAGCCCAGGTGACATATTTTCAATAATATAAAGAGCGGTTTATGAAATAATGTATTTACTATGATTCTAACTTTGTTTATAAATCATAAAAAGGCATAAAAGAAAAAATACTGAAAGAATTTATGACAAAGTTAATCTTCTTTTGTATTTTCCAGGGTTTTTCAGTTAATTTATTTGAAATATATTTGTTTAAGTATATAAAAAGAAAAAATACAAGTATACAAATATTTTTAAAATGTTGTTAGCATATATCATTTACTAGCTGGAATATCAATGTTAAAGTCCTGGCTTTTTCTCCTTTTCTACTTGAGGAAAATTCCTAACTTCATATCTCAGAACTTAGAGTCTATCAGCATACTTTAGAAGAGAAACAGATTTCAGGAGCCAGTGATAACCTTGAAGCAGAACAGAAGTTCCCAAACACATTGTGTTAATATACCCAGACAGTAGTTATCTTTGTCCATGGTCCACAGTCTCCAAAATATAAACTGGAATGATATCAGTGATGTTGCCACTGCTGTCAATACAGCTGGGGCTGGGAGTTGAACTCAGGGCCTTGTGTATGCAAGTCAAACACTTAACCTACTTACCTACAGCCTCAGCCCCTCACTGGTTTAGACTGGTCATTCAGTGAGTTGTCATCTGTTCTCCTCTTTAGGGTCCAGAAGAGAAAGGTGTGGGTACCGTATAGTACGGAGGCAGAGGAGTTCCAGCGAGCAGGTGCACTGCCTGAGCAAGACCAAGAGAAACAGTGGGCACGTACCCCGGGTGAAGGAGCTGCTGTTGAGTGCCCTGAGTCCGGAGCAGCTGGTGCTCACCCTGCTGGAAGCTGAGCCACCCAATGTGCTAGTGAGCCGTCCCAGCATGCCCTTCACCGAGGCCTCCATGATGATGTCCCTCACTAAGCTGGCTGACAAGGAACTGGTGCACATGATTGGCTGGGCCAAGAAAATCCCTGGTAGGACTCTCTACATCCTGACTTCATTTTATTCTATTCGTTTGTAACAAGGCCTATCACTCACATTTTGGGGGCAGTAAACTTTGCCTGGCTACATAATAGTGTGTTTGATACTTTGTTTTGTAACCTTTTCTTTATAAGGTTTTTTGTTTGTTTGTTTGTTTGTTTGTTTGTTTGTTTGTTTTTACGAGACATGGTTTCTCTGTGTAGTCCTGGCTGTCCTGGAACTCACTCTGTAGACCAGGCTGGCCTCGAACTCAGAAATCTTCCTGTCTCTGCCTCCCAAGTGCTGGGATTAAAGGCGTGTGCCACCACCACCACCCGGCTTTTTTTTTTTTTTTTTTTTTAAAAACATTCAATTTTATATATGAACACAACTACAGGTGACCAAGGAAGCCAGAGGTGTCAGAGCCCCTGAAGCTGATGTTATAGGCAATAGTGAGTCCAGTGTGGGTGCCAGGAATTGAGCTCAGCTTAAGTGCTGGGAATAGAATTGGGTCCTCTGCAAGAGCAGCACATGCTCTTAAACTGTTGAGCAAAATTTGTGATTTATAACGGTGGTGATTTTTCCTTCTACCTTGACATATATAACAACATGTCCTGGAAGGTTAGAGTCTGTTTAGAATTCCCAGACTCTCAGGTTTTATATGAAGTAGAGTAATTCAGGAAGCATGGTATATAGGACCTCTTTCTCCATCTGCCTTTACTTTTGACTCCTAGATCCATCCCCACACACTGCAATACTGGTTATACCCACATCTCCTACACAAGCCTGTTGCTTCTTTCTTATGTCCAGTTGTGGGCTGGGACAGAATCTAAGGAGGGACCTACCCTGGCTTTGGAACTGGACTTAGGATCACTTGGGCAAGTCTAGGGTCTTGGGGCCTGGTTAAAAGGTGGAAATATGAATTTCATGTTGATGTCTCTTGTCTGTTAACACTGCAGCTTTTGAGGAAAGGTATGGTCAGATTGGGACAAGATAGAGCCAGTCTCACAGTGAGAGGGTAAAAGGTATGTCAGATGCTAAGAAGGAAAGTACAAACTATCATTCCAACAGAGAAAGGATCAGTATTAGATACAAATAGGGTAAACCAGCAGTTGAAGCTTCACGCATCAATGGTCCAGTAACTTCACGCGATTAATGTGGAACATGCAGAGTATGTAGCATTTCGTCCTAGAAAGTGAATATTTCACCAGACCCCACCTAGTCTTCAACTTATGATGGTTTAGCTCACAGTTCTTCACTGTGGGTGTGATGGTTGAAAATACACACTTCTACTCATTCCGGCTCATTCTACTCATTCTGGCTTTCTCCTTCAGTATAAGATTCAAGAGATCACTTAAGCTATTTGATGCTTCATTGCAAAATAGGTCTTGTACTAAATGGTGTTGCCAAACTGTTCAAAGCATGTTTAAGGTAGGCTAGGCTGAGCTATGATGTTGAATAATTAATTTTATTAAATACACTTATTCTAAAATATTATTGTGAGCATATTGGTATTATTATTACATGTGTGTGCACATGTAATAATGATAACAATCAAACTCACATCATCAGGCTCGCATGCAAAGCACTTTTACTGGCTGAGATGTTGAGCTGGCCCTACATTTTGTTGTTCTGAGATGAAAATTTCAGGGTGGGCCATCCACTTATTTTACAGCCATCAATAAATAAAGTCTCCGTTTTTCTGAAATCTAAGGCAGGCTGAGGTTCCCATAGCCCAGTGGCAGCAGGGGCAGTAGCTGTGTGAGCAAATTGTAAAGATTTGGCATTGTTGAGTGGGTGGACGACGAGCTACAGATGCCGTGGCCCCAGGTGCAGGTCTGTTGGCTGGGCCCCATTTCTGCCGAGCTTCCTGGAGTGCATCGGCCTTCCAGCTTTGTTTTGTCTAGTGTGTCCACCTTTGCCAGGATTATTTCATTTTGTCTGCTGTTTCCAAGAGAAGGAAAACACCAAGGCACTTTCCTCTAGTTTGTACTTCGAGTGTTTTCCAAACACCATTTGCGGGATCTCACAGGAAGAATGGAGATGAGACTACTTACTATAAAAAGCTAGTCAGCTTTTGGCCTGCCCCTCCCCCATTAGCTTTTCTCCAAGCCTAGTGTTTTGGAAGGTTTGCAAGTGTTTTACATAGGACTGTGAGTGAGATTGAAAAGTGTATGCGTGTCAGGAACCCAAGCGAAGCACAAGCATTTGGCTCTGGAAAGGACTTGCCCATCTGTGAAGGGTGTGTGTGCGCGTGTGCGCGCATTCACTTGTGTGTGAGTCTAGAGGCCAGGGGTTGACACTGGTGTCTTTCTCAGTTGTTTGCCACCTGATATTGTGGTATAGGCTCTCCCACTAAACTTGGAGTTCGTTGATTGACTAGACTGGCTGGCCAGTGAGCTCCAGAGGCCTTTCTGTCTCTTTCTCCCTAATGTTGGCATTATAGGCTGGTGCTACA
This sequence comes from Arvicanthis niloticus, assembly GCF_011762505.2. Lineage (NCBI taxonomy): Eukaryota > Metazoa > Chordata > Mammalia > Rodentia > Muridae > Arvicanthis > Arvicanthis niloticus. The sequence continues at coordinate 39,971,250 of NC_133430.1, forward strand.
CGCTACTGAGGATAAAACTCAGGTCCTCATAATTTCCTGGCCAGACTTTACTGACGGAGCCGTCTCTCTAGCTTTGCATTTGTCCATTTTTACATTCATGTTCCAGTTACTTCTTCATTGTGCACATTTACAGTTCTATCATTTAAAGGATTGAACATGTGGGCTTTTGCATTGTAGGAGCACTGGTAAGTTATTTATAAGAAATCTTACCTGTAGGGGATTCTCAGGAGGCAAGAACACTTTCATTTTTCCTACAAGAAAACCAGATTTGATGAAAGATTAAATTACCAGTGGGGGGTAGAGAGGTAGTTTAGTAATAGAACCTGTACCTACCATGTTCAGAACATGGACCTACCATGTTCAAGACCCTGGCTCTGCTTCCTAGCATTTATGCACATACACAAGTGCATGTTCACGCACATGCACGTGTGCGTGCGCACACACACACACAGTTACTAGTTAAAAAGGGACTAAGCTGATGTTCAAAACAGAATCCATCTCACTCAAAGGCTATGCCTTTGACCACTGTGTTTATGTTTTGCGGTTCCCTCTTATTATTGTGTGTTATGGAAGAAGTTCCTACGTCCCCGGCTTTGTGCTAAAGACATTCACTCCCCTAGAGATTCTGTGTTCCATTCCAGTTCTGTGGCTAATTCGTGCCATGAGAGTGTCATCTTCTTATGGTCTGTCATCCTTGCTCTTTAGGGTGGAAGCACCTGGAGACAGCACCTTTACCCAGAATAGTCCCAGCTCTGCATGGGAAATGTTACAGTCAGACAAACTATTTTAGTTGAAGCCTTGGCTGTCTGCAGGGGCGGGCACTGCTCTCTGCTTACTTCCCACCTCTCCCATCATCTAGACTCTAGTTACCCCATCCATCCACCCTCCAAGCCATGGATTGGGACAGACAGGCAGCCCCTCTGACAGGTGAGCTCTGACTTCCTCAGTAGGACACAGGAGTGATGAGGCCCACACACCCACAGCTAACAAGCCTTAGCTCTGCCTTTTGGGTCCTTTCTAGCATTCTTCTGGGGAGCCAAGGGCTCTTTAGAAATACTAAACAAAGGTTTGTTTTCTGAAGGGATCGGAGGCTGGAAACTGCAAGTTGCACACCTGAGGTTCCTTTAACCCACATTTAATCACCTCTTTGAACCACCAATTGATTCCTTCCCTATGTTGTCTGGGTTCCCTTGGCATTTAATAACTTGCCATTCTGCCTTTATAGATGGGTTGCTGAGGGGGAGGGAGGTGTGTTTCATGGACTCTTGTCTCCCCAGGCTTTGTGGAGCTCAGCCTGTTGGACCAAGTCCGGCTCTTGGAAAGCTGCTGGATGGAGGTGCTGATGGTGGGACTGATGTGGCGCTCGATCGACCACCCTGGCAAGCTCATCTTTGCCCCGGACCTTGTTCTGGACAGGTGAGAAAAAGCGCATTGTATTTCATCTCTGATCTGTTTAACTAAACAGAGAGGGAACAAAGTCCTAGGTGTCACAGTTAAATTCTCACGTGAAGGGGCAGCTAGAGGATGATAACCCTACCCATTCCTTCACTGGGCCCAGAGCCCATGAAGAAGAGAGCATGGGTACCAGACTCATATCCCACAATCCATTCCGATCAGTTTTGCAGCAACAGTCCTGGGCTTTGGCAGGGAACTGCATCCTGCAAGGTATTGGCCACTGAGTGCACAGTCAACATAGATTCTTTTTTTTTTTTTTTTTTTTTTTGCATTAAAAATTCTGTACTTACATTATATTCTTAAGTTACCCTGAAGTTGAATGATGTTACATTGTATGATGTATGTTACATCATACATCATGGGCAGGTGATAAAACTCTTTTGGGCCTTCCTGAGCTATAGCTTTAATGCTAATAGTATCATTTATCTCTAATAGCATTTTTGGAACATGTGGTGGGAGAGCTTTTTATTAAGGCCAAGTGAAAGTTAACAGATGCTGGGACATGACAGTGCTCTGTCACAAAATGGGTTAAATTTAGTTGTCTTTTGGAGATGGCCCAGAGCAGGAACTAAACTTGGATTAGTTGAAATGTTTCTAGAAGATAAGCTGGTATATCCTACAACAGCCAAGCTTTGTTGTAGGAAAAATGGAAACTTTTGGCCTTTCGAGTGGTTCAGAAACTCTCATGGAAAGAGTTCTAGTGTTTAATGTTCAGACTGTGCAGAGAGCAGGAGGATACCTGGTGCTGTGAACCTGAAGTGCCCGCCCCAACTCTTGCATCGTAATCCTGTTACCACTTTAGGTCCTCAGAAGACCCTCACTGGCACGTTGCACAGATGAAGAGTGCTGCCCCAAGGTATCAGCATCCATTCTGCCTGTTGTCATGGATGACACTGCCAAAGAACACTGTTCTGAGTAACAGAGGTGTTTTGGTGGAGAACAAATCCTGTGGGAAGAGAGCTGAAGCATGGGATGTGGCTTGAGCAGGTGGTGGACAAGAGAGGGAGGCTTTGGAAGGCCAGAGCAGTGGGGCAGATACCAGGCCCTCCAGTGACCATCGAATAGCTAAACTTATTGGCTGGTGTGTGCCAGGTACCATCCCAAGCACTCGATGTGTGTCATCTTATTCAATCTTCCCGGAAGCCCTTTTGGAAGAAGCCCGGTTCAACATCCCAGTTCTTCAGTTAAGGAAGGGGGAAATGAAGTAATTGGCTTACAGCTGCAGGGTGGAAAGTGATGGAGCTAGACACAGTGGGATCTGGTTCTAAAGTCCACATGGGTCACAGTCCCCCGTGGGAAGAAGACTGGAAAGGAAAAGAGGAGGCAAAAGGCAAATTGATTTTATCATTTATTCTCGTCTTAGAAAACAGCCCTAGGACCTACTCAGTTTCTACCCACTTTGGAAACACATGCCTACTGTCACCTCAAGATTGTCAGTCAAGCCAAAAGGCCAAATACCCAGCCAGGCCATTGTCTCTGTCTCTGTCTCTGTCTCTGTCTCTGTCTCTGTCTCTGTCTCTGTCTCTCTCTCTCTCTCTCACACACACACACACACACACACACACACACACACACACACACACACACAAACACACATGTAATTCTACTACATCATCTGTTGTACCCATTGGTGCGTACTGGGGTTAAAATTATTTTACTTTTTGTTTTGGTTTCTAGATGGATGCCAAATCTAGTGTCTCAGTAACTGAGTCACGGTGGAGAACATGATGGGCGTAAATTAAACGTTCTTTAACCTCGAGAAGAATATGTAGGTGTTACTGTAAGGAATCCTGAACTTCATGAATATTATGATATATGAATATTAGACAGCTAGTAAAAGACACAAAAGGCAGGTTGTGGTCATGTGTGTCTGCAATTTGTGCATGTATGCTGAAGCCAGAGAATCATGAGTTCAAGGCTGGCATAGACTATATAGACAAACCCAGTCTAAAAAAAAAAAGCAAAACAAAGTTTTTCTTAAAAATTATTTCAGAAGATCCGTATTAGTCTTTATGACTATATAGTTGGTTCTGTCACATAGCTTTAGTATATTTCATTGATACAGAAGAAGTAGTTTTAGGTGTTATGAATGAATTTACATTAAGAAGATAGGTTTTTGGAGTACCTACTGGTGTTTATTTTATTTTTAAAATGATATGTTTTTTGTTCATTTGTGTAGGGAACTGTGCACAGGCCACAGCTTGTGTGTGGAGGCAGGAAAACAACCTGAGAGATTTGGTTCTCTCCTACCCTGTGGGTCCTAGGGGCAAAAACAGGCTTGTCAGGCTTACTGGCAGGTAGCTTTACAGGTGCAATCATCTCACCAGCACATGCGTGGTTTCTGTTGATAGTTTTTAAATTATTATTATTTAAAAACTGTGCATATACAATTTTTTTTGCCTATATGCACTTCTGTGTACTATGTCATACCTGGTGCCTGTGGAGGTC